>NC_083618.1:7294089-8028393 GCF_963584025.1 Labrus mixtus | reverse complement strand
CCACTGACCTAGAGGCTGTGATTACAATTTAAGAAATACTGGTATTTACTTTTTATTTTAAATGTAATGGTTGGGCCATCAAACATGTCAACCTCTACATTAGACACAGGCGCACACACACACACAAACATGAGAAATATATTTTTGTTATTAATATTTGTATTTTTTGTGACAAATGATTCAACAAGAAGAAATTAAAATGTAAAATGAAACGAGAAAGAAATGTTCTATTGTTTTGGTTTTTACATCATACTCAAAGCCTGTGAGCAATTAGAAAGTATTGTAACTGCCAAAGGAAAGCCCCTTCTTCTGAAGTGGTTGCTTCCCTGACGCACTTGCACTGCTGTTACTTTCTGACACAGTTTCTCATTAGATGCCCACTCGTTTGCATTTTGCCTTGATCTGCTACGCTCAGTCTTGTGAGGAACCACCTGACTTGGGATTAACCCTTATTATCTTTCCCATTAACCTTTCACCCCACTGAGCCCAAATGAGTTTGGCAAGGGTGTGTTCAGACCAGCAGTTTGTTGGGGCAGGCTCAGCAGAAAGGGAACACATGGTGAGAAGGACCCAATGACCTGTCAGCTGACCCAGTCATCCTTAACATTGCCACTAAGCTTCACAAGCAAGTGCGTTCATGGCGGGCATAAACGTCTTCCTGTCTGAGTTGTCCACAAAGCCTGCGGTGTTCTCAAAGCTTCCCTAAATGAAAGTGCTGTAAATCGATTAAAAACGTTGTTGTGATTGATCACACTAGAGCAGGCTTTCCCAACCTTGGGGTCCCGATGGAATTCAAATGGGGGTCGCATGAAATTTGTATTTCTTGATCAAAAGAAAAAAAGTAATATATAAAAATGTATTGAACACAGGCTTCTGTGGATCATGATAGCCAATGCCAAATCAAGAAACTTGCAGAGTCTCTATCTTTCTGTCATCCATTGTGCAGAAATGTCATACCAGCCTAAATGTGCTCTAAGACAGTGGTTCTCAACTGGTCTAGCCTCAGGACCCACCACCAACTCCTTAATAAGAAATCACGACCCAAATTTCGGATATTTTTCAACCAATGAGATTTGTTTTAACAAAACGTATAACACCAGAAAGAGATGAAACAAAACAAAAACATTTTAAAAGTGATTTTTAGACTTTTTGACACTTTTTTTTTTATCCAGTCACACTTTCGCGACCCACTGAAAACGACTCCATGACCCACTTTTGGGTCTTGACCCACCAGTTGAGAACCACTGCTATAAGATGTATGTTAACTTTCAACACAGTAGAAAAAGTTTAACATGATTAAAAACAAATTAATTTTAGCAAAAAGCTGTATGTGTTTTGGATGTCTGTGGTCGCCTGATTTTGTGAAGTCAAAGAGGGTTCACAAGCCAGAAAGGTTTGCGAACCACTGTAGTAAAGGCTGTGATAAATCACGATTTATTACAATTAAAAAATACTGGTACTTTTTATTTTAAAATACTTTAAATATGCTACATCGAAATGCAAAGAAAGCTGCAGGCAGCCTTTTGCAAAACAGTCAAAATACATTACAAGGTGGGCTCAGGCCCCCTTGGTTGACCCCCTGGATGCCCCACTGCCATCCAGGCAAAACAACCTGAGCCAACCAGCTCATCTTTCACACCCGTCTCATACCGAGGCATCTGTTACTTTATGAACGCAAACACAGACAACTAATGCCTGCAATTGGCACAATGTAAGCCAGATATTTCCAAACACCACACTTGTGCCACGTTCAGCCTTTCATTACTTCCTGAGAATGAAAGACAATGAACCAATGGCTTACCTTTACTGGAACAGAAGGCGCCTCTTTTTTCGACTGGCACAGAAGTTCACCGTCTTCTCTAGTGTCTACGTCTATGCGCTGAATGACTCGATCCGGAGATGCGACCCATGGGTTTATTGCAGAACAGCGAGGACCAATAGTGCAACAGACAGAACACATCTGTAAATCATTTAATGAAGTTTTATGAGGTGTACAAACATAGCAAATACATTTTCATGCACGAGGAAAGCTAATTAAAGAAATTGTGAATGTGTCATATATTTAATTCAAGTGCTGAAATCTTGCTGCCGTCTCTTTCTGTGAAAACATACATATTCCTGCCACATATGTTTAGTGCACTTATGTAGGCATATACATTAAATTCTCAATTATCATGAACATTTTGAACATAAGTTAAGATAACAGGGAAAAATTCACTTGTTACAACAGCACAAGAGTCAAAGTAAGGAAAAAAGTATCTAGTAATGAATTCAAATACAAACAATTAAAATTACACACATTAAAGATTCATTAATTATTCCCTTCAGTAGTATAAAATAGGGTTAATTTTTTCTATATGCTCTATTTACTTTTTCTTTATTTTGTTCTCCGTTAAAATTGTCTGCTGTATTTAAAGCTGTTATTATAGTTTATAAGTATTTGCTTATGATTACATCAAGAACAAAATTGTAGCTCATTATTCACTCCCTCCCCCACAGTTTAGATTTTATTTGATCGCTGCATTGACATGGAAGAAGCAATAGGACAGAAGGGGGTGCGGAAGTCAGACTACTCTGACAATGACTGGGACTGACGTCAATAGTGGAGGGCTCTGAGAATGAAGTGTCGAATCTGAGGTGTAAAAACATGAGTCTTGATTCATGCTCATTGTCCTCATTCTTGTTGCCTCCTAAGAGGCAGGATATCCTAGTCTTATTAAGCACAGATTTGAAACATCAGTAGCCACAAGCACTGGCTGAGTCTTTCTCAGAATGGCAAAATGTACTTATTAATATCTATCTTTGTTTGATTAGATGTGTAATGTTTTAGGCTATTTCTTTGAAAAATATTATTTTTTTGTCTGAGTGGGCTGTCAGCCCGTCTGGTGGCTTTGCAACATTAATGTGACGTTAGGTTACTGTTTTAACCACACAGCATCCTGTTTCTCAGTTATGGCTATGTGGTTTTAATAATGAAAGATGTACTTCTGTCATTTCCATTGAACCAGTGTGAAGTACAATCTTAAGTCGTGGCTGCACTTGTCGGTTTACTGGAAGTGCTTTCTCTTATAAACACTAGGATGGAAAGAGAGCAGGGACGGTGGTGACAAAGTCGTCAAACAAACACATGCACTTTTGGTCTGCAGGCAAATTCCAAAATGATGATATGGCCTCTCTAGTTTTTTAAATTTTTAAAAAAAAATTTGGCCTAAATAAATGTAGGACACACAAGTGACAGAACATATATTGTTAGGTTTTGGGTACTCATTATTTATTTTTCGATCAAAGAGACTGAGATAAATTGAAATGGTAAATTGGTTTGGGCTTGTATAACGCTTTTCTAGTCTACTGACTACTCAAAGCACTTTTACACCGCAGGCTATACATACCCATTCACACACTCATGGCAGAGGTTTCTATTTAAAGTGACCATCAGAAGTATCTAATCCCATAAATACACATTCACAAACCACAGAAGAAGCAGAAGGGGCAACTTGAAGTTAACCTCAAGTTAAACAGGAAACATCCGACGTGTGGCTGCAGGAGCTGGGGATCAAACCCCCAACCTTCCAGTCGAGAGATGAACTCTACCAACAGAGCCACAGCCACAGCATTGCAATGATTAAACTGCTAATTCCTACTTAATTTAACAGAAAAATTACGATAATCATAAACTTTTATTTATATTCATATTCTTCAGTTTATAGTGAATGTGATACAATGTGAGGAGGGTGAACTAGGTAAACATAGCCTCTGTCACCTTGCATTCAGGAAGTGGAACCTGCTAACAGAAGTTGTCTCCTCCTTTCAGAATGAGTGTGTGATGTTCGTCATTTTAGTGTAGTGTGATTCCCCTTGGGCCGCCTTCTGACCCAGCAATGGTTTGTGGTTTGGACTGCCAACTCACTCAACCATCTGTCTCCATATCAAACACTGAAACCTAGGGACTTTTGAGCCCGGTCTTTTAGCACAGCTCTGTTTCTAGCCAGGTACCTCAAGGGCCACACAGCATCCTACCCTCTCTTTCAAGCTGTAATTAGATTGATGGTTATGCGGATTGAGGCTAAATGACAGAAATATGGAAGTGTAGGATGTGTATTTATGTTGCAAAAATTGATTTGCATTTTTATTGATCTTGCTTTCCAAGAAGCCGGTTCAGACAGCATCTTGATATTATTTGATTATATTATTATTATTACATCTTGATTATTTTGAGGGTTATCAAATGATTACAAATGTTAATCCTCATTAGTCGGTAAAATTTCAATAGTAAATCGTAATTAATCACATTACATTATTTTGCATTTAAAAATAAAAATTGTTAGGCTTTTATTATGTATTAATTTTTAACTCTCTTAAGCTGAGAGAGAGCTTTCATTTTGAAATAAAGTCAGAACCTTGTGGTAGTTGGAAGGTTATGACATTGACTTAACCACGGAAAAGGGAACTTGTTACGCATCAAAAACTAAACGAAAACAGCTCAGTTTGATTTTATAATGTGTAAATTACTTTGACAGCTCAGTTGACGAGTCAGAGTTTTTTATAAAGTGAGACATTTAAAGATGCAGCAGTGTCATTCTTTTCCATCACTGTGGCTGTGTCCGAAACCACATACTACATACTACATACGGCCTACTTCATACTTGAAATATATAAACTGCATACCCGTCAGGATGTAAGGGAAACATATAACCCAAGTAAACAAATTCAGATTGATTACAAGAATGCAGATACAGAAAGTACCCCCCCCCCCGAATAACGTCATTCCGCTTTAAGAATAGTCTTCAATTCACTGCCTACAGCTACTGTAGAGACAACACAAAGCATGTGGTGAAAATCGAAACACTTCTTAAAAATTGAAAAATTTAGACATTTTAAAAAAAGTACCACAGGAAATGTAATGCATCTGTTTCATTATGTGCTAATTAACCTGCTACAACTATTGACATTTATTTTAACCAGGAGCACAACTTGGACTGGTTCCCACGGATGCGGGCCATGTCGTTGGTCAGTAGTGATGCTGATGGGGAGCAAAATGAGATCAGAAATCTGCAGGAGAAGCTGGAGTCCACCATGAAACTTGTGTCCAACCTGTCAGGCCAGCTGACCGAGCTGAAGGAACAGGTTGGTAACACTTAAGGGCGAGACACTATTCAGCATCTTGAATACATCCTGGGGAAAACATGAAGTGTGAGAAAAAGGTTTCCAATAACTTTGTGGACAGCAGATGTTGCTCTAGCTTAGTATGCCACCCTTTACTGTAGATGCAGAGATTACTAAATGCAAAAGGTCATGAGTCATAGTTAAGTTTCAACTTCGAGAAACAACTGACGTGTTGGCAAAAACTTTTGTTTTCATCAGATAATATATAAAACTTTTAATGGTTTATTAGTATGTCGTTGTTGTTGTTGTTGCTGTGAGAGGAAGATTTTAAAAGACAACGGAAGTCCTTCGAAGTTGTGTAAGAAAACCCTCTGCTCATATTGTGTATAAAAGCAAACAAGGCATCAGTTGCACAATTGCTGCAACACACTTACTTAGTAAACAGAATTGTAAAAATGTCTTTACCCTTGAAATGAGAACTAACTGTGAGGAAGTGAATGTAACAAAGACATTTTGACCCAGACAGGGGGAAATGATTATTGTGTTGCCAAAAGCTATGAAGGGCACGGTGGTAACACTAACAGGCACATTTTGGTACAAAATCAACACCTGTAAGGTCATATTTGAGTAACTTAAACATTAAACTAACCAAAGATTGTGCTGTCAAGTGTCATAACAATAATTGAATCTTACATTTTCTGTAAAGAAAATGGCATTTATTGAAAGTAAAGCACATAAAGAAAATAAGGTGCTTAAATTGCACATTTCATTGTCATTCCAGATTAACATTTACCTTATTAGTCAAATTACTTACTTAGTAATGCTACTGCCTGTTGTGTATAAACTGTTCACATGATGGGTTTTATTGATATTTGGCCATAACGCGTTCTTCTAATCAGAGTTGTTTCTCTCGGCACAATCATTGCAAGAACACTTTGTTTCAGTGTTGAGGTGAAAACCACATTATGTTTCTTCAAGTTCATTCTTAGCAGAAAACACATTTGTATTCCTGCTTGTATAAAGGTTAACATGCATTATGAATCATGTGCTTTGCTTGATCTCTGAAATTTCTTTTGATAGAGTTTCAGTATTAGTAGTGTGTAAAGTGTTGCTTTCGTCAGAGGACCGTGCGATGTGGATGACACAGCTGAAAGGACAAAAAGTATCCCTTTCACTTCAGCAGTGTACAGGGTTTATGCTGCATTTGCAATTCAATATAAACCAAGTGAAAGAATAAATGAATGGATAAGTTATAGTTACGAGTGGCTGGCGGTATATTCAACAGAGGAGGACGTGCATTCTGAAGAGGTACAGGTGGACTTGGTTTTTTACAAACTTGCCTTTTCTCTACAGATGACGGAGCAGAGAAAACAGAAGCAACGGATTGGCCTGTTGGGACACCCTCAGCACATGAACGTTAACCCCCAGCAGCCCGCTTAAGGTTAACTGACTGTGCCCTAAAGAAACTTCATCGGCTGCTTGTGTGTAGTCTTCACTCGGAGGTAACACACAATGTAAACTCCACTGAGTGTGAGATTAACCTCACTGTAGGAAACCACTGTAATATAGGTAGGAATAATGCAATGTGTAGCTCTACCCCACGCTTGTGTTACTCAAACAGTAACGCCCCCCCCCCCCCCCCCCCCCCCCATTGTATTTTTTCCAGTTTAAACTGGTGCCAAATGTTTTCTACGTCATTATTGGATGGATTTCTCATCTCACAGCCTTTACGGGTTGAACTTGAAACATGATATAGCTGACTGGACAGGGAGAAATAGACAAATTTGTTTTTCATTTTTTATTTTACCGTTTTCTATTTCTGGCGTAACAAGCAGTATTAAATGTATTATTTTTGTATGTTGTGCAATATAATAACTTAAATATGCAACATCATTGGAGTGTGGATTTAAGTTCCATTTATTTTGTCTTATTTAAAAGTGAGCCAATGTTTCTGTTCGACCTTATTGCCACTGAATAAAATAGGAAGTAGCCAGTCGTCTTTACTTACATACAAATAGAAGTTATATCAATAAGATGACCTGCTCATTTTCTTTTGTTATTTAAAATGTGTGACATTTTCTGAGTGTCAACTGCACTAAATAGAGATAGTATATTGTGCAAAAGCAATATATACAAATAGTTTTCTTCACCTGTGAATGTTGTCATATCTCAGTGCTTACTCATTATTTGATACATTTGAATTTGGTTTTGACGGACACCAGGAGTGTTTGTCTTCTAGTTCAAAAGAACGTTATGATGTATTCAGGTCCACTCATGCTAATGCAACTAGCTCAGGAGCTGTGAAACTCCGTAAATGAATAAATACTTTGTAATTTTCTGTCTGTGTCTGCAGCAAACTTGTTCCATTTGTGCCTGTGTTTGGCCGCATTTAAAGACTGATACGAGTCTGCTGCTTGTGCAGAGGCACTCATTTTTATTGTCATGTTTACTAAAATGTATAAGTTAACTTCCATGCTATAGTTAAAGATCTTCTCTTGACTACTATGTGTACAGAAGGTTTGTTGCCTACCTTTGCTTTTGTATAGAAAATGAGAGGGAGAAAAAAACTGTCACTCATGTATGTTAAGAATAACTAATAATCTGAGTACTGTCAATTTGTATATTAAAGTAGAATTATTTATTAAATTGATGTATTTATCCTTTACTTAATTTTGTGTTTTCTTATTGTTGAGTTGATGAAACAGAATTATTTTTAGAGATTCACCACATGAAGTCAGGCACTAACATGCCTCATTGTTCAGATATGTTTAAGTCTTTGAGTCTATTTTATATTAAAACTATTAAACCTTTTTAGGGGTGCTTCAGCACCTCTTAATTTGATCTCAGCATCCCTATAATAATAACTCTTTCATATTTAACTCTTAATCTTTCCCTACCTTACTTAACAAATGACAGAAAAAAAAAAAATGTTAATGATGCAAAAGGTAAGTTATTTCAGGTGAGAAAATATAAAGTTGTAGGCTGTTTTGCTTAACAGAAAAGTGATTTAATTTGTGAAAGTATCCAGATAATTCACTTAAGTTAGAGTAGTAAGCATAGTGTTAAGATGCATGTTACATAAAAAAAAACTGCATTCAAACGTTGATATACTAGTAGCCCGTGATGGGATGGTATTTAAATATGACTCAACAATAAGTAGAATTAACTTTAATGCTGAATTGCTTAAAAAATAATGTACAAATAGTCATTAAATAATAATAATAGTACCTTTACGAAATTAATACTTCTACAAAAACAGCATATTCCATCTTTCATCTTCTGTAAAATATTATTATTGTTTTGTTGTACTAAAAGT
The DNA here is from genome assembly GCF_963584025.1 of Labrus mixtus. NCBI lineage: Eukaryota > Metazoa > Chordata > Actinopteri > Labriformes > Labridae > Labrus > Labrus mixtus. The sequence continues at coordinate 8,019,974 of NC_083618.1, read as the reverse complement.
TCATTTTACTTTTATTGTTCATACAAATCTCACATTTTAAAAAATTCTTGTTCACGAAGTGAGTGGAGGATTGAACAGGAAATATTTATGTCACACTTTCTTTTGGAGCTGAACACCGTAAAGGTCTGATTCTGAAATCACTCCTGAACCATCACCCACTAAGCCATCAGTTCATATTTAATACATTATTTGTATCACTGGTTTTGTTCCCTTTTCAGTTGAATTTCCATTTATAGTCATAAAATGTAGATTTTATATATATATACAAATTTCAGAAATCATGTTTTTTTTAATTCAGTGTTTATGAAGCACATTATCGTTTATATGAATCTTAGGAGAAAAGCCTACAAATTAGGCTAAATATTCCTATTTCATGTTCAAACTAGCAAATTTTAACAGAAAAAGCTAAATGTATCAGCTGGACGTAAAATGGAATATATCCTCTTTAACATTCATCATGCAGTATTTATGAAGCACTGCTCGTCTACAGATGAGTTATGTACTTGAGGATTTCTATTTAAGCTATTTTATTTTTATACTTCACTAGCCTACATATAAAGAAGGAAATGGAGTGTGGAGTCTTTAACATCAATTTAACCTCAACACTGTCTAATATAATAAAACATCAATAATTATTCAATTACTAATAAATGAACCACTCACTGACTCTGCCCGTTTTGCGCCACAAATTTTGATAAATAATAAAAAATAAAATCGATTTTTGCTTGAATATGAGAGTTAATCTTTCAATGTAAATCCTACTAAGTGTGTTCAATTATTATCTTATAGCCTAGGCTATCGTTTCTTGTTTCACAAATGCATGTCAATAACAAACTTTAGCCCTAGCCTATTAAAGACCTATAGGCATATTATTTATTTTTTTAAAGCCCGATTTCACCGGCATTGTCATTGTATTTTCCCACAGATACGCTTTCAGGTAACTTTTATTTCCTTTAACATTTTATTGACTTTGATAATAGGATAAGTGTTGACAGACAGCCCCTTTCGTGTCCGGCCAGGCGCTCCCTTGTTTTGGGACTGTTCCTATCTTTAGTCTTTGGCTTCTTCGGGACGGCGGCGGGTGGAACCGACCTACCATTCGGGCACTCTCGGTTGATTACGCGCATGACGTCACCAGCAGGGATCTGCTCCACACTCTCTGGCCATGAGGAGCTCAACGTGACAGCTCACTGGGTACAGGCAGGTTTAATACTATCAGTACAGCAGCCGGTAGGCTATAAAAAAAAAAGAAAACAAAACACTCCACTGCCGCGACACTCATCCTGCTGCAGGTGCACGTGCCACACAGCAATCGGGCACAGTATGAAATTACACGTTGTCCATGCTGAGCGCATCACATGCCACGCTGATCATTTGCCCAGTTGGCAACAATAAAACACTGGAATGCTTTTAAGTCATCGTGGGTGCTTATTATTTGACTCATTGTCAACTAATAGCTTTTAATATCAATTAATAAGCTGTTTGCTATTGGTGTCGTCTGTAGCCTGTTTGAAGTCAAGAGCCCAAAATTAAAAATGTTACAAATCAATAAAATAAAATAAAAAATACGATTTACAGGAAAACAATGAAAACATTTGAGGAAATTTAAATGCATGTAATGTTGTTATGTTATTCTATTAACCTGGGCTATTAAACAATTGTTTTTTTTCTAGTTTAATAATACAATATTCCCTCAGATGAAGTCTGTAGCTCAGTATTGTTTGACCGCACTTGTGTTATGTTCGTGCGTCATAATTGTTTGAGGCTTTAAGCTCATTAGGCTCATGTCTTTCTTTTTTTTCAAGTCTCGTGCACTGGAATCTTCGATGTTTTCAGTCTTTATTGAATCCTTGCCATACGCAGTTCACGAAATGACAATTCACCATTTCAAAAGACTTTCGGAATAAACTGTTGCTCCACTTTTTTGTCTCGTAAACAAAGTCGGATCTGCAAACACGGTTTGCCTCGAGAGCTGGAGCATGGTTGAACACGGGACTCAGTCCCAGCCTACTACAGAAATGGGTTGTACTCAGTGGCGGTGCGAGGGGAGGAGGTGTGTGTGTGCAGGGAGGGCGAGGAGTTGAAAGCGCCGTCCAACACGTGAGGCTCATGTGACGGTGTCGAGTCTGTGTCTGCTGCCGAGAGACGTGCCCGCAGTCACAGGGTTTAACACGTAGTCAAAACCCACCCAGCTCTCACACATTGAACCGCGCGTGGAGCCTCCCTAGACATACTACTGAGTCCGGACCTGCAGGGTGACAACACTGCGCCGTGCCCAACTCCAGCTCACCGCGGGAAAAACACACACTGGATAACAGGGGATATTTCTTCACTTTATTTCCTGCCTTTGGATGTTTTTTTTCTCGTTCTGAAGAGGTTTCACAGAGACGTATTTTGAACATTTAAAAGGCTTTTTGAAGTACTTTATTCGGGTTTTACAGTTAAGCGACATGGAGAGGATTACAAGTGCGCAACCACCTCCTTGTATCCCAAAACACCCACCACTGGATATAGCTGAAATGCAAGGGTAAGATCATTTTGTGACAGTTTTATCCTTTTTGATGTATCCTTTTTGTATAGCCTAATACATTTTTTACAGAATCACCGTCTGCAACTATATGAACTAATTTAACTTGTCTCCCAAGGATGGATTATCCAATGTATGTGTACAAATCCAGACGGGGCATGAAGCGTGTGGATGAGAGCAAGGTAAATTTAAATTAAAAAAAATAATAATGTTGCTGCATTTATTAGATTAAACTGCTTGAATGTCACTGACAACATTTCAACTCTTTCCAGGAGACATACAAGTTACCACACCGACTGATCGAAAAGAAAAGACGAGACAGAATAAATGAATGCATCGCCCAGCTGAAAGATTTGTTGCCAGAACATCTTAAGCTTACAGTGAGTATTATTTTATACATAGGGGCATACAGCCAGGCAATGTGAGCCACCACATGATTCATCTGATCACTTTGTTTGCTCCAGCCTTTGGATTCAGTTTTAGAGTAAATAAAACAATTTGGGGGAGATAACAGATCTTTTTTTTTAAATTTAAATTTAAATGTTGTAATTATATTACTTCATAGTCTTCAAACAAACAAGAGTTTTAGTTTTACATTTGTTGTTCATTATTTAGTGTGTGTACGTGGATTGCATGACTTCCAGGCGTTTGAGGCTCGTCCTCTATTCAGCTGCAGAATGTGTTACATAAGAAAGATCAACATGCTTATCGAAGGTCTTCCTGTTTTAGACGCTGGGTCATTTGGAGAAAGCTGTGGTGCTGGAACTCACTCTCAAGCATGTGAAAGCCCTGAGTACCGTCCTGGAGCAGCAGCAGCAGAAAATCGTTTCACTACAGAAGGACCTGCAAATTAGTAAGTTTGATGCCTAGATGTTGTTTAGATTTTTTTTAAAAATGCAAAAACACTGTTGTTCTTTTAGCATCTATTAACTGGGAGCTCGGCAATCTCTTGCATCTCAGAACTATACTTTCAGTTAAATTGTGGAATACAATTTTGAAAACTTCTGATCTCATCGCTCAGGTGATCATGGAGGTGAAGAGAGCAGCGAGGAGATGTTCCGCTCCGGCTTTCACTTGTGTGCGAAAGAGGTTCTTCACTATCTGGCCAGCCAAGAAACTAGCCAGGACCTGACTCCTTCCCATGTCATCAGCCACATTCAAAAGGTGGCAGCTGAAGTCCTGCATAATCAAAGCAGCCCGAACCCGGACGATTCCATCCCACAAGCGTCAGAGAAACTGAAGAAACCTGCTGGACAGCCTCAAAGGGTGTCTGAGGTCCCTGCCAAGAACTGTGTGCCTGTCATTCAAAGGACTTATCCCCATGGGATGGGGGAGCAGAGTGGCAGTGATACAGACACTGACAGCGGCTATGGAGGAGAACGTGACAAGTGTGACCCAAAAGCTCAGTGGTCAGAGAGCCACGCGAAGGAGGGGGAGCTCAAGCAGGCTGAAAGGCAGGCTGAAAGGAGGTCCATCAAGCAGGAGGGCGACGAGCCTCTGGCCAAAAAGCTAAGGTCTGACTCTCCAGAGGATGAGATGCTCCCTGGTCAGATGGTGGGAAGCCCTGGCAGTTATATGAGCCTCTCCCCCAACCAGCACCCGTTTTGTCTCCCCTTCTACCTCATCCCCCCTACAGCTGCAACCGCTGCAGCATACCTACCAATGCTGGAGAAATGCTGGTACCCCGGGGGCATGCCGGTTATGTATCCCGGTATGAGCAGCTCAGCCGCGAGTTTGCAGACACTTCCCTCATCTCTGGTGAAGTCCCAGAGGGCAGGGTCTCCCGTGTCCCACCAGAGCCCCATGGACTCCCACTCACTTCACAAAGCTTTAAAGCATGTCTCCCCGTTGAACCTGGAATCCAAAGACTGAACAGATATGTTTCTGTTTGACGCCCTTCCCTCCGAATGTAGATGTGGTTGAATGGTTGGAACACTGGGAAGAGGGTGAATGGACACAGATGCACTGGTAACCCTACAAACCACAGTCATTGTTGAGCCTATCAGAATTTTGACCCCATCAAAAAAACCTCAAATGGCTACCTTATTTCTAGGCCGGTCTTCGCACACTGAAACAGTACTTTTCTGTGCAACATGGACTAGCCATGAGAAGCCTCATAATTTGTCACTGGTCCCATGGCTCTAGAACACTGTGAAGATCAGTTTTGGTCAGTTTAAAGATGATGAGTGCTCAAGATATTCAGAGAGATTATTTTGTCTTCTCAGCACTCTGTGATGAATGTCAGAGGTCAACTCAGAATGTAAGGCATAGATAAGCCCCCCAAAATTATTTGAACCTACTTTTTTTGCACACAGAGTATGTCATGAATGTAAAGTTTGTACGACAGCCCCTTGTAGATGCTGCTTGAAATATGATGACCTGCTGTAGATCTGTGAATGGAGGATCCACCTTCAGTCTGAGTTGCTTTTATAACTTCAACAAACTATTGATTAAAATTTTACCAAACAAAGAATCTGGTTCATGATGACAAGCGATGTAAAAAAAAAAAAAATACATTGCTCACTTGACCCTTCAAATACCTTGCAGCTTAATTGAACACAAGTGTGCACGATGTTCAAAAATGTCAGGGCGTTGTCATCGTACGAGGTGTGTCACACGTGTCTGTTGTGATGTGGCCATACGCGCTTTTATGATTTAACGTGTGACTCATGAATATTTGTGTATTTACATAGAGTTCCTTTTAAGTCATGTCTTGTAATTATTTTTGTTTATACTACTTGTACATCTCTATTTTTGATACATGACCCACTGAGTGTATTTGCATCGCTACCAGGCAAGGGATGAGGTAGTTGTGTGCTGTATCCAAGAGAACGTGTACAGTATAGTGCGTTGTGTTCAACCAGATTTGCATCTTGCCCACAATTCCCTGTCATGTTAAGGCCTGACCTTAGCTCATTCTGTTGCCTTTACTCGATTAACGCAGACACAACAATTGCAGGTTTTTAAATGTATTTTGCTTTAAAAGTTGTGTCTGTGGCAAAAAGAGTGAATGTAAAGTTCTAACTAAAGTAATAGTTTTGTATAGCAAGAGGTACTTGGGATTTTTATTTTGAAATGTAACAAAAGGATGTTTGTTGTACATATTTTGTATATAAAGTATTATTGGTATATATTAAATATTAATAAAGCATTTTTTTCCCACGTTAAATTGGTGTTTTTCTGCCGTCTTGTCGGCAGCCAACCCTACAGCTCTTCACAACAACACATCCTTACATAACACTTACATAACCTATGAAGCAGCAGATCCTGCGTAAATCAATAGCTGCTCTTAGATTACAGGCTGTAAACATTTACAGTTCTAAAACCTTTTAAAGGTGTTAGAACTAGATGTGAGTAAGGTTTGGCAAAAGTGTACATTTATAAATCTTTTTTAACTACAACTTGTACCTTGTAATAATTGAATAAATCTTGGACAAGATTTAGTTTCTTTAATAGGCCTACTGTCATTATGACACTATAACAACTCAAAATATAACCAATTATGGTAACTGAGAACGGGGTAATATATATATATATATATATTTTTTTATTTTTTTTATTTTTTTCAACATAAATATAAAAGATATAGAAAGAAAATACAAATGAACAGAATTAACCTATGTGATTTTGATTCTGAATGTGGTTTAGTAAGTCTGTCCCATAGAGTTTTTTTTTTTATGGTTTATATGCTGTAAGGCATCAACTGATATTATATTCAAAGTTTGCTGAGTAGGAGCAGAAAATGTGTCTGATTACTCGACTTGTTACCACTATGGTTGGAAATGTTACTTCAGGCAGTGGGAGGAAGATGTCGTATTCTTCTACTCATCATGTCTCCCTGATACATTTTGAGATGACACCATTTGTTTGATCAATGAAGTATTTAATTACGCTTTAAGTACGTTTTTTCCTCCTCAACACCTTATTTTCAGATTTACTGTTGATAGATCTGTTGATATAAATGCAGTGCAAGCGCCACCTTGTGGAATTACTGGCTACAGCTTTCACAAAGAGGAAATTGCAGGAGTCTTACCTAATCCACCGCCAGGGGTCAGATTTGGCCAGGGCTTTTCAGGACACAAAGTAAGCATTATTAAGTTTAAACTTTTTTTTTTTAAACATCAATGGTCACCATTGACAATCAAATAGGTTTTCTTTCTTTGACTATTTCAATGAGCCTGAAAAGAAACCCCCTTCAGCTTTAAGAACTGATTCAGTAATGAATGTCTATATCATCTATCATGCTTATTGTTTGGGTCGTTTTTCTGTTGGCTTTTCAAGACTGCTATAGTAGCTCCCATAGCCTTGTGAAATATATTTAAGGGTTTTTATTTTACTGTCTACAACTTTGTTGTTTCTGTTTACTCGTATCACTCATATCTCATTTCCATAGCAGGAAGTAGATTTTACTTCATGATTTCTGAAAAAGCAACTCACTTGCCCAGCACCACACAACAAAAACACAGCATTAGTAGGTAGCTGCACAAAATAGAACTCTAAGAGGCCAGGTTGTTTAAAGAAATGCTCTATCATATGTGAAAACCTCACAATATAACATTTACAAATTGTTTTTCTTCCCCAAGCGCTACACTAGAGGTAAATGTAGGTTCACAGTGTGTCATGGAAGAGGCTCTACCATCAGAAGTTAGCTTCTCATTGGCAAAGGACCTGGGCCTACATGAACCCAACCAAGGACAGTGCTGTTGGCATAACCCAACATTTAATAGCTGCACTGGGAATTATCATCCTAACCATGATCTACAATAAACTTTATTTTTTTCATCGTTTTTTTTTTTTCACTGATCTTTCCTATTTTCGCAGTCTTCTCTGAAGTTTTCCTCGAAGCAAACCGAAGCAAACTCATTATTGAGCTGAGGCAGGATATAGCCTCCCATGAGCCTTGGTGCCATATGAGGCAACTCCGAAGGCTACTGCAGCAAACACTGACACCAGTGTAGAAGAGGAAGCAAAAAAAAAATGTCATGAGTTTAAAAAAAAAAAAAAAAGGCTCCAAAAGAACCACTGGAATGTGATATCACCAAAACAATGATCTTGTTTTTAGGATGCTTTCTGTACAGAGGGCATGATGGCTGACATGACTGTTCCCCTTTATGGCTTTTGTAGTTATTGCTGGTGAAAACAGCACGTTTGCTGTAAAGGCTGAAGGCTTTTAATACTAAGTGAGTTCTCATCAAAGAGATTTACCCTGCGCCCCATGACTTACTGTGATTGCACAACATCCATATCAGATTCTTTAGACAGAGACAATGTGTTGGTGTGGAACGTTTTAGTTTGATTTCATGAAACCATCACGTTATGTTGTTTTATAAAGCATTATTAAGTCGTGTCTGATCATCTGCTTCGATAGGTCAACAAATAGGCTACAATTAGATATAATACTTATCCTACAAGTGAATTTACACATAGACTGTAAATATAACTTACAAGATATCAAAATAAATCCCACAGCTGTACACAGATTTGGTTGTCGAGAAACTGATATTTTTGGAAATGAGTGTTTCTACATATTCAAACATTTGGTCTTGTTATGACATTTATTTTTTTTCATTCTAGACCTCCGTTTTAGATTAGGTATAGGCCTATGCTGCAGTTAGTTGGTTTTGGTCTACTCCTACTTCCCACTCAGTATCTACATCCCATAATGATGAGACACACAATGTGACTTTAAGGGTATCGTGTGCAAAGTTCAAACCACACCGAAGTTCCCCTTTCAGATGATAGCTCTAACTAACTTACTTTAACAGTGGTCGACGCTTGACCCCGTTATTATAATTATAACTATATTATTATTATTATTATTATTATTATTATTATTATTATTATTATTATTATTATTATTATTATTATTATATGCTGTTGTGTGAATACTGTAAACTGTATATTGTCTTAATATTTGCAAACTCTGGTTTTGTCCAGCATTTATTCTGAAAGATACAGAGCGGAAGTCTAATTCTTGTTCTTTCCTGCAAACCGAGCTGAGTTCCGCGGAGGTCTCCACTTTCAGCCTGAGGTAGTTCCAGCCATAGACTGTAAGTTCCACCACACTGGACCGACCATGGTGACGCGAGCTGCGTTGTTGCTGCTCGGACTCGCAGTGTACTCGTGCCGGGCAGAGATCGCTCCACCCACCCTCAACATCAGCCTGGACGACGACCCAGAGGTGCGATGGGCGCCTCTAATGGAAGTCTTTGATGCAGACTTCCTAAAAAAAGCCGCCGCGGAGGTCATAGAGTAAGTGTTTTAGGCTCTTTGTCTCGCGTCATGGCGTTAATAACGGTGGTTACAGTCATTTGAAAAGTTGACCATAGTTATGCGTAGTCCAAAGTAAAGCTGAGGCTAAGTGAGTTGAAAACAGGACTCAGATGGCATGATAAACTTTAAGCAGTGTCAGTAGTTGTAAACATCACACTTCGAACTTTAGTTATTACTGGCACAACCACAGAGAGCTAAACAAATCTTGGTCTGTGTGTGTTATCACATTGTTTTCCAAATGAATCAGCAGACAGACAAACACAATTTGTTTTTTTTATGACGATCATGTTACTGTTGTATCAAGTGCTGACACATCACACTGACATGTTTTTTAATGTGTTTATCTGTTTGTCTTTGCCAGCTCCACTGTTCCAAAATGGGTGCATCAAGCAGTCAAACCCATTGTAGTGGCCTTGGACAAGTACATTCCCCAGCCTTACGCAGGGGAGATCCGCGGCCTTGCAGAACACTTTGGAGGAAGCCTTTCGGACATCATCATTCTTAACTTTGCCTATGAAGTATCAGCGTATGTATGAACTATTAAATGATGTCTAATGCAGAAACACAGGGTGTCAAACAATGATGAATGTGAAACCTCATTTATACATGCAAACAAACATTATGTGTTTGTAGATTTTGCACCAGCATCATAGCCCAGGATAAAAAGGGACATGTGTACCATGGCAGGAACCTTGACTATCCACATTCGGTTTTGAGGAATCTGACAGTCAACCTAGTTTTCCTCAAAAATGGACAGGTACAGTTACAGAAACTACTCTCAAAAAACGAGAAACATCTGCCACGATTTATTCAGACAGAGCCATTAGTTTAATATGAACAGATACAAAAAGAGTTGTGACATTATGAAAAAGTAGCTATCCAATTGATAACTGTTTATTGACATTACTCATTCAGGTGGCCTACCGTGGAACTTCATTTGCGGGTTATATTGGCCTGTGGACAGGACAGAGTCCGAACAAGTTTACTGTGTCTGGTGACCAGCGAGGTAAGACCACACTTCCTCTCAGCACTCGTTTTATTCAAATACGTTTACAAGTCAGATGTTAAGGATTCTTTTGGTTTTATGTTTTTTGGTCGTCGTCATCATCAGGCACTGAACATTGGTGGAACTGGTGGAAGAATCTGGTGTCTGCTTTCCTCTTTCGGAGATCCCCAGTTAGCTGGTTAGTTAGGCAGGTGAGTTGGTTTGCAGAAGTCAGTTTACTGTGGCGGAACACTAAATGAAGAAATGAAACTTTGAATGATTAAGTGTTACTTTTACAGACACTGGAAGAAGCAGAGGACTTTCCGGATGCAGTCATGCGTCTTTCCAAAATTCCCATCATCACTGGGGTGTATTACATTGTGGGTGGTGTGCGAGCAGGGGAAGGGGCGGTCATTACTCGAGACCGGACCGGCCCAGCTGATATCTGGCCCCTGGATCCTGTTAATGGAGAGTAAGAGGCGAAATACAGTGTTGGATACAGTGTTGCATCTGGGTGTGTTTTACATTACTTTAATCAAGCATACAATTGTGCCTCCCTTTTTTACTGTAAGATGGTACAGAGTGGAGACAAACTTTGACCACTGGCGTCCCCCCCCTACCAGAGATCATCGAAGGTGAGTTATCTCACACGATGGATATTTAAGCAATATTACAGCTGTTACAATTATTATATATCTTTGGTTTTATTTCATAGAGAAGCAGCAAACATAGCACTAAATGCTACTGGCCAAGACCACATCAACATGGAGACACTTTATCAGGCAAGTGTTGACTAATGGATCAATATTTCAGGGGAATGTGATAACAAAAGGAAATGTTTACCGCACATTTGATATTCACAGACAATGAAAAGATGTGTAACACATTCTTTCCCTGCAGGTTTTGTCTCTGTTTCCAGTGTGTAACGGGTAAGTAGCACGTTATTTAAGTCATGGCACATGACTGTTAATGTCGCTGAGATGGGGCAGTTTAGTGCATACCAGTTCCTATTCCATTTGCCCCACCTCAGCAATAATGTCAATGAGCCTTTGTTTTACACCGTACCTCAGCACATAGCAAGTAGCATATAGGGAAGCTGTGGCAGATTTTCAGTTGAAGCATCCTTGTGTTTAACATATGGAGTGCATGCTGTACAGGCACCTTGTTTAAATAAATTGGATGTAAATAAATAATATCCTGCTATGTTATTCTTGCAGAATTACAGTTTACACAACAACAATGAGTGCAGCCTCTGACACATACAGTACACTTGTCAGGCCAAAGGTAATTCATTGCAACTTAAACTGATATTTGTTTGTGGTAATCTAGTTTTCTACCTGAATCATTTTGTTTTCAAATATAATATATTATTATTAGTAATGAAGTGGTGATAACAGACAATAGGAGACCCTAATACATCCCTTTTTTTTTTTACTATCATTCAAGGGCTGCAGGCCGACCTGAAAGACACAGAGCAGTCCGCACACAGACTGATGCTGCAGTGGCCTTCTGTTTCTGAACTTTAAATTATTTACTTATCTGCAGGTTTCATGATAATGTGGAGATTGTATGACAAATGGATAAGAGAGGGAATTTTGATTTCAACATTTTTCGGATGACAGTGCTCCTCGATATCTAATAAAACAAAATGTTGACATTTTTGTCATATTGATCTGGGTCCGTGTACGAAGTATAATTCATTTGCAGTAGTTCATGTTGTGTAATAAAACATGCCAGTTATATATATGTTGTATGAATATATGTTGACGCACGTTAAGTTTGCAGGTGAGGTGAGGTACTTGTGGTTTAAAGTCGGTTTACACTTTTTAATACAGGGGGGAAGTTTTAACGTTGTTCAAGCCGTTTGGCGAAGAATATTCACTGAAATTAGCAGTTTGAACAGCATTGAAATACATCGCTCTGCTGCATTATCCAATCTTGTTTAATCTGAACTTCGTCTACTAAGTGGAAATGACTTGTTGACACAGTTTTTCTGTCTTTCGTATGTGCTAGTTCCTTCATTTGATGTGGCTGAAAGCCTGCACAATATGCTGCAGTCTGTATCACTGATCCCTGTGACCTACATCAACCCACACAACCACCTTAAACTGGCATGTTTCATTGTACAACATGAACTACTGCAAATGAATTATAGCCTACTTCGTACACGCCCTTGAATTGAGAAACTATTTAAAAATGTTAAACACAGAACAACTTCAATATGCTGAGGGAGAATGAGGCGCCTTGAATTGAATTAACTGAAGTATGATTACTAATCATTACCAGTTAATCAATACTAAACTTCACTTTCAAGAGTTTGACAAGGCCAGGCACAATAGGAAATGTAAAAGTGCATACAAATGTGAAAGGACTCCTGTACAAAGTGCTTTATCTTTTTAAATGCAATGGATAAAGAAGTTAAAGAAGTACAGGGGAGCCATCTTAACTTTTTTTTTATTGAGACTGTATGGAATTCTTAACCTGACATACTATAGTCCTGTAATAACACAGACATTACAGACACTAAAACGCTTATAACAATAAATGCATCCACAATAAAAGTACCCTTTTTTAAAATGCATTATTAATAAAATAAAGAAGTAATCAGAAGGTTTCATCGCTGCACTCTCTCTCATTCAACCTGCAGCTGAGGCAGAGTATCGTTGACCTGACTACTGTTAGTACCTAGAAACCAATTCTGTATTTGATTTTAATTTGAAATCATTAATAGCATGTTAGCTAGCTGCAGCCAAAGTCATTTCACAGCCATTATTGTGAAAACCATGAATATGAGTTAAGGGTTGATCCTGTGCATTTGAACTACTGTTTCTTTCTTTTTTCAATCAATCTGAATAAATGGCTCAAGAGGGACTGCGTGTGGCTGGATTTAATATTCTTGGACAAAGGGGCCTTACGGAAAACTTATCAGCCAAACATTAAAAAAAACTAGCCAAAAACAGCTAAATAGGGCAGGACTAGTTACAAAAACTACAAATTGTCAAATTAGCACATTTTTAAACCCATTACACATATTCACAATATCAGTCAGTCTGCATTTCTAGAAATAAAACAGGCTAAACAAATTTTCCAGATGTTTCTGTAGAGGTTCTCTGATGAAGTATGTCATGATTTTTATTATTATTATTATTTTAAAAATGTTTTTAATATTGCAACAATATTGCCTTGTTGGGTACAGAAATGCTCTATAGGCACTTGAAAATGTATAGATAACATCTTAGGGAAAGTTTGCAGGGTTGGTTGCCTTTATTTCCATAAGAGTACATGGAGAATATTTACACAACATCCATGTTTTTCTTAATGAATATTAATTTTCTCATAGAAATTTTTGAACATTTCAGTTTGACATCAGGATTTCATAGCGTTTCACTGCAAAGAATGCCTGTTCTGCATGTGGTCTTATATAAGACAAAAGGTAATAAATAGTATAAATGGACCATTCCCACCACACTACTTTCACCACTCTTGGTATCCCCCTCCCCAGCCATTGAGAGTCAATTTCTACATTATATTACATCAAACAAAGCCTTTAAAGCCCACAGAGGGTAAAATATATAAGATGTAAGAAAGACTTGAAGTCCTACTTCAGAGGATCAAATTTAGTAAATTGTCTAATACATAAATGTCCGGTCTAAACTAAAAATATCAAAAGATAATACACATCAACAACTGAGTTATAGTTGATCCAAAGACATTTGATTGTATATTTTTGTATATTTTCCAATGTAGCCTAATCTAATGGGCCCATGTAATTGATTACCGACCATTTGAAAAAAAAAATAAAACACGTTTCATCACTCGCTGTGTTTTTTATGACTATTGCAGATTTTTGTACTACTCTAAAGCATAAAAACTAGTTCCCTGACCGGGAATCGAACCCGGGCCGCGGCGGTGAGAGCGCCGAATCCTAACCACTAGACCACCAGGGACTACGCAACGATTTTTCAGATCCATTACTGTTAAATGTACTATAGCTTTTACCGGTGTTGCTATATACATATATATATATATATATACTGTATATATATTTCCTTCCTCAACATAATCATCTCCTTTTACTCTTTAAAGCACATTTTTCGCAGGTGCTGTATACAGGAAATATACCGTTTGTGTGTTTACGAACAAGTGTTGTATTTAATAGTTAATAGTATTTAAGTCTATTTTTAAGCAGTACTCTCTAGCGTTACTGCTGTTACTAACATCGACAGCTAGCCAGCAGTGATGGTAAGTTATAGCCATAGACTTATTAAGACTAAAAAGCCTAAAAATGTTAACCTCAAATGCTTTCAGTCGGCGAGATCCCGATATGCGCATGCACTTTTTTTTGGTGAGCGCGCAGGAGCAGCGACACTTGTCAGTAGATCACATGATATTACATAGCAGCTGGCTACTTCCTGTGTAGCCTGCACAACAATTCACATCTAGGCTGCAGCAGACAGTGCGACTGCTACGGTGTCATCCAAGATGCTGGCCCTCATAAATAGGCTTTTGGACTGGTTCAGGTCCCTCTTCTGGAAAGAGGAGATGGAACTAACTCTGGTGGGACTGCAGTATTCCGGAAAAACCACATTCGTCAACGTGATTGCAGTAAGTAGCTAGAAAGCACTGTCAATATGGGCCCAGGCTACTACCTGGGAAATGTTTTGGACGAAGGTTTTCCTTGAATGCATAACAAATAAAAATTCATCACCACAACACTTGTATGTTTCAATTTCAAAACTGAGGAACATGCCTACTTGCTGCTGTTGCTCTGAAATAGAAAACTGATGTGGCACTAGTACTGAGTTGTTGTTTAGCAAGCTAGAATGACGAAGTTCTTGGTATGACTGTGCGCCTACTCATGAAAGCAGTCATGTGAACGGACTTGTCATTGCTTTGTAATAGCTACTGGTGTGTCAACATCAAGGCTGTGTTGTCAACACAGGCGACTTATTAACTTTGTAAAGAATTTGTCTTGACGTCGTCATCTAGCTATGGTGAGCTTATCCAGACCAGGCCTGAAGCCACTCTGTCCAAAGGCTGTAGGCTATTTATATTAGTTATGCGAATTGCTCGTGGTATTGTTAGATCTGGAAAAATACTATCTTTGTTTTAAAAATAAATAAATATATATATATATTTTAATAATTGTCCTCTTTTGTTGAGCTTTTTTAATTTCGTAGGCTTGTTAAGTATTCCACAGCAATTCATGGGTACGATGTTGGGGTTTCTGAAGTTCAGTTTTGTTTATGTCTGTGTTTCTGTTGATAGACTAGTTCATCAAGTATGTAACCTGACTGTAAACTCACAGCACTATACGCCGCCCTATTGCTAGATTAAACACAGTGACTCTCTTTTCTGGAGTGGTCACAGCAGGTGATCTGTAAGTTTAAATAAAACTGCTTCCTCCTTAACAGTCATTTAAGACTGGATCCAGAAATGTTACAACATACACAGCAAAGGGCTTTATAAAAGCCAACATAAAGCTCCACCATATTTGCTCATAGGTTCTCAGGGGGTGTATGACAAGGTCCTACACAGTGCATTTCAAAGGTTTACGTTGCCTTTAAAGGTTGTTCAGGATTATGTTGCACTTACAGCTTTTGGAATGTTCAGGTTACTAAGCACTGCTTGACTGCAGAAAGAGCAATTGGTGATCAATGTCGCTGATGCATAGATGGCATCATCCAAACATGACTCAAGGATTTAGGGGAGCATCATTCAGTTCGAGGCTTCAAACAACTAGAAATGCTCGGCAGTTCAATCATTTCTTATTTCATTAACACTGAACCCAAGCACTCAAATGACTCTCATCTACTTGACTTTTCACGTGACTTCTGAATCAGATGAATCCACGTCTGCTTGAACGTATGTAGACTGATTGATACACTGCAAAAAC
The DNA here is from genome assembly GCF_963584025.1 of Labrus mixtus. NCBI lineage: Eukaryota > Metazoa > Chordata > Actinopteri > Labriformes > Labridae > Labrus > Labrus mixtus. The sequence goes on along the minus strand of NC_083618.1, from coordinate 8,004,293 downwards.
AGCCCTACTAGAATACTAGAGAGAAGCAAAATATCTTAAATCTTAAATATAGTAAAATGATCTCGTGCCAATCGTACAAATCTGCCAATGGGCTGAGCAAAATTAGCTTTGCTATAATTCTTCAAACTATTTAAAAGTATAGCCACCAGAAGATGGTCATACACCATAAGGCTACACAAATATGTAAAAATTTAAGGAAGTTATCCAGTATTCAGTAAGTAGTGAATTATATCTATAAACTGTATATTAGAGTAAGGGGGAAGACATTTTTTTTTCTCCATAGCATAGTATGGCGATATTTTGCATGGTGATATATCATTCCATGACCGCCAAGTATCAATATTTTATATATATCAATAGTGAATATTCTTTTTACATATTTTATTGATGCATTCAATTTTAACAAGTTTCATTGTTAAAAATGACTGCCATGATTGTACAGTCATCCATACATGTTTGTGTTTAGTTCAATCAGACTGAAATACTGACTTGTGTAGAAATAAAAAGACTAAATGAGTAGACTGAGAATTTCTTGATTTAGTTTCATTTTGTGGACATAATATTAAATTAAAAAAGTTAAACAGCAATATATTTTATCGCAATTCTCAGCATATTCCAAAATGTTTATATATATATATATATATGTGTGTATATATGTATATATATATATATATATTTATTAGGAGTGGGAATCACCAGAAGATGCAAGTATTAACAACAAACAGAGTGCCAATACACAGAATGTATACATTTAATGGCACTTTGTATACTATTCAACATAAAATGGAACATCTTATACAAATGTTGATTGTAATATCTGTTAACTATATAACATGCAACATTCACCAACTTGAGACTCTTTGTTTGTATTTGTGTCTTTCAGTCAGGCCAGTTCAGTGAAGACATGATCCCCACTGTGGGTTTCAACATGAGGAAGGTATCTAAAGGCAATGTGACAATAAAGGTAAATGCAATGAATATGACACAGGTACATGGTCTCATTGTCTGCCTGTAGCTGTTTGTTCTGGACGTTTATTCTCATGCTCCTTAATTCATGACTGTTCTGTGCTTTTTTTTTACTGAAGATATGGGACATAGGTGGACAGCCCCGCTTCAGAAGCATGTGGGAGCGCTACTGTAGAGGGGTCAATGCTATCGTGTAAGTTTTTTACCACATTACATTCAGTTGCCTTTAAGATGTACAATTAACTTCCTGAGTTTGTTTGTTGATCAATTAGAAATCATATGTATGAAACCAATTCAATCCACTTTCAATATGCTCATGTTTGCTTAAGTGTCTCTCCAGATAGTCACATCGTTACATATACGTAATAGTTTTCATTTAAGTTTAGTGGAACAGGTATTTTAGTGCTACCAGATTGTAAAAAGAGTTTGTTTTCCCATCTTTGCAGTTACATGGTGGATGCTGCAGACAGAGAGAAGATAGAAGCTTCCAGAAATGAACTGCACAATCTTCTAGACAAACCCCAGCTACAAGGAATTCCTGTGAGAGACCAATTGTGATCTTCGGGCCAAAAGCTCACGATCTTGCTGCTTTCATCCGGTTCATCACATTGATTTCTGGAGCTCTTGTGACTCTGGTCACAAGCATTAATTAAACTAACAATTAGTGATCACTGCAGCTTTATGAGTATCAGATGCTCAGGCTTGATGACATTACAAGAAGCGCTCATTGAGTCTGAAGTCACAATTTTTTCGATACGTCTTCAATATAGTCGCTTGCAGGATAATTTAGCTGTACGAGTTTTTCATGCTGAATCGAAAGCCTGCTGTGAGACACAAGACTGTTCATTTTGTCCCAAAAGAAGGGTGAACATAAAAAGAAAAGCACATGAACAAGATAAATAATTTAGGTTGTCTTATTGATCAGTGTGATTATTGCTGTGTTTGGTATCAGCTCTTTGTCTTTTTATTCATCTTTCAGGTTCTAGTACTGGGCAACAAACGAGACTTACCCAACGCACTCGATGAGAAGCAGCTCATTGAAAAAATGTGAGGCACCAGGAAATATTGTGTTTCTGTTCATAATCCTGAAAACAAACACCTGAACTTACCTCCGACTTATGGAATCCAATAGTCAAAAGAAGTGTTTGATAAATCAGTGTTTGGAGTCTTTTTTCTGACCTTACTGATCATCAAACAAATGTGTTTGGACCAAGAAGCTCCAATTTGATTTCTCTACAGCTGTTTTTCCAATGTGTCGGGTACAAATTCAACACAATAGAAGTATTGGACTTGACATAATAACTGGACCGGAGTAGTTTTTTATTTTATTTTGTGCTTCTACAACTAATACTGATTTATTTTTTTCCCCCCTTTGTATTCCCTCTCCCTTCTCAGGAATCTGTCTGCCATTCAGGACAGAGAGATCTGCTGCTACTCTGTCTCCTGCAAAGAGAAAGACAACATAGGTAAGGAAAAGATCTGAGTTGAAATGATTCTTTACTCAACTGTTTGTAGAAACATGTGTTTAATTAGAGTCACTCAGGCTTTCTGGTGTCATACAAATGTGAAAGGACTCCTGTACAAAGTGCTTTATCTTTTTAAATGCAATGGATAAAGAAGTTAAAGAAGTACAGGGGAGCCATCTTAACTTTTTTTTTTATTGAGACTGTATGGAATTCTTAACCTGACATACTATAGTCCTGTAATAACACAGACATTTTTAACTAAAACGCTTATAACAATAAATGCATCCACAATAAAAGGAAACTGTTCTCCCCCCCCTTTTCAGATATCACACTGCAGTGGCTCATCCAGCATTCAAAGTCACGGAGAAGCTGAAAGTGAAGTCCTCTCAGTTGCAGCTCCGGCCTCAGCCCCCCAATGGTCATGGGTCCTCGATAACCATCCCTTTCACTGCCTCTGTGAAGTAATCCAGCTCTCTGCTCACTACCGTCACAACCTGCACCACCCAGTACACTACCATAGATGTGTAGCCCCTGTACAGCACTACCGCCATCCCAACTATCTGAATACCTTGAAAAGTTGTTTGAGTACTGTGCTAGAAGTGGATCGTCCATACCCATCAAGCCTTATTGCGCGTCATTGCGGACATGCTATCAGTCTGTGTGTATCAAGGATTTCTTTTTTTATTATCGCACATTTTCCTTTCTACACAAGAATCTAAAAATGTTGGAGGGCACAGTTCCTTGACTACACTAGGATAAAGCTCCTCTAAACCCATGTTTAAACTTCTATTCTTGCCTGTCAACACTCGATGTTGTCATGGCAACTTTGTGATTGTAGTTTTTAACCATGACTTGCCAAATGATGATGGTTGCTAATGCTAATGCCTTCAATTCCTGAAAAAACTCTTAGAAAAATGTAGCTTGTGTTTTATTTGCCGGTGTATGAAAGTATCTATTTTATTAAGCGACTTAAATTAAAGTTTACATAAAGCATTAGGATAAATAGAAGGTCAGGCAGAGTGGTTGTGGTGTCTGAGGTCAAATCCAAAGTAATGCAGCAGAGTTCTAAGTGCCTTTGGCTAAGTGAGTGTTCCAATCAGTTATTGTCCAACGCAACTTCAATCCCACTGTCATGAATCAACTCTTGTTACAGACACAGCATCAATCACCGCTGGACAATCTGCTTTTATGATTTGTAACTTGTAAATGCATTATGATGTCTGTAAAAAAGACTGCTGTGTACTAACAATGAAAACGAGGAATGAAGTAATGGATGGTAGGGATAGAAGGTGAATGAGAAAGTGTTACATTTTGTTTGGTCGAAGGGTCATTTGAATGCTGTTTCACTTGTAGCCTGTGACTTTTTTTTTTTATGTAGCTTGTAATGTGGGCTAACTTTTGCTTGCAGTTCTCAGGTCGTTAGAGGATCTTTTTAAAAATAATGCCTGAACACATTTGGGTGTGCCCTAGTACTTGTTTTTTAATCTCTGTGTTGTTTGGGTTGGCTATAAGAATGCCATTGTTAGTCATGATGACTGCGCTTCAAAGTGCTGGATACTTGATGTCCTCCATGCCTTGCCACACCCATGTCTGCATCCGGATGTGGTTTTCAAGCAGCCCTAGCAGTCGAGGCACAACACTGATTCCTCTAAGGAACGACATATTGATTGACACATCTCTTTTCAGCAACTCGCCAATGATTTCTCATAGGTTTGAACACTGTTTAGTAATCTGCAACTTGCTTGGCCAGTGCATCTTACTTAATTTAACTTCTTTCTCCATGTTTGAGTATTGCTGGATCAGGGCTACAATACTGTATGAAGGCCTATATAGCTTCTACACTTTACTGTAATGTCTATACAAATCCACCACATGCCCTCCGTTATCTCACACGTTCTCTGTCTGTTGGTGAGCGTCGTTATCTTGAATGTGGATTTTGGGACCACAGCAACAGCAGTGAGGGGCTCTAAGGTTTTGGTAACTGTGGGGAAATTTGGTGAAAGCTTTGTTACCTGTGTAATAATATAGCCTATTTGCGACTTGTATGTGCATGTGCTGAACTTATTCACATTCAATTGCAGACTTTGTAAATAAGAAGTTAGCATTTTTATTCCAACAATTGCTCCCGTAAATGTCATGTATACTTCCCCTGTGATTGCTAATAAATTTGTTTTATTTTTAAGGATTTCACGTGGTGCTTCGAGATTCATTGGAAAGTCAATTTAGTCTGTCACCACCAGGTGGCAGCAAAGGACTTTGAATGGAAAAGGCAAATTCATATTCATGAACCTGCTTTTTATGTTGTGGTGATGGCAAACAGTTGAACTTTAAAGAGATTTAGACTCACACTGATTTTAACAGTGCAGGGTTAACTATTAACTAACAATTCTGTTACCGTTTGTAGTCTGTTTAAAACCTCCCAGCACCTTCGTTCTCAGAGGAGTTCATAACTCTTCTGGGTGCTCGCCTAAACCTACATTTATCATTCTCTCCATATTCTCTCCATATACAGCGTTAACTCTGTGCTACCTTTTCTGTGACAAGATATGCCTGTTTTTTCTATTAACATAGTTTACATGGTTGATTACTGCCCCTCTGTGTTTCTTGGCTAAAAAAAGGCGTGTATACATAGAAATGTAACGCTCTGCACAATGTGGAGACAAGCTGAGGGAACATTGTTGCAAACCAGGGGGCTATAAACCCACTATCCATGTTCTCACAGCTGGAGCTGCACGAAGTCAGAGAGCAGGCCATGTGCTGTTTAAGGAGGAAAACCCTAATTAATCTCATTTCTTAAATACAGCTTTTAATGAACAGCTGCTAGAATTTATTGTGTGCCAGGGCAGGCATAAGAGGGTGTGGACAGATAGGTGTTGTACGACAAATTCCATAGGTCAATCAGTTGGGACCTGTATATGTGTGTGTGTGTGTGTGTTCACAGGTGTGTGCATGCTTGCGTGTACCAATCTATGGTTACAAATCTATTGCAGGGATTTATGTGTGGAGGTCATATAGAAGATTGGTAAATGGTAAATTGACTTTAGCTTGTATAACACTTTTCTAGTCTTCTGACTACTCAAAGTGCTTTTACACCGCATGTCACACCTACACACTCAGTGTCATTCACATACTGATGGCAGAGGTTGCTATGTAGTGAGACCGTCAGAAATAACTAATCCCATTCACAAGCATTCATACGCTGCCGACAAAGCAGCGGGAGCGATTCGGGGGTTAAGTGTCTTGCCTAAGGACACACAGGAGATGTTGCTGCAGGAGCTTGGGATCAAACCCTTGACCTTCCGGTTGAGAGGCGATGACTCTACCAACTGAGCCCCAGCCGCTCCTGTAGAACTGAAGACATGACGTACAGTGAATATAGTGATACTACATTACAAATAGGCTCATTATGCAATACAACATGTTTTGTACCTACCACCTGTCACATCTGTGCTCTTTGCTTTTAAGTGAAAAACTCACTAGTCAGTTATATGAATGGTTACTAATCACCAGAGTTAAAAAAAAATCTACACTAGTATTCCTCCAGACATGATTACCCTGAGCTGTTGGATGTTTAAATTAGGATGACAAAACTCATGCTCGTTGTGATATAAACGGGAGCACAACTTCAGATATGTAGCACTTGGAAAACGTTGCTGCTCGATCATTCAGTTATAGTCTGAATAATGTGTTCTCCGTCTAATGTGTAGACTCCAGATTGAAGCTGCTTGCGCTCACGTTGCCTGGGTCACTTACTGACAATAATATGACTGTAACAAGCAAACACATGACACCAACTTTCAGTGGCCACTTTTAGTGATTTGGAGGCAAAGACTAAGATGAGGCCCTTTCACATTTTGCAAAGAGTAATCATAGCTAGTGAACCAAACAATTTGAAAAACTAACAACAGAACAAAATGTTTGATATATTATAAACGCACACATAACCACAGATCTACTCATTAACTCGAGAGGGGCACCAGCATAACTCAAAGGCATCAAAGGCTTTGGTCACTTTGTTATTAGTTCTGTAACAACTCTTATTTTTGCTAGCCATATTACAAAAAAAGTAATCCACTAAATAATGTATTTGAAATTTCTATGGCCTGAAAATCTTCTGTACTACACTTTGCATGGCTATGAAGACATTCTTAGGCTTTTTGAGCGGCTTGAACCTGGGCGACGGGGTTTCCTTCGTAGAGATTTTGATACTTTTTATGCACTCTGGCTCCTTATTTACATTCAAGAACACATCTTCATTAAAAACACTTTGAGATGTGTACCTCAAATTCACAACTGCTATCAATAAATATTTAATGAGGGGTTGGAGAATATGTTAAGTGCATTTCTGAAAACTTAAGCTTATTGCAATATTACTACTGTAACATTTTCAGATAGCAAACAGTGCAGTAGTTGTAATACCTGCACTGTTTACCTCTCATCTGCTGCTCTCACTCTCTCCTCTCTGTCTTTATCCGTCACCTGCTGGTGTTTCTCTCTCTGGCTGTTTTTCCAGACAGACAGTAAAGGCACGCTAACTAAACAAAAGCACCTGCGATAATGATGAAGTAAAATGTACAGAATTTTATAAGTCGACATTTTTAGAGAAGTTACTTCAGAGTCTAATTTCCTTCCCGTAGACTCCCATTATCACTACTAGAAGAGACTGAGTTGTGTTTTTTGTTTCTCACAAAGACTGAACGCTTCAACATGTCACTTCTCCTGTTGTCATTTGTGTCCAGAAGCCTACCAAGTTCCAGGGGTTAAGCGGTGTTAGAGAGAGAGAGAGAGAGCGAGAGAGAGAGAGAGAGAATCTGGTAGTAGATTTACATTTTACTATATATTTCCAGCTAAAAAAAAAAAATTCAGCTCACGCCAGCACTCCCTTGGAGTGTGGTGTCCTGAGGGACCATATTGCCGATGTATTGAGGAAATTGCCTACCTTTGCCTAATGATAAAACCGCCTACACTTACTTTATGCAGCCTCTGATCTCCAATGACAGACAATCTTGTAATATGGGTTTACTGGATGTACATGTTTAATTTTGCATGCAGACTGGACTCATCCACCCCTAATGAGACTGAGTCGTCCCCATTTCCTGGTTCCTTATAAACATTCCTTATCTTTTAGACTGGTGTGTTATAATATTTAGTCAGCCTCAGCATTCAGACTTTAAGGTCTTGATACACAACTTTAACAGTGCACCCGTGGAGCTTTTCATTAAATCTCCAAGCTGTAAACATGTGCCTCAAAAGGTGAAGGTCACTTCATGTCAGATTTACAGCCTCTGTGTCTGTGAGACTTTTGAACAGGAGCATATTAAATCTAAAATTCAGCAGAGAGTTATAAAGCAGATGCAACATGACTTGGTGGAATCATAAATTAACTGTTTCTGCTATAGATTTTGCTTATAGTGTTTCAATAACAATGAGGGACGTGCAGAGGATTTTGCAGGGGCACAAATTCACAAAAGATCATTAGTCCAATGCAGTACTATTGTTGTTAACTATATTTAATGTCATAATACAACACAAAAACAAAGTTCTGATCATATGATGTGATAAAGATCTAGATTACTACAATGTGCTGATGACAGGTTTTCAGGGCTGAGAACAGAGCAGGGGGTCTGGGGGTTTCTTACCCAGTATCTTTTTATTTAAAGCTATATTCTGATTTTATTATATTCACTCTGGGCACTCTAAAAACCTCAAGTTTACATTCATACTGATATCATTAAACAATTATTGTAAATTTGAAATTTCTGTGCATTTTGGTTCACATTATTATTATAATTATTAATAATAACAATAATTTTGTGGCTGAACTGGGCCACTGACTTTTACAGGGGTGCCTGGAAGTGTTAATTGTGTGTGTACAAACACAAATGGTAAGTGGAGATAGAAAGGGTAAAAACATGATATTCATATTTAATTTCAAAGCTTACAGTAAAGTATTAAATAAATGTTACATAAACATCTATAATTATTATTTTTAACCATGAAGAGTAGAAGCAATAATCAAATAATGTTTGCTTAATTCTTTAAGTATTGAAAAAGTGTATGTCTGAAGTCATAATTTAAAGTACTACCAAAAAGCAACAGGCTGTATTGAGATGAAAAGAAAGCTTGTGGTAACAGCACAAAATGTTGATTTAAACACTAGTTCAGGTAGTGCATGATTTGAGATTGCCATTGGGGAAGCCTATCAGATTTTTTAGGGTGGCCCTGGCCCCTCCAGCATCTCTTCTACTCCTGCTGCACTGCCAGAGTGCCTGTGCATGCACATGTATGCTCGTGTGTACTTGTGTGCACGAGCAGATGCGGGTGGAGAGACGATGGACAAAAGAGCACCGCGCTGGCCTGGATCACAAAAGCTATCTCCCAACCTGATATTCTTTATTAACCAAAATATCTGCTCGCTTGGCCAGTCTGTGCACAAACAAGACATTTCTTATTAAAAACAAAAGGCCACTTTCTCTTTAGAGGGCAAAACAGCAGGTGCCCACAGTTGTTTATTTACCATTGTTTGCCAGATTGTTTTTTTATTTCATGTGACAGGAATGATCAGAGCACACTTGTCTTCAGATGAGCTAACTCTGGAGAAATGTGTCCCAAGATCTTAAAGCTTGTTTTATAAACTGTCAATAAGTTGTTCCAGAGTTGTAAAACTATAGTTTATGGGTTAGATGTTTGGAAACCTCAGCATCAGCAAACATCAGAAAACACTTCATTGAAGTTTCTGTGTCGACCATAATTTGACAGTATACAATGTGTGGAATTTCACAAAATTCATACATAGCTGCATGGCACGTATTAACATCCTTTACTGTTCTACACCCTGTTAAAGACAGATGGTTACATGCATAAAACACCTTGTTACGACCCAAAGTGGACCCTGTAGACGAACACATTCCTCAACTTAGCCGGTTCACCATGGCCATGTTTTAACGTTCATTAGTGCAGACACACTCATGACGTGTTTAATTCGATGTATTTTTCCGCAAGCTGTCTTAAAACCATCTGATTGGATAATGTGTTTTTTTGTATTGAGACGATTCCTTTCTAAACATGCATGGCTTTTTTTAAAGACAGTGATCAATTCAATTGTCACTTGGCAGGTGGGCAGATCATTTTTAGAAATAACATGCCTCTGTGGGTTGTGATGAAGGTTTGTTAGCTGGTCCACATATTTGTTTTTCTACTGAGGATTTGTCTATCCACCCCAACGTTCATTCACTGCCTTCTTTCATGGACATAAGACAATTAACTGACAGATGTTTTCCCCATGGACAGGAATATTTGAGAGCACTTTATATGTGGTTTCTTTTTACACTCAGATTTCGGACTGATAGATTAAGTGTCTAATAGTAAACATAAGGCCCTATATGTCGAGTCAAAGGATTAAGTATTTGCAATTAATCACATAAATTCAACAGCTAATCACAATTAGTCACATTTTTAATCACGTTTGAAATTCCATCATTAAAGATTTAAATAATGTTTTTGTTCTGCTTTTATTTTGTTTAATTTGTACTGTCATAAGCTAAAAGGCGCTTTGCTTCCTGTTTGGATACAAACCTGCTTTTTTTTGTGAAGACAGTAAGGAACGACGAGGAATGACTGCCCAAATTTAGAGTAAACACTTGACCTCTGCATTGCACCAACCCTTGTCCCACTATTGTTCAAAATGATTATTGAGAGGAACGGTTGCAGCTATTAGGCTAGACGTCTTGTCAATGTTGTGTGTAAGATAAGATAAGATACAACTTTATTGATCCACAGAGGGGAAATTCGGTCGTTTCAGCAGCACAAAGACAGAAGAAGAAGGTCATACAAAATAAAAATATAAACAGAATAGATGAGATAAATATGAATAAAATAAAAATCTAAATAGGAGGTATTACAAGTACAATATAAATGGTGAAGTGATACAGGACAATTAAGACATTATATGTGCAGTGAATGGCAAGATAAAGTGACAAGAGGTGATTAAAGTGACTTGGTGTGATTAATAGCAGCAAGTTATGTAAAAAGCCGTGAAGAAAAAGCAGTATCGTATCACTGTCATGAAGAGTGCAGTTTTTATAATATAGTGCAATATAATACAATATAATTTTATATAATAAAATGTAATATAATATACAGTATAGAATAATATGTTAATAATGATAATAATAATATTGAAGTCTGGCATGGGGGGGGGGGGTGTTTGTAGGGGTGATGTTTGTGTCAGGACAGACTGTAGGTCCCACAGCTGTTGTACAGTCTGATGGTGGTGGGCACAAAGGAGCGCTCCGTTTTGCACCTAGGAAGAATGAGGCGTTGGCTGAAAGAGCTGCCACAGCTTATTATGTTGTCCCTCATCCTCCTCTCAGCCACTGTCTCCAAAGTGTCCAGATCTAGTCCAACTGCAGAGCGAGCCATCCTGACCAGCTTCTTGATGCCACGCCACCAGCACACCACTGCAAAGAAGAGTGAGCTGGCCACCGCGGACTGGCAGAAGATCTTCAGGAGTCTTCAGGAGTATACAGTATATGCTTGTGCATGTGCATTAGCAAAGTGTACCATACAGAAGCCCAACTTTTACAACGGTGCCAGGGTCAAGGAAGTGCACAGTACAGAGTACTCACACTAGTCAAACAAACTGGACTAAGTTAGCTACGTTTGGCTTTGCGGGACAAAATAGCATCCGATCAATATGATTGTAATAAAATGAATAGATTGATTTCTCACCTTTAATCGCATTGTGGTAAACATGTAACGCTGGCAGCCCTAATTGGGAGGATTGTTTTTTGATCAACTGATCAAGTCGCTTATGGTCAAAATTATCCGTTTTTAAAGTATTTATGTTTGAAAACTAAGGTTTTCAGTAGTTATTTTAGTCTTTAATTTTTAGCTTTAGTCCAAGGTGCTGCTGGCAATCAGAGAAAAACACTATTACAGCATCAAACGAGAAAGTCATATTTTTATTTGCCGTAAACCAAGACTTTCTCTTCCATTTGGTGATTGTGGGAGTGCAAAAGAGCTGCTGAGAACCCTAAATGCAATAATTCCATTTCCACTCAGTGTGAGTAATCTGTCAGGTCCTTTCTGTTATCCCGTGTCCTCTCAGATAGCCAGCTCTCCTGTGAACGCTTTCATACTCTCACCTCTGTGCCTCAGCTTCAACACTCTCCCCTCCTCAGATTCCATTAAAAAGCAAAACTTCAGCTCCTGGGGCTCTGATCAAATAGGACTGCTAATGCGTTTTCCCTGCGTTTTGATTTTTTTCCTATGTACCTCATATTTACATATAAATTGAGTATTTATCATTCTGCATTTTAAGGATGATTCACTGTAGTCCACTTTATTAAACCATGTTGGATTTATGTATTTTTAATGAAAAGTTGATGTAGGGAGTGTAATTCTTTGAACAAGGGAGTATACTTGGTATGTGGGATGAATAGTAATGCAGGGACTGTAAACAGAACTTAAGCTCTTATATCATATGGTGTAGTTTGGTCGGAATTTACATTTTCTTCTAGTTTCCTTGGCACTTCTTTGAACAGTAGACACAAATGAAAATTGAGCATAAAAAGAGCAGATGTGAATAAGGTAGCATATTATCAGCAGCACACGAGTCATACAAGTTGGAGCATGTTAACTATGAATCATATTCCCCGAGGTCACCAGCAATCTCTCCTCTGTTGGGATGCCAACCTTATTATGAGTTCAGTTCACAAAATCAGTTATTACCAATACAAATGTTTAAAGACACTTTAACATGTTTCAGAACCACTATTTAAATAATTATCATGTCTATTAATTATAAAGCTAAAGCCAGTAGGTTTTAACCTATCTTAGAATAAAGGTTGGGATTATGGGGAAACCATTGTCTTGACTCCATCTATAGTTAAAAAAAATGAGGTCTCAAGCTCTCAAAACTTAAGTCCGTCACTGCAGCTGGCCAAAAAAAAGTAACTTTTTTGATGAAATGTCTAATAAAGCTAAATTAATCTTAGGACTAAAGTAGTGACAATATGAATAGTGCCCCTAATAGTTTGGTATAGAAGGTGAGGTTGAAGATGTGGCTATCCTGTGACCTAAAGGGTTTTTCGTGACAAAATGTGTCAAAAAGTGACTTCAATGAGAATACATAGAGAAAAGAGATTTTTTCTTACCAATATTCTCCAACTACTGATTATCAGCACAGCTGTGATGAAGTCATATTCTATAGAGAGCAAGCAGCGAGTTGAAGGAAATCAAAGCTGTGCCAATATTTAGCACAACAGCACAACATTGAAAGTGATAGTGAAATTTCTCTTATAGAACAGTAATAAATACTGCATATAATAGTAAAAGCATTACGTCATCTGTCTTTACATTTATCACGAAAGCACTGAAATTTAAAATACAGACAGGAAGTCTTTATTTTGCACATTTATGCTATTTTTCATTTCTCATACCATTTGGCATTGGCTCTAGCAAAACAAGCTCACTCAATGTCCTGTCTTCATCAGCTGCTTTCATCAACTACAGTATGGCTGATGTTATTTAAATATGGCTTTTCTCTGCCTCCAGTAAATTAATAGCATTGTTTTGTGTAACCCTCCACCTCCTCATCACCATCCAGTTATCTTCATGGTGTAATATGTTAACTGCATGATGTACAGTGTCAGTAAAACAATAGAGCACTGTGTCATCAGCATACAGATGTACATGACACTTGTACAAAGAAGTGACAATATTGTATACCTAGATAGTAAAGAAACCCAGACATTAAATTGAACCTTGTGGAACACCTTTTGTTACAGTTTGAAAATTAGAAAAGTAAATCAGCAGTTAAACTCATTGCTGTCTCTTCGACAGAAAAACTCATTTCATACAAAGTAAGTTAGCCTCTTCAAAAGCGGGTAATGATCCACAGTACCAAATGCTTTTGGTAAGTTGACAAAAAGTGCTATACAATATTGCGATTTATCCAGCAGTAATAGTACTGTGACCAGCTCTAAAACCTGATTGGTAAGGGCTCAGGATGTTAGCTTTGGATAGAAAGTATATTCAGTGACTGACTTCATTTACTTGTCTTTCCTGTTTGAAATAAAAGTTTGTTAACAGTTGCCATGGTCTGTGTGATTGTAATGTACCAGTTTAAGTAACACCCCCAGCCAATCAGCAAACACAGGAAAACTTTATTGAGAATTACCCAGGATGTGTGCATTTTAGTTTAGCTCATTGGAGAGTTTCTTGACTCGTCACCACACTCACCATGCAGCTGCAAGTGCAACACAAGCTCTACATGTAAAAGCCAATTGCAGAGCTTATTAATAATCGGAGAAATACATTGCTTTGGTTTTTAATAATTTCATGTCCTTGTTTTTTCTATTATTTTTATTTAACACCTGTTACCCTTTAATCAGTCTTTAGAACTGAGCTCAACTCACTATAGATTGATTATTCATTAACATACTGCACCCCAGGAGGTCTTTAAACTATACACGACAATTATGAAAAAGAGGGAAAAATAACATGCCGAAAGAATGTGTCTTTTCTGATAAATGTTGTCCAAATCCCTACAAAGGATGTCCTCACTGCGTGCTTGCAGCCTTCTTGGCTGGAGGCTTGAGGAATCTGCCACCCTTTGTTTTCATGCAGCATCAGGTATGAGTGTGTTCAGGGGACTTTGCAGGCGCTGTGTGAGTCCTTTATCCCCTAGTCTTCACTTCAGGTTGACAATGGCAGACACCCTGTGGGCTGTGAAAGGGGAGGCTGACAGGACAAATGGTTCTCTGCAGGCTGGAATGCTGGAAAAAAAGATTAACAATAGGGTAAAAAAAATAATGTAATGCCAACAGTGTTGCTTCGCTAAAGGCTTACATTTTAATGGCATGTTGAGTATGTAGGGTTCTGGTATTTGATTTCCAAACTATGGTTAAGGTTTTGTTTTGCAGTATAGACATTTCAAAAAACGTCATGTATTTTTCTCTGAGTGATGAGTCTGACTGCCAGAAAGGGTTAAGCATCCTTTAGCACTTCTCCTCTTAATAAGGCCTCAATGAGACTTTGGAATCAGTTCAATGGGATTGACAGATGGTCCCACGGGCCAGATGGACTGGAAATCTGGTGACAGCTGGATTCCGACCAGGTAACTTGCCTTTGATACTAGCAGAACTTTCCTCTGCAGGAAGCTGACCTTGGCAGACAACATAAGGCCAATCAGATGGAAGAAAAGCTTTACCTTTGGTCTGATCCCCTGCCAGGACACCTCCTGCGCCTTTCCCAGAGTCAGAGCAGACACAAGGTGATCATACTTTCATCCTTGCTGTGCATCACACTGCATGTGCAGCAATGCTGGAGGTATAGCAAAGATCCAGATGGGAGGTGATTTGTGAAGGGACTTCCAGTATGTGATGTTATCTGGAGAGGCAGGCTGGGATCTGCTGCTCTTCCTCTGGCTTAATCCTTTTGACTACATTTGTTTGATTTTTTTTTCTCTGTTATTTCAATACATGATTGAAAGCTCTGAGCAACTCTTGGGGAACATAATTTACTATTGCTCACACAGGGGAAGCAGTTCTATTCCCTGTGGGTTTGTAGATTACCCCCTGTTTTTGGTGATGAGTTTTGGCTGTGGCCTGTCACCTTCCTCTGTCACAGAAAAGGGAAAGATAGCACTTTGACATCTTTACAGTCTTAATACAATCTCTAATCAGCAATGAGAAGCCTGCAGAGAGAAACGCAGAACTGTGCAACATATGAGAGAAAATGATTACTAATGCAAGCTGACTTCTTTTTTCATACATGTAAATATGTTTTTCACACTGTATTCTGTGTGTGAGTTTAAACAAAATGTCCACCATAATTTACTGACTTGCCTGCAATTCTTTTCTGTTTTTCTTTAGCATGTTGTTTTTGAGACAGGGTGGCTGTGGCTCAGTGGTATAGTCGGTCCTCTCTCAACGGTGTAGTCGGTTGTTTCTCCAACGGAAGGTTGGGGGTTAGATCCCCAGCTCCTGTCGCAACATGTCCGATCCAAGACACTCAACCCCAATTTGCTTCTGACTATAAATGTTTATGAATGTGATTAGTTAACTTTACATAGAAGCTTCTGCCATCAGTGTGTGAATGGGTGTGAATGGGTAGGTGTGACCTGCAGTGTAATAACGCTTTTGAGTAGACTTCAAAGGTTCTATACAAGCTGAAGTCCATTTACCATTTACATTTCCAAAGAAAACTTTCCAGTCATTAATGTTTTCCATGTTTTGTGTGAGGGATTGTCAGCCCAACCGCCTGTATATGTTGTGGTGTAATAGAGGGCTTCAACATGATATGACCAATAAAAAGCCTATTAATACACAGGAAAAGAGATGAGGAATGGACGCCTCAGCTGAAGAGAAAGAATGGCATTCTTTAATGTACCTAGCACGTCCTTTACACTCACTCTATTGCAGAGATAAAAGCATTTCTTAGAGCATGATTAAAGGTTGCTCATAGAACAACATAAGAGCACATCATATACTGAGTCTTTCTGTAAAGAAGCATGACAAAGCAGGACTGGAATGCTATTGTTTTGCAGGAATGCTGTTTCCTTGCTTTTGGCTTTTGACTCTGAAATGAGGACAGCTTTCTATTTTTGGTAGAGTATGACACCAGGTTATTATGCCAGGCTATAAGTAAAACCCCCCTGTGAATCTGACAATTAGGTTGTGGTACACAATAATCTGGTGTCATATCAGACGCAAGGCATAGACTCAATAAATGAACAATGAATATTTTAATGGGTATGACTATGATTTTGAACCCCTTCCTAACCCAACAAACACCTTATAGAACTGTTGGAAAGACACATTATTGCTCTCCACCACTGTCATCAACTTAATGAAAGAGGAAGAATAGTTTTCTGTTTATTTCAGAACCAATGCCGGGCTGCATTGTTGTTGGCCCTTATGTGGTCCAACAGCTTGATAAGAAAAATTTGATTTTTCCTTCAATTTGATTTTGTCTGTATATCATTATCTAGCATGAATGGAGAAATATTAAAGAACATGTTACCAGCTGATCTAATTCTCATATGCCATGTGAATGATTTAAGTTGAGTGATGTGGGTGATGTTTTTTTAAATGTTGAACTTCTCCTTTAAATTGTTAAAATAAGTGCAAAAACGGGGTAATATCATTTTTCAACAGCAGCCAAAATGACATACACCAGATTTTACCATTGAAACAGCCACACACAAGGGTCTTTACCTTATCGGAAACATTAAACAACTGAGCACTGATGGAAACAGTGAGCTCATTTATTGGAATGGTTATATCTGACTAAAGGAAAAATATATACAGTATATATAAATGAAAAGCCAACAAACAGAAAAACAACAATAATGTGTTACAATTCGTTTGCTGTAGAGTGTCTATTTTTTTTTTCATGCACATCAATTACCTGCTTGGAAAATATTACAAAATATCTTCCAACAGAATCAAACCATATTAAGATGAGTCCTAAACCAATGCAGACCTGCGCCTTCCTGTCACATGCATCTCCAGGAGGCAAATCATGAGCAAACATGAGCGCGAAATGATTGTTTGTTCACGCGAAATTGGTTGTATTTTCATTGGAGCCATACACAGACATGTTCCTGGCTTGAGACCACGATACAAAGGAACACGGGTGTACACGGAGCAGAAAGCTTGAGAGGTTGTCGACAGAGGAGGAAGTGAAACGTCTTTTCCAGGGGAAGATGTTTGTAATGAATAATTACTTTTACAGTTCTGTGTACTCACAGCTTGGCAATTTATAATGTCCAGGTAGGATTGCATCAAGTTCCGTGGCTTTAATCCTAAATCATATGCTCATTTCATTCTGAAATTTCAACATGTTGTATCCACACATCTAAGCAGCCTGGTATTTTCTTTATTGCTGCTTGAAACTGGCTTTGTTTGCCTTTGCACAGGCTTGACATGTGGAATGTGTTGTGTGACATTTTCAGTTTTTCATGGCTTATTGCTTCCTCATTATAGCGAAGCCTTTCTAGTGTTGTCCCGCTGTCTGCAGCCGCGGTGGTCTCGTCAATGGAAACTTGTTGTGTCCCTGCCATTGTCGACCAACATCTACACCCTTTCATTCAGTGATGTGGCACCTCTACCTCTTAACAGGCTACGCATCACCCACTCCCTCTAATCTCTATGCATGATTCCTCCAGAGAGGGTTCACAGTCATCTTTGTCTTCCCATTGCTACCTCTTGAGAGCAGGAGGCTCCGTACATTCCAGCGACGGCTGGTCATTGAGTTGTTTCCATTGAGGCGGGAGAGCTAGGGTCCAGCTCCCTGTCTCCGGACTGATGGATGGCCTGTCCGACTTTATCTAAGCAGGACGGACGCTGCGTTGGCTGGGGCCCAGAGATTGTCACTCCTGACTGCTTTATCAGGGCCTGACTTACAGAGCTGTCACCCTCTTAGAGCAAGGTTCCCAGGCACCTCATCCAGGCATCCCCCCTCCTTTCTGTCATGCTGCCATCCAGGGACCTTGGCCTGTCTGCCTGACTGGTCTGACGCCTGCCTCCTATCCACCCATGGGTAGATACATTAACAAACTTGTCTTGATTTATCAGCTCCACCCATGATTGTTAGGCTGCCTGTTGTAAGAGCATCTCCTTTGCCAAGTAGCATTAACTCCAGATGAGGCATGGATGCTGCTATTTTAGATCTAGACTGGCATTAGGTGTAGAAAAATTGTGCGTTTTGTGCAATATCAAAAGATATCTACTATTGTAATTTTCTTGTTTATCACTTTGAAATGAAACTACTGACTTGTTTCTTTATCTAATATTCACACGCACACACAAAAAACCTAATGGAAAAAAACATCCTCTAAAAGGCTCAACCCATGTTTGGGCTTGCCATGAAACTACAGTGAAGTTCCTTCCTTATTCTCACTTTGATGAGCCATTGGAGAGCTTGGTAGAAAGCCAAGTGAAGCCAGGGGCCTCTTGCACATTGTGGTGTTTTGTTTCAAACAGATCAGCTTTTGTTCAACTGTCAGAAAAGAAGCCGTTTTTAGTGAGTCAGTGTGTTTAGTAACCACAAACAAAGTGTGCTACTTTTTGTTTTATCTTTGCAGAGGTTAGAAAGACGCTGTAGACCTGTTTCATACTGTTTCCTTGGGTGTAATCAATCATGATCTGATAGGATTTTCAATAGCTCCTTGTAGTCTGTATTACACCTTTTGTGTTCTTGCTTTCAGAATCTTGAACGTGTTAAGTGCAGCGAGGTGGAAAGGCTGCATAAAAGTGCAACCTATGGGACTTGTATCATAAATTTGAAAGAGCTAACATCAAAATGGTATGTAGGATGTGTCAGTGGTTTAATGACCAGATGGAGATCATCATCTCCACAACTCACCTCTAACTTATCTCTCAGTTGACAAGGTATGGCAGCCTGCAGTTATGTTAGAAGACGGAAAAGAGTTAATCTTTTCTCAGTGTTGCTTATCTCCTAGAGGTAGACCCAGCGTGGCACTTTAATTTATGTAAAGAACATAAAAAAATATATTTTGTTGGGATGTTTTGTCATGGTATTTGTTGGGAACTTAACCTCGAATGAATTTATCAAACATGATTGATCCTCTGACTCTCACCAACATCATCTGATCAAAATGTAATCTGTCCAGCACTTTGGTGAACATTTACATCACCAATGACATTTCCATCCTACCATCAGCCTAGGCTTTTCTTTGGGATTATGTTAGCATGCTCACATTTGCAAAAATGGTGACCATTGCCACTATTATGGCTGTTCACCACAAATATTTAGCTCAAGACTCTCTTGTAGTTTTCGTTTACTCTACAGTGCACTGTATACACCTTCCCCTGTCACTTTTAGGCAGATAAAGTTTTGTTGGTAGTATGTAAAATTATTTTTTCAAACACTCTCATAACATTATGTAGTATTTTGAAGATGTGAAAATTAAAGTTAATTACATTTCTTATATATGCAGTAGAGAGTATAGGTGTTTGTTCTTGTTTAAATCTTAATATGCTGAGATAAAATAAACAGTTCATCACACAGCTTTGTCATTTGGCAGTAGCTCAGGGATCATCAGTACACAGCATAATTGCTGATTGGAACATCAAATCTGAGACAACAGGGACTTGTTAAGACCACTCAGCAATTTGCATCCAGATGTCAGCTCACCGGAGAGTAAAGAATCACTTTCCCAAGAGGCTGCCATGATGAGAGTGATAATGCAAGGCTGTATGCGAGAAGTAGTGCATCATAAAGTTTCAATGCAATGGCAAAGTGTTAGTGAAAGCAGTTCTATTTCCCTCTACTGGAATTCTGCTTTTGGACCATGTTAGTATCGGTTTGTTGATCATATGTTCTCAATTCATAGTCTAAGTAACAAATTGGTAAATCTGAGAGAGAATTTCTTGCTTTATCTGCAGGTGAAATGTCTTGTGGAAATATTAAATAAAAAATACAAAGATGAATTCTCATATCCAGTCCTGTTTGACTAAGTTGGTCACACTGGCCACAAAACCATTATAGATACACTTTTCTATGTAAGACACAACACTAGACTGCACACTGACAACAGCCACTCTGACATAACTCTGCTAATAATACTGCAGTGGGGCTGAGAATGGGCCATGAAATGAGGGCAGTGTGTCAGCCAGAGTCATTCCAGGAAATCTGGAGTCTTTCCTGCAGCCCCCTCCCTAGCCCTGCTTTCTATCCATCTGAAATCATATGCTTTAATGTGTAATCTCGTAAGGGCCAAGATTTACCTGTAATTGTTGCTCTATTTTTTTTAATGACAGTGGGTATTGTTTTAGATGATGGCATTTGTTTTGATAAAATACGTATTTGTTAAACTCACAAAATACACTCTGTTGATCTTAGATATCTCTCTCTCTTGTGGGCCACTATTGCTTTTAAATTTGATGGCTACAGGCTATTTTCTCAATAAGCTGCTGAGTCAATGACACCCCTGGGTGCACTGGACATATTAACTCTGGGAACTCGAGACCATATGTAAACAGTAATAAAGGGAAAAAAATCTAAAATTATTAAAAATCTTGTAAGAATGTACCCTGTCTCAATGTTTACTTATTAGCAGTGTAGGCAAACTAATGAACTAATGAAGTAAGAACAGTACACAGTGTCAACAGCCTGATTTTCTTTTTTAAGTTGCACTAAAGCCAGAAGTGCTTTTCTTTACAATGTTAGCATGCTAACATCGCTTACATGTTGACCTCATTCACCATCTTAGTTTAGGTTTTTTTTTAGCATGCTAACCTTCAAAACGTATTGCTGAAGACAGTTTATGATACCATTCATTTTTCTTGGTTTTGGTCATTACTCAAAGTAAAGGGACCAGACACATTTGACCTGATGATGGTGCCAAACAAGAGTCAGAGGATAACAAAAATGTCTTTGCTAAACTTCATTCATCCTCAAAGAGAGCCATCCTAAGAGTCTGCTAGAAAGGAAAAAAGTTTCACTGTAAAATACACCTGAGCAATGTTTCTTGATCAAGAAAGGCTTTTTTTCTGCATAGAATATATGAAGCACTTGGCATCCTAATCCAAGCCAGCTTACATGTGGTGATATGTAAGTCGACAGCCCATATAAATAAATCAAATGTCTTCACTTGTGACATTTCCAAAGATTGTCTATTTGTGAACTTGTCCTTTGCAGTCTTTCCTGTCAAATTCTAACCTTTCTTTGAAACCTCCTCCTCAGCGGCAAGGAAGTGTGGACAACAGGAACACAAGGAATAAGAAAGAGAAATCCTGCCTGAATACTATGCTCTTTTAAAAAGTGTCTCTAGATAACACTTGTTATGAATTGGCACTACAAAAATAATGATTGATTGATTGATTGATTGATTGATTGATTGATTGATTGATTGATTGATTGATTGATTAAATAAATAAATCCAATAAATAAATCCAAGATGACTTTGTGATTTGAAAGTAACAGAGTACTGCTGAGCTGAAATGTTACTTGATGAATTGGAAAGGAAACTGTTCCTTTAATATTTCACATAATGAAAGCCCTATGATGAAGGACATACAGGTACATCTACCACCCTGAGATGCTGAATTTATTTGGCTGAAATATCAAAGCCACGCAGGGAAAGTTGTTTTATTTACCTTCTCTTTCTAAGATTGAGTTTCTAAATGATTGCATCGTAAAACTTACAAAAAGTTCTATATATATACAGAAATTGTCATGAATCCTGGATACTAGTTTGATGCTGCAACTAGAACCTGATAGAACACTTACTTTGACAATAGATTCATTTTCAAATATATTTCTAAGACAGAAATCTGGAAGTCAGTCCCCTCATTACTGATGACTTCCACATATTAGAGCCAGAAACATTGGGCACTTTATTGTATTTTATTTAATTTGTCTATATGTGGCTGTGAATTGTTCAAAGTATTCATGTCCTTGTCCGATACTTTTTAAAGATGTGTTTTGCTAGAAGCTTTTTTGCTTTCATTAAGTTCACAGAGGCATGATATTGATCTCCATTTATATGAAAGTCAATGAGGCAAGATGAAATCATAAATTTTGATTGCATCCAGTAACAAAATTAGTGTGAAAGAAAAAAAAAAAACAAGAGCTGCAGGCCAATTAACTCCGTTAGCTCTGAGAGAGACATCAAACCCCTACACCAGACTGAAAAAACTTTCTCAAAATCAACAATCTCAGAGGGAGTTTGACTTCACTCTTTTTTAGAAAGGCATAACCTACTGGTATATTTAGTTAGGATATGCTTGATATCTGCTATACTAATGTGAAAATGTTGCATAATATAGGCTACCGTTAAGGGGTAGGAGATACACCCTCTTTAATGAGAGATTCCTCTCAGCAGCATCTTCATGCCGAGGCTGTGTGTCTGTCCACAGCTTCAACCTGTGTGACCTGGCAGAGCGCCCGGGCAGACAGTGCCACCCTCTGCCAAGGTGACCTGTCACCACAGGCTTTTACACTGCCCTGCAGTGGGGCTTGAGTTGCCCAGGGGAGCTGTAAAAGTGTTAACGCCATGCTCACTCTGAGGGCTGATATTAGGGAAAGGCCCTGTTACAGGAATAGCCACCTGTTCCTTTTTGGTCTGGGATGACTGCCGCCACTGTCCCCAAGGACCCCCACTCCCACCACAACCACCTCAGCTACACACTGAGAGGAATGTCAGAGCAAAACAAACACTTCTCAGTGGTCTGCAGAAGATCTCAATGTGAAGATTGTCACTTCAAGTAAGAATTTAAGTGAAATTAATCAAACTGCCCACAGAAATCATTAAGCATTTGCATTAATTACTCAAAAAGCAACCACTCATTCTAAATCAATACTTACATTATTATTAGAATGAGTCAAACTAAACATGTTCAAAGCTATTTCAAAAGTTCAAACATGTGCTAAATGGACTAAACAGTGTGATGTAGCATATCCTGCTGAGCAGCTTACAACAGCATCTTAGCAGGGAAATAGATTGTTCTTGCTTTTTGTTGTGGATGACAGAAGTTTACAATCCAGCAATCCAAGCCAACATCACCAGAATAGGATTGTTTGCCAAACAACGGTTAACCTAAGAGCTTTTCCAATTGAAATATTAATACTGGAAACATATTGTGTGGCAATACAAATGAATACAGTAATAAACAGCCAAACTTCAAACTGGGTAATGTTACAATCAACAAAAAAAGTGACAGTCTGATAGGAAATACACTTTTACCTCATTGTTTCCATTGAATGTATGTGGTAAAACGTTGGCATTATCATCAGGGATCATTGAAACTTTAAAGTTCAATGTCAGAACAGAAAACTGGATCGAACAGTTCTCCTGGGATTTGGCATCTTTCTACTAAGAACATTGTACAGTGATGTCAACTTGACAAAATACTGTCATACTGACTACTTTTGAACTACCGTCCACAAGAAGCAGATACAGATTAAGCATAACCAAAGTGGAATAGCTATGTATCTGTGGCTGTAAGAGACCTGAGTGGCACCATCCCCCCACCGTCTCCACGCTCACATAAACACACAAACTTGCTCATCATGTTTCATGTGGACAGCTGCGACAACATACAGATGTTGGCAGAACCTCTCGCCACTGAATTAAGAAGTTAATTGTTTCCATTACCTTTTCAAAATAAAGATTGTGAGCTGTGTTTATTTTATGCATGATGGCTGATTATAAGAGCGGCAGCGAGGAATGTCTGTTTAGATGTATGACTTGAGCCTGAAGCAGGATTTCCTGAGTGTTCCTGTTATTTATTATCTCAGTCGCTCAATTGTTTTGTTCAACTGTTTGTCAAATTCAATTAAGGTTCTATGAATCGGTTAGGCTGTTTTTTTTATAGTATAAAGTCATCTTTGAGTCTAACGAATAAACCTACATTTATTATTATTTTTAATCTTCTATTATTCGTCAGTTTTTAAACTTTCTGTCACCATTACTGTGTCCACACGAGGTCTTCCTAAAAAAATGTAATCCAGTTATTTATCCTTTGATTAGTAATTTCTTCAAAAACACTCCAACTTTCTAAAAGTCAGTGCTGAGAATCTGCTGGCTTTAAAGTTGCACCCTTTGATTCTGTTCTTTGGTTTCTGTATAAATCAAATGGATTTCAGAGTTAGGGTGTGAGCAGAAGACTGCAGTCCATTTTAGATCCCAGGGTCTGGGGCCAATGTCATCTTCATTGCAGCTGTTGGTGGAGGCCTTCCTTTATAGCCTATTACCTCATCATAACCGGGTTATGAAAATATCAATCTTCATGCCTGTGTGTGAAAACAGACGGGGGCGACTTACTCAGTGCTGAGTTAAAAGTAGTGATGGATCCTCGTGGTACCACCAACTCAATGTGTCATTTAAAAGGGTTAGGCACCTTACACACAGTAAAGTACAGCAGTGAGTGTGTATTTTGTTTACCTCCTGTGTTGCAATTTGTTTGTCATGTTTCAAATTAACAAGCTAAAACACTTAACAGCACAAACAATCCTTTTTTTTATTATTATCATTCTGCTTGAACATCATACAAAAAAATCTATCAGGCTGAACTCATAAATTGAGAATATGATGTCCCTCCCATTTTCCTTTCTCACTCTCATTTTCCTTGTTCAATGTTGCACATGATGCCAATGTCCACTACATTAGTTTACACAAGCAAAAAGTGTAGCGAGGAGAGTCTAAAAGGAAGTCCTGGTCGCTCTGTTTGCAGAGGTTATTATGTTAAAACAGAGCTTTTCTTTTACAAAAAAATATCTTACAGGTTTTCCAGCAGCTGTTGAGGGTAATTATGGCTCCTGCAATGTCAGAGTAAGATGGAAACAGAAAGAAGTTAATGGCCCCAGGAGTCATGTTTAGAAAAGTGTAATGTGTTACTATGTGCCTCATTAAGAACTAGAAGTAGCATCCATTAGTTAAAGTGCCTTGTGATAGTACCTCACTGCCTTCCTCCATACTGTACCTGTTCTTTACACTTTACTCTAAAACAAACCATTCCAATCTTTATGCTCCAAATCCTGGCCTCGAAAAATTATGTCTGTAACGTCAACCGCTGTTTGTCTCCTGAAGCTCCAGATTGCAGACCTTTAGTCAGCATATTCTGTTCTGGAAGACATTCAAAACATTTTTTTGAAAGAGACTTTTTTTTTCCGCTCAAGGTGAGGTCTCATACTTCAATAAAACTCTGGGTTAAGTGTCAAACCTCTAATGCCCCGTCAGCAGCAACAACATAAACAAAATGAACAGGCACGTGGCTTGAAGCACAGTCAAGCATAAATAAGACACAGGTTGTGATCTGGAGGCCCTGAGGTCTGTTGGCCCGTGGGAGTGAATGTGCGCTGGTTGAGAGGTGAGTTATAGAGGTCAGAAGGTGCTGTGGCTGCACGTGCTAACAACTTGTGTGTGCTAACCAGCCAGTTAAACGATTTCTCTTACTTTTAATTATTTTCTTATGTCAGGAGCACAGAAAGAGCTCCTGAGCCCCTGTCTATTCGTATGTAAAACAAACACACTCTACATGAAACTTTAAATGTATATACACGGTAATTAAAGTTATGCAGTTTGGTAAACCTTACAGGTATATATGTGTGTGTGTGTGTGTGTGTGTGTGTGTGTGTGTGTGTGCGCGCGCGCGTGTATTTTAAGCTTGGTTATATCTCTGGTTCATAATAAAACCTCTTTCTGAATGAAATATGACATTCCAGCCATTTCAGCTGTCGCTGAAAGACAGGATGAAAAACGGAGAACTGATTACACTCTCTTACTGGTATGTGGCTTGATGTGCATCCATCAACAGCCATGCCATTGAGAGTAGCATTTCTTGCTAACAGTCTTTGTGACTGGCTTTGTGTGGAAATTCCCAACAACTGCACGAGCAGTAACTGTAGCGTTGCTGGGGTACAGTATTAATGTTTATTTTTCCCAGCTTTTTTTTGTTTTTAGAAAATACATTTTTGGGCTTTTTTGCATTTGATAGAGAGTGGGGAATGACATGTGGGAAAGCAGCCAAAAGTTTTTTTGAACTTGGGCCGCTGGTTTGGAGAACTATAACTTGTGTCTTAAGCAGCTAACATGACATTATTCAGCTTTGCATTATCCTCATATGACTACATCCAAAGATTATGCAGTCAATGAAGGAGCTCTGGGACATTTGAGCATAATGTCTGTACTTCTGTTGTCAGATTGTGGTTTCACGGTGACTTCTTTGTACCCCCACAAATGTGACAGTGTGCACATTATGTCACTGACCACATACTGTAAAAGCTAACCATGATGACATACTGTACTGTGATTACATCATGGTGGCGTCTTGTACAGGATGTAAACACAAGTATAAAAACTTTGAAATAAAATAATTTGGAGTTAATTCCAAATTAAACTTTTTTTTGTGTAAGAGGTAAAATAAAAAAGACAATCTCTTTCTGCATCTCTTGTTTTTTTTAAATAGCTCCAGCATCTCACGGAGCTATCCTATTATGAGCATGTCTGATGCCTTCACTCAAAAATGTTTGTTTGTCTCATGATTGTATCATGAGACAAACAAACATGATAAAAACATTTTTCAAATGATCTCATCGTAGTCGAAAGTGATTCGACCTCTGAGCTTTGTTTAATGTAACCCTGCAGACAGAAGGGTTACATGATGTCAATCTTAGCGTGCATCTTGATTGCAAAGAGAGGGAATCGCAGTCTTTCATCTGGTTGTTGATTGTTATAAAGCTGGCACTGATGTCTGTAAGATCAGCACCGTCTCTGTGGTCGTATGATGGTTCTGTCCTGTCTGCTTTTAAGCGTTTCGTGTTTGTCTGTTTATCTCTAGCTTAATCTGTCTGTCTGTTCATATCATTGAGTTGAGTGTTTTACATGACAACATCTAGTCCTCTGGATTGGAGACCCTCACAACAGCTGATTACATGTGTCACCACTTTAGAGTACACAAAGAGTAAAGTCACAATAGTCAAACAAAAACAACTGGAAAAGTGCAGTGTCTGAGGAATGATGCATGACCAAAGAGCCTTGTGCTATTCAGGAATGTTTTTCTTCATAAACCCATGTTGCTGTCTATAAAGCCATGCTTGTTTAATTAATGAAAAACATATCATAAAACTTGCAACTTCACACTGTCCGATTTTGAGAATCAAAAGTCCAGTCGATGATGTTAAACTTGTATTTTAAAGTTTAACAGACTCTGTTTCATCACTTTCCATCTTAAATCATGTTGTGTAATTAAATGAAACCCTTGAGTTGAAAGAACACATATTTCATCCTCAAACCCAGGGGTGTGTGAGTGAGAAGTGCTCCCCAGAATGGATGAAAGATTTCCTAAAGTTCTCAAAGGCCAACTTTTAGAAACACAGCTGGACTTATTGGTGTGTGAAATGTCATTTTGTGTGTCCCCTGTAACCTGTGATTACATATTCCAGAGTGAGGCACTGAGCAGGACCTGTTTTCATAGAGGAGGGGCACAGCAAATTTGCTTTATTAAGCTTCAAAGTTAGAGGAGAAGAGGGATTGTATTTCCTTCAAACTGGGGGACCAGTGCCAGGCATGACTAACTCTGGGTCATTTAAAGAGCTTGCTCTGTGTGAGCACAAAGTCTACACACTTACAGTACACATGCACAAACTTGCACATATGCTCAATTTATGCCTTGAGCCACACTATAGCATTATTTTCCTTCTCAAACACTTTGCACGCACAACCCAAGCGCTTGTCTTCTCTTTGAAAGCCTAATTAGGGTTGTCTAAAAACCATAGTCCTAAAGGGAGTTTTCAAATCTTTGATACATAACAAAAGTCACTATAACCTTTTCAAACTGACAAGCTATTTCAGCCACACCTATACTTGAAAAGAAGCCAGCTTTCTCCTCCCATTTTTTGGAACAAATGAAAGATACTTTAATTTAAATGTCGTTAAATGATAAAAGTGAAAGAAAAAAAAACAGCTCCTGCCATTCATAAAGGATGTTTTTTTTTTTCTTTCGAAGGTAACTAATTCTCAGATTTTTTTGATTTTTTTCAACTCAAAGACGCTGAGGGAATATTGTGGTGAAAAAATATCATATTGTAGAAATTAAACCAGTACAGGAAATGATGTGCTTTGCACTCCTACCAGCCCCCTTCTGGCTAGCGAATAGGGTAAATATGATTGACAGGATAGAGTAATACCATTCCCTCTGCCTCTCAGACTTCTCTTTGTTAGGCTGGATGGTTTTCTGCACATTTTATTTTTAAATAAGTGTACAGCAGATCTCCTACGTTGGGTCCTTTACTCCCCTTATGGTGTATATGATTATCATTTGTTTATCATGATTGGCTCATTATTTATATGATTAGCCTATTGTGTTTTTTTGTAATCTCATTCTCATCATGTGTTATATAGTTAAAAAAGAAGCATTTCATTGAATTCCCACATGGCAGATTTGTATTTCACTGGGCAGTATGAATATCAGTATCATTAGTTTCCCAGTGAGCAAAAAGCGATGTGAAAAACACCACAAAGGCCTGCATAGGAACGTTGACATTTATGCTTTAATTAGGTGTTGTTACTGATCTAAAGTGGCAGCCAGAAGAAATGCCAAACACAAGGCATTATAATGAATTGGGTTTTTGGAAAACACTTGCAGTCTACTGAAGAAAGTCAGAGGGGACTGAAAAAAGCAGCAGAAGCATATTTAGAAGAAGTAAGCTTTATTGTTTTGCAAGTTAGTGTTTGGTGGTTTTCTGACAGTTTCTTAACTAATGGTTGCAGTAAGTCAACTTCTGTGTCTGATATAACTATTTTACGAACACCCCGCCAATCGTTCTAGTTTGAAATGCCATTTAGGGCGAATCAGTGTAAACTTATTGGTTTTTAGAAGCCTGCAGACATATTTTTTTTCAAGATGTGTAAATCTGTGTTGAGTCGGTGTCAATCCTTGATCTTAACTTGAAAAAAGCAGAAACAACAGCCCTCCAAGAACAACGCAACACCCAATTTTCAAAAGACTCGCTTAGCATCACGCATTGAGAACCAATGGCATAAAGGAAAGTAGAAACCACATTTCCCAATATTGTTCATCTTTTGCTACCATGTTTGCAATCCAAAGTGTAATGCACATTTACAATCAGATTGACCTTGCTGTACAAAAATTACATCAAGATCAAATACTTTTTTTTTAGCAAACCAGGTGTCTTTGTAACCTTTTATCACTGTCAAATTCTTCAACTTTTTCCTGTTCAGCACTTCAGCTATCTGTCCTTGTTCATTTTTCATCCCAAATGTCATTTTGTTTCCTCGCCTTACGTTGTCCTACCTGCAGATGTCAGGTGCAGGAGGTTTAAGGGCTCCACACTCTGTAACCTGCTGACACTAATCTACACTGAAAGTCCCCAGCCGCTACAAGACCCAACAGCTAGCTGCAAAAAGCTTTTCAGGTCCCTCTGTACAGCCATTTATTTCTAACTGAGTGGGCCTACACAGGGCTGTACTGTAGCTTACATGTCTGTGACCTGGAGGAAATTCTCACAGTTAATGAGGACTTTGGAAACTATGGATGTTTTATCCTGCAGATTACTTTTTAAAATACTATTATAAAAAGGTTTGCGTAAAGTAGATGTGAACTCAAATTGGAAGTGACATGCATAGAAAAATGATGCATGCAACAACATAGCTTAATATGAGACATAAACATAACTTTAGATAATATCTGCTTCTGACATGATGCAAACTTCTGCAGACAGTATTGCATAACTGCTGAGCAACATTCAACAGGGGTCAAAGGGCAAAAGCAAGTTGTGTTTACACTTGGGAGAGCCGGCAGCATGTTATGAAAAGCTCTCACTTTAAACTTCGAAGAACACTTCAGAAACTTCCATGAGTGTTGTAAATATTTCAGTGTGCACAAGTGGTGCTCACAAGCATCAGGGGAAGAGTCAACACTGATGAAAGAGCAGAAAATACTCTTGTCCATCAAAGTCATGAATCATCACTGTGTGAAAGGATTTAGTGTCTCTGTTTACAAAAACCTTTTAAGACCATTATAATAATTGGAGGCTGCAAAAACTCATTTTTATCATCACTTAATCCAACAACATGTAAAATGGGGAAAAAAATGATGACATCTTAGAATCCTTAACTAATCAGGCTCACAGCATGGCCAAAACCCCCCAAAACAATATATGTTGCTACACATATGAGAGGGTGACATAAAGAGAGCAGCTGCAGATACATGAATGCTTCTTTTTACATTTGTGATTTAAATCATTCCAATTAAATAATGGTGTTCATCTGAGTTCTGAAAAAGTCATGGATTGGTGTTAACATGCAAGACACATTTAATTAAGGATGCTGTTTAATCTGTGTTAAAGAGATGGACACTTGGAAGTTTAATAATATTTTTTTCTAAAATTACTTATTTCAGTATTCAAGCATAAACATGCTTATTAACACATCGCTCTATGTAATGCTAATAATATCAGATTCAAACAGGCTACAATGTACCTTAAAAAGTTATTGTCAATGCTGTTACTGTTTTTTTTTCTGCTCTTAATATATATGTTTGTTTTTTTGGAAAGCTTGTACCGGACACTTTATTTAAAAAAATATGTGTTTGAATTGAAATAAATCTATTGATTTATAAAAATGAAATCATACCATGAAAATGTCACAACAAAGCTGGTAATGTTTTGGGTGGTGAAGCATTTATCTATAGGCTCAGCCACTATTGCAGCCTAATTTGTCAAAGCAGCTCAATCAGGTCGTTCAGAGGTATAGAAATGTATGTACCCCCCCACCCCCCCCACACACACACTAATAACTAAATGCTCCGCCTCTGTTCAGACAAACAAGCATTCCTGGTAATTGTAAATGACAGACAAGTAACCAGGTTGATGTAACAATTCAAGCCTTGCATAGAATGTCCCCCTAAAGCTGTTTGAGGCCTGGCTCCGGTCCACCTAGCTCCTTAGCACATGTGGCCTCCAGATGTGACTCCTGGGATGGATGCAGTCAGGCACGTGGATAACGCTGTGAAGAAAGGCCCTTAGCAGATGCAGAGGTTTAAACACTTCCGTAGTCACATTGGTCAAGAGACCATTCAGTATAAAAGAGAAGTAATACCTCATCCAATGATGATAAATGTGATGTAATCTCATGGATGACAACTAACCCTTGAACATACACAATATGTCCAGTATGTAATCTGCTTGGCCTATGAGCTAATCAGTGGGGATCATCAAAGACTTCAAACACTCTGTGGTCATAGCTTTTCACTTACAGTGACTTTTTAAACGAACAGTCCTCTATACAAAAGATGAATAATGTTTAGGAGTGGAGAATGATCAGTCTTTATGTTATAAAAACAGAAAACTGTCTGATTCATGAGAAGCATAAGCTGATATTTGTTGGTTATAGGCTTAATTCCTTTCCAGTAATCATGTAAATAGTTGGGGTGAAAACAATCATTCTAGATTTATGATGCATTAGGACTTAACACACTTAACCAACATTTTACTGATCAATCGAAACTAATGTAAAATGTTGTTTAATTAGCAAACAATGCATAAAAAGTGTAGATGCACCATAAAAGCTGGGACATCAACCACAGTTTTCCTTAACTAAGCTGGACAACATATTTTCTGCATTCCCCCTATTACTCCTCCCCCCTTCTTTCCTGTTTTCTCTGACCACTACTGTATTAACAAATTTAGGAAAATAATGAACGAAAAGTCCTCTATCTATGCAACACCAAGACCTTCCGAAAAGGCACACCATACATTTTTTTGGAGTTAGTACACAGTGCTGACAGTGCCTGTGATATGTACTCAAGGTTAGTGTTTTGGTAGATTATTGGCCTCAAAAGGAACAAAGCACTGTCCCGTCCAAACGCTTCATGGCTTTATAGAAATCACTGGAGCCAAATACGCTTTATTGGAAAATTACAGGTTTTCCCCATCACATTCCAGTGTGGTCTGTCTAAAGAAATGCTTGTCTGTTGTTTGATTGAGGTTGCAGGATATACTTGAAAATATATTATATTATTATATATACTATATTAGATATGTACATTTTTACCAAACAAATTGGTTAAAAAAAATAACAAGAGAGCGGGGAGCATAGGAAATGAGAAGTTAGGTGAGAAAGTTGGACCAGAAATAACAATCAAGTGATTTGAAAGACTACATTAG
Organism: Labrus mixtus; assembly: GCF_963584025.1. Taxonomy (NCBI): domain Eukaryota; kingdom Metazoa; phylum Chordata; class Actinopteri; order Labriformes; family Labridae; genus Labrus; species Labrus mixtus. The sequence goes on along the minus strand of NC_083618.1, from coordinate 7,972,200 downwards.
AGAGATGTTTTTGTCAAGCACCCATCTTTCACTGTTAATTCTTTTTAGGCTAAATTGAAAGATGTTGCCTGCACAAAAAAAAACAACCTTTTCAATACTGGGAGAACAACAAGCTATGGCCCTTTTTCTCTCATGCAGACTTCAGAATTTGGACCACTGGGCAGTATTCTCAAGTTAGTGTCAGCAGCTCAGTTTGATCATTTCATGCAGTTTTTTTGCAAACCCTCTAAAAGAATCCTCACCACGTGGATGCATGCGTATTTGACAGAAAAGATACCTCTGATCTTGACAGAAATCCCCAGAGAACAGGTTTTCATCTCTTTTCCTGATAAATCTCTAAGCAAAAACAAGAGGTTCTGATATTCTTCAAAGGAGGCTGAGAAAAATCTATAACCCGTCTGGGCGGAGTCTTTCATCAATATCACATGAGGATCTCACACTGCTCTCATTTGAAGCTGGCAACAAGGTTTTGTTTTTCTTCTGCAATTCTGACCGCAGAAGGTTGGCTTTTTGTTTGGAGCTGTGGGAATGTGGCAGTAGAAGATCTAGGATGGACTCTGAAGACAAAGTAGGTCTTGACAGGTCGAAGGCCTGGCACAATGAAGGGATTGTAGCCCACTGTTGCTGATGTTTTAATTGGCTGAGACTGGATGGCAGCAGAAGAGGCAGTTACTGTTGTGGACCAGGTATATGATGTATGGAAGCGTTGGATAGATGTATGGATGGAGGGACAGAGAAAACACAAACAGAGACCAGATCATTCTCAACACACCTAACACCACAGGAAAATCTGGCAAGATAATCATGAGAACCATCAAAAAATCTGGTCTTTGCATACGATTGTCGAAAGTATGGCAAACGTTTAATAAATAATGTATAATGAGAATTTAATGAGAATGATAGTTCTCTCCCTTAAGGTACGTAAAGCTCCACGTTTATGAATACTGGAAAAAGCCAGAAGTAAAAAAAAAAAAAAAAAAAAAAGAGGAAAAGGAAGTTGTTAGAGCTTAAAACAAAAACGCCGAGCTGGCAGTTGCGAAACATTTGTACCTAGAGACTCAAGTGGTGATTAAATGTTTTATTTTTACAAAGCCCCTTGAATATGCATATTATTTGTCATAATTTATATCTAACAACCTTAATACTTAATAAATATTAATTTAAAGGAATAATGTGCAGCATTTTGTACATAAATACAGCAGAAATCAAGTCATGACTGTCTACAATGAGTGAGAAGTGTGAGTCCCACCAGCTGTGCTGTTGTCTGAGCCGTGTTTACATCATGTTAACATGGACGGGACGGCCTTGAGTATAAAGCTGTTTTAGTCAAGGACAAGAGAAAAGAAGAATAACACAGCCTCACTGCTTATTTGGATGTGTGTTTAGATCACGTTCATTCCGTGTATATTTATGTGCAATATGAAGCTATGAGTTAACCAAAGTGTGCTAACATTAGCCTGCTAACACAACAATGCAGGCCACAGGTTATTGCAGCTCGAGCAAAGGACAATTTTGTCCCCCGCTTGCGCTTAATGGTGTTTAATTACAGAGCTGTTTAATTCATAACTCCTTCGTGTGAACGCGATTGGAGAGGTGTTTGACGTGTGCCGCTGGAGGACAAAACAGCATTTTGTTTTGGTTAAGTGCTGGTGCTCAAGGGCGACATCTACTGGATCAAAAAGGCACACATACTTCCTTTAACTTAACTGTGTTTGTGAAGTGTCCAAGTAATTGGATACAATTTTGATGGATTTAAAAAGTTGCTTTTGAAACTTTCATGCTAATGCAGCCCCTTTGATTTTCTCTACTTTATTATATAATAAGATGGATTAAACTGCCTTTGAAGAAATAAGCTAATTGAAATAACATTCTTTTTAAGACCCGATGTAGTGGTCTTTTAACTACTACTTTGAATGGCAAGATCATTACAAGCACAATGAATAAATGTCATTATGCCTGCGTCCACATTTAACATACATATATCGCATTCATAGGTACTCAGATTTACACCTAAAACCTAATGGATATGGTAAATGTCTTTCATATAATTTCCAATGAACTTATTGTTATCCTTCATCACCTGTCTGAATTTGCTGTCTCCCTCCAACCTTTCAGCCCTCCGGAGGTCGTGTGTTATCTCTCTGCTCAGACTTGGAAGCAATACTCATCAACTGCAGCCACACCTGTGTGTCTGTCAGTGTTCTGACCTCCGTGCAGCCTCTCAGGTAAAAACACAAAGACATCCACTGTATGACCCAGAACACAGGACAAATAAGTTTATTCATCTCTGCTCACTCTGCACTTTTTTTTCTCTTTCTGTTTCTTCTTTGACACTACCCAAGGACGGTCATTATAAGGTTCTGAATGAACTGCTGAAAATCACAACAAATCTGTCATTACGAGAATCAACTGTCCAGTAGACTAGTTTAGGTCCTGCAGGAAAAACATTCTGGTTGGTTGACCTAAAACTGTTCTTGTTCAGGGTGATAGTGGGAATAGAAATCCTTGAGCCTTCCAAAACTAAGCCAGGAGGAGTAGCGGAAAGACATCTTATTTCAGATTTGCACTGTTATGGTGAACACTCGCATTGTAAGAGATCCTTAAGTCTTAATGCTTCAGAACACTTCCGGGTATAATCTTTACGCTCCAGTATGCACTTTGTCATCTTGCAGATTAAGCATGGAAAGAATAGCAGCACCTGGCCTCACATCCCGTACTGTATGGCTTGCCTGGTAGCCAGTTTTTTTTTCCTTGCTTCAGAGGAGGTACAGATCAGAGATCATCAGTCCAGTTCTGGATGAACACAGCTTGGTATGTGCAGAATTTCTACAGAGGATTCAATATCTGAGCCCTGTCTTGACCTTTCTCTCAGTCTCATCAGGCGCCTTTCAGCCTGAGACCAGGAGGCAGTAGGGGACTGGCAGTTCACCCTGGAGGAAATGAAAGAGGCAAAGGTACAAGTCCCCACTGACCTCTCTCCCTTTACATTGTTGCTCAGAATGACCTCAGAGAACCTGCCTACAACTTGTATGTCTGTCAAAGGGGCCCCCTCTGCATGGTTTAAATACTTAACAGTCGCTCATTTAAAAAGCCTATAGCACACTGTGGTGCTTTCAGAAGACCTGGATGGGAGGAAAGAGTCTGCTGTCTATCAAAATGAACATTTCCTTTCTTAGTTTGACACATGACAAAGTAACACCTGTGTGATACAGAGCAGACTCCACAGCTTTTCAAAACTACAACTATAGAGGCTGTTTGGATTTAATAGCTGTATACAAACCCAACAAGTTCAGGATATTGTAACATTTGCTTTAGTCACTTGATACACGTTGGCCCAAATGCTAATGTGTGGCTGTAAATTAATAATTATTTTTGAGCGTCACAACATCTGAGGTCGACCAGTTTAGCCAGTGGGATTCAACGATGTGCATGCTCTTAACCAGCTCCACTGGACTCTTGTGTGCAAATTGTATGGGCTCATAAAGTGGGAGCTTGGGAAGACCAAGGACACCTTTTCATCTGTGCCCAGAGGGCATCAAATGCTTAATTGACTTAATTGTTAAATGCAGAATACAGTTGTTTGCAACAATGTTTTTAGATAATCAGATGTGGTTTGGTCGTTTGCTTAGTCCTTTCCCTTTCACACTTGCACAAAACTCTTGAAAAACTCCTGAAATGTTCTAGGTGAGCTACATGTGGGAACACAAAATGTCAAATTTATCACTCAGCCTTTAGACAGAGTTTGTCCTGCAAGCCCCCGAGTAGAATTTCCTTATGAAGTCCAAGTGAGCTGATGTAAGAACGCAGCAGGATATAATCAGAAGAATTTACTGTGAGCTAGTGGGAGGGCTCGGCAACGTTTATTCCCTGCGATTCAGTGCAAGACCATAGACTGTCTGCACGCAACCAATACAGTCATTTAACTCAAGCATGATCTTTTCTGATCACCAGTATGTTTATCTGTACTCTTTTGTTTATACTGTGATTCTTTTAAACTACACATAACATTGATATTTGTATTGCACTTTTATTGATTTTATTTTCTGTGGTAGCTTAAACTCATTTTGTTTAACTCGTTGTCATTTATGTATGTTTTCTCGGTATCATTGTAAATGAGGGTCTCCCTCAATGATCTCTCTGAGAACTTAAATAAATGTTGATGACGATGATATAAAGGCAGATATTCTCATTAGCGTCATATAACAGACTCTGTTGCTTCCTGTGCCACTTCCGCTTTGTTCTTTTTACGTCCTGTCTTTCCTCAGGAAACCAACGCCCATCTGACAAGGATTGTACCTCTGTTAGGTGCATGGGTGAACAACCAGATCAGGAGGATTTCAGGGGCAGTCCTCCTGAAAATCTCTGGAATTTTTCAGGATAGCAAAACAGCTTAAGTTAGGGTCTATGGCCTCTAATGGCTTTTTGCCTCTGACAGCACTCACAAACTCAGTTTCGGAGCACTTTTCACTGGTGCTTACTGTTGATCTGTTACCAAATTGACTGGCATCAATTCTGCTTCCCTTAGTGGTGACTGTCGCTGTTTAAAATTTCTACATATGCTTCAAATTTGTTTTTAGTCAAGGAAATATCTCCAAGGAATGTGAGAATCCTGTCCTGGCCTTACCATCTGCTCTAGACCTGGAATTATACGAAAGACAATTTCATTAGTTTGTCCTCTGTTGTTGTTGACAAACTTTCAGCCCGTTGTTTGCGAACTGTCTGCATGAGGAGTATTGTGTATGTGTATTCAACTGTGACCATTATATCTATGGGTTGTTGCTAGAAGACTTGATTGGAAGGAGTCATTTTTTTTTACTAGTTATTATGTTAATTTTCACATGTTAAACTTCATGGGAAAAAACCTTGAAGATGAGAAATGGCACATTAGCTTGACAAACAACCCCAGCTTGGTTTGTTTAGCTAGAGCAGCTGGCTTGTGAACTTATTACAAACAAGATAAAGAAGCCAATAATATTACATTTAACCATCCTAAAGGGACATCTTCCTGTTAGTAAAAGGGGACATCGGATTTAAGACACTGAGTATTTTCTAGAAAAGGTTTAGCTGATAATTTGCTTACCTATGAAGTAACTTTAAGTCTGCTTACAAATGTTGCTGGAAAGACTATTTCTTATAGTTCAGCTGACTAACACACTATTCCATTTTTCTCTTATGCTGTTCTAAAAATGTCACAAATATAAAATTATTTTTAATTACTTTTTTTTTACAACAATCTCATGTGTACAAAGTTGGAGCTTTACAGGGTTTGTGGAATGGATTTATCAAACACTCTGTTACAGTTAAGAGTCACACTGCAGAGCAAAAACCTTTATTGCTCGTATCATAAGTCTTGACTCTGATAAAGAAGGATTTATTAGCATTCTGCATGAGTAACATCGTGAGTCAGGTAAAGTATATAATGACTCTTATTTGGTGCCATATGGTCAAGGTGGGGCAACGAAGGGATAAATGGAGCCAATGATCTTGCTGGGTGAGTCCCTGAGTAAACATGGAGTCATTAGCCACATCCTCTTATATGTCTCCTTTGCTTGCCAATGGCCACTTGACCCTCATAAAAGTGATGAAAAGTGTTTCTTGAGATGCTTACTTTTGTTAACACTTAAAACCAAGCACAGTTGGACTTTCACCTTTTTTGAGCACCTTTTACTGTTGGCTCTCACCAGATTGACAAAGACATATAATAACTTTTTCAAACTGAAATGACCTGTCTCTCAGTGTCTCCTTGAATCAGGATTTAAAAGCTCTCCTGCTGTCTTAGAGTCATGAATGGGTTTTAAGACGTCTCAGCGCAGAGTGGCCTGTCGCTCAGTAAACATATGACATTGGTTAAAACACAGCCAGCATAGTTTCATGGGGTTCACTGTAATGCTACACCACAAGTTGGAGGGCATTAACTCTGCTTGTGTGACTTTAATGGAAACAAGGGAAAGCAAAACCTCCATGCATAAGGCCTCAGTTCTCCAGTGTGTTAGCTAACAGGTCTGTTCAAACATTTTCCTTCCTTCCTTGCAAAAGACTTACATTTCCTCTAAGTGACTGCTAACAATGAATTTTATATAGTTGTCAGGCAATTGTTTCTTACATTCAGTTGCCTCATGTTTCATACCTTAAAGACTGCCATGTAGAATAAAGACGTGGTTTATGTAATAATATTAGGAAGGGTGTAGAAATACTTTGGACAGGCTGTATGACCTATTTAATCGAAAGAAATGACACTTGAGCCTCGATCCCTCAGTTACCGTACGGCTCCACTGCTTCAAGCGAGGACGCTAGGGATCGTGCTGGAGCACTCAACTCGCCGCTTGATGGGCGGATACCCACTGTGGGCTTGTTCTGATTTTCTCCTGGACCTCTCCCACTGTTGATAGCCAAGTTTTTCGCTGTAGGTTACGCACTAAGTGAAATAACCTCAATGCACCTTATTTCATAAACGTACGGCTAGTCCAGGCATTTGCATAGAATAGAGCTCTGGTCTAATTGTTGTTGCAAGTATGCGGGAGCCCTTCCCGAGCCTTGCCATAACGATCCCAATATGCACTGCGCGACTGCCTCTCCGGCTCTCCAGAGAAAATGAATAGAAAGTGTTGAGACTCTATTCGTCGTAGGAACCAGTGGAGCGGTACGGTTACTCTTGCTATGCCCGTCCAACTTTTTCTTTGCATACAGCACATAGTTAACGATGATATGCTGTCTTCACACATGCACTCTTTAAATATGCTAGAAATTTTCAGACAGGCTGCCCATGAAATCTTCCTGAGTCGCTCGTCACTCAGCGGTAAGGGGAGGGTGGGTCTCAGTAGGGCCATGACATAAAAAGAACGCAACAGAGTCTGATGCTTTGAAAACAGTTTTTTCTTTTGTACTGTAGTATATGCTCCTTATAATTGTATGTATTCACAATATAAAAAAGAGAGCGTAGAAGAAAATACAAGCAAAACTGAAAAATGTATGAAGCAGTTTCATTACTTGATTGAAGATTGCATTGGCTGTGGCATAAACATCCTTAACCCCTCCGAAAATACTTTTCCAAAACATGATCTGGGGAGCTAATCAGTAACACTAGAGGAAAGAAGAGTAGCAATTTTTGGGCTGTGAGTCTGTTTTTACAGCAGAGATAGAAGTTAAACATTTCAGAGAAGGACCGAAATTTAACTCAGTGGCGCAAACACTGATTTTTTTTTTTTAATTAAGAAAGGTGCTGTATTTGGCCTAAGCAGGAACAGTTTGGTGGATTAACTGATTCACATTTATTGAAAATACAAGTCATTCCCTAATTTGAATTGAACTTGTTTTGGCATGGGGCCAGCATGGTGGCAGACAGCCTGCAACATCTACACCTTAATTGCCATCCATCACTTTAACGATGGAGTAACTTTACACTAAACAGCTAACCTAATAAAGCATTCCCACCCTTACCTGTTCCAGTAAGCTAGCAATGGTAGGAGGGCTCATTATGGCTCACATGGGGCACAGTGTCATACCACAACTCATAAAAAACATGCTCACAGCAGCTGTGGGGGCTATGCAGCTCACTTACACAGGCATTATTTATGCTGGGGTGTGCATGGGGTAGTAAGAGCAGTTTGGTGCCCTGTCTGTCACGCTGCTGGAGGGGTCCAACCCGGGCTCCATTTTATAAGCCCTTCGGTGCCAGGGGCCCTGACTCTCTCAGGCGTGGGAAAAGAGGTTAACCATCAGGTTATGTGGAGGTTTTTTTATGGTGCATTGTCCAAAGCCAGAGTGGAGGAGCCCCAGAGACCATGACCTTGTAACTCCCATATAAACTTTAAGTGGCCACCTCAACATATTGCTCACAACCACAAACTGACATCTTCCCACTCCACTGTTAATTGTATCATGAGCCAATTTAGTAATTTATGTGATTTGGCAGTAGGGTCTTGTTGCTCATCTCGCTCCCGTATCAAATGTATTCAGGCAGGATGTACGGGTGTTTGTGGAATGAGTAATGCATCATTGGGCTTCACAAGTCCTCGTCTCAGGTCCATTCCATTGTTGAATCATCCTGCCCCGTGTGAATGATGCAGCACTGACCAAAATTCTTGCATGTCAACCTCATATCTATATTTCAGTACAACAGTAATGACTAATTCAGCGTGATTAACATGAGTTTATTTATTTTTTGATAGTTTTGTTTGAAGCTACACAGAGCAGGTTATAAAAGGTACATTTGTACATACAGTACTGGGCAGCCCATCAAATATGACTAAGTATTTCTAAGTTATCTAACCCTCTGTTGTTTGACAGTCCTGTGTGAAAGTTCAATTCTTAAAATTACAAATTAAAATGCATCATCAACTGGAGTCCTGACACAAGGATTAACTCAGATCCTACCTCTACAGGAAGGAATGTAGTACATGGATTCATTTTAAAATGCGATTTTTTAAAATGCCATTTTAATTTAATTTAAATTAGAAAAAAAACTTGAGGGAAATTGAGTATCTCTCACCATTTTGCGTAACTAAGTTTGTAGGATGCAAAATGTTAACTCTTGTAAGCAGCGATATATCAAAGAACATGTCATTGAAGGAAGGACAGAATATCGTGTTTATCCAGCTCATGTGTCCCATGTGTTCACTCCATCAAAGCTTAGCATTTGACTTGGCTTTCCTGTGCTAATGGAAGTGCACAGATACAGGGAAGTTCACAGGGTGGAGCATGAAAACGTCTTTAGCAGTGTGTTAATGCACCTGTCGGGGGGAACACTACCATTTGTGTGTGTGCTGTCAGTGTGTGCATGTGTTCAATGATAGAATATTCTGAATGCACAGGTTGGAGACCGATGGATGACTGATGTTGGAAGACATTTGTTCCAGGATTTAGATGTTTTTGCACCTGCTTCAAGCATTCCTAGAACTACTTTCTTGCAGTGGGAAACAATATTTTATGGTAAAAGTAATCATCAGTAGTTATAGATCTTCTATATACATATGCATGTCACATGTTCTCTGTCATTCAACCAAACAATTTTACATAAACAAACACATTTCCCTATTAAATGATGTTGTAAAGACTTACTACATTGTTTTGTCTAGTTGTCATAAACACACTTCATTTGCTGAAGTGCAGGACATTGCTTTTGTTTCTGTGTGTGTTGCACTACAACTTTGTAATCCTGCCAACTTCCACTTATCTACTCCCTACATGAACAATCAAGGGTATCCCCAGAGCTTTTAATTCATCTGTGTTGCATCATGGGATACATCTGGGACCAGTTGTTTGTGGCATTTGAAGCCTCCCAGTGAGTGGATGGAACCTGAGACCATGTACGTTCCCATGAGTTCATGATGTGCTTCGTCTCTCTTGCTCCACCACGCTGCTGAGCTCAAAGCGCAGCAGCAGATGTTATTGAGTGCACATTTGTAAATATTTACCCTACTGGAGCCGATGGAACTGAGGGAGGTGTGCAGTCAGCAGGGATGCTGACAGAACTGCAGATATTGGCCTTTTAATATGCCCGTGTTTTCAATCTCAGAGGTTGTATTGAAAAGGCCCTGCAGCAATAGAAAATTTCAGTTGCACAGAGGCTGATATTAGCTTAGCTGTAAAAGTGGTATTATTATCCTCTGAACTGTTGCCCATAGCAAGAGGTACTTAAATGAGTGAGTAATAAATTCAAGCTAAGTACTTTCATATTACCCCCTGCAATGATTTCACATTACTGTGTTCCCTACTGAGCTTTAAGTGGCTGAGGTAAACTGACAAATACTCTATCAAATTAAGCTGATAAGGCTCATTTGATTCGCTAACGTTAGTTTACAACTGTTCTTTCAAATCAACGGAATTCAAAAAGCTCAAGGCAGCTTATAAAAAAACGTATTTAACCTACCCCAAGAGAGCACCCAAGAAGCATGTGGTTTAAGAAGGAGGAAAAGAAAGGGGAAAAAAAGGGGGAAACTTCATGTTAGTCAGATATGAATCCTGACCTATTGCCAAGTGATGTTTCCCAGGAGAGAGGGGTCAAATGTGCTTTGCTGCTCACACCCCACTGCCTTATAATGATGAAAATACAGGCATGCTGCACGGCTCACTGCCTGGCTGCATGCCATAACCACAGCTAATTGGTCATTACTAGATTAATCAGCAAAAGAGAAATCTTTCACTCGAGGCAGGTTTTCTAATTGAAGCCATTTAGTTGTAAATACTTGCTGTGTGGGTACAGATTTTGTAATTAACAACGCAGCAACTAAATAAGAAATGTTGTGTTATAAATATCAATAGATATTTTCTGGTAGAAAATTGTTCCTTCTATGTCTTTTAAGCATTTGTATACACAAACACTGGACTAACATGTGTGTTGTTTCTCAGAAGAGCGCACTGCATGCTTCAGACATGTTCCAAGCATTTCTGAAGTGCCTACATGGTGTCAGACAGCATCTTGCATGTTGCGTCCATGTAGCTAACAGAATTCCTTTGCTTGCCAAGATGAAACACCAGAGGGGAATTAAAGCATTAATAATACATTATTTGAATGATTATACAAGCATAGAAGATTAAGAAGTGCAGTGATCTTCCATGTTTCAATAACAGCCAGTCTATGTGGGTACAGCATGCCTCATTAGCACCATTCCCACAGCTGGATGTGGGCTAACCAGATAGCAGACATTCACTCTCTAATTAGCTCCTCTGGAACCCTGCATTCCCCTACTGGAGCTCAGCACCCGGCTTCACTATCAGGGCCCGTGCTTTGCCTTGCCATGCAGGGGGTGAGAGATATTGATTGTGCTTCTTTAATGATAAATTCCCTTTGTGCTGAGGAAGCCAGATAGTGAGGTCTGTAGAACTGGGCAGATCTTTTCTCTGTGAAATGGATTCGGCAAATGAAAAAATACAGGGAATATCCTTGGAGTTCTGAATCAGGGGAATCTGAGGCTTCTCTCTGGTGTCTGGAATCAGCCTTGAGCCTTGCAGCCAAGCAACTAAATGGAACCGGGTCAATAGTTTGCTTTTGCATAGCAGGCAGAAAATTCACATTCATTTTCATACAAGCATATACAGTACAGTGCCTTTGTGCCTTGCATCCTTTTTAGTGACAGGGGACTATGCTAGTTAGGACCTTTTGTTGGCAGGTCAGACATGACAGGAGCTGTAATGTCTGAGAGAGGGATGATAGAAAGTAGAATGAAGGGGTTAAGAGGGCACAGTGAGGGTCAGAAATTTGTTGCTGTGAACAACTCAGGGTGAGCAACCCTATCAGATGGGGTGTAGGATGTCTCCACACAACATGCCAGCGTTTATTTAGCACCAGGCAACAAGTTGTAGGGAAACCCAATCTCCTTGCTGGCAGCAGGCCGCTTCTCCTTCAGATCTTCATGGCATCTCATCTGCATGAAGTCCCCCGTTAGGTGATGTAGGAAGCCTCTTATAGCCCACCACTCCAGTTCTTCTACCTCGGTCATGTTGCCTCTTGTGTTACACGGGATATTCCTTACTCTTTCAATGATGGCTCAAGGGCAGATGCAAAGCTCTGTGTGTAGTTGTAAGGTTCTTGTGTGGTTCTATTTGTACGGTGGCCCTGAAGTGCTTTTCTTGTGTTTTTTGATTTGTCGTTGTGTTTTTTGATTTGTCGTTGTGTTTTTTTTATTTGTTATTGTGTTTTCTTTTTTGTTGTTGTGTTTTTTGATTTGTGGTTGTGTTTTTTGATTTGTTGTTGTGTTTTGTGATTTGTTGTTGTGTTTTGTAATTTGTGGTTGTGTTTTGTGATTTGTGGTTGTGTTTTGTAATTTGTGGTTGTGTTTTGTAATTTGTGGTTGTGTTTTGTGATTTGTTGTTGTGTTTTTTGATTTGTTGTTGTGTTTTGCACTTCAGGGCCACCGTAAATTTTGGGACCTTTTTTGCCTTCATTAGATTGGACAGCTGAAGAGACAGAGGAAATGTTGGGAGGAGAGATCGGAGATGACATGGAGCAAAGGGCACGTGGTTGGACTCGAACCCACGGCCACAGCAATGAGGACTACTGCCTCTGTACATTGGCCGTGTGACATAACCACTAGGCTATCTGGAACCCCAGTAATGAGTCTTTTAATATGTTTGCTACTTTCAGTAAATGTATCTATATCTGCTTTTAAACTAAACACTGTTAGTAACTTTGAATGCAAGTCTTTAAGTTATAATTATCTTTTTTTTCATTGTAGTATTGTAACCTTGAATTGATTGAGTCAGTTAAAAGTATCTTGACTGTTTTTCCAAAAGCATTATTATCATATTTTGTAGGTAAAGTAAGATTAGTAGATAAAACATATCTGAATAGAGTGAAGGGCATGCATGGAGCCATGTTGAAGGTAGGGTTGTCACCATACCTGAATTTGAAACTTAGATACCATATGAGTAAAAATCAAACAATATTGATGCCACAGGAACAAAAAAGTCCTACTGTAGGCCCCCAATATTGGGTAACTGGTTGTCTCTTTTCATAACCAACATGAATGCTGCTCGGGTTCCTAGTTCCGACTTCCTAGTTCCGACTTCCTAGTTCCGACTTCCCGACTTCCAAGTTCCGACTTACTACTTCCGACTTCTGCGTTCCGACTTCCGACTTCCGACTTCCTAGTTCTGACTTCCTAGTTCCGACTTCCTAGTTCCGACTTCCTAGTTCCTAGTTCCGACTTCCGACTTCCGACTTCCGACTTCCGACATCCGACTTCCGACGTCCGACTTACTAGTTCCGACTTCCTAGTTCGAACGACTTCGCAAATTGGAGACTTCCATCACCCGAGCAGCACATGAATGCTGCTAGTTCCGACTTCCTAGTTCCGAGTTCCGAGTTCCGACTTCCGACTTCCTAGTTCCGACATCCGACATCCGACTTCCGACTTCCGACATCCGAGTTCCGAGTTCCGAGTTCCGAGTTCCGAGTTCCGATTTACTACTTCCGACTTACTACTTCTGACTTCCTAGTTCCGAGTTCTGACTTACTACTTCTGACTTCCTAGTTCCGACTTCCGACTTCCGACTTCCGACTTCCGAGTTCCGACTTACTAGTTCCAACTTCCCAGGTATCTCGGACTTTGGAAATCGGAAATTCCGATTTTTGCACGACTTGATGTTTTGTTAATGTTAAAGTACTTTTTGTTGTAAAAACATCCCGACTTTCCTAAAAGTGAAATCACGTGAACACACTGAAGTCGGAAGAATGACTTCGCAAATTGGAGACTTCCATCACCCGAGCAGCACATGAATGCTGCATTATCTAACAAATCAAACTTACACCTGGACGCGTCCATGTTTTAATTCCGAGTTCCGAATTCCGATTTCCGACTTCCTAGTTCCTAGTTCCGACTTCCTAGTTCCGACTTCCGACTTACTAGTTCCGACTTCCTAGTTCTGAGAAAGTCAAAAATTCTGAGTTCTGACTTCCCAGATATGTCGGAAGTCGGAAATTCTGAGTTCCGACTTCCGACCTCAGAACTAGGAAGTCGGAAATTCCGAGTTCCGAGGTTATTCCGCGTTTATTTACCTTGGAAGTCGGAAATTCCGAGTTCCGAGGTTATGCCGTGTTTTTTCCCCAAAAAAATTCAACAACACGGACACCTCCAGGAGTACCTTTGTTTTGTTAGCTAATACCAGACGATAACAATACACTACGTGATAGTTTCTGACAGAAAACAACATGAAAACACCTCCACAGAGAGAACTTGAATTCTGAGTTCCGACTTCCCAGGTATCTCGGAACTCAGAATTTCCGACTTCCGACCTGGCCAGCTTATACATTTTATTTTCCCACAAGTGGCTTGTATAGTGCCCACTTATACAATCAGAAGTGGCCGTGGACATTTACATTTGAAAAGCATGACAATAGAAATGTTCAGGTAGCTTTTCTAAGATCAACCCAGCAGTCTCCTGTCATGTGAATCAACCAGTGGCTCAGTGTTTGCAGTTATTTTGAAATAGATCGTCACTGTTTCAAAGTATTTATTTGTCAAAATGGGTAGTGGCGTAGAGGTCTGTTATGTTGTGGTCCGTAAGGCCGTAGCATCGAGAAAAAACCCTTTATAGGCCTATGTGTACGGTGGCCGGTAGGGGTCAAATGCTCAGCTGCAAAGACACAAACGTGCTGCAAATAGGCAAAACAACTGCATAAGCATCAAACGCGCTACAAGTACAGAAACGAAGTTCAGCCTTAAACGGAAGTGTTGTGGAACTGTTTATTTCGGTTTATTTACGGGAGAGAAGAAGGCCCTTTTTCAAACCAAACCCTACACCCTCCCCCTCCGTGACGGAGTACAGTCCGTTAGAAGTGACACTCCCAGCTGAATGAAGTCCCCTTCATCAAGTTGTAGGGTAGAAATACAGCGGCAGGCTTTGGGAAAAACTTCCCTCTCTCAGGTGGAAACAGGCACTGTGTGTTATCATGGTTACTCAGCAGTATCTTGCGGGAACGGCTTTTTTTTGTAGCTAATGCGTTCTGTAAAAATATTTATGTAGCCTAGATTATTCTTATTCTTCTTTCGTAAGTTATATTAGTGTAAGACTTAAGTTGCAGCTCGAGCTCATAGCCCCAGAGCTAGCACTAGCTCCAGGCATCCCGGGGCTACAGCCAACCCTGACCCACACTCGGCTCTCGTCCCCGATGTCAAAATCCTGGTCGGACTCACTTTGATCTCTGCGTTTCAGTAACATTGAAGTTATCCTGTGTCTTTCAACGATACAACTTCCCTATCTAAACATAACTTTCTGATCCTAGCTGTCTCTCTTACTCTATCCCGTAGGCTAAATAAGCAGTTCCACAGCGCCCCTACAGGCCTGGAGGGGCTGTTTAAGGATGAACTTGCAGCGTTTCTGTGTTTGCAGTTGTTTTCTGGTTGTGTGTGTTTTGACTTAAGTTTAGTTTCTGTACTTGCAGCGTGTTTTATGCTTATGCAGTTGTTTTGCCTATTTGCAGCGCATTTGTTTCTTTTGCAGTGCGTTTGTGTCTTTGCAGCGCATTTCAGCCTTTGCATTTGTTATGGTAGTTTGCATTTGCTTTTGAATGTGCAGCATTTCTATATATGCTGCGCATTTTTCTGTATGTAGGTCGTTTCATCAGTTGCTGAGCGTTTGACCCCTACAGGCCACCGTATATTTGTGTATGTGTGTGTGTTTGATCAGCAGCTTCTTTCCAAGTATGCTTGTGTTAATACTACAAAGAAAGGGAAGCCTTTAGTAAACCCTGTAAACCCTGATTCTGGACCATGTTAAGAATATACAACCAGATTGTACTCATGTAACTATAGGGTTAACACTTTGGCAGAACAGATGATGTACTGATCATCGACCTGGGGAATGGTGTTCAAATGATCTGTGTCCTATCTTAGATGTTGGACGTTGACTACTTTACTGCAAACTTTGATGTCCAATGACATAATTTATATTTTTTTTAAAAACTACATAAATCAATAAGTTAAATGAAGAAAGTTGCATACGTAAATAGGGATTTCCATCAAAATGAATTATGAAGTGAAAACATAGTGTGTTAACCAGCTGTCATTACTTTGACATAAATGACCTTTCCACGCCTCTCATCTTATTGGCATGCTAGCATTGATTGGGAATTATCTGTGTGGTATTTGAATGCATGACTGTAGCATGGTGTTGTTTGAGGTAGCATGTCAGTCACATGAAGCGTCGGGTCTGGTCTGTTTGATTAATGATGGGAAAGGTCAGCCACACAAGCTCCCTGGCTCTCCATTTCCAGACAACAACCAGAGGTGTGGGGTTCGCTGCTTTCAATCAGCACTGGATTTATCAGGACTGTGTTATCACTGCTGCATGTTACAAGTCTCAAGACCAATGATGTGGCTTGTAAGTGGTAACCCTAAATGGACTTTCAAAATGAAATCTGATGACCAGACTCAAACTTGGGAGACCTGGTATTATTTTAAAACTGTCAGGTCTAGATAATTTGTGATTTACTACATTGTGTTTCAGAAACAACTCTTTAAAATGTAGAAATAACACAGACACAAATTGGTGTCTGATTAAAAAAACAACAACACGGGAGGTTTCATCTATCTGGGAGATATTTGAACAATCACATCACATTTCTATTATCAAGCAAGGCAATGGTAGCGAAAACAACAATAAGGGCCATGACTCAAAACATTCCTTAACTTTTAAGCAAAATCTATTTTAATAGTCAAATAAAGCTCTTAAGACTAAATGCCTGCAAACCTTATCACGGTCTATCTTGCATCACCAGTACCAGTACATGTTTTTGTTGCTTTTTGAAAATGTTCTTATGCAGACACTTGTTCAGGGTAAAGGTAAACATAACTGCTAAACATGTATGTCACAGGTATGTTTACAATAATAGATGTATAATTCACCAAAAGTCCATCCTTTAGTTCATGTCTACATTTTGATATATCTTGTTCATGTATAAATGTTTTTCTATGACTGAAAATAACCCTGCTCCAGTTGAAAAGAGAGCTTGGGTCCTCTTCTTTTCTTTTTCTACACAACACCAAGCCGGGAGATTATTGTAGCACACACAGAGTGTTGGGTAAGACCGGCTTCATATATGCTGTCTTTGTTAGTATAATTTTAAGTCTTATTGCCAATGTTATCTAGCTGAAAGCACTACCAAATAAAGGCTCACACAGCAGCTAGCACAGTTGTAGACTATTTAGACGCATTAACAATATCCAAAACGTTCACCTATCTGACAGCCATGCCAAATTTACTATGTAAAAGGCAAGCTATTTAAGAGAGAAGCCTACAAGTTAAGTTCTAGCTCTTGTTCTAACTCTGCCTTAAATATTGGTAAGTACTCTGGGTGTTTTTAAATGCAAACTAAAGACCTACCTTTTTAATCTGGCTTTTAATTAGGAGTTATTTTATTTCGTTTTATTTCATGTCAGTACTAAAATGTAAATTCTTTGTATTTGACATTCTTTGTGTTTTAATTCTGTTCTTTTGTGAAGCATTTTTGGACTGCATGTTTTTATGTATGAAAGGTGCTATATAAATAAAGCTGAGTTGAGTTGAGTATGAGGCAATTGAGAATTCAAACAATTTTGTTGTGTCTAAACTAACCGGGCACCTGGAGAGCTCAGACCTCTGCAGAGCAGAAGTTTAAAGTTGTTTTTCTCTGAAGGGTGACACCTCATCAACAGATGGTTATGAAGCACACATTTTCAATAAAGGCCCACATATGAATTCTATTTTCACCTGGTATTCTTTTAAGCGACAAGCCATTTGTGGATTTTGGGTGGAGACCTGATACTGAAAAGGTCTGTGAAAAATCAAGTTGTCAGATGAGAAGCAGATGTACAGAAACAAAACAAAAAGTAAGCTGTGCAGATGATGTACAATGTGGCAAGCACCTTGTGGTCATATGTCCCTTGTGACTGACTTACAGTCAGAGCTTCTCTGGGAGATAACTGAGAGGCTGTGAGGTTCTTAGAGGCCTGCAGACTGTGTGTAAGCGGTCTGGTCAGACAGGCTCCATGTACCAGTGATAAAAGAGTAAAACCATCCAAACAAAAGAACATATGAGATGACATCTCTATCTGTGAGGACCTCAGCATTCCTAAATGATAAGGGGAGGTCCCATTTGTCTGTATCAGTGTCTTGCAGACTGTGGTCAACTCCACAACAAAAGCCAAGTCAGTCACAGCTGAATTCACAAAATAATCTCAAGCAGTTGAAACCATCCAAAAATACAAAATCAAACAAGTAGTAAATGACCATATTCATTTTATAATCAAGCCAGTTTACAATGTAATTTCATGAATATGATAATGTCATGAAAAATAAATGATTAAAGCTTGTGTTTAAAGTATGGTTGTTCCCTGTATTCCTTGGCAGAAAGCTATTGAAAGCTGCAGCACTTGGTGGGTAGCCACAGCCCTCCAGCAATCATGACGATCTAAGTCAAATACCCCTATTCCCCACCATGGCACAACAAAGGTTTTCCCAGCAGCCACTTGGTATTCCGTGCGGAGAACTTGCGTGAAAATGCCTCGTCCCACAGCAGGGTGAAGCCTTCCCTCTTTTATATCAGGCGTTGTTTTACATACTATGTCTGTCTTTTGTTTTGAAGTCCAGAGATTAGGTTCTGTCAGGAACAATGCAGGTAATCCTCAAAGCAAATCAGGTAATTACGGGGATTACAAGATAAGATCAATTCATGAAAAGTGGTTGTTTAATGCCAGTTATCGCTCGGGATATACCAGAAGGCCCCTGAGATAAGCAGGTAATTAACAGGGCATGACGTGTGTAAACACCAATAGGGCACATGGGAAACACGCTCAGATAGAGCTGTGATTTATTCATATACTCGTATCCCAGTGTTTGACATAGAGCACCCTTAAGACAACGAAAAGGGCCTATATAATGACTTTTACCAGATGTACAAACATTATGATTTGGTAAACAAGCTATTGGTCAGGATCATAGACTGTCAGGATAGATCATTTTTTATGTGTTGATTCATTAATGTGCAGTTTTAATTAGAATATTTCAGTTCATTTTATAAGACTCTTGTCAGTCAGAGTCAGTGCTAATGTTAGCTTAATAAGCGAGATATAACTGATGATAAACTTCTAGTTAAATCTGAGAAATGATTGACAAAAAAAGAGCACGCAGTGCACACTTTCCAAAGTACCCGAGTGTCCTCAGCAGATGGAGTCTGCTCTGGCCTGCCTTGTATAGTGTGTTGATGTTGTCAGTCCAGTCCAGCTTCTTGTTCAGGTGAACACCAAGGTACTTATAAGATTACAGCCAGGTACTTTAAACCTTTTAGTCCAGTATCTCAATGTCTATCCCCTGGATGTTCACTGGTTTTAGGCGAATGGATCTTATATCATATTTTGAATGCCCTAATATTTCCCTCACCATAATCATACAGTTGTTAAAAAAAACACAATTTATCAAGTAGACTTTTTGGAGAATTGTCAATTCTTAATGCTGTTTTCTGGCAATGAAGATCTGTTTTACTGATGATACAAGGCATCTAAACTAAGTCTTTAAAAAATATAGAGAGAAATGGATGTGGTAAGGGTTAACTTTATGTAAAGGTTTAACTAAATTTACATCCCGATTCTGTTGCATTCCCCAGGAATGAAACCCATGAGGTCTCCTGGCCTGTTTGAAAGCTGTATTGAAAACAGAAATCAATAGGTCATATATTCTAGGAATCCCTGTATCACAAGAGCACCAACTGGTTTGAATAAAGTTCATAATGAGGCCAAATTCTTTCAGTGGGGGCTGAAAAAGTTTAAGAACCCTAAATATGGAGACTTGGTTCTGTCACTGTTAACCATTAACATTTCAGAACCAGACAAGTTTTACCTTTGTACATATTTTTTGTTGCATGGAAATATACAACACAGCCCTGTTTTGTACTTCTTTCCCTTAAAAAAAAACGCATTGTGTTGAAGTTCAGTGGTTGGGGTTATTTTATTTCCTCCTGCTTTCACATTAGTTAAGTCTTTTAAGGTGAAGCAAACTAAACACTGACACTTTGGTAATCAAGCAAATTTGCCTCCCATCCTTCTCTATTCCAATGAAATGGCTAGATTAAGGGCATTTTGTTCCTTCAGTGGCCACACACAATGACATAATTGTAAACAGCTAATCACAAATAAATGATTGTCAATGAAGATCAGGATTACCAATCTAAATTGTGGGATTGGCTATATAGCTTTGATTTTTTTGTCATAGGGAACTGATATTTACATGTTTAAACAAGCTCTACTGTCAAAAATATCAGAGCCAACAGCCTGTGAGGCCACAAAAATAAAACTGCTTGAGGACAATGAACCTATATAAAGATCATTATAAATAAACTTGCGTGCCTAACATTAAGTTGTTTTGCCTTCAGAGCATGCGTGACTGATAAGAATGGAGAGATGACAGCAGTGATAGAAAGACCTGTACTCCAAATTTAGAGTTCAACAACTCCAACTGTGCTTTAGGCTGATCTGGTTAGACTGGGAGCATTTGTTCACTCTTTTCAATCAGCTGGCTTTTTAAAAATTTCAAATAGGAAAATCTCAACTGGAGTCTAAATTTAAGTTTTGACCATCATCTCGCTCTGTAAATTAACAGTTTTCAAGTCACCTCCTTTTTTTAACATAATGTAACTGAGTCAGTTAGACTGAATGGGAGGAGTGTTTACAATCATGGGTGTTATATTTTTTCCCCCCTGGGGTCTATATAAAGCCGAGGAACAGTGCAAAGTAGGAATGCTTCTTGGGACTAATTACCCTTTCAATTAAACAGGGATTTAAAATCAGACTAAATTCAACTATTCTAAAGGGAAAAAACACACAGAAAACAGTCAACATTTAGAACAATTTATTTCAAATATACTAATCCAGATTGCTTGTTGCCTGTTTGAATGCTATTTGAAACAATTCATCACATTCCTCAATAACGAAATTGATGGCTATTTGAAATGCTCCTGAAATGTGTGGCACTTTGCTATGTACAATACTCAGTGGGTGCACAATGTCAAATTAGTTTCTCTATGGTTGACGTTAGCAGGTTAACGTCCACATGCACATGCTGAACTTGATTACGCATTGATCTAGTCCGATGGTTATAAGCCAGTTTATCTGTGCTGCTCTGATGAGATGGGAGTGCTGTTTATATTCTGTGAATGGAATCTTAGCATAGAGTGAACGCGACCAATACGATCTCTGTGCACGTAATTTAACAGCTGTTTTCTGTTCGTCGGTAAGCAGTCCTTCTGAAATTATCTAGATATTTGTGAAAACATATACATAGAAAACAGCTAAATGGACATGGTAAATGGAGTTGAGCTTACATAGTGCTTTTCTAGTCTTCTGACTACTCAAAGCGCTTTTACACTGCAGGTCACACCTACACAATCACACACTGATTGGCAGAGGTTGCTATGTAGTGAGACCATCAGAAGTAACTAATCACATTCAAACACATTCATACGCTGCCGACGAAGCAGCGGGAGCAATTCAGGGTTAAGTGTCTTGCCCAAGGACACATCGGACATGTTGCTGCAGGAGCTGGGGATCCAACCCTCAACATTCCAATTGAGAGACGACGACTCAACTGAGCCACAGCCACCCTCTAAAGAGAATACTTCAAGCAAACCAATCAAGGTTTAGTGCTTTTCACAAACCAAAAGCGTGCCACACCCACTCTCACCCTCTGCAAACACACATTTCATGTTAGCAAGAACAATAAAACAACGCAATTATGTACCATATAACATATTTCACCATTATTCTGAGGCTAGCATTAAAGACTAACTGGTTGTCAAATGACTAAAACTGTAGTTAGTCAGTCATCAGTTATTTAGAAGCGCAGTTTTTTGTCATCAACCCTTTTTTTTTGGTTTCATTCAAACGCATTTTTTGCTTGTTTAACATTCATCTCTGGCTGCTGTCACATGCTTAATGACACCATGTTTTTGTATAAAAGAAAATGCATTGCATTTGAATGTTGCTGTGCCAGTGGGTCCATGCCATTTACAGGAGTAAATGCAAATACTTTTTAACTTGTTCAAGTTCCCACAATGCCTATGATAACAGCATACACTTTGGGCAATACTGCAACTCAAACTGTTGTTTTTTGCCAAAATGTCCTCTCAGCATTTACTATATAGGTGAGCATAATGTTATCATCATAGAAATAATGGTCAAAAAATGTTGCTGTGCCATTGGATCCATGCCATTTCTCTCTCTTTTTTTTTGTTTGTTTTGTTTTTGTACTGTTTTTTCCCTAATCTGATTTTTGTATCATATTCATGATTGTTGAGACAGCTATTTTGTCTCTTGTATTCCTATGTTTTTTTAATCTTCAATGTAAAGCACATTGAGCTTACCTGTAATGAAATGGGCTTTATAAATAAACTTCTATTCAATTCTATTAAATAAAAGTTTCAAGTTGAAACAACTCAAAGTTTGCCTTTCATTTGTCGATGGGGTTTTTAAAGAAGTAGAGCCTACGGGGCATTACATATTCTATATGACCTAGACAAACTTGCCCACCTCAGTTTAAGTTTGTTCTTGGAATGGAATTTACTTATCCATGATTGAAATATGCATTATTAAGTAGAACACCTTATACGTAGTCTTTGCAAATACTTCCAAAGTTGCATTGATGGCTTGTTTAGCTTTCCGGAAAAAGTGAAGGATTTAGTTCCCTCAAGAAATATGAAAAGGTCTTTGTGTGCATTTGTGATTTCTGCTTGTGTGTGTGAATGTGTCTGATTGAATGAGAGTGTATTAACCAGACCCTTGGGCTTGACAAGTCTCCTTTGGAGGCTGACTGCAAAAGCAGAGGGGTGGGAAAACAGCGACCAAGACCTGTCACAGTGCATTCAACAGCTACCAGCTTACACTCAAATCAGCCCAACTCTGCTCCACATATACTGAGTTAACTACTGCAGACTACATGCAAAGGTCAAAGTCCTAAAACAAGGTATCAGCTTCACTGCAATGATGAATACAAAAGAATGCCTCCAACTTTTCTTGAAATGTAACACACACAAAGCTTCACCAGCTGACACACGGAAAAGGAGTTCATGGTAATTCCCTAATTCAAGTTGGATGTGGCGCCAAACTCATCTAAATGCCGGGTCAGGCTTCCACCATCAGGGCTTTTTTTCCACCCGTCCCTTCATTGTGACCTGGCATTTTCCCAGAGCTCACTTCTTTAAATCTTTTCATGAGCCTCCGCTGGCATGAAGCAATGGGACGCCTGCTCCAGATCACACAATGTTGCCTGCCCTGCAAAGTGTTCATTTATAGGTTTTGGGGCCCCTTATGTTGTCATTTACCTTCTTCTCCTAATCATACTGTGTTGTTTTGCCTGCGGTAGTGCTTGCTACATCTGTTTCTGATTCCTCGCGGCAGAGCAGGAAAAGATTGCTTTGCTATCAGTTAAGATTTAGAGGGAAAGGGTAATTGAGATATGGGGATTTGGGTATCATATTACTCCTGTAAAAGCATTTATTTCAAGAAAGAGTAATGGCATGCTTTAACTCGTTTTCTCCCTATTTTGATGTATGAATGGTGTTTGTAAAACGTTTTTTTTTTCCACATTTGATGTTCTCTACAATCACCTTTACCCTATTAGTGCCTCTCTAGCTGTAAATGACTTCACTGACATTTTAAGAATTGGTGATAATGTTGCTAATAGGATGGAAAGAGAGTTTATCACATTACATTTATATTAGTTTTATGGCCAATTAAGGTCAGGAGAAGAAGCTGTTATCGTAACCTTGATGTAATACCACCTCAAAAAATATGCTTTATGAAATCCATCAGCAAACCACTTCCTCTTTACACAATCAGCCACTAAAAGTATAAATATGTAAATATTCACCTCCTGTTAGCTCTATTTTGGTCTCTGTTTACTTCTGGAGGAAAAAAACCCGCTGTTCAGACACTCCATTCTCCAACAGGCACACGCTTCTTCAGAACATTAATACAGAACATATATTCCTCCACAAGACATTGACCTTTACTGTTTTTATTTTTACAGTGAGTGAATATCTTTCAACATTCCTTTATTATTTTAATGTCAATAGTTCAAAAAATTATTTAAAAATAACTCATTTAGACAGAAAGTGAAAGTAGTTCAAGGCAAACACAATGGTTTGAGAAAAGTTTTCGCGGTACGTTACAACAACTATGCAAACGTTTGGAAGTCAAAGGGGACTTGAACCTCAGTCTCCGGGAATATCTTGTGTTTGAGTCATTCATTTAGCATCACCCTCCACCTCAAACAGAATATACCTGTCCTTCTACATTGTCTATTTTCCTCTGATGCTATTTAACAGGTTTAAAACAAAGGTATTTGAAATATCTTTGAGCAAAAAATGTTAATAAGTGCATCAATGTTTGACTCTCAGGACAGTGACAGAGCATCAGTATTGATAGCTGGAATATATTTGGATTTCACTTCAGAGACAACACATAGTGAGATTAAATAATCTTAAAGAACC
The DNA here is from genome assembly GCF_963584025.1 of Labrus mixtus. Taxonomy (NCBI): domain Eukaryota; kingdom Metazoa; phylum Chordata; class Actinopteri; order Labriformes; family Labridae; genus Labrus; species Labrus mixtus. The sequence goes on along the minus strand of NC_083618.1, from coordinate 7,948,244 downwards.
TTTCATGAGACATAATAAGTGTCACAAGCTCTTAAGGTCTTAACCTAATATTGTGTTTTATGCTCTTTTAGCTATAAATATAATAAAGCCTAATGGAGATCTTCCTCTCATGTGACCTAGTTCTACATGCTCTCATCTCGTCTTTTCATTTCTCTTTTGAAATTACTTATGGACTCACAAATTTGAGTTGGCAGAAATGATGGAGGTCAGGGATTCTTGCAACAATCAGCATGTGGGTAACTGGGAAGAAAATAAAGTCTTTCTGTGAAGACTCTGTTATGCATCAGCCAAAGTGATGGTGAAATGTTGCCATATACTGAAACAAGCTCCTCCCTAAACTGTAACAGTTTGATCTGAGTCAGCTTTTCAGCCCTTCAACTTTAACTAAACACTTAGCTGTGAACAACCATGAGCTAATCTCATTTTTGTTTTAAATTGAACAGGGACACATGCAGTGAAAATTGCTTAATATATTAAATAAAAGTAGATGCCATGCATGCATACAATTTTCTTTTTTAGCCTTGGCTAATTTGTAACCCCTCTCCCTGGCTTTTAGGATTACAACAGAATTATAAGACTCAAAGAAATACAGAAACAGTGATGCTATACAAATACAGACATTATAAACTCAATACAAACAAGAGACTAAATAAGACAAAGCAGTAGAATGATTATCTAAGAGGAAACGGTCAATGCTCACAAACTTGCTTCAGTTTCAGCCACTGTTTTACTTTTGTCTTAAAAACCTTGAAATCTGTCAGCGTCATAGATTTTTATTTATTTAATTAATACTTGAATTATTTGCTATCAACTAAATCATGCTACAAGCTTCACTAGTTCCACTGAACTAATTATCTGCAATACCATATAAACTGCGAAACCACATAGCTGCTTATCATTTTTATTAAACAGTTGTTTCCATCCACAACATGCACCGATGGTACTTTCAAGCTGAGTTCAAGGTAAGGTCAATACAAATTACAAGAAATGTCTGCGCATTTTATTACAGAATGACAGCTGGTGTTTTAAGTCAGGACTGTGAATTATAGCTGTGTATCTCAGAGAGGAGAGAGACATTCCTGTAAGCGGTATACTGTATAATCTTTGATGGTTTAAAGATGGTGATGGTTTATGTGATGAACGCTTTCTTATTCCTCCCAGAAATAAGTGCGAGTGAGGGGATTCAATAGATCAGTGTTAGTTGGTACACTCTGCCAAACAAGTACATTTAGATGACATCAGCTTGTTCATTTTAATGATCCTCTAATCCCCTCTGCTTTGAACGAGGCTCATGCTAAGCCTGGAGGTAATGGGCTGTCGTAAGCGAGAGTAGACAAGGTTTGGACTTGTTCCGATAATCAACCAGCTGATGTAGAGGTGAAAATCTGGGAGGAAGATGCAGGAGTTTCTGTTCAACTCCCATCAAGGTCTGCAGATTTTTCCCTGCAGTGAGGGCAAAGAGGACATAGAATACTGAAATGAATACGGAGTCTTCTATAATCAACAAAAGTGAACAAGACCATCAGCATAAAGACTGAATATTTTCTATATTATTTTTAGTGAATGATGCCATGTAGGTGTCAGACAAGCTGATATAAACAGCAGAAACAGCCTTTGTTTATATGTTCCACAATTAAATGTACAGTTATTATACATTTGACATTAAAAAGAAAGACAAATTAGGTTTTTCATCAGAAAACACGACTTACACAAGTAAAGGACAAGATCAGCAAAGAGTTAAACTGTATTGTTTTGTCCACCAGGGTCCGCTGGTGATTTCCTCATATGAGCTTTAACAATTCCATTACATTAAAATCCTGTGGAGTAAAGAACATCCTGCTGATCTATTTATCAGTATTAAGGCAACTTTTGAAATAACTTATTTCAATGAGAAACAAGTACATGAAATGTTTCATAATTTTACCTTTCTCGTTGGATTGAAGAAAATGTAATACACTGTTACTTGTGGTAAAGTCGCACATGCATGCATTATTTCCTTGAGCCTGGATTCAGTACAGGAGTCAAGTGCAAAAAGATTTAACTTTTTAAGTAGTATAAAAGTATATAAATAGGACAAAAGTGGAGACAACACTGGTCACAGGGGTGGAGGATGGCTTTCTCAAGGTCTTTAGAGTGGAAATCTTCATGTTAGCTAACTGATGAAACCATATCATAAAGTTGAAGAAGATGACATACTTACTCTCACTGTGATAAACAAACAAGCATGAATATGTTTGTGTTTTTCATTTTGTCCAATTGCACCTCTGTTGCATATGAGTGCTTTGAGATAGAGCTGCAGGAGTAGCTCATATTCATCAAGCTTTATTTTTTACATTTTTACAAGGAGGCCACAGGTTTCATCAAAGAAAACTGCTTGACTTTGTTGTGCAAAATGACAAATGTGCATCTTATTGCAAAAAAATAGCAATGTCTAACACACCAACAAACACTTTACCTGTGTGTTATAGAAAGCATTATCCTTGTTGCTTTATTATAAAGCCTTGCATATGTGCATAAAAAAAAACTAAAATAGAGGGATGCAGGCCAAGTGAGTGATACTACTACCTTTAATAAACCAATAGAAACTTTACTTTAATACAACACACTATAAAGAAATGTCATGCAGTTTCTGTGGCTTCTGCAGAAGAGAAGTTGTAGTTTTTCTTGAGAAAAGCATGGAAGCTGACTCTTTTGTTTGAAATTAAAAAGCTCTGAACAATTGGCGCACTTTTCAATAAACCTGATTACAGTAACAGTTGACGTCTCTCTGTTTTTTGTGGTAAAAATAAGATGTTTGAAGTCAATCTCTATTTCTTTGAAGGTTTGTGTGCTGTGCGTACAGTTAGATATACCCCCCTTTACCTACTCTTACACAGTCTCTTTAACCTCCAGAAGTGATGAAAAATGACAAAAATGTTGTGTTGACTGAAGAGCCAGAAAAGCACAAAAAGTCCAGTGAAATTTGGAATTTGACCTCTTGGAGGTGATCACCTCCGATTATATCATAACACCTGTATTCATCTTCAGAGTGAATATGTGAGGGCTTCACTCTTTTGAAGTGTGAAGGGTAGAGCCTGTTAGTCTTCGCAGGTCAAAGTAATTACAGAGCAGTTTGAAAGCAGAGGCCAGGGGGGTCAGAGATAAAGGCCTGTTCTGGCCTATAGATTACTACCTGCTAATGCCTCACTAGGCTCCAGAGGTTACTCCTGTTACTCTTCATACTGAAAACATGTTTCTGTGTCGTTGTAAATATGTTATCACAATGTGTCTTACTTTGACATTAAAAGAAGGCTGTTCTGTTCTTTTGCAAATCTCAATCATTTTGTCTGCTGGTTTATTTTGACAAACCCAAAACAAAAACTGTTTCACAATGTTACACTTTTTGGGTCTTCTTTTATCGGATAGATGACCTTTATTATTTTTTTAGGCCACAAATTAATTAAATAAAACAGAAGCTGAAAGCTATAAAACATCGACAGAGAACAAATATTGTGGAGTTATTTATGTTAAGTTGATTAATAAAAATAATACAAAAGTCAGTGTATATCAAATATTCTGTTTGGAGTGGTTGCAAAAAAACATGCAATTTAATGATACTTACACACTAGGTCTGACAGAAATTGATGGTCACTTGTCAAATTTAATGAATCAATTATTGTATCAATCTTTTTTGTGCAGACTTTCAAAGGGTGTTCAAAATACTTTAACTTACTGTAAATAAACTGTATGAGAATTTTTTAACCAGGAATAAAAAAAATCCATAAATTAGATTTGCTGATAATATACATTCATGAAAGTGCAGAACACATAGATATAGAAACAGTGGTGAAGTTTGTTGGAAAAAAAAATAACTTGGCACCCCACATTGGCACTCTTTTTTGGCTTTTAAAGAAAGCCTATGAAGACAGCATTTCTTTCAGCTTGACAGTTGTACGAACCAAGCGGCAACCTATGGTCTTGAAAAATTAAGCCAATGCAGAGTACAAAATCCTGCAGTTAATCGAGTGTCTGCTTGAGGCTCCAGGAGCCCTGAAGTCAAACACACACCACAGGCAAATAAGAAATTAACATGTTTACAGCCTGGTACAAAAAAACAAATAGGTCTGATTAGTTATTGTCATCATAGGCACACACTGTACATTTATTTTAAAACAGCTCTGTTTTAATTTCATGAACGGTATGTGTTATCCATAGTTAGGTGCGTATATTTGACATGTTTGACAGGCGGGAGCGATGTAACGGTTCGTCAAGATGTTTAAAACCCACCTCAGCTCCAGCTCTCAGCCTGTCGTAAGGTTGACTGATAGTTAGGTTGAGACAGGATTTCCTGCATGGCGGCCTCCTGAGCCCCCTGCAGTAACCGATTGCTGACGTCACTCAGGAACCGTACATTAATATTTAAAGTCTATGGTAAGAACACATAGTTGATCAAAGGAAATGCAATAATCCAGTCTAGAAGTAACAAAATCGTAGACCCCTTTCATGCAGTTACTACAGACAGGATTTGACTGATTTTTGCAGTGTTACATATGTGGAAAGACAGCCCTGCTGTGATGTGTGACAGAGCTGCTGCTGGTCCACAGCTGTCTCCTGGCTTTAAGACTCTAAGATAAAACGCTGAAACATTTGTGCCAACCATGAGGTCAGTGTGTGGGAAAGCAAGCCCGACAGGGTGTGAATGTGTGTGATAGGTCATAACCCTGCTCTGCCCCAGATACCATGAATAGTCCTTATGACAAGCAGCATTTTGGCACATTCATAAATCATTGTTAAATCAATACTGTGCTTTTTGTTGTTTTTACCTTTTTTGAGGGGGGGGGGGCATATAGTGTTTACTTTGGATTATTTTTGTCCTGGCCAAAATGTTTCTATTGGCCATTGCTCTCATACAGAACCCAAAAAGGTAGAAAGCAAGCTTTTCTTTTTAATTGTGATCCCACTATCGGGCCGCCAGGTGACATGTGTCACCATCGCAGAGGAGATATTATATAGCCTCCATCTCTTTATCTACAGCTCTCTCTAAGGCTGAGACACATAAAGAAAGAGCTGGTCTGGGCCTGAGATGAAAGGGGATGTCAGTCAGCATCCACCACAAGGCTGTCCACCTGCATCAAATACCACACAACCACCATAGCTAATGAGATACCTGACTGGATTAGTAGAGATATGTGGAATACAGTATTTCATAGGGTTACTGCTGGTTGGCTGGTTTTCAGCCTAGCTGTGGTACAGAGCGGCGGCAGGGCATGGATGAAGCACAATGAGGTGATTATCTGTCACTCTGTGATGCTGCCAAATACCAGCAATGCCATGTTGATTGAGATGCTATCAAATGCCAGGATCTGAGGCTCTGGGGAACAGGTGGTAAATGTTTATCAGAGTCTCAAGAGACCCATCCCAGGTCTCCCAGTGTGCAGATGTTTATCTCATGTAATATGTAACTACTCTGCTTTATTCTTAAAAGGACTTTTGCTTCATAATCATTTTACCTGCACAATGTCATGACATATTTCTGTAAACTTAAAATAAATAATAATAAAGAAATTAACTGTCAACACATTTTGTATGACTCAAGGCAGCCTTATTCTGCCGTATTTATCTTTGTGTGTCCACATTTTCTTGAATTAAGAAAAACAGTTCAACAAATTAAGTTTTTTTTTTTTTTTCAAAAGATTTTTATCCAATATTGTCTCCTTGACTCCTTCTGGTCTAGTTTTTAACAGTCCCATGTGAACAGTATAGACACAGCAAAATGCCTCAATTTAGCAAGAGATGAGAAACTCAGGCTGCAGACAGGAACATGAGCCGGTGGTACAAAACAGGGAAGTATAACATTAAAGAAATGGTACCAAAAAACAGCTAATGTTTTTAAGGCCAAATAATCTCTCTTAAATGATGCAACCCTCCATAAAAGCTTGAAAAAAAAATTCTAATACAACAGTTACATAACTGCTACATAATGTAATATTGAAAAAATTCACACCGCGTTACTTTTCCACTAGAAAATCATTTTGTTTTAGCACTACTTCAACACAACAAACATACTGTGTTTTACCTGAAGCCCAGTGATCAGCTGACAGATTTTGTTGACAGCAATAGGCATAATGCAGCATGAGACTTTGTCTGAATAGAATGAAGTAAAAGAAGTATGAATGGGTATATCCCAGTGACAGATCATTTTTGAAAGATTTCATCTTGGTTGGTCTTTATCATTGAAAAAAGTAAAGTAAATGTCATACTGAATTAGAAATTCCTACTGCAACCCCTGTTTGTTTATGTTCTTAATGTCCAATAAATTACATACTAAATATACTGTAAGTCAAGTTATGACCTCCTTTACTTTAACACATACATTCAGACATGCTGATCATGCACATCAGGACTGCTCTGGCCATGTCTGCTCACGGTCAGGTAGAACATTCGATAACTTGCTGATATGACAGGATGGTAAATAATTAGTGGATATGACAGAGACAAATCAGCACTGTAAGACAAATCCATAGACATACAATACATAGAAGGACAGGCTCTTTGGATCTGTGTTGAACTTAAAAATGATAAACTATCTCATCTTTCAGAATCTGTGATCACATATAAATACAAGTACAGACCTCTAGGTTGAAGGTGTGATTTACAGAGCAGTTGTGTTGGTGTGAATTAAATCTGACCTGTGCAGAAATACATTTATAGATACACATAAATTCACAAACCCTCTCTGATAGTGTCTTGTTTTCACAGAGAGGCCGCAGATATTCACAGGAACTGTTTCTTCTCTTTACTGAATTTAGATTTTCATAAACACACATTTTACTCTGACATTAATAACTTAATTCAGCGCAGCCTTAAAGAAGCAGCTCTAGCAGAAGCTAACATAAGTCAGCTGTAGGATTTTGTAACTGGTGTAGCCTAAACTAACTTAACAAAGCTTGAAGTAACTGCTCATAAAGTAATTCTTACTATAGTTGTTAAATATATTCACATTAAAATTCCCCACAAATATAAGAAGCATTCTTAAAAGGGAGAAAGGTTTATGCATGTGGAATAGTAGTTTCAGTTCAAGACTAATATGATAAACATGATATAATAGACAATGGTATTATGTACCATTGTCTATTATATCATGGTAGTATATATATATATATATATATAATATGATTTAATAAATATTAATTATTGAGCTGTGGAAAAGGGGTAGGATTAAATAAGTTTTATACTTCTTCCTACTCCTTTTCAGGCATATCAATTGCATATATGTAATTTTCTTTTTCTCTTTCTTTTTTTTTTGAAATTATTTGAACATTGTTTTTTGTTTATTGTATTTTCGTGCTTTTTCATTTTTGTTTTTGTATTTTTGATATGTTTGATTTTTATTTGATATGTCTGAAATAAATGTAATCAATCAATATGATAAACTATTCTGTTAAATATTTAACATTTTGGTTCTGAGAGCACAATAAAAATGCAGCAAGCTTAGTAACCTGCTGCTTTTGGCACTTCTTTTACAAACAAATCAATCAAGCCAACATTGTTTGTCACAATTAATGGTTGCTATGGGTACATGGCAAAAACAGCAACCCTGTGCTGAGTGGTGCTAATATTTCTGAGAGCAACATTAGCATGGCTCTGATCTATCACATGAAAGCGAGACTCACCACACTTGCTTCACCCAATTGGAGACACTCGCATGGTCTAGACACACAATGCTGGCAGAGGATCCCTCCCTTTAACTATGGATCGTCACCATGGATACCACATACCCAACACCAATTTCTATTACTCTCCACATGGCACTGTGTGAAGGCCACACCACCTCAGAAACCCAACTCAAAGCATCAGAAATTAAAGCTTTTTCCTGGTGAACTATCACAGGATGGAGGTCGTGATCATTCTGACTGTTATTAACTTGTCAACCCTTTAGGCATGAGGCATGAGAATTATTTTAAATATGGCAAAAAATTGAAGGGCATAACTGGATCAGGAAGGATTTAAAGTCTGCTTTAATCAGACGTTAACTTCCAAGACAACCTATGATTTGATTCTGCAATCCTGCATGCAGACATTCATTCATAAAGTCTCCAACAATAAGCTTTGCATGAAAACATTCATATACACACACTACATCCTCAAAATGATTCAATAATTCAGAACTAAAAGTTTCTCTGCCTGTTTCTCTTCTCTGTTTTTATCAGATATTCCTTTTGCTTGGTTGCTCTCCTGGGAGCAACATTGCAAGGCTGGAGAATTTCAATCTGGTTTATTCATTTTCCCCCTCTTCCATCTTCAGGTCTGTCTACATCAAACTGTGGCATCTCGTCAGCTACAGCTTAGCAAATCTGCCCTTGCCAATGTTTTTTTCCCCCTTCATTTTAACTGGCTTGGCAGTTTTAGAGAAATCATATTCACAATTTTACCCATGTTCTGTGGTCTGTGTTTTCTGACGATGTCAGGGAGGCGTTTTGTGACAGGATTTGTGTTTTGCAAATTTTTTAATATAGGTCTGATAAAACAGAATCTGTCTCAATTCTACAATTAATTTAGCAGACGCTTTTATCCAAAGCGATGTACATCAGAGAGTAAGAAATACACAGGCAAGGATCTAGAAAGGAGGAAACAATGTTCATTAGTGCAAACGAACAGCTTTAAAGGCAGGGTTGGTCATTTTCGAAAACTAGCATGATTTTGAAAGTAGAATTCCCTCAGTGCTCCGTCCCGCTCCCCTCTGTGCTCCCTCAAAAGCCACGCCCATCACTGACATGCACGAGCGCCATTGCTCGTGCTGACTTCAGCTCATCAATTGCATTGTGTAAAATGTACGTCTTGTCTCATCAGCGGTAAGTAAACACTAAACTTTATCTTAATACATGTAAAAACTTGACTATTTTATCACACAACGGCCAACGACAAACTCACAGTATAAACGTGCTTGAGTGTTGGCTATTGCACGCAAGGGTAGAGTAGCAGGGAGACAGGAAGGCATGATTGGTTCTTAAAGTTGATACCTCGTGGCAGACATTTGGTCGAATTTTTTACATGCTTACAACTGCTGCAGATGACGGATTTTCTTCATTATTACTTTTTCAGAGCACATTAATAATTCATTTCTGCCAGGACCTAAAGACAATTTCAACCAAAATCTTAAAAAGTGTATCTGGAGAAAATGACTAACCCTGAGTCTGATCGGACACACGTGATGACAGGAAGTGCGCAGAGGCAATGCACAACATCGATCAGCATCAAAACCATCCTAAAATCGTCATTATCAAACAAAACCATTGTCATTATCGTCATCATCATCATCACTATCGTCATCTCTAATATCCCTAAGTGAGTAGGTATTCATGAAAGAGTGTGACAAATGGCAAAATTCAGGCATTCAAATACTTGTTAAGGGTCTTTGAGTTATATGGTCATACATACTGGGACTTGTCTAATGTCTTCAAGATTTTTATGGCCAAGGAGACAGAAACTAAGAGCATTTTAGTTTCTAAGAACATTATTAATACAAGGTCTTCACGGCAGAAATATTAGCCTTTATATGGATTTACACATGAGAGTTAATGTTGACTGTAATGATTAAAAACAGTTTAAAACTGGAAAACTGATGGATGGAGGTGACAAGAATTAAAGTTCAACAGTCTTCCAAATATGATTATATCCAAAAAAAGTTCAATTAGCTTTGAATCGCAACAACCAGTGTAAAAGTCAATCAGAGGGCAAATTTTTATTATTGTACTGTGAGTACATTTCAGAGAGTTTTTCAAAAAAATCAGTTTAGTACTTCTACTTACCCAAAACATGTTTTAATATGTATCTTCATTTCCACTTATTTAATAAAAAGCAAACAAGCCAAACACCTCTAGAGGCAGGAATCCGTTTTGCTGCATATTCACACTGCCACACCGTGCTGTTGCTCCTGGAGAAACACTTTTACGGTCCTCTGAAGTTGCTGTTTGTAATACACTATTTCCTAGTGACAGGCCCATTTCCCTATCAATGGATCACCACTCTCCTGCAACTGCTTGTGATGTAAATATGCACAGCAGGAAATCCCAGAGGTGACTTCCAGGTAACAGTCAAAGTGTGAGTATGTATGATTGAGTCTGAATACTAAAAAAAAAAAGAGAAAGACTCAAAGACAGAGAGAAGAAAGAGAGACAGAGCAAGTCCTCTTTCAAGCAGAGTCATGTGAGTCACATCAGGCCAGGTCAGAGTTCCAGCTGTGCAGCAAGCTCGCCATGACCACTGATGATGTTTGAAAGTGTTGTTAATGGTTTAAATTAATTATTACTGAACACAAAATGGACTAATGTCAATCATTGCAGTATTTAGTTTTTATCAGCAGGTCTGATAAATGTATTTTGATTTTCTGCCAATGCCATAAATATGTTCAAAGACAAACATTCAGAAAGGTTTTAGGACACAAAAGTACACAAACGTTGTCCAGGATTGAATAATTTATTAATAAATGTGTTTCTAGTAAATATGTTTTTATCTGTCCTTTTTAAGAGTTTTCCATTAAATGTATTGCTAAAACTTATTGAGAGCATGTTAACAGACATCCAGCATGCATTGCTTTGTAACACACTTACAAGGGTAACCTTATAGGATATATATTTTTTACTTTGTTAAAAACTTCCTACCAAACCAACTCTACAATTAAACAAAAGTTAAGATTATCGTGTTAAGCAAACAACTGATTCTTCAAACAACTGTAAATAAAAAATCAGATCTGATGCAAATGAAGGTGTTTTTTTTTAAAAGTTGATTAATAAATCTCATCATACTGACTGCTTTTGTTTTATCATGTTTGTAACTTCAACTGAGTTGACACACATATTTAGGGAAGCAAAGAAACACAAGTATCATAATTTGCTAAACATAGATGTTGAATGTATTTATTGAGTGCATTTATAAAATTAGGACAGTGGATATTAATCAACATTATCAGCATCACGCGTCTGTGTAGATACGCTGTAATTACCACCGTAGCTCAATTTAATCTGTAGTCCGATGGCAGGTTACCAAAAACACAAAACACATTTTACAATTACAGGACATAGCAAACTCACAAACTGCTTATCATACAAAATGGACACATTTATGACAACTAACAGACCCATGTTTAATTAGCTTGTTAAAATGCGAGATGAAAAGCCGCCCGGATTGGGCATCAGAAGAGGAGACATATTGAGTATCATAAGTAAATGAATTTTGATCCAATGCTTGAGTTTTCTTTTATAGGTTTTCTCAATTGGTGCAGTAATGACACTCCTCCAACTCACTATTGAAGGTCGCTATTGACTCCTTAAATCTGCAAGCACCCCTGCAGGTATTTCTCACGAGAACGCTTCTAATACAATGGCAAGGAGTCCTTCCATGGACTGAATTTTTTTAACTCAAACCCGAACAAAAGCTCCTTTTATCCTTTCTTATTCAAGAGGGAAATAGTGTGTGTGCCCTGGAGATATATACTAACACTTCCCTGCTGTGGGCCATTTCCTACTGCAGTACTCCCAATAAAGACAAGTCATATGTGAAACCCAGATGGCAATATGACACTGTAGTCATAACAATAGCTCAGTCCTCTAACTTTAATGCAGATATCTCAAAGTGGTGTTTTGTGCATGGTCGTTCAAGATGGGACACATCTATTATACTCCAAAAACATGCAAACAGTGATCCCCACTTCAATGAGAACCAGTCCAACATGCTCAGCCATTGGCTTCAGTCCCTGCTGTTGTGAGCTGCTCATCAATCACACAATGACTCAAATGTGGAATCAGTGCAGTGTCTCTTCACAGCTGATTTATTTTTTCCTTTTTATATAGCATTTATGAAGAGTGATTTGCCTGTCATCAGTTTTGCCCCAGAGAACGTAAAGCAGTAGATCCACCCCTGGAAAAAGTACTGTTTTTAGGTTCCATCTGTGGCCTGTTTTAATGACATGGCAGAAGTCCAACTGGGTGACATGCTAACATTATCCTCAAACTCCCTTCAAACTGTAAACCATTATGAGATGTAAAGTCCGGAGCCGGTTACACAAATATATTTCCTTTACGCCAAATCAACGAGTTAGTAAGCAAGCAAAGGATTTTCTAACTGTGGGTGAAAGGTTGTTTTTTTTGAGTGTGAGTCATGCTAACGTGCTACAAGTCTCAGCAAATTATGTGCATCAGATCTGCCAGGGAGCAGATCACTGCTGGAAAACCCTCTAGAGGTGACACTGCCAGTAGGTCATGTAAGGAGAGCACAATGGGTTTCAGGGGAGGACAGAAATCCAGCCAAGCCTACAAACTAAAACAGTTTGTTGCTCAAAGGGTTCATGCAGGGTTCTGTTTGTTGAAGTCTCTTGCTGCTGTTTTGAAAGAAATGAAAGCCAGTGTCATTTCAAACAGCGCGCAAAGAACAGAATTGATGTGTTAATGCTAAACTGAAAACCATTAAAGGACATGACAGATGGTGTAAAGGAGAATATGGGGGGGCCTGTTTGGCCCAGGCCTCCATGCAACTGGCTCATAAATCTTCTTGGATTCTGATCCACTCACACTCAATGCTATAATAACTAACTACTAACAAACAAACCATTTACAATTAGGAATACATAATACCATTGTCTTTATGACCAGTCAACCGTAGGGAAATATATATGTAGTAGATTACACCTGGTCATGACACCTTTTTTTTATCTTGCTGCTGTGACATCCATTCACATCTAAACTAATCTTCAGTGACTCTTCTTTTTTAGAGGATAAAATTGCCTCTGATGTAAAGAAAAAGTGTGATTGTAATTAGGGCTGCACGGTTGTACAATGGTTAGCGCTGTTTCCTCACAGCAAGGAGGTTCCTGGTTCAAAACCCCGTTGGACAGGGCCTCTCTGTGTGGACTTTGCATGTTCTCCCTATGCATGTGTGGGTCCTCTCCCATTTCCCTGGCCTCCTACCACAGTCCAAAGACATGCTCGTTAGGTTGATAGGTGACTTTAAATTGCCTGTAGGTGTGAATATGAGTGTGCCTGGTTGTCTGTCTCTGTATGTCAGCCCTGTGATTGACTGGTGAACAGTCCAGAGTGTAACCCAACACAATACAGACAATTTGCATGTGGAGCCCACATCATTTAAAAAGATAAAACAACATGTTTTTTTCCACAGAATTTACTATCAAGAGTTTAAGGACAAGTGTCTATGATTTGAAATGATATTGATATAACTATTGTCAGAAATGGAAACAAGGAGCATGTTTCAAAAACCATGATTACATTTTTTACATTTTTGGCTGTCCACCGCTGCAGAAAGAAGTTTTGAATACAACATTTAAATATAATTAACTTTAAAATGAATGAGGAAAACCTATACCTACTAGCGGATACATGTAGTCACAAGGCTGCATGATCATTCATTTGTAGCAAAGTTTCTGGTCCTTGGGCAGAGGTTTTTGGTGTTCATCACCTCTGTGTTGATTAATAACTCCTAACCTGACGAATGCTCCATTTTGTTAACCAGCTAGTCTGAAACGTTGTTTGTGTGCACCGCACGTTTTCAGAGGTTTTTTATTCTGAAGGAAAAACATCTTTGTCAGACATTTACACCATAAGAACATTGGTAGTTAGGGGTACTAGTGGCACAGTAGTTAGTGTGCATGCCCCATGTATGGATGCAATGCCAAGCGGGCTGCCCTGGTTCAAATCCAGCCTGTGGCTCCTTTCCGCAATGTCATTCCCCACTCTCTCCCTCCCTGATTTCTAGCTCTATCCACTGTCCTATCTCTCCATTAAAGGCCCAAAAAGCCCAAAAATAAATCTTAAAAAAAAAGAACACTTTTAAAACTAGAGATTAAAAGCGTCAATTAAAAATGACCCATATAGCTATTTTAATTTGAGCCTTACATTTTTATACATGATACCTGAGTCATTAAACTCCAGGGTTAATGACACAAGTAGCCCTTCCTGGATCATATATATCCGTGTCTTTCTGCTACTTAAAGCATCATACCAACACCTACAGTCTGACATTTATTGACATTTGTCGCTATTTTCCTAAAAAAAAGTGAAGACTAGTTATTGGAGACATCCAGGGGCACACAATGTTCAGCTCGACAGCCACTCCCATGACATCATCAATCCCAGTGGGTTTAGCTCACACCGAAACACAATCAAGGATTAATGTATTTAAAGGATTGATTTTGTTTGTGTAAAGTCCTCAAAAATGCATGGAAGGGATTAAGAATTGATCTTTACTTGAACCTGTTAAAGTATGTGTATCTCTCAGTGATGTTGACAGTGTTCTTGGTTCCCAAAGAAATTAATTCAATCCAGGCTTTGGCCTTTAGTGCTGCTGGCGCTATGTAGTCTACAAACTGAGAAGCAGAGCAGCCCAGACATGCAGGGCCAAAAGCCCCTCCAGCTCAATGGCAGATACCTCACATAGAGACCAAGAGCTTTCCCAGTTCTTATAACACTTACATGTCTGCACCTTCAGAACTTCCAAGAAGGCATCCTCCAATATCCATGCTGTTCCCTACACTTGCATTGTGGAATTATTTTACACAAAATGAATCCATAGCAAAACTGCTACACCTTTTAAACTTCCTTTATTGCAGGTTTTTCCACTACATTTAGTCAAATTTCATGATTTATTATGTTCATACTGTTTAACAAACAAGAATACACATAAAAGTATAATGCAAGGGAGGACAGAGCAAAAAGTCGAATTAAAAAAAGAGAGCAATGATAAAAAAATGATAAAACAAGAAGATTGGGGGATCTTTTAGTACTCAATTTAAATTAATTTATCTACGTACATTTTCAGTTTCTTGTGATTTGTTTCCTTTTTTTCCATGCATTATAGATGCTGATTTACCATCCATCCAGCTCTGTACGATTTGCTTTTAATGCAGTTATGTGTATTATTGTATTCAAATATTTCTCTCCTTCCTCTGTTTCTCATGGAGGGATGTCTCATATAGTACTGGCTGGCCATAGCTGTTTCGGCTAATTAAAATTATTTGTGGTTTTCTCCTGAAGCGACTTCCAAAACCTTACAAACACAGGACAAGTGTAAAAGATATGTACATTTCTCCAGTATTCAGCGCTTCCTGATAGATTGTATTTTGATGTGATTTTTAGTGTTGTGACAGCCTTCATGTTAATTTTGCAGGCAAATCATTTCCAATATTTCGATTATGTTATCTCATATTCAAACAAATCATCGTCATTACTATCATCATCATAAATAATATAAAAACCATTGTCACCATCATCATTAAGGTTGTAGGTATTCATGAGAGGGCTGGGTCTTTAGCTTTTTCTTAAAGGTGCAAAGGGACTCTGCAGGTCAAATGGAGTTAGTTAATACTTGAATAAGTTATTGTGAGATATATTACATTGAGTGACTAATGTTTCAAATGTATCGATCATATTTTTGTTATTAAATTCCCATTCTTTCAACATTTTATTAATTTTATTAGGCAGAAAATCTGGAAGTGGTGCACTTTTAAGGCAATTTTGAAGATGGCTGTGTAATCCTTTCATGCTGCTCTTTACTGGGACCATGCTGAGAGATTTATTGGTGATACTAAACTACAAGAATATGTGTTTTTGTTTTACATTCATATCTGCTAAGATGTCTTAGTCAACATTTATTTTATTTAAAAGGGGAACACAGGGAGTCATTTTAAATGTTGTCACAGTTTCTGCCAGTTTGTAAGTCTCTTTCTCAACTAGGTGGTTAACATGCCCCCTACTTTATGTATGACACACCCGTAAATGTTGTAACTGTAACCATGACACTGTTATCCTATGAGCTTGTATCCAGGAAATAGGCCATCATCAGCACGGGAGGAGTTACTGGGAGGGTATTTCTCTCCTGTCTGGTTCCACACTGTGATGTCATAGGAAGTCCTGAACATTTTTAAATATAATTCAACAGGTAGTGTGCTAAATTCAATCATGGTGGTCAATAATATTAAACTGTATTCCCTATAACTTAGAGCACATGTCCCGCCTTAGTTCTCTGTATGACCTTAAAAAAATAACAAAAAAAAGTAAGTCACTAAATTGTATTATAATAATAACAACCTGAGCTAGCCACCAGGGCTATATGTCAATATATTAAGGGAGTTATTCTTGGGGTGACTTAATTGTGGAATGGGAGGAGGAAGGGAGTAGTTGTCTCTTCAGAAACAATAGTTGTACAGGCTAGTATTGAGACTTTGCAGGATTAGTTCCCATAGAGACTTCGAGATAACCTCCCAGCTCTGGCAGTGGGAAACTCCCAACACCTTGACTAGGCAGGCTTAAAAGGTTGGCATGGAAATAAAGACAATGACAACAAAAGTGACACCAAACTTAGTTTTGCTATGTGGGTTCATTAAAGTTGTTGATGTTTTTTAAAAAAACGAATTCAATGTTTTACCTTTGCCTCACTTACTTTAAGGATATTAATGGAAATATAAACTAAAGCACAGAAATGTAGCTGCTACAATAATACATTGTTCTTTACTTGAATGTTTTCTGGAGTATATAACATGAGGAGTCATCTGAGCTCTGAGACACATTGACAACTAAGTGAAAAATGTAAATTATACTGTATATTAAAGTGAAACATATAGGGCACTTTTTTTGCACTGGCAGCGCTCATGATCTCAGTCTCAGAGCATTATCACTACACTATACTTTACTGCTAACAATAATACAACATCATGGAGTGGATTGAACAATATCTTGGGTTGACTTTCACCTATTTCACCTACTGTAGGAGTAGTCATGCCTTTTTGGCCTCTGACCACCACTCGAAACCCACTTGCTCTACCTTTATGCTGCATCAATAAGATGTGTGGCTGTAAGTGTCTAAAGTGCCTAATGTATGAAGCAGAGGCTGAATAATACTTAGTTTGACATGCCAAAGCCAAAGTATTTGGTGTTTGACGATTTTGGACATGCTGTAATTATGCAAACTTAATCAGACAATTTTAAAGAAAATTGACCCCCAAGTGATTCTAACCATGTCAACAAAAATCATGATACAGAGTTGAACTCAATCAAATCAAAACATGCACAAAGGCGCAACAGGCCAAGCAGGTTTGAACTGTTATCACACTATTACTCCAAATGCTAACAAGACAGTAGCTCAGTACGAGTTGTAGAACATGAAAATGGATAAGTTTGAAAGGGTCATGTCCCCGCGTGTCCTATCAAAAGCCAGGAAGTGAATACAGCTCCAGAGGAAGTATTGTGCTCTTACCAACTATAAATCTCATGACATCCTCAGGAAGTATCCATAGAGCTGTGCAGAGCCAAGTTAACAGCAGGATAGATAATGCAAAGATTGTTCTACATATCGTTGGTTTCCACCTCTGTTAATAATCACAATAAAAGTTGGTGTATTAGTGGCATCAACATGTTAAACTTAATTACGGAAAGTTTATGACCCAGGCTCACTGCTTTTCTATTAGCCTGAATGTCAGAGAAGGGTGTAGACTGCTGACAGGGGGTAGAAGCACTGGTAGTTATTGGTTTGGTGGTTGTGAAATGGGTGTCTGGTAAGTGTTTGAGAGGTTTAACAGCAGTGACTGCAGCTGTGGGAGCAAAGTGGGTATCGTGTGGCTTAAAATTCCATACTTGAATTGCACAGATGAAGGAGTAGTTCATCGCAGAAACATTTGATAACCATTCCCGGAATCTGGCAATGCAAAAAAACAAAAATTAAAGATGCAATTAAATAATAAATGATACAAAAGTGTTTATGACTCATTGATTCATTTATACCTGCAAGTAAAAATTGAACACAAGCCCAGAAGCTGGTTATCCAAGCTTAGCATAAAAACTGAAAAAGAGGGAGACAACAAGCCTGGCTTTGTCCAAAAGGAACAAAACTAGCACATACCAGCACCTTGAAGCTTAGTAAAAACAATCACATTCGTGATTTATTTCATGCAAACACAAAGTTCAAGTTTTAATTGACCTGTTGTTGTTTCTTTGAGGATGCTGGGCTCTTTCTTAATTGGCAATTGCCAGATAATCAATGAAAATTCCAGGAAGTGAGTGCTTCCATCAACCAATAATCTAGTGCAGTATGACAGCAAATTGTCATCTTTACACTGTTGTATAGGGAAATAACAAACATGACAGGTTTAGATTGTATATCTCTTAGAGAGCTTATCAAATACTGGTCAGGGAATTTTAGACCCCTTTGGACAGAACTAGGTCTAGCTGTTTCCCTTTGTTTCAGGGCTAAGCTAAACTAGCCAACTGCTAGTTATATTTATATTCTCCTCTTTGGCTTAAAGGTTAAAAAGAATATAAGTGCCAAACTTTTCCTTTCAAAAGCACATGAATATAGGTTGTTGACTTTTTTTTGAAAAAAATGATCAATTGCATGACATTAATTCCTGACGTGTAACTTTACAACACAAAAAAGAAACATGGCAGAAACATGGGATACAGTCCACTGTGTATGGAGGCATGCACAATCAGGTGACATCTGTTAATCTGTTTGGAAAATGATGCTCGTCAGAGCCTTTACCAATTTCTGTGAATTTATGGTCTCCCCTGAGATAGTAGCAAGACCTCCTAAAAAAATGTTCTACAGATTCTGATACATAATCATTGGATGTGCGAAAGTGATTTCTGCCACATGCGTATCTAAACACTTCAGTGGTTAAGTGATGTAATCCAGTTTTTACCGCTCCCAAATGCCCTTGCAGCACAACATTAACTTTGTCCCTGTTCAGTACCTCCCAGAAAGTTGGTGTGAACAGGAAGTATGACGCATACTAAGTATGAATCATAAATGACCCACCTAGAGGACTTGGTTATGTTTCCTTTTTTATAATCGGACCCAGTCCTCTGCTGAATGAAATCACCGTTCAAACTTGGGTAGATAGATTATTTGTTCAAATTTTAGCACTCAACTTTACAGTGACAGCCAAAAAAAGAGCCCAGACGGCATGCCTCCGAGAACAGAGGTGTATTGTGAATCTCAAAGTGAGCTGGCCATTTCTCCTCAGGCCGATGTCTCGGTTTGTGATTTTATTCAATTACAGAGTATTTACCTTTCACATTATGTCAACATTGATGTAGAGCAGCGGAGGGGAGAAATTAACTCACCTGTTCCACAACACACACCTTTTATTGTGTCCAGCATACACACATAATTTAAATGTCCCCAAAATGTGTATGCACAGGCACACACACACTGGGCCATGAGTTTGTTTATCCAGCTCTGTCAAGACCAGCGTTCTCTCCTCATTCCCTTTCCCATTTGATGTGTGAAAAGTGGAAGGAAATCAAAGCCATTTCCTTCATTCTGGCCGTTGTGGGTTGTGGTTCCCTTGGGCTTGAGGGGCGAGACTGGCTGTAAAGTATTGCCGTGCCTCTAGAGTCTGGGAAGTGTATGGAGCTCTACATGTTGCCAAAAACTACAGAGGAAACTGTTGCTCAAAACCTCCAACCGCAGGTAAGAGAAAGGAGGTGGTCCAAGTACAGATTTGTGCTGCAAGGAGTCACCCATCTTTGTTCAGTGTTATCAACGAGCCTAATATCTCCCAGGTCCATCCAATCCTAATTTTGACATTTGTTTCTTTAAGTGAGTTACCAACTCATTCACATTCAGTCGCTCTAGAAGAATTTGTTGTCAATACTTGTGAACTGTTGAACAAGTTTTATTCTTCTGAAAGTTGTCCTGTGATCCAGATATGATGCTTTCTTTTCTCATTTAAATGCTAATAGCTTTGAGGACATCATTTACAGAAAGTGCTGGGAGCCAAGCTTTTCTCCTATCTTTCTGCTGCACAAGGTGAGCACCTGCAAGCTGATTTTTTAAATTTACTAAGCCTTGTTGCTTGCAGGACAGGGCAGATTCTGGTTAGTTTGAAGGCAATTTACATGCTCAAATGCACACAAGTATGTTGGTGAGTTTAAGGGTAAGATAGATTTTGCTGCAGAAATAATACTTTGTGGAATCAGAATTATGTAGTGATGCCTGGCAATGTGGTGGTTACAGCCAATTTGGAACAAAGAGCACATTGTGATCCAAAAATCACTTTTTCTGAGAGAGAGCCAAGTTCTCGACTGGAAACAGCTCCTTGGGTTACAGTTAATGATGCCAGTTAAAATCCTTTACTTTAATATTTGGGGCTCAACATCTTTGCTGTTAAATAATGTAATGTAATACATTCCTTTTTCTGATATCCAAAAACGAAACATGGACAAATCACGGGTCTAAGGCATTTTTCCCTCAACTAATATACATAGATGTGTTTAAATCCACACCTGCAAAGCTGGAAAAAAAAACACAGAAAATCTTATCACCACATTTTCACCTCAGCCCTAGATAGAATCTGAACCCTTCTGTGGTTCAGCACAAACACGAAACAGACTCTGCAGAGCATGCAGTAGACTGTCACATCTCTTTACACATACTGAAACTGGTTTTATATCACAGATAATCTGTTGATCTCTGTTAGAATTATAAATGCTGATTAAACACCTGGCATCTGTTCCTGCCCTGTAGGCACAGACCCACAGAAGGTACTGTTCACACCTGAGCTGGAATGCAGTTTTGTCTGCAGACATTTGAACAACTTCATACACCACTTAGATAGATGTCAACAGCTTGGAATAATGCACTGCCAAGTTTTGCCATGAAGATCTTCTGGGCAATGTCCACAGAGCACCTTGGATTCCAATGAAGCAGAAAAGAATGACTCTAAGGAATCGAGGCTGACAGATGATGTTATTTGTCTTTCAGTAAACTGGAGTGGACTAGGAATGAGTTGCAATGTGGCTTTTGAGAGGCTGAAAGCAATGCTTCTTACTAAATGTATTGTCTTTCCTGAATAATTAACTTGTCCTGAAGTGTAAGAAGTCTACTTGGACTCATCAAACTGTCCTTTTCTCTTTGACCTCTGCCAAGTCACTTTAAACAGAGCCTTTATGTTGGGCTGGAAAGTGCAGTGGGAAGGCTAGCCAACATTATGGCTTCACATAGAAGAAAAGTTGAGAAGGATATCCTCTTTGGCCCCATTGAGCCAAAACCTGACAAACTTTCTCTCTCCAGAAGGGCTTAGTCCACTCAATGTAATGCTCCAGACTGAATGAGGGGCAGATAATTCAGGTGTGAAAGGAAAGTGAATGAAATATGATTAAACTGGGAAAATGGTTAATTTTCTCAATGAGCTATAGAAAATCTTCACAGGTGGTAACTGTGACTTTGAAACATCCAATCAGTGGTTGAATAGAGGAGCAATTATGCATTTTAATCGACATTTTCTATGTACCATCAAATGAATTACATTTCTCACCCTTTTGACAAATCAATGGGTACATAACCAAGATAACACTTTTAATTTCTGATAAGTGGGACCCTAACAATCATTACATTGTGTGTGCTCTGCGTCACTCAAATTGACTTTGCAGGTCAAATGTTCAGTGTGGAAAAGTCAAAGGCTGTACAAGCCTAAGGAAACTTTTACTCAGCTAATAACTAAGTTAATACAAGTTATTTTATCTGTATAATACAGACTTAATCCTCACTTGTACTTTGATGAGGTCACAGTAAACTTAAGTGCAAGTGTGGCATAACACAGATTTATTTTGAAGGCAATCCCTTGTTGATTGATAAAAAAAGAACACATGTATGCACTCCTGAAGCCAAATCCTGTTGAACATTTTCCCTCCACACCTCATGTGTGGGTGGCAGATGGTTGCTCACTGGTTGTCACAGCGATAGAAGATGGAAATACAGGCGACTTATTCAAAGCAAGCAAACACCTCCTTTTTGAGAGACACTCTTGCGTACTATGGCAGCTGTAGAAGGGACAGGAAGTCTGAACTAAACGTGTATACATTCATAAGGGGCACAATTTAGTTTCCTCTTATCAGCTTGCATTTAAGCAAAGAATATCAATAGCAACAGCAGTGGCATGAAAACTATGCTACTTCATGTGACAGACTTACAGCCTTTAAAGAAAACTATGTTTTCTTGGCAACTATACTTGGCACAACAATTCGCTGTGTTACCTTAGTCAGTCACTATATCCAAAATGTGATGTTCCTCTAAACTGTACATGGCAGGTGTTGGACTGTGATGTTCTCACAAGGATACATTTTAACAGTAATGATTTTATGTAGGTCTATTCTTGTTTTTTTACACATCACATCACTTGACAAAGTGTCATGAGTTGGAAAGGTTTTGTCGGAATTCCTACATGGAATTATTGTTGGACTCGATAGTGTAATTTTGGCATATTTCCCTTTTAATAATGTTATCAGCTTTTGTGGACAGGAAGCAGCCCAATCTGTACCAATGATGATAAAATAAGGTAAGGATCAGACCAGCCTCCAACAACACTTTGGTTTCCCTGTGATTGGCGTACACCATGTTAGCTCCTTGTTTGACAAAAGGTATGCAAAGAAACTCAGCCATAAACTTCTTGAGTATGACTTCAGACTTAATGGTAATATATTTAATTCATTACTTGTTAAATTAATAACAAAAAGATGACTTGGTCATTAAATGAAACATAATGTAATTAATTATTTGGTGAAAACTGTAGCTATTATTTTCAAGAATAGGCACCAACCAATGTCCGAAAGTTCGTTCTCATAACTAATAGTTTCTTCTTATAACTAGGCTGATAAAGCCTCTACATATTGGCTTCTAATAAGTCAAAAACCTTGAAAAATGTTACCACTGTTTTTATCACATCTTGCACTTTGTGTAGTAATAAGGATCATTTAGACCTATTTAAAATGTATCCCAAAAACGGCTTGGGATTTGCATCACCAATGTCTCTTCTCTTCTTCTTTGGCACCTCTGCCACAGTTCGGTTTTTAATAAGGTAGGAAATCACGTCTCCCCCCGTTGGCTGATGGGCGGCTCGGATAGACGCTGCCCGCCCTGTGGGTGTGTTTAAGGCAATGGGCCTCTGCATCCACCTGCTAGCGCCCTGCCTCCTACAGTCAGGAGCGCCCAACTTTCCTTAGGAGCACGCGCTGCGTGTCT
Source organism: Labrus mixtus (assembly GCF_963584025.1). NCBI lineage: Eukaryota > Metazoa > Chordata > Actinopteri > Labriformes > Labridae > Labrus > Labrus mixtus. The sequence goes on along the minus strand of NC_083618.1, from coordinate 7,925,243 downwards.
GGACCTCTTTACGCCACAGGGACTTTGTTTCACTCTGCTTTTTCCCACGAGATGTTGATTGTGCTCGTGCGAAGGCACTGTATCTTCGCCTCACCGTCTCACAAACGATTATAGCCTACTAGAGAAACATTTTCATTTTCTTATTGGTCACTGACAACTCCGGAGCCAATACTCGCGCGCAGAGCGCACAGGTACACACTTCCTCCTGAACAGGGACTGTCAGAGCAGCATCGGGATTTTCTATCTTACTATTGATTCTAATTTGGATGCAAAAGTGATCGATCTGTTGGAATTGGTTTGTTCAATGACTTGGAAGACTTGATCGGGAGTTATATTCGAGAGCTGTTACAATAAGGTAAGCCAAACCTTTCCACACTTTCTGTTGTTTAGTAATTTATTTAGAACATTCTTTAATTAAATCTGAAGAGCGTATCTGCCTACAACTGCGTGCTTTTAATGCGTGTTTATTTATTTTATATTATATAGAAATATAACTATTTTTTGTAGGCTAAAAGGCAATAAACAGAACGACCCAGTGACGAAATTATTTTTTCACAGTGACATTTGAATAATTAACCTTAATTCTGGTATCGGATATATTATAACCTTTAATCTTACATGAATCACTTACTATTGCATTGCTGTTCGGTGTACCTCGCGCTTTAATACCACACCAGACTGTTTACTGTTCTGGTGTCCATGTGCAGCCAAAGCTGCCAGTCTGTTACGCACAGCTTTGTGTGTATGTTTCAGGAACACTGAACAGTTTTTACTACACATATTTATCTTCATTTAACAAAGTGATCAAATGTAGGCTATTTATAAAATTTCATAATATTATTTTACGTGTTTTTATATTCAGGACAAGTTTTTATTTATTTATTGTAAGGTTTGTTTTCAGATGTGACATAAACATCATCATTGTTTCTAATGTTCACCAAATGCTTAAGTGGATCCTTCATTTTCCACTGGAAAAAAACTTACAGGATTCAGGGGAAGGGTTATTTGTTTTTAATTATGTTTTAATGGTTGCATTGTATTTGTCCAACATGTGTTAATAACTTGCAAACACCAACCACGAGAAGAGCATCTGTGGATATGTTGTGCTTCTTCTTTTGGAGATTAATCTAAATTGTAAGTTCTTTCATGATGGTGCTTTTGTGAACTCAAACTTTTGTATTTTTTATGACTTAAAAGGACTTTTAATTGTGGCTTTATTCTTTTTGTGAGTGCACCCACTCTCCTCAGTGTTGTTCCTGAGCAGTGCCTTGTTTAATTTAATCGGCTTGTGTGAAGGAGTTCTGTCTCAGAATAAACAGCTGGATGGTTTACAAATTGTCAGTAAATAGCCAAGGTTTAAACAGCTGGTTATGCTCATAAAGCCACTCTAGCCAAGCAGTCTGAAGATTCTTTGGCCGTCATGATGTCTCCTAATGAGTGTTTGAGATGGTGACCTGGTCAGACCGTCCTGTGTTTATAGCAGAAACTTGGGCAGAAGGCTTTGCAGGTTGAGTGTTGCCTCTGTGAGGTCAGGGTGCTGGTCTGTTTCGGAGACTGTGTTTTGTGAATTAAGATTCCTCCACATTGCAAGTGGTAACAGGGATGCTTTCAATCTGTTTGATTCAGAATGTAAGGGCAAGAGGTGACCTGTTAGACAATTCTCCCAGATGATTTGTGACATGTGCGTGGATCATTGTGTTCGCTCTGTGCTGTTTACCACTCATTAACGCCAGACTTTATTGATGACCACCAACACATTGTTTGAAACACTTGTAAAACTGTCCCAGTTAGTGTCTGTGCCTGTCATCATTTGTAACCTCTAAAGTAAGCCTTTCAGCTGGAAGTTAATGTTTTGTTAAGATGCACCGGTAACATTGTTTTTCTTTTTGTCATCTTCTTGAATAAGTGTGAGGACATGGTTTAACCCAGCATTAGGTGATCCTATAATTACAGAGCAGCACACACGTCTGGTGTCATGACGTAGGAATGTGTTTTGGGTACATAGAGAAGAGCATAAAAAAGCTTATCTCATTGGAATTAGTGTTATCTTTACATACCAGAACAGTGTTTGAAAAGCAAAACCAAAAGAAATTAACAAATTGATGTGTGGAAACATCTCTTAGAGTTTGGTTCTTCTCCTTTGGGACTCGTTAGTTTTGCAAAGCTCTCAAGATCTGGGTGTGATCTATCAACCTCTTTCCTGCATCGCTGAAACTTGCAGGAATGAGGCCGTTGAGAACCTTGGATTTGACTCGTCATATAAATGGATAAATACAAACAGACTTATTGCTGCAGTCGGGAAAGCATCTTCTCCCTTCATGTGTTTGTTTTTTCTCTACAGAGATTTAATAAAAATACACCTTCTGTGCGACTGGAGGTTGGTCAACCATGCAGTTGGATGGTCTGTGGACAGTCCACACCCTCCTGGCACTGTCCAGCTTCGCTCTGGGGGACCTGATGAGCCATGACCCACTGGCCGCACCCCGCGTTTTCATTTCCTTCAAAGGTAGGAACCTGAAACTCGTCTCTCTTCTTCCCAAATGCTCCGCATTCCTTGTTTGCAACTAGTGTTCTTGAGTTTCCAATCCTTCCTTATCTGTGTTTGTTTCTTAAACTGTGCCACGTGTTTGCTCAGTGTATGAGTGATGGCATGACAGTTGTATAATTGGAGCAATTGTGGCTTTGAAAAGTGCTGAAGGTTTTTGCAGAGGAAGAAATTGCAGCATCACCAGACTCTAATGTTACACCACAGAGCAGACCGCACACAAATCATGCAGGCAGTCTTCATTTGCTGCCCCCTCCTCAAACCTTCAGACTCTGTAATAATCGGCAGATGCTTCCACTGTCTTATTTTACCAAGACATTTATAATGAAAACTTTAATCGGACAAATGCACAGATTAAAGACATTGTGTGTCTTATTTGTACTCTTTAAAACAATAAACATGATTTTTGTTAGGGCTGATTTGAGAGCAGCATATTATTTTCAATAAGCTTCAATATCAAAATCTTACATTTGAAACCCGAACAATGATATATATATTTTTTGTAGCTCTATAGCAATTATCTAATTATATCCTGAAGAGACAGACTCGGACTTTAGAGTGCTGTGTTTTTACGTTTCAGCGGCCGTATAGATTAGGTGAGATAGGTTGCTGGGTTCCGAGGGGTGCAGAGTAAGAGAGGGTGTTATCAAGAGCAAATTGCCAAGATCAGCCAAGCAGAGAGACGTCCCCGAGGCCTGTCCTGCTCGGAGATCAAGCCTTTGATTAGCACCCAGAGAAAAGCCCAGGGAGCGAGAAGCAGCACCCCTGTTTGCTTTGCTTTCCATTTCCCAGCGCTCCCCAGTACAAGTTGACTTAATTAAGTGGACTGGCACGGTTCATTGTTAAAGGCGTTTTCCTGCTTTAATCAAGTAGGATTTAACACATCAGTGAACGCACATCAAGAGCTCAGCAGTTCTTTCTATTCTTTTCAATTTCCAAATATCATTTTAGTCAGAACTTAACACAGACGCTGTGTTGTTTTCAGAGAACTTTGGAAATTGTTTTTTTTTCTGCTGCTCTGTGGCTTCTCTGTGAGCAGACTCTTTGAATGCTTTTGTATAGGAGCATCTTTGGTTGGCTGAACTCACCCACAATATATTAGAAAGCAGCAGACTACAGGCACTATTCTTCGGCTGACACGCACGGTGGAAAAAGCTCGGCTCTGCTGCTTACCTGTGTGTGTTTGCCTCTCCAGTCAATATGAATTTCACAGTCTGCTGCTGCTGCTTCTCTCAGAGGAATGCACCCCCCTTTCCATTCAATATTATGACTCTCTCTCCCTTAATTGCTTTTTGAGAGGCCCATGTAGTCCTTACCTTGGCAAGCTGGCTGCACTTTCTTAGATGCATCTAGATGTGTTAAGTTTTTGCTCAAGCTGTTTGGGAAGCAATTTTCTTCTGGGCAGAGGCTTTAATAGAATACAGGATGAGGGCAAGTGTTGATTTTATGCAGGTTTGAGTTCTGAAGAAAATAATGTGTTAATTATTCATCCTCTGTTTATAATTATTGTTCATAATTGTCATGTTACATTGTTGATACAAATTAATTTCAGCTAAGCTGAGCGTGTCTTTCTGAGTTGAACTACAAGCACAATCTTAACTGACTAACTCTGTAGCTGAGGAGAGAGGTTCAGAACCATGACCTCTGTCTGGGAGGCCTTCACTTCCTTATTAGAGCAGGTAGAGTGAATCATGGGTCCTATACTTGCTTTGCTTTGGCATCATTAAGTGCACCATTTTTTTATGGTCAGGGAATATTGATAAAAGGAAACAGATTTCTAAAGAATAAAAGAGAGATAAAGTGTAAAATAAACACATGTTAATAAGATTAAAGTTTACAAGTCTGTGAAATAAACCTTAGAATTAGACTTTGACCAGGCTTATCACCTTTTGTGTGTTAGTAAGCCGAGGAGAAAGGGCAGTGTTAGCAAGACAGAAATCTGCCTCAGTTTACACAGCATATAGGTGTGATCAATGTCAGATGGCAAAAGTGTTTTGTGAAGTAGGGATAGGAAGCGTAACAAATCTGGCGTAGATAATCAGTTGATGTGAGTTTAGTTTAAAACTGCTGTCGCCAACCTGTAAAAAGGCAGGAATCATATCAAAGAGTCAACCTGATCAGATAGTTTGAGTTAACACACAGACAGAGTGATTCCTGTCGTGACATGTTAGAATATTACAGTTTATTATTGAAGTGAAGGAAGACATTTAATAGTGAAATAGTTCACTTTTTGGTGAAAGACTTGTGATTTTCTTTTTTGTGTTTGAAGAAAGTCTGTTACAAACTGTAATTTAGATTTTTGATCGATCCGCCGATTGTTCTTTAAACTAATCGGTAGATTATTTTCTCTTTATGATTAGGGAAATGTAAGAATAAACTGATTGTGTCCTACAGCTCATTGTGTTCATAAATGTAATCAGATAGCATTACATTCTGTTGTAAGACCAATACCTTATATTCCGTTTGTTTTCTGATATGAGAAATGAGCATCAAATCCTTTGATTTGAGAAGGATCAAGGAGAAGAATGTGTGGGAACTTTTGTGTAAAGATGACTAAAACAAATCTGATTAATTATCTTTTGATTAATTGACAAACTGGTTCTGCATGTTTTATTTTAACTTTACATTTTTGAAAAGATTTTATTGAAACCATTAAATATGACAATACAATTTTCAGAACCTTGTATTTCCTTACATTTGAATTTATTATTATTATTATTATCATTATTATTAAATAGAGTAGTAATGTTCTCCAAAGTCATGTATTGAGTGTCCATGAGTGTTCTCTGTGTACGGGGTAGGAGTTTTAGTCTAGTTGTGCCATCATTCCTGATTTAACCCAATTGAAGTGCAACGTTTGTAGAGCTGCCCGTTACTGAAGGGAAAGTATATTAACATGTGAAAGGATTGTGTGAGAGCTTCGCCTCTCTGTTAGACTCCATAGACACGCTAGTGTCTTTGTAGCGTAAATCCATTAAAAGATCAACAGATTTATATGTGGAGTTATCTTCACTCTCTTGCTTTTGTGTCATACATGAGGTACAGGAAACATCACATTTTCTGAATGGACAAGGTGCTCCTGATACGTTATTTGCACATTATTGCTGTTGTGCTGCCTCCATTCCCTCTCTTATATTTTTCAGTTTATGCATTACGCAGATCCAAATCTCAATCCATCGTTATGTTTCAGCCTTACATCACACATTTATTCTGCCTTTTCTGAGCTGCTGACTCTATCATCTAAATCTATCATTAAGCATCATATTATTTAAAATGTATGTAAGGAGCCATCCGTTTGTTCAGGGTTTTTTTTACATGGAAGGTATGACTGAAAGCTTTTGATGACATATAAGGGATTTTTAACCAAGGACTTTTCTCTGCTCAGATAAACAGAGAGAAAGTAAACATGGCTTCAGAATAAGCAGAGGCCCAGGGTCAAGAATCTTTACAACTGTACATTCTCTTTGAAAAGCAGTGCAGATGTAACCTACATGACATGGAGCCATGACCAGTGAGGATTAACCCAATGGACTTTTCAACTTTTCTGACTTGGTGTTAATAAAAATTTGAACGGCTTTTCTCTACAATAACAGATACGGATGAATGGTCTGTCAGTACAAAGGAAGTCAGTCCATTCCATAACACACAGGATTACAGCACACTGCTCCTTCCTCCCACTGCGTACATACAAGGCCAGAACCAGAGATCACCACAATGTGGGTCAATTTTGCCACAATACACAACTCACTGCTGCCAGGGCAGGTGGAAGTGAAAGGAAGGAGTCCTGGCTTGTCATTATTCCAAATATTTCCCATCTGCGTGCCTCTTGTGAGGGGCTAATAGCAGGGTCCTATTTTCACTCCTCAGCAAAGTCTTTTATATCGGGGGTTAGTGTGTGTGTTTTGGTTAGTGTGTCTGAGTGGATGTTAGGCAACAAAAAGGGTTAGAAACCCCCTTTAGGGGTTAAACACTAAGGATGCTGTGTTGGCCATTGTCTTACAGTATTTCTTTTCCTTTTATTCTTTTATTCTGTGGTTTTAAAGCAACAGAAAAGCATCTTAAGAGTATATCCATACAGTGAAGTAATGTTTTGATAACTCAGCAGTTTGTTATCAGTTAATGTCTGGGCATGCCCTGAACTCACCCTGTGACTTATATTAGTCAATGTTTAAACTGTTATTACTGTTGTTCATGCAACATACCAGCAGTCACTCTCTTCTCCAGGCATATTAGTGGTCAGAATTATCTTGTGCATTTATCCCTGATTAGCTGATTGGCTATGACATCATGCTTTTTGGAGTATTTTGAGTGTAAACTAAAAAGTGACTGTTGGAATGAATTGTTATTGTGTGGTTTCTTTGGCATGTTTGCATCCAGGTCCTTTTTCTGCACTACAGATTAAATATAATGTGAAATATTTTTGCTCAAGGTTATGCCAACATACACTTCCTATTTCTCTGCCTCTTTTTTTTGCTTAAAACCCCAAGAATATTGGCATACCTTCGCCCTAACTGTTATATTGCTGTGTTAGCAAACCACACGTGTATGTCACAAAGCCACTGCTCTAGTAGTCTGGTACCACTGATGTTTGGCTGTGATCTCTAATTACTGTTTATGAGGGCTGAGTCCATATATTACCACAGCAGCAAAGTTTAGTCTGTCAAAGCATTGGAAACCATTATTACTTTGGCCATGTCCCAGACCTCAGCCTCTCTCCACACTACAGTAGCTTTACCAGGTTATATTTAGTGTAAAACTCTCCTCTCCCTCGGCACACAGCAGTCATTTGTTGGACTGTGGTTAACCATTGAACACAGTCGGCCGCGTGGTGAGGGCGGTTTAAGTGCAAACGCAGCTTGGTACGATACAACTTGCGCTCCCCTGTGAATCTGCTGTCAAAGAGTGTCATTATATTGTTAGGTCCTAGTCATTGGCCAGTAGCCATCCTACATGTTTTTTTTTTAAATTTGATATAAGAGAATGTAGAAAATATATAATGCATGTGCTCAAGAAAATGGAAGCTGTGGCAAAAGTTACGTTTTTTAGCACACCCCTGTTGTGGCAAATTTAAATCATGCAGCATTTGTAGAAAAATGAAATGTGAATGCTTGTCCTTTGCGGTTGTCAAAACATGTGACATGGATCATTATCTAGTCAGTGGTAATTGTTAACATATATCTGTCCGATAATCCCAAGTTGACATGTTGAAATCAGCTATTGATAAGCTGTCTGCCATTGAGCCTCTTACCAAAGCCTTGTGCACCATATTTGGCGGCTGACAGATAGGACCATGATTACATGTTATTTCTGGACCATTTGGCACAGCAAACATGTTTGTTTTCAATGATATACAAAGGGTAAAGTGACAACTGGAGAAAAAATGCAAGTTTGCTTTCTTTATTGCTCAGACTTTTTTCCAGAGAGATTTGAAATCAACCTTAACTAATCCATCAGTTATATATAATATACGACAGCACTGATTATGTTATCACCCCTCTCCTTGTCAGGTATATATGTGTGGGATGGATGTGTGATATTCGTCAAAAAAAGAGAGTATGTTGGTGCCTTTCTTAGCCCCTGAATCCGGCAGTGACCGCGTGTCTGTCTTTGATGGTGCCAGTCTGCAAGCGAAATTTTGGTCATGAGGTCACATCACATTGCTGTTTTCAGCCAACCATTTATGCCGTTTGCACCTCCAAGTCTGTGCTGATGCGGCTGCTCCAAGAATATCTGTTTTATTCTCTCCTTCTCATGGTTATTAAATGCACACAAGACTTTCTTTATGATGTCCCATGAATAAAGGCATTGTATTGGATTGTTATAGAATACAGCCACTTGGCACCTTGCTGTACTTGATTCGCATGCCATATGGCTGCAAGGTTGTAAAGTGTATCTCGGGCAGCTTGGGTGGTCCTAATGTATGATAAAAGGGATAGTATAAGTGTTTGGGTCTGGATTCTCACATCTGGAGAATGGGTGCTGGATATACAGTATATTGTATGTGTAAGTGCAGAAGTGTTAGTTGGTCACAACTTCTAACAAAATGAACTCCATGGGATTATTGGGGGCAATGGAGGCAGAAGGTGTCAGAGTTCCGTCTAGATATTGTCCAACTCTTCTTTTAATGCTCAGTTTACTACTGCAGTTTTCCCTTTCTTCTAATTTCTCTCCCCCTGGCATGGGCATGGCAGTAAATACAGAGGGACTGGGTTGTTTCAGATTCCTGACATGGAGGTCGTGCACTCTTGTAGCCTCATCAAAAAGAAGGAAGTTTTGTTTTGAGCTCCGTTTCCCTGCTGGAGTCAGACTTTCACCAGTCAAACTGTCTGCTGAGTCAAGTTTCAGCCTCTGTCAGTGCCTTGCCTCTGGTGAAATCAAGATCGTCTCTTAAAAAGACTGAAGACTCAGTGTTGTTTATCCGTCTTGTCTTTCATGGGGATGTTGTTGCATCTGTTACTCCCTGCTGAACCCTTCCATGCCAGACTGGGAAATACCAGCCAGATTGTACAGATACTGTGAATTACTTTCCCCCAACCACTGCAGCATCTATTGCCATTTTTTGTCATTTATAGAACTACTATTGTATTTTTTTTGTCCACCTTGCATAAAATTTCCATAAGAGGTTCGGACAAACAATTTAAACTGTGCAGATTTAATGGAATTATGGCACTGGTTTCAATGAAAAATATTGGCAAACAGGTCTGAGCAGTAAATAATCCCACAATGGAAAACAATATAATACTGTTTTTAATAATAATCACTCAAGGTCACCTTACAAAGCAAAGATAAAAACAACAAAGTAGTAATACGTTGATAAAATTAACAATAAATAGACTGTTCCCTCTTGCTATGGTTACAGGAGACCAAATCAGTCACAGCATGGAAGCCACGTCAGGTGTGATTAAACTTTTTGAGACTTGTCAGTGATGTGGAGAAAACTGTCAACGTCTTTTGTGATTACACTCCCCGTTTCTTCAGGAAACAGTTCACAGACAATGATGTAGCATTCTAAGGCTTGACATATAATATTGGTTGAACCATCCAGACAGCCAGGTTCATCTACGCCTCCAGCTTGGTATCTAGCACACCTGCCAAGCTTCAAGGTTGGTCCTTTATCAAGGTGGCATAATTATAACTTCCTTTGGGATTTTGTGTCCTTTCTTACATAGAAAACAGGGCATTAGTGTGGACTGGATAAACAGGTTGAGGACTCAGACTGGCTTTGTCTTGTTAACGCCAATGGGGCTGAACTATGTATATTATTAGCACCAGTGTTTCTGTTGATCAGCAAAGAGATAAGACGCACCACTTTGTACTCAGGGGCCGCCAAAATCAAAACAGAATGTTCCTCTCAAGGGCTTTAAAGGTTCAAGTGAAGAAGAACACTGTAAATGAAAAGGTTGTGTAAATTGTGCAAGAAAAAAAATGGATTCAATGGCCGCAGTTGGACCACACCAAATAATGACCCCACTATAAAGTCCTTCTATGTCTTCTTATCTGCACACACATGACATTGATGCTTTGTTTTAGCATCATTCGGACACAATTTGTGTTATCTAAGACCAACAGACAATGAACTGAGCTTGATTTGTTTTAGGAATTTGAAATTTGAAGCCATTTTTTATGGACATTTTCCATCTGGGCATCAGCCTTTCCTTTGTAGCCTTCCCTGTCAAAGTACGCTTCTCCCTGCAGATCCTGTGCAACTCATCCAGAACACTGAAGGCTGCCTTGTCCTTAACCTCTGCAAATTCTACTGTATCATCCCCCTCCCTCCACTCCCTCAACGGGCTGTTTGTAGCTGCACGTATCATATTCAGAGCCCAGTGCTGGCATACCAGCCTTTGAAGATATCTGCAACCCTGTATTTCCAGCCCTGAAAACCAAACTGCCTTCCCTCTGCTCTAGTATGGTACATGAATTTTGCTCTTAGCAAGAACACAAGATTAAAACTTTTTTGCCTTTGTGATTTCCTTATAGCTCCTACATCATCACAGCTCTCCATTCTGACCAGCAGAGTTCATGATTTACTGGGGTTGTGGGCTTTGAACTCATCATCTCAAGAAGCGTACCATTCTCAACCCTATGAATCATTTTCACTTTCCACTGTTAAGCTGACACGTTCCTTTAGAAGGACTTTGTCACTTTGATGAAATGTTACCTTTTATTACTTTTCCCCGACTCATTCCCCCTAAAGGACTGTCTGCAATCATCAGCAAAGATAACACACTCTTCTTTCTACATGTTTGCTGAAATTCTGCTTATCTTGGAATAAAAGTTTGAGCATTGTTAATCATGAAGTCATATACAGAGGCAGGTTAGCCTTCAATGTAAATAGTCATCATGTAATTAAATGATGTTCAGTGCCCAGAATTAAAGATAAATCTTGTCCATAATTCAAACATTGTTCCCCATTTGTACAAGCTTAGGAAAATAATTGTACATCGACCAGTATCTACAAATCTTAATTTCATTTTCCCATTTGAATGACTTTAGACCTTTCTTCAAGCATGAGTGGATCCCCGAAGACTTAAGTATGTGGGTGACTCTCAGTAAGGTCAAGTGAGAGAGCATGACCCTGGCTGGGGAGGTCAAGGCCACTGCCCCCCCTGATCTACAACCTCGACATAATTTCTCCCCCTCTGTCAGTAGTGGATTGAGTTTCATGTGCGTCTCAGTGCTTCCTAGCTGCAGACTAGTGCCTGTTCATGTGTCCCCTCTTCTTTGAGGTGTGTAGTAAATAAACTATACTGAGGTGCACTGTAATGTAACCTCAGAACAAGGCAATAGATAAATAACCATATACCATAACCAATAGAAAAGTTTTTTAACAAGTAGAGCTAAATGTTGTGCAGGGCAGCCAGTTAGTTTGAAGCTGAAGAAGGAGTATTAGGTTATAGACTATCCAAAAAGAAATACTACTCCTAAGATTCTTTCTAAACATAGACATACTTTTTTTAAAGTTATTTTTTTGGGCCTTTTTGCCTCTATTGGATAGGAGAGTCTAAGAGAGACAGGAACCCTGAACCCACAGCCGCTGAGACAAGGACCACAGCGTCTGTACATGTGCGCGACACATCTGCAAGGAAGCTGCATAGAAGTACTGTCTCTATGTAGTGTTACTGAATATTTGTCAATTCTTTGTGACTAACACTGTTGTGGAATAGGAAAAACAAGAGATAACAATCAATAGTACTGTGTAGCATGGTAATTCTGTTGTATCAGGAGTATTTGGAGGGCCTATAATAACAAAAGAACAGTTGCATAGTTCTTGGGCTGTCATGGTTACTGCAGAAATGACTGTGATATTAACAAGCAAACGACGGAGTATGGAGCCAACCTTCACAACCGCACGTGTAGTCACCTCACCCCACCTCATGTTCAGACGGAAATGGCTTCTGCACTGGTACCTAAACCGAATGTAAATTCTCCCCTTTCAGGAACATTACGACTCTTAGTCGAATGAAAAGCAGGAACAGCTAATTTAGATGATGCAATTTGTAAAATCTGCACCAAAAAAATCCCCAAGAATCAAGGAAACCCACTGTGTGCGAGCAGCGCTGCAGACAGTAGACAGAGCCTGGTGCTGAAACAAAGCACCGTGTGCTGACGGGCCACTTGCCGACCCCTGATTAAGAAACTAATTTGCTAAATAAATAAAACGGGGTGGTGCAATAATACCACACTTTGGAGACACCCTGAAGGGGCAATTGCTTTATAGGGACAGCCCTACAGTGTTGCAACGTTTTTGGAACCATATATATGATCATTTGTTAAATTAGAACTTAATGCTTAATGGCCCTTCATCTTTTAACTTTCATGAAATCTTAAGAGATTGTAAATATCTATGATAACATTTTGGGAACAAGATTTAACTATTACACCTCTTCATCTGAAACTTGTTCTCCATGTTGTTGTGTCAGTTTGATGATTATCTGTAGTTAATGAGTTCATTTGCAGTGTTGTTGAGGATGGGTTACATTTTAGATCAAAAGGTGAAACAGACACTGATATGAGCCAGACTGGATGTGATTTGATTTAAAATAGAAGTTCAGAAAGTCTGGACATAAATGTTTAAAAACAGAAACGGTTCTGAGTTTGAGGTTGTTTTTTTTTTTGTTTTTGAGATGAACAATTGAATGGTAAAAAAAATGGGTACTAAAGGCCAACAGGTATACTCCACATCAATTCATATGCATATGGATTTGTTGCAGAAGTCAGATGGAGACTACTTTTAGGTTTGTTAAGATTTAGTCCTACACTTGTTCAGAATTCGCTCCAGCCTTTTACGGGTAAAATGCAGTCAGCAATTCTTCACATCCAAACCTTTCAGCATGTTTGTCCCTGCCTTCCACATCCTCATCTGGTCTGCGATGAGGTCATTTAGCACTTTTCCAAGAGGAAATGAGGTTGTTTGGGAGACACATTGAAGAGTTTTTCTTATAAGAGCACTCAAACGTATAACAATGCAAGTACTTTGATGCCTTTGTTGTGGCTTGGTTTTGAAATGCTGATTTGAAGTTTTCCCTATTGCTGCCCCCTGTCTGTTGGTTGAGTAGGTGTTAATTGCAATGTGTGGGGATGGACTCATTCACATCCATTCTAGCCGGGCCGGGGCCAGTGGTGACCCCCTGACAGGCCGTTTTTTGTGAACGACCCATCCTTTCAGGCCCCCAACTGCGGCAGTGCCTCCACTTGATTGGCGAAGGGGCGGAAAAAAATGGAACCCTGGCCCTTGTTGTTGTTGTTGTTGTTTGACGTTGCCCACACACTCTTCCCCCTGTGAAGGTCCTATAGCTGCAGGGGTATTTGTGTAGGTTTGCCTCCTATTCAAAGAAGTTCATTCACATTCTGGGAGACCTGGGGGAGGGTGTCAAACTGGCATCAGGCTTTTTTGTTAAAGAATGTGGCGCACAGCATCCCGCAGGCTTTTCTCTATCCTTCCTATAGATTCCCCAGTCCAGGTCTGAGGAGCACTACTGTGGAGCTGCACAGACAGGACAGCAGTCTAGGTGAAAAATGAGTAAGTTCAGATGGAGGGAAAGTGAGAATATAGAGGGGCCCAGTGCACTCCTTACACCCTTCCCTCTAGCCTGGCATCCTGCCAAATCAGTAGTGTGTAATATGTTGCAAAATGAAAGCACAGGAGATTATGAGCATCAGGGATGTTGTTTGTGGAACTATTTGGTAATAACTTAATGTTGCTCACTTTATTCAGTCACTCAGCCCCACAGTCTATGATTTTCTGATCTTCTTGCTTGCCTGAGCCAGATCCTGAGCTCTGTGAGTCCTCTCTTTGTTTTTTAAATCTGAAGATGAGAGAGAGGTGGTGCTGCTGTGTACGCTAAGTCCCGGTTTGACTTCTTAACTCTCTTGCTTGTTTTCCCGCTTAGCCCTTCAATGGAGGGTTAATGAATACTTTATTGCCACTTTACGGTGTGGATTAGAGTGGTCGTATTTATTTTCCCCCCCAGGGACGTCCTGTAGCGTTTCCCAGAGTTTTGGAGCTGCCTACTTTGCATTTCCTTTCTGTGAGAAGACAAACGGCCGAGAGTCCAAGATGAACTGCTCCGACAGAGGGAGGGAGAGACAGAGAGAAGGGGACAGAGAGAGGAAGAGAGGCACGTCGAGCAGAGGCTAGGATTTCACTCCAACTTCTCTCCATCCAACTTCTGAATCAGTCCACTGTCTCTATTATGGTACAGTGTGGATCAAGTTTTACCCCACTTGTCCTCTCCCTCCTTCCACGTTTCGACATGCTTCAAGGTGGAAAAAAGAAATCAAGGTTGCAAGACGAGGAATGGAGTAACACATTGTATGTGATGTTTGTTGAATTAGTTTCTCATGGTATAAAGTTAAAAGTTCTGCCAGTAACTGTACATTGTTGGATGTGTCCATATTCTGGATATATTTGCTGCCATTACTGCTTAAACAAATCTCCTTACTCACCTCAAAGGAGTAATGACTAATCATCACCCACCAGTTTTTTCTCCTCTTCTTCTCGTAACTCTTTCAGACCAAGCTTAGTAATGTAGCTCAACTGTGACGAGTGTTTGCTTTTTTAAAGCCCATAATTAAGTCAGTTAGCTCTCCCTCTTTCTGTCATAGTGCACAACCAGATAGGGGTTCTGGGGTATTGCAGAGTCCACCTCTTTCTTGTGTTGGACTCTGGGCTGAATGATGGCTTTTTAATGAGGCCTCGCAGCAGAAAAAGAGCCCAAGCAAGTGGTAGCAACCCGAGGGTATATTTAAAAGACTGGCAAAATGAGCAGCAATGAATAAGCAGCGCTTCCTGTTTTCTTAAACATGGAGGCAGCATTAAGAAAAGGTAATTGATCGGAACTAATTAGCGGTGGAGAGATAAATGATGGTTAGGTGAGATGCTGCGCTTTTAATGACGCGCTATGGGGATGGAATGCTCTGTGGATTTAACTCTTCAGTGGATTGTGGACGCCCCCAGGAAAGCTCCGTCATGTGTTTGTGGTTGCAGATTAAACTCCAAGGCACATCAAGACTCACTGGCTGCACTGGAGCATGTAGAAATTGTTGGAAAATCACGGAAATGTTCTTACGTGACTTTATTTGGAGAGATTGCTGGATAAACTTTTTAACTGGGGAAATGGTGCATTGGAAATAAAAACAACTGATGGTGTGATTGTATCGTCCTGCTGGTTGGGGTCATTAGTATGCCATACAGCCCTCTTTGCATTATACATTGCAAGTGAGTTGTAAGTATCTGCTTTATATGGCAAGAATGTAATCACCAATAGAATCCAAACTGTGATACATCTGAACTGGGATGAGCAGTCAATCAAAAAACTACAATAACTCTGAAGAAATAACACGTTGGCTCCTATTTACTCATGTTTACAGTCTGGTTTCTAGCAACAGTATAATACATCTCTGCGATATGAAATCAACAAGGAAGGCATTTTAATCCTATTCTGTTTCCGTTACACTCCATCAGCTTGCTTTTTTAGCTTGTCAAAACAAGACAAGAAGACAAATCTTACAGATCCAAGTTGTGTCAAGTTCTAAAATACATTGCAGATACCAGACACTGAGTAACATTGTTTAGGTGTTTGGAAATGGGTTGCCTCTTGAGATGTGAAAGAAATTCAGGGGAAGTGAGAGCCAGTGCTGAAAAGAGCTGTTATGACTGAAGACAATCACTGATAGTTTACCTGTCGAAGAGTTTTCTCTCCGTTTTAATTCTTCATTATTTTTAAACTTTTCTTTGAGGTGATATTTTAAAGTGTGTGGATGTAACCGTGGTTGTACTACTGTAAATGAATGGTCTACTACAAATCATCTCTTATAAAGTAATCATGTTTAATTCATGCTTCTACAGGTGATGTTAAAAACAAGCCTGTGCCGATGTATAATTGATGTCATATCAATAAGTTATTTGATAACAACAATAGGATTGGCAAGCAATGAATGTTACTGTGAAATACTTATTTTCATGAAGCTGCAGCCTGGCTTCAGGCGTAATCCTTCACCTGCCTGTTAGCAACAAAAGAGGCCTTGAGTTTTATTGTGATAAATATCTGAAAATATGGGCCCTTGCCTGTCATGCATCATTGTTAACCTTACTGAGCTGTAGAGTGAGCTGAAATTGATCAATTATCTTTCATGCCTCGAGAAAAGCTGCGGGAAAAGAACGACGATATAAAAACTAAGAATTGTCCTGTTGACAGAGGAAAGTAAAAGGTATCTAATTTACACATTTAGAAATGTTTTCTTACATTGTGTGTCTCTACATCTTCCTGTCTATTGTACATAGAGCAGCTCCCCATTTTGTATTAATGCCAAACCATAGTGTTTATGCAATCAGTAAATATAGATATACATTCCAAATGCTAATGAAGAATCATTCAATTACTGCAAACCTCACATTTACTTTACTGGTGACCATTACCCAATCAACGATGCATTTTGGATTCCTTGACTTTCAGATTTCCACAGACATAAGTGTGATGTGTAAATCAACCTGCACAGCTTTGAAACATGTTCGAGACCATGTCTGCTTTACTTTGTAATAGAAATGGTTCTCAAACCATTTGACAGGTATGAACTTTTTTGAACCAATTCACTCCTAAAAGCTTTAATGCTGACATCTCAGAGTCTATTTGTATTATTTTGATCTAGAAGGTTGAGGATTTATGAAAACCAAACAGAGTATAATATATTTGCTGATTTTTTTCCAGGTATTTAAAAATCCTTTACAATTCATAAAGCTAATAAATAAATCATGTTATGACATTTACAAACAAACATGAAGTTAATTCTATTACACACAAGTTGTATTAAAGTTAAACTATGTCAGAGCACTGGTATGCACAACAATCTCTAAGTGGTAATATGTTGCAGTTAATCAAACTTTATTTTCCAAATCTGCCTGAGATACAGACCATACGCCTAGGATGAATACTCAACATTCTCCAGATAATCTTGCCTGGGGAGGCATAGTACTCACTCCTCTCTGAGGTTTCAGAAGAGCTCTGTTTCAACTTGTCTTGCTTAATTGCGGTGTCAATTAAAATATTTTTCAGGCACATCATGTGGGCTGGGCAAGGGCTTGGAGGATTGCGAGAGGCTGGTTCTTGTTCACAGCTGTGCATCGCCTGCAGTGCTGTAGCAGAGCCAGGAAGAAGGAGCGAGGCTCAGTTGCTGAGAGCTTAAGTTGTGAGCAGCGAAATAAAAACACGAGATGTCTTTTTCTATATGAATCATAACAACATCAGCAGTAACTGAAAACCAACTTTATCAAGTTTTCAATGCAAAGTGTCATGCGAGATAAGAAGTGCGGCTGATTAAAGGGGTGTAATATGAGTGAGAGGGACTCTTTAGGAAACTTTAGAGATGGAGTATAATAAACCAATAATAAAATAATGGATGAAGTCACGAAACACGAGGAAAGCACATGGAAGCCCCCTGACTATTTAATTACAAGCCTGCTTATTTAAAAGATTGTGAAACTATTTGAGGGTTATGCCTTTAGTGAATCTATGCACTCATTGAACCAATAATAGCATTCCATGATAACTGCTTGCACGTTGGAGCTGAGTTTTGCACTGTTTTGAAAAGGGCAAAATAATTGTCAATGTTGTCTTTGGGCACAAGAAGGACTTGACCCATGATGGGTTTCATACCAAATTGATGCAAAATTGCTGTGGTGCTTCAAGGCTATGGAAGGCTGTGAGAACAAGGCAGGTTTCTCTCCTGAGTTTGCTCAGTTTTATACACTTAAATGTGTTGAAGTTATTTTTCTAAGCTGTAACCATGAAGCTGCAGTATCGACTGCACTGTAGGCTACGGCTGCAGGCTAAAAATGTTTCCTACCTTACAGTAAAGACAATAAGAACCAAGATGAATAGAAAGTAACCATTACCCTCATTACCCATCTTCTGTGTAAATCTTCTTCCTTTAACGTAATGACAGCTAAACAGAAGAACGTAATGGATGTTGAAATAGTATTATAAACCAGTGTACGATGTTTGGAAGCTAATAAGCCCTAAAACGTATAAATCTGTCCCTTACCTGTAGCAACCCGCCCAAAACAACCCAGACCCTTGACTTTTTTTAACACCATGATCTGAACACCCACTATGGTCTTAGCTCCTAAGAGGGGCCCTGAAGGTTTGTCAAAGTAGAACATCGCCTGAAACTGGGATAAAGTAGAGATAACTGCAATTATCTCAGTTACACTGGTTTCTCACTGAGAAAAAAAAAATAAACTTTAGGGTTTTGGATTCCTCCTCCCTGCTGGTTTCTTGTCTGTTCCATCTAGGAATTCACCCAGAACAAAAGCTTTACTTTAGACACTTTGCAATCCATACTTCCAACCTCTTCCGTAGCTCATTACCCACTGCCAGAACGGCTCACAAGGAGGGCTGCAGGGTCACAGAGAAGGATATCCTGCCTGTCAGTCAAATGTCAGGCCTGTCAGGTGTGCCTCGCTGTTGCGGATTCAAACCAAGCAGGGATAGACTGGCTGGTCATTAAAACCTTGCAGGGAGGCAAGTTGTGATTTTTGCCAAAGCTTAGTATATTTCCACAGCTGTCAGCTTGTCTGCATGTCTGCTGCCATGTGTGGATGTCACCTCCAGAGATAGACAACTTTCCTCGGGTTAATAAGGAACAGGAAAAATGATAGGGGTTTTTTCTCCTGAAAGTGTTTTCTTTATGAAGACCCAGTGATGACCCTGGGTCATATGGGATTAATGTTGGACACAGAGGAACTCTACAAAATTAGGAGTTTCTGCACACAGGATTCAAAGAGGATTTTAAGGATGTACCTGCCAGTGCTGCAGCACTGCTCCTCTGATATGGGACCCTGAAGGAATATGGTTTTGAAAGTAAAGATCAGATAAGTGTTTGTAGTCATGGTTCTCTGACAGAAATACTTTCTACCTGTAATCTCAGTGGCACTGGCCAGTAGGGAAAGCACACAAAGTGAGCCTGCTGAGGGAACTGTATTGTAGTACTGTGAATGTGTTTCTCTACACAGACTTTCATTCAATCTTATCCCCCCCATCAGCCCCCTGATCCCCCTCACACTTGCTTCCTTCTGCTGTCATGCCAGCCTCAAAGGCAATAAATGACTGTGGATTTGGGAGCCTTTCATGGTTTTCATCGGAGAGCTTCTTTGTTAGCTTCAAATGTTTGGGGTCAAAGCAAGGCTATCTTGCACCCAGGAGAATCCTGGATGTATGAAGTTTGCTATTGAAATGATAAAATGTCTTAGAGGGATAGTATATCACACCACTTAAAAGAAAACAACCGAGTGTTTTTAAGAGAGTGTTGCCTGTCAAGTAATAAGAGGTGGTGTTAAAAAAAGATAAATTAAGGTTTTTTTTCACCTGGTTGTAGTGCAACACTATTGGAAAGCTACAGCATTGACCTCTAAGTGCACTCAGTCTGTGGGAGAGATAGCAGCCTGTGACAGACCATGATGCCGCCCCATTAGCTGAGATAAGGCGGCGAGGGATTGAGAAGCTCAGATCAATGAGTCATTACGTGAAGTGCAGATCTCTAGCCTCAAACACTGCCAGAGCGGGATGCTTATAGTCATGGCTTAGGGGCTATGCTGCCCAGCAATCCGTCAGCCACTTCCCACCAACCTGCAGTGGGGCCATACTGGTAGAAAAACCTGGCAGGATTTTCTCTGGATTAACACTTGATTCCATGTCAAATATGCTATCTAGGAATAATGAGACAGGGTATCAACCTTTTCACCTTACACTTTTCAGTTTACCAGAGCCACTAGCAGGGTTTTTACCTTGACGTGGTTTACTTTAATTCCCATTTATGGACTCAGCTTTCCTGTGGAATGCAGTGGTTACACATAAAGCTCTCCTCTTTCCTACGTGGTCTCTGGTGTTCTTTGATGTGAAAAGAGGACTTGCATTAATTAAAAAGAAACAGGCTGATATAAGACAGACACAAATATCTTTAAAGTTTATCTATATCTTATAAATGTTTTTACAATTTGGTCAGCACTCGTAGATCCAAAATTGTGATTTTGCTTTTAACAGCAAAGTCAATAAATTACTGGAAAATGGCAATTTGTTTGTAAGACCAATGGGTGGCAGAATATTATCTTTACACATTCTGGTCTGTAAAGCTCATAGACTGCATATAAACATGGATTAAGTCTAAGTGACGTTACCCATTGGTTTCTGAAGAGTTGTTTTGAAGCCCATCCATGGCAGTTGCCATTTTGGAAATGCGGTTTCTATCGGACTTTCTGTCAACTTAACAATGGGCAAAGAGCTGGAGCTGAGTCTGGCCTATGCCTCCTGGCAAATCCCTACAACAAAAATCCTCAAAGTTAATGTACATCTGTCACACACCTAATTATGCATAATTCACATCCTTCACATAATACAATTGGGTAAGTTATAAAAAAAACATTCACACACTCAACAGTGATTGCCAATAAAGAAATGTTTAATTCAAACATGTTTATTCCTGTTGTCAAAATGGACATTATAATATCGGGTGTGTATGGGACTTCCAGGTCTTTTGGAGCCAGCCTCAAGTGGCTGTCTTCTGAATACTCAAAGCACTTTTTATAGGTCACACCTACATCAGTATTAAGTCATCCATTCACATTCACATGCTGCTGACGTAACAGTGGGAGCATTTAGGGGTTCACTGTCTTGCCCAAGGACACTTCAACATGTGACTGCAGGAGCTGGCAACCTTCCGGTTGAGAGATGGTGACTCTAGCACTGATCCACAGCCTTGTATGTATGACAGCAGAGCTTGTTATGGTGCGGTTGCAGACTGAGAATCTAGAAACAGGCAAAATTTTACTTAATAGACTACCCACTAAAAACATTAAAAACTCTCTTCCCTCAGGCTCCATACTCCCTTAAAAGTAACTCGTCTGTGTTGCTCTCTAACAGGGGTTTGGCTGATATTGATTTAACTGGAAAGGGGAGCCCTTAAGTGAATGTGTACAAAGTCCTGGTAATCAATGATTGACAGTTGGTATTTCCCTCATCAAGGTCACTTTGCCAATTTCAGAGTATTGAAGAGCTGCAGGGCAATCAAGTGTTGAGTGGGTAAGAGGGTTTGTTTTGTCTCTTTGGATTTTTCTGTACCAGAGGGAGGTCGGGCTATAGAGTGACTTTCAATCACAGGAGTACTCAAGCTTCAGAAGCAGAACACAAGCACAGCTCAAAGGAGAAACAGGGAAAATTTACCTTTGTGCCACTAAACAAAATGCTGCTTGGATGTGGTGTTTCAGTTGAACACCTCCATAGAACTATTAATTCATTCAGAATGAAAACCTTATACACTTACGTATGACTCATAGCCGACAATTCACAATGTATACACAATGTTTAAAATTCCATGTAAAGCCCCGTTTTTACAGCTTTTACAGACCAAGACAATCTATGGGGTATCATTTCATCCCACAGGTTGCTTTATATTACTGTTTTACCTGGTTGCCTGTGAAGTCAGTTAATACATTGTGACAAGCACATTTCCTCTCAATGTATTGGTAAAAGAGCTAATGGCTAAATGAGGTCCTGCTGGACTGTCAGTGAAAGGTAAGAACCAGCAAGGTTACCACTTATGACCCTCTTACATATCTTTATTTCTCCCAGTGCCGTCACAGAGCAATAAAGATCTTTTTTTGTTGTTGTAAAGAAGCTCCTACCTTTTCAGATTACGTCTGTTTGGCAAGAATACAGGTAAACATGAGAACCCCCTGATGTAGAAAGCATATTGCCTGAAAGAATTAAGTGTTCATGGTGGGATAAAGGAGGCCACACTGAGGGGGTTTGAGGGGAGCGAGGATGCATTAGCTGTGTGTCTCTGTTTTTGTCTCAGAGGGTTGAGGTTTTGGCCAACAATGCTAAAGAGAACACCTCCATTCCATCTCAGAGGAACCAACATGAACCTTTCACACGCTTCTTACTTCCCTGTACTTGCCATCTGGACTTACCTCATTTGTCCTCCGTTTGCTTAATGGTTTTGCATTTGTAAAGGAACTGCTGTCACAAAAACTTGGAATTTTTAGCCATTGGTGTGTCTCATTTTTTACATGTTATTATAATTCCTCCAGCTGCTGCATGTCTGAACCATCACACTTGTTGTGTGCGAGGTACTTAACTTGCGTGTAAATGTGCATGCTATGCCCTTTATCTGTACGTGTGTGAGGGATGGAGGGATGAGGTCCAAGAAGGCATGCACACTCTCTCTCACCCACTCTGTCTGCTGCTCTCTTTATCCATGTCCTGCAGTTATCAGGCTGATTTTATCACCCTGTTAGCTGCAGGGAGATTACCAGTGACAAACTGGGATGGCTAAATCGGCTTGGTAAACCCGTCGACCCTTAAAACCCTCTAGCCCTCTCCTGCTACTATCTTCTTAACACCGCCTTACATGGGCATGGAGCTGAGTCTGCCAAACTATCAATCTTTATGCTGATAATGCTCGATAAAATATCATGGTAGAGACCTTAAATGATAATAACCAGGTAAATATAATGTACTCGCATAGTGCAAATGACATTGTCGAATATAATGGAGTAAGTTGACTAATGCTGATCAAGGGTTCAGGATATGAACAACATGCAGGGGTTTGTATGTAAATATTCACAAGCTCTGGATTATAATTTATTTATTGTCCTTTTTAAATCAACCAAAATTGAACCCCTCAAAAGACCTAAAAACTGAAATTCTGCAGTTTAAGACAGCATCCATGACCAGATTGACTCCTCTCGTCTTAAGGGAACCTATTATCTTGTTCTGACTCTGAGAGAGGATAAGAGTACGGAGCCCTGGAAGGCCCTTAAAACAGTCGTGGTTTACAAACAGCTTACAGCATCAAAGAGCACAGCTCAACCAGTGACTTTTACTCCTCATGGTCTTGGTACCTCTGACATTCCTCTTCTTCTGGTTGCTGGACTGTGCTGGTTGAGAAGTAAACTTTCTTGTCAAAAAAAAGCAATTTCAAGTGTTGCAATTTATTGTTCAAAGGGACAAAGCAACATGTTGATATATCATTTGCTGAATCTGCTCAACAGGTTATTGAGGGCAGGTTTTTCAAAGCCATTCTTCCATCTGACTAACATTTCCGAAAACATTACTTGCCAAGACTACCAGCAGCTTTTAGTCCCCCAATTGTCTATTCCCATGGGACTGTCTGTTTGTCAGTAATACAGACATTTTCATGTTTTCCCCTGGCTGATGGACCCAGAAAGGGAAGGGGAAGCAGAATCACAAGGCTGTTTGTAGAAGGATAAGCCCTTTTATTTCAGATGGGTGCCCTTTGAATAAAGAAAGTAAATGATGAGGCAAAATGTGATGAAGTGGCTGACATACACGTGGACAACTGGACTTAGTCATCTAATCCCACTTCCTGTCCCCTAAGCCTGGGAGTCAGGGATGCATTGGGACTAAACTGGTTGCCTGCCTCTGATCAAAGAGGGATGAATCGGAGGGATGTCTGCTGGTCTCGTGCTTCCGTCAATATCATTAGCCTATTGTCTGATGGGAGACTAGAGAAACCGTATGCAAATAAAACATTATAAGACTTTCCTGCTCCAACTACAACTTCTCCTTCACCCTGCCCCCCAGGGGACAGGAAGATAAGCGCTGAGGTGGCAGGGTGTGTACTTACTCAGGGTGAAGGATCAGCAGGAGCCTGGTGGGAGGAAGAGACCTGGAGCAGAGCCACAATGGCTGCTGTCACAGTCTGTCCCGTCTTCCTGTCATTTTCAGGAAGGGGCTGGAACAACTGGCCTCCCACACTGTGACCCCACACTGCTCCAACAAATAAGGCATTCATAACCACAGGGCACTACAGTGGGTCTCTGGTGTCACATACATTAGTTTGCTATATCCTGTGTCTGCACAATTGTAAATCTGCCACAAGCCTGTCAGGATCCACCTGAGAGACAAAGAGTATTATTGTCGCATTGAGACAGTTTTCAGATCTATTCCTCCATCCACCAAGAAAGCCTTTTCTACTTTAAGGACATTTACATTTACATATACATATACATATACATTGATACAACTAAAACTATGAAAACTTATCAGACCACAGAAAGAAAACATCAAGTTGACAATTAAGAAAGCGTTTGAATACTTCAGCCAGAAGTCAGATTGTTGCAGCAATTACCTTCTTTTTTATTACTTTTTATGAAATGTGTTGTGTCTTTGTTTTTTTTTCCACAAAAATGCCAGATAAACTGTTTATTCAAATACTGACAATCCCTTTGCTTCAGCTTCTGTCATTTGAATACAACTGAACCCAGAGGGTTAATTTGTGGCATCAAGTACTGTACAAGTATTTCAGCTTTGAATCACTCTTTGCCTTAAACACTTTCTCTGTCTGTCTCTTATATACTCAGGTTATCTTTTTTTGTTATGCTGGAAGCATTGTTTTTTTTAACATTCCCATAGAGGTTTAGTTTAAGAAGTCTACGCTTTAACTAACTTTACTTTCTACTGAAAATGGATATTTAGACAGATCCATTGTAAATTATAACAAGGCTGACTGTTTCTTTAAGGCACACACATCATCTGGAACCAGATAGCAAAAACCAGAGATCTTAGAGTGTGTCTCCTCCTGGAGTGTGTCCAATATGTGGGGATTAGGATATGTAGCTGAGACAAGCCAGGTGAAGATAAGGGAGGCTAAAGGTAACATGGCTCCTTAAGATGGGACTCATTTTGGCTGCTCTTCTGCAGGGCTTTTCATTTGTTCCCCTGATGCAGACACTTGAGTCCACGTCTGCCTGCTGGCTCCTCTCGCTTCTGTACTAAATCAGCCTCAAAATGAATTTACCATGCTCAATGTACTCAGGAAACCAGAAGGTATGCAAAGAACTGTGGCTAGACAGATATAATATACCAGTGATTCATTGGTTCACTGGGTGTAGTAATTCATAATGTTAGTGCATGTGGGCTTCAACTGAGCCGGATCTCAGGGCAGGGAAGTGTTAGAGTGATGGCAACCAGGTTACAACCGAGAGCCCAGTGAGCCATGCTCCATATATACTCCCTCCCTCTTTCTACTCTTCACTCCTGTTGAACACAGGCCCATTGCAATTCTAGACAAGCCATCCAGTAATGCCACTTTACCCCAGGCAATCCCTGTTTCCTGATTCCACTCAGGCTGACGAGAGATAACCCTGACCCTGAGCTAATCCCAGATTAAACCAGAACATAAAGCACTGCCACTGCAGCAGAGCAACCTCTGACCTCAGCATGTCTCCTGGCCCATGGCTGCAACAGCTCTGTTGACCATTGCTTTTTTTTAAGCGGTAGCTGGTTGATGCATTTTTTGCCATAAATCCAAAGAGCTCTGACAGCTTTAGATGGAGGCAGCAACAAGTAAATTCTGGGGTATTCTGTGACTTAAAACCAGTGTTGGGCACGTTACTGAAAATAAGTAACAAGTTATAGTTACTATACTTAGTGCTACTATTAAAAAGTTACTGAGTTACTTACAAAGTTACTTCTTTATAAAATAATCTAGCTACTTGGGAAAGCATTACTTTATTTGCTTCAATCTTCTAACATTCACATTATTTAGTGTTGCAGTGGCAGAATTGTGCTGTGACAACTCGCACATTTCAAATAACAGTGTAATCATTTCAGCGTGTAGGTATTTTACCAATAGGATCTATGAAGGCAACATTCTCAGCAGTTAACATGAAGCAGGTCGCCAACAACATACCTGTCTATTAGTCTACTCTGGTTTACAGAACGTGGAGCTGGCAGTGTTTTTAAATCAAGCCAGCTATTGTATGGGGCTTTTCCTCCTTGTTCTGCCAAGCTAACTTGAGCTGCACCCGGGTCTCTGGTGTCTGAAGCACTACGCTGAGAAGCATGTTGTTGTTTAGCTCGGTGATTCATTCTTGTGAGAGACGTTTTTCTTTTCCTGCACATAGACTACAGCTCACCGCAGTAACGCGTTACTTAGAAATGCATTGCTAGTATCGCGTTTATCCCAACACTGCCTTAAACACAAGTGATTCACATGGATAGTCTGTATGTAAAGGTCACAGGAGGATTGCCGTTAGTTGACATGTGGGATTGGAAAAGGACCAGATGTGTCACTGTTGAGCTGGATACTGTTAATAAAACACATGTCAGTAAAAACAGAGCTGTGTTTGTGCAGATGTGTGCGATTAGATCAAGACTCTCTTGGGAGGATCCCTTTCTCTCCACATTTTACATCCTCCTCAGCTGGACCGTCATCTATACATGTTTCAGTTAGATCCAGGAAGGAAGGTGTTCATTTGTTTGGAGAAGGAACTCAGGTCTACTCTGCTGACTTCTAATGTCATTAGGATTAAAGGTGGGGGAAAAGGACAACATGCAGTGTATGTGATTCAAGTTTTGGTCATGGATTCTTTATCGACTCCGTGTGTTATGTTCAACCGATTCTGTACAAGAGCCCGTCTGTGTTCTGTTTTGAGAATTAACATGGTAATAAAGAGTGTGTATCTCTGCACCAACCCCCTCACCCTCTTCACCTGTCAGTCAGAACTCTGGGCTTGGCAGTCAGCAGCAGAGGGGCTTTGGTGATGGGAGCCAGAGGCCTTGTGATAAGGCCATCTCT
Source organism: Labrus mixtus (assembly GCF_963584025.1). Lineage (NCBI taxonomy): Eukaryota > Metazoa > Chordata > Actinopteri > Labriformes > Labridae > Labrus > Labrus mixtus. Next base: position 7,898,599 of record NC_083618.1, on the reverse strand, counting down.
CCGCATGAGAGCTCATCAGAGCTGACAGTGAATACAAATTGGTGCCATTAGTGTGGGGTAGGGGCTATAAGAAAAAGAGGGACAGGGCCCTACAGTGGCTCCTAATAATAGAATGGTTGAGCCCCCCAGGTTGACAGGGAGTGGCAGGGCGCAGTAGGGTCCAAAAGTAACAAGGTGGTGACAGTTGTTAACACAAAGGCATCACGTTTCACAGAGCACTGGGTGTACTCACAGACACTGTTAGGCCAGGAGTGGTGGTTAATGATTTTGTTTATGGTAGTGCTTCTGGTGTATCCCTTATGATGTTTAAATATTGAAAATGTGTCAATACAAGACTCATAGTCACATAGTAGTAGAACATTTGATGACATTTATCATGATTTTATTTTTGGGATTTCTTTGGCAAGAATCCTTGTCAGTGTGTTGCGTCAGGTGTTGGCAGTACAACTAACCCATTAAAGCCTTCACACGCCAAAAGCTAGTTAGGTCGTTAGAAGCGTAATTTAACGACCAAAATAAAAGACTCAGCATGAAATACTGTTCCTGATGCCATACATCTCAGTGTCATGTCTGAAGTAAGATAATAGCGGGAAGAGTTGCCTATGTTGATGCTTGTACGAATGAGGCAGGTGTTTGTACAGGCATGCTGTTATGGCTGTGTTTTCTCTCCTAGCAGCAAGCTGCAGAGCCCGTCTCTTCACCAAGATGCAAACACACACACACACAAACACACACACACACACACAAACGCACACACAGATTTCAGCGAGGCTTGACCATGCTTCTGAGAGAACATCACAAAAGATTACCATTCCTTTATGGGCCAGGCTCTGTGGCATTACCAGCAGGTCAGATCGTATCTCTGGATCCTCTACCCTCGCATATTTGTTAACTGCTGAATGACGAGTCCTATCTTATGTGACACGGTGGCCGAGCCTCTGACCGCTTTTATTATCCTCCGTCCCACAGAGTTACTAAGCCGAGGCGAGCAGCTGCTGCGTTCACATGCTGTTATTGTTCCTTTTCATTTAGCAGCACAGCTAACCTCATACCCACTCTCTAGTAATTACACAGGCATTCTTTAACAACTGTGTCACTCCTCTACTGGCTTTGAAGCGTGCAGCTCACACAAACCCAAATAACTCCTGTAACTGTTTGACATGTAGACAAGTTTGTGTTGAAAGGGGCTGTTGAAGGAGAGCGAAGGAGGGCAGTGTGGGATAGTCCCAGAGTACAAGTGTCTCTCCCGGCTATCAAACTAACATTGAAGGTGCCAGTCGAGCCTCTGAGCAGCCACACACTAGTCCGTATGCAGGAAACTGTTTTCTGGTCTTTGTCTTAATGTTTTTGAGCTCAACAATTGCCCCCATATATATAAGAATGCTTGTTATCCTGCAGATACAGGAACTCACTACATGAAAGGTTAGCAAGATTAAGATAAGATAGAATCACAGCAACCCTCAGATACAGGTGTCTGGGTATAAGCCAACTCGTCAGAAAAAAATCTCAGACTATTTCTGAATAAACAAACTGTATTCAAATAACACATTTGTTGTAAAATTTCTAAAATTTACACACAGAGAGCTGGCTGGGGCACATTCTCAAAATTAATATACCACAAAGAAAGTCACTATGTATAAATAAATACATATAAATTATGGTGAATGGTAAATAGACCAAATAGAGTACTCAAAGCGCTTTTACACCGCAACGCACACCTACCTATTCACACCTATCTATTCACACTGATGGCAGAGGTTGCTATGTAGTGACACCATCAGAAGTGACTAATCCCAATTCGTATGAATTCCATTCATACGCTGCTGATGAAGCAGCGGGAGCAATTCAGGGTTAAGTGTCTTGCCCAAGACATGTTGCTGCAGGAGCTGGGGATCGAACCCTCGACCCGCCAGTTGAGAGACGATGACTCTACCAACTGAGCCACAGCCGCCCAGTACATTGGAGCGTTACAAGGCCTGCAGACACAAATATTTTACTGAATAAGACCAAACCTCAGATCAATTTTCCAGGTTATAGCCTACATGTCATCACAAGTAGGTCTGTTGAACCTATGACACTGTTGCTGGTGGTTGCTTCAGTCGTCAATGCCTATTGTTTAAAGTTGACCTAACTACTAAGAGGGTAACCTTGTAAAATTAGGGGAAAGTTGTGCGGAAATCCATTGTTGCTGTGGGAATGAAGTGTACCTTTTTGAAAAATAATAAGACAACCTTTACTTCAGTTTTCCCCTCCGCACTGACAGCAATCAAAATGTTTGGCCAGGATTCCTGATAATCGCTGCCTTTGATGTGTGAGAGCATGTCACCTCTCCCGCCCCCTGTTAAACACCCTAATTATCACTGCTGCCACTCTGCTGCGTGTGAACTTACACACCCCTCTCTGACGGCTTGGAAATCGCCTCAGGAACCAACTCAGGTACTGCAGCTTGTTTATGATGTGCTGGAGGCTAACGGAATATTTGTGTCACTCTATTTTTACCATCTAAGCAGACTGAATGAAACATTATTTGACGCAAGATTTTTCAATTTAGGTGGTTTCAAAAACATTACTTGTGGACATCTGTAGAGCCTCTCTGTGCTGTAGACAGAAGGACGGCATGATGCAAAAGCTGCAGTTTCTAATTATCAGCCATACGTCCCGCAAGGGAAAACCACAGAGCTGTGAAGTGAGCAGGTGATTACAACACACGTCCATTCACATTGCTCATCGTTCCCTTCCGGTTCAGTGTCAGAGCAGCAGATCGCAAACTTTTGTCTCTTTCTATCACCATCCCCCACCCTCCTTATCTCAGTGGTTCCCTTTGGAGAGCAGCAGGCTTCAGGCAGCAACATGCTCTTCACTGTCATTGGCAGCGTCCTGCACTTTTAATTTACCCATTTGAAGCCAGAGTATGCAGAGGGGTGTAGCACCCATAACAGTGTCACGTAGCGCCTGTGTGCTGCACTTTTAAGTGCCAGGATGTGTGTTTAATCGTCATTCTCACCTTTTCCCTTCAATGTTTTGTTTAAACACAGGAGTTCCATGATCCAATCACTTCACTAAGGCATTTTGGTTATTTGCCAGGAAAGTTATGAATTGGGAGGGGCTGTGTACTGTTAAGTCCTGCTGCAAGCAGTTACTCAATGACAGGAAGTTCTGATACAAATAGGATGTTTAAAGAGCTGTGCAATACATAAAACCTAGTCTTTTCTTTTCCTTGTGTGAGAGCATGTTGGGAAATAATTTCACACAAAAAGGCAATAACCAGTGTGTTCTCTTATTTCTGGAGATGTGATCTTGAGAGTGTATCACATCCCCGTGAAATGTTCCTGTCCAAACGTATTTCCAAAGTAAACTGGGCCCGTTGGCTATTAATTTAAGATGGAGAGATATGCTGTAACATGCAGGCCTACAGCCCCGGAGATCACCGTCAGCAGCCAAGTATTCTCTCAGGAGGAAGAGGGCTGGCTCAGTCTGACAGTGAGGCATGTCTTTCCTATGCAGTGTGTTTCTACACCTCATTTAACCAGGCAAACTGAAAAAAAAATACATTTTTTATTTATTATGCTCTGAGGAAGGGGCTGCAGAGAGTTGGGCGAATGGAGTACTTTCCAGTACAACCAATGCATTGTCATACAGACCACTCTCGAGCATTAGCTGAAGATGCAGCAAGAAACTCACCTGCAAAAAAATTGCAAAAAAAGGATATCCAATATTTATACACATGGAAAGCTGTTGATGCAGAAAACCAACTAAGTGACTGTCATGAAAATATTTGACGATCTAATTAACCATTTATACCTGTTCTAGTTTGCTCATCGTTTGGTCCAGCTTCTGTTCTACTAGACTTCCCTCCCTCAACAAATCAGATTTGTTTTGTTCATGAGAAGTGTGTAAGGATTAGTTGATTAAAAAGGGCCTAAATGTGTACATAATGTTTTTTGATAGTAGTCATGCATGTAGGAATATTTTTTTACCAATGACAATGAAAATACTCTTAACCTTTTGGAAAAATAAATAATTTCACATTCAATACAGTGGCCTCAGCTCCAGCCCCAATGCAAAGAAGAAGCGTGAAAGATTAATGGATGCTGTCTGTTATTAAAACTCAATAACCTCTTGTTCATTAAAAAATCAAACATACTAATCAATAGCACAAATGTCCTTGGTGAGATGGACCCAAATGCCTGTGATGTTGCTTGTCGCTCTATTTGTTATTGTTTTATTGACATACAGCCCATCACAGTAATCAGCAGAATCCATTCATAGACATGAATAAATGCAAAAGTATCATTATGGTCATGGTTGATCCACTTTTAACAATATTATAAGCTACCTGTAGCTTGGTTCAGTGTTTTCCTTACATTAGGGCCGTCTTTCTGCGTAGGGTCACAAGATAGATCTGAGAGGTCATTTGATGGTTTATGAGTTTGGACAAAAGAAAGAACGAAATTATTTCACACAAATCTTAACAGAGTTTGTGTTCTTGTGTAACTGACACATTTTTCCCTATTACTTTATAAGTAGTAAATGTATACTGAGCTTCTTACCACCGGTAATTATTGTATCTTACACATGAGAAGAGCTCATGTTCTAGTCTGTGAATCTGTTCATACTTTGTCAATTGGCTCTGATGTTGACCTCTAACTATAATTTGTTCTGGTCTCATCTTACTCAGCTCTCTCTATTCTCAAACACTGACACAAACCTTACTTGCAGCCAAGAGCAGAGTGTTGAGTTGTGGGAACAGGCAGCGGGCTGTGCAGCACCTTGAAATGTCGGAAGAAGGGAGAGGATTGTCTGTGTTCAGCAGACTGAAGAAAGTGAACCTGGTTGCCTCTCATTGGTATACTGAGAGGTCTGAGCTCACTGCTGCTTGATCAGTTTATTTTCTGTGTTGTAGTACTACACAGGACCCACTTTTGTTCTTAGTTGCGTGCAAGCGCAGGTATATGAGTGCACAAACGTACATGAATGACTAAAGGATGGGACATTGAGTGCGAGGATCAAGTTCCTTCACCAGCTTACTTTCACCTCTAATAGAGCCATTGCCATTCCACAGGGGAAAGTGGTGTGTTCTGAAACAAGGTGCCGGCTGTGTATGCAGACCCCCCAGAGTGAACCTAAACCATACACCCAGTAATGGGGTTCTTTAAGAGTTTATCTGGCTCTAGTAGACACACCTGTACACTGCTCCCAGCCTCTAAATCTCCAGGATAAGTCTGTGTGTGTGTGCGGAAAAGGCTGCCATCCCCTAATGTGGCTGACAAACAAAACAGTAGGTCTGCCTCTCTGAGCCTTTTCCTGTAATAGAAAAATGTAATCTCCTACTGGGAGTATGTTGTTGTGTATTGCAGTGCATATAGTGCATATCTGAGATTGTATTGTCTGACAAGATTAAGGATATTTCTTATTAACTAAGCAAAATAATATTTTGGGTTGATTTAACAAAAAAGCATCACTTCCTTTTAGGAATCACCAAACACAAGCCTACAAATAGGGGCGGCTGTGCCACAGTGGTGGGAGTCGGTCGTCTCCCTCTGTCGTTCCCCTGCTCCTGCATTCCACACAATGTGTCCTTGAGCAAGAGATACTGAACCTCAAATTGCTCGCTGTGGCATTAACAGCAGCGTGTGAATGTATATGGATTGGATTACTTCATACAAGAGGTGGAACGGTTCACAGAGGTCACGGTTCAGTTTGGTCCTGGGTTTGTGGTCACTGCCAGGTACAAAATTGGCTCAACAATAAAAAAGCAACAAAAAAGTCTTGGTTGCATATTTCTAGGTTTCTATTTTGAGCTGACAGTCATGCAAGTTACAGTTTGTTCTATCTTGTGTTATTTAGAACTACTTGTGATAGTTGATACAGTCTATAGAGTATTAAATATTAAACTACTGCATATGCGTGTATCCTTTAAAAAATGTTTGTACCTTGTGTAATGTCTCATGGCTTTTACAACAAGAGGCTTTTTAAAAACAGCAGGGATCAGTATTTGGACACTTGTCTTCTTCATTCTGGTTATTGGCATCACCGGGTTATGCTGTCTAATATTCATTAGCATGTTTGAAGTGTTTACTAGACATACCTGAACCTGAAGTTTACCCAAACTACTAATTTAAAGAAGCAGGCAGTTTTTCTAACTCTACTGTGTAAAGTAACTACTGTAAATTACTCTTCTTCTTTGTCTGTTTGCTGTGTCTGCTTCTTCTCTTACGTGTTAAAAAGCAGTTGGCAAACAGTTTTGAGCATCACTGCCACCTGGATTTGGGTGTGCATACTTATGTGTGACTGCCTTATTTCTCCAGCCAGACATATCCGTCATATGATTGCATGCACTGGATGAACCATGGCGGTTTAGAACAAATGCAAATACTATTAGAGGCCTAGTCTTAGTAAAGGCCTTAATACTGGTGATCACTTGACAGTACTCTCTTCCATAAGTTTGTGAATGCTGTGTGAATGGGTGAATATGACATGTAGTGTAATAGCGCTGAGTGGTTTGAGGCTTGGAGAAGCACTACAGTTCATTTACCATCCATGTTAATACAGTGGGTACCACAGCAGCCATTCCTTGGCATTTAGTGACATAGCACAACAGTCCCTCTGCAGGTCTTTCCAAGTGACTGGAAGTTTTCCTGGCACTAGCCTCAAGGACCTTCCTGGCTTGTTTTCACAGACACCTTGACCTCTGCAGCAGTGAAGTAGTGGATTTCAATCTGCAGCCATTATGGTTCTCAATCAACATTTCATAGGTCATGTGCCAGTGCCTCTGGCGAGTGTTGACTTTGACTGAAGTGACAAAGGCTGACCGAGTTTGGAATGATGCCTTTTAGTTAGAATGATTTCACATTTCTTCTGGTACCTAAAGGCCCAATTGCATTTAGGCTCTAGCATTTACAATATGTCTGTTCCTAAACAGCATAACTCCAATTGAGCCTTAGAAGGCTGTAAATAGCTAAAGCTATATCACCACTAAATGATTATTTCAGAAAAAAGACTGCACTGTTGATTTCTTCAACAACACTATCATTTAATAAGCGAAGTGCTGTCTGATTAGTCTACATTACGATTAGATAATGAGGATAAGGTGTGGGGAAATGTTTTTCCACAGTTCATTACAGTGAGCCATGTTTTCGTTGTGACCTATAGTTTGGACACACTGTAAAGTACACTCACACTGGACTGTCATTGCATTATCAAGAGATTATCAGATTTTATGACATATGTGTTATGAATGTGTGGCTCTCTGTAGGGTGTGTTGTTGTGTAAAATTCACATTCCCCATTCAGTTGAAAGATGGTCCCATCCAGTTTTTCGTTGGCAGCAAACACACACTGAGGAGCTGCTGACAGCCTGCCTCGGGAAAGGGCTTTAACTGGCCGTTGAAATTTGTGTGCAATGTGCATGCATTTGTGTTTGTGTATACAATGCATTTTTATCCAGTGTGTTCCACTCTTTCTGCACACCCAAATAAACACAGCAAGAGTGTATGGGGACTCATCATTCACTTTAGCTTCCAACACAAATAAGCAGAGCCTCCGAGCACATGTTGCTACTCCTCTGACAGCTGTCAATCAATCTGCTGACCTGTAAACATTCATTTGGTGGGCACAGTTATTCAATCAAACTGTACAAATATAGCAAATCTAATGCTATTAATCTTTGCTTATTGACGTAACCGTGTGTTAAATTTAGAATTGGATGGAAGGACTGGTAATATCAGATTCCATAGGGAGTCTGTTTAAAAAGGTCTCTAGATGGTGTTTATTTTAAGGCCCAATGGTGGACATGTTGATGGCTTTGCATGCTTTGGGGTCCAGGACTCTTCTGTATGACCACATAACAACCTATCATTATCAAACTGAACATGACGAAACATAATGAGCACCCAAAAAGTATCGTAGCATTTATCTATATCCTGAAATGTATTATTTTTGAAACTATGCTTTAAAATGTTATTGTTTTTTTTTTTTTAATGTGTATTGCCAAACCTATGTTACCATGTTCACACCCCACATTGACTACATTTCACTCTCTCTTTTATCCAGCATTTGTAAACGGTCAAACAAAGCTTACTGTACTCAAAGTTTACACTCTGGTTTCCCTTCAACACATTTCTGCTGCTAAATCAACACAAAAGAATGTTGAGTAACCTCAAAGTGTGGTTCCCTGTTTCAGCTTTCTGTGGTCTGCTGGTTGTAGAATAAAGCAAAACAGTGAAAAGGGACTTTCCTGCTGTTTGAGTCAAACCTCTGTGTTTGTCCAACAATATGTGAATGCCACCCTGTAATGCGTCTACCCTATAGATTGTAGAGGAGTGTGTTTGTCTATGGTGAGGCATGGGGCCTTTGCTCTCTCAGTGGCCTCTCTGCCCTGTCTGTGCATAGTTGCTGAACCAAGAAGAACATATCAAACAAACACTCCAACACATAGCTGTCGGAAGATAGGGTTACTCTCAACATGAGAGGACTTGCATTGTGTTACTATAGGAGTACACTCCTCTGGCCTTTGGAGAGTGTTGTCCTACAAGCGATGTAGCTGTGTAAACCCAGCTGAACTTAGTATATTCATCATATCATGTCCTATATATATGGAATGACTTTGTAATAACATTATATGTAACTGTCAGAGTGCTGTTTTTATTGTCTGCCATTTGATGGAAGTAATGGACAGAAGAAAATTAGAGACTTTCTATATCTTCTGATCTACTCAGGCGGTATGAAGCCATCAACACAGCATGACAGATACTCAGTAGCAGTTGTCTCTAATGTGTGGTGTTAAGTTACAATGGTGTTGGTTGAAAACCATCAGATAACTCCACACTGTTTGGAGGAGTGGCATGAGGAATGTGTCAGTTGTGCATACATGTCTTTGTGAAAATGTGCATGTGCCCCACAGTTGTCTTTAATCTTTTTCTGTCTCCATACAGAGCTGAGATCCACCGGCACTGCTCATCACTTCGCCTACCTTCTCAACACTTCAGATTACCGGATCCTGCGTATGGATGAGGACCATGATCGCATGTACGTCGGCAGCAAGGATCACATCTTGTCCCTGGACCTCCATGACATCAACAAGGAACCCCATATTGTAAGACAATTCCCATGCTTCCCCTTATCTGTAACCCCATCCCTCAAATGGGCTGTATAATTGCGTTGAAGGAATTGCCTTTACCTTAGTGCTGCAGCAGCAGCTCTGCAGGGCAAAATGTTCCATAGTTTTGCCCCTTCAACAGCCATTTTGGTTCACTCGCATTGAGTTTTTGTTGGAGGGCACTTTTTCAGTTGTTGGGTCATTAAAACACTATAATTGGGTTATGACTATCCCAATAGGACTTATATTTGCCTGGGTGGATGTCCCCCTTGCAATTTCAGCCCAGAAACCTCATAAATGCCAGTGATGTATAACAGTTTGGATTGTAACTATAAAATGTCATCTGTTCCCCCCTGACAGATCCACTGGCCAGTGTCTGAACGGAGAAGGATGGAGTGCCTTGTGAGTGGGAAGGACGCCAATGTAAGTACGCCTGCTGACTACACTCATGAGCTCAGCAGGTATATTCAGCTGATGTGATTTCCATCCACTTGTTAGGCCAAAAATGAGAAAATATGTAGTTTTTTGAACTCATAGGGCTAAACACATACCGCTCACTACATGTTACAATGTGACAGACCTTTGTAAATGGCACTCACCTGCAGGGTTGAGACTTGGCCCAGTAAAACTTCTAGTTCCATCGATCTAGCCAAAGAAAGAGAGAGTTGAATAAGTCACGCTCTCCATCCACCTGTCTGCCAGGCCAGGGTCAAGAGTATAACACCATGGCTAAGTTTTTGATGTATTGTCTACATAAATGTAGAGGCACAGTCTAAAAGTCTCTTAAACTTGAGCATACAGTAAATGTGCAAGAGGTTTACCAGTAAACTATGGCTATGAATTTCTTTTTATTCAGATGCTTATAGCATTTGAATTGACTTGTTTTTTTATGTGTCCAGGAGGAGTGTGCTAATTTCATCCGCCTGGTTGAGCCATGGAACCGGACTCAGCTCTACATCTGTGGGACAGGAGCTTACAATCCAGTTTGTACTTTTGTTAACCGCGGACGCAAACCTCAGGTTAGAATTTAAAGACTTGAGAAAAGTTCTTGCCAAAAATGTGGTCTCTTGGTAAAACGACTAAGCAAACAGCTTTCTCTGTTTATGTTATGGCATAGCCCAGATTCTCCTTGTGCTTTTTTCTTTTTCTTACCCAAGTTCTTATCCTCCCTCCACCTTACTCAGAGTAAGTTACTGGAGGTTCCCTTAACAATGATTTCCTTCCATCATTAGGCCTGCTGGGGGTACCATGTTCCTGTGTCTGGCAAAGCAGCCAACAAAGCTTTAGGTGCACACAGCTGTATTCCTCAGTGAGCTGTAAAAGTTTCTCTGTTTAGTCTCAGCCTTTAATGGGACCTTTTGAATTTCTTAAAGCAAGCCAAGCATCACCACCATGCCATACTCCCCTTTAACACCTAACTATTCTTTAAATATCACACTTGTTCCCTAACGATGACCAGGGGACTTTTTAAAATGGGATGAATAAAAAGTAAATGTTCCTTTTGACTCTCCTTTGAGACATACAACACAGTTTAGAGAACTTGCAACTGCAGGCACGGCTTGCATGAGTCCCTTGTTGCATTCGGTTACTTCATGACCATTTGCTTACGAAGGGCTTCCATCCATTTGCTTGCCTATCCATCCACCCCTTCATGCATCCACCCAGGCCACCCGCCAGCTTCCAACTTGTGAGATGTTGGGTAATTGGAGGTGGGAGCTCCCATTATGGGGTGCTTGTGGAATGTTCCAGTTCTAGTCCATTAATGAGATGGTTGTCTTTTTTTTTCTTCAACACATTGAACAGATAGATTTGAGTTGTCCCCCGTGAGCCCCTTTCTCAGCTGTGCTTTGGAGTTAACTCTGAGTGCAAAAACGTGAGGTGTTACATTCAACACAGATCCATGCACGTAGTTCCTTACACAAACAGTGTAACTGAGTTAGTAATTATTAATTCAACATTCACATGCATTGTTGTTATTTGATTTCACCAGTGTGTGATGTATCATTTAGTTCTCCCATGCTTAAAGTACTAGCCTGGTAGCTTTTGTAAACTGTTTCAACAGAATGTTTTTGCTTCAGCAGCAGATAAGGCATACATGTAAGTAGCATACTGTGAGAGCTTTATTGACTCAACTGCAGGATAGAAAAATGTAGAGTTGACTTTTCAACCATCTGGTCAAATAAACCTACAAAAAGCTGCTCACACACATATATTTTCTTTGTGCACATGCATTATACTGATTTCATTAGTTTTGGTTCTGAGAGGTCCTCATCGTGTCTGGAAGTCAGGATTTATTCCAGTGAAGCATATGGAAGAAGGTTCCCTCGATCCCTCCTCATAAGTGGCGTAACATCCAGACTGTGTTGCTGTCTCCTGTTTTAGACGTCCATGTATCTGCAGATGGCCCAGGCCAGAGGAAGGGCTAGCCGCGCAGCTGAACCCAGCGCTGTGCACGAGACACTTGGATTAAAGGTGCGATGTGGGCCCTGTCTGCACCGCAGCCCTGCATTCTGCCTGGGCTCGTGGCCACCAGCAGCACGCTCCCTATCTTTATGTCCGAGCACATTTTGTCTGAATCATCTTTAACTCCCCATCATTTGTTTATCTCCTTAACATTTGGCATGAATCTCTTCTAGTCCTTGCACAAACCTTGCAGGCTTTGTGATGTGGAATTGCATTTCATTTCATGTCACCTCATTTTTTTTTTATCAGTGTTTCACTCATTTTTCCTTTGTGTATGCCTCATTGTCTGAACACCCTTTCATATCTGTCATTGTCCTGTTTGTGCTTTGCATTTGTGCTAAATGCCATATTTTGCATGTGAGCTGGATTATCGAATGGCAAAATCTTCACAGACTGCTGAAAAAATCATGTTGACTTTTGCTAGTTCAAGATTTAATAAAGCAGGCTTTCACTGCTGTTCAATGCATGACATATTAATTATAAATAGCATATATTAAGCATTTATTTAACAAAAGATACCCAAATCATTCATTGCACTTATCTGAGAAAGGACGTCACACCCATTATTGCTTCAAACCAACGAGCCATCCACCCTCTGTAGGAATGTGGTGCAGTCTCTCCCATAGAGAAGGCAGGACTAGTCAGCATCTGACCCACTCCTGCAGCAGGCTCTGTTAGCCCAGAGCAAACACCAGCCATCTGTAGTCAACTAGCTGTGCAGCAAGGAAATAAAGAAGCCACATACTTGAACATGTCTCCATGTTTGAGCTCTCCAGGCACATTTTAACACAAAAAGGGACTTTTGAAGGACACGTGGAAACTAAAGTGAAGGGGTCACAGTGAATATGTTTGAAGTTTTTTTTTGCTAGTCAGATTTTCTTGTGTCACAACAAGGGGTCATATTTTACAGCAGGGTTATAAAAGCATGTCTAGGGCACAGTTTCCCTCTGGTACATATAAATGTTTGTGACCTTTTTTACACATCAACATCTGGCGTGGCTGGGAGTGCGTTGTCGGCACCTCCTTATTTGCACGAGTGGTGATTTTAATCAAACTTGAGTGGAGAATTGCGAAAGGATATGTGTGTGATCCAATGAAGTGAGTTTGGGACTGTGCCATTTTCTTTCCACTGATTTAGTGCTGATGGACAACGACAGAGATGTCTCTTTCTCTGTAACCATTGGGATTGGACAGGCTCTGGTGTGTGAGGCGGGGCTGAAGGACATGTCATTGCATGCCACTGATTCATGTTCCCCCACTCTTTTACGCAAATTCATGCCAATCATCTTTCAGTGCTTGTGCACAGAGAGGCCACTAGCAGTGAGCATCAGTCATCCAGCCTGCATCATGGGTTTGTTTTCACTGTGCTGGATTATAGGTGTCAGCACTAGGCCTGAAGAGCCATAGGCACCAAAGGCTGAGAGACATTTGGCATGCAGTTTATTATTCAGGGAAAAAATACTAAGACACATTGTTTTCAGCAGTACAGTGGCATAGAGATTGATTAGAAATTCCTTGCTTTTCCTGCATGTATATTTCTGTATGAATGCGTATTCATTATTCTAATACTTCAGCCCCCATCATGCAGTGTAGGATGACTCCCACAGGAGTCACTTGGAGCACACTCGGTGCCTCATTTACCCTTTCACAAGGGAATTACAGTGACAAGATGAAGAGTGCTGAATTTATTGCCATCTCCATATGATTTTTTCCATTTCAGGAAGATATCTTCCATTTGGAGCCTGGAAAAGTGGAATCTGGGAAAGGAAAGTGCTCCTACGACCCGAAGCTCAACAGCGTGTCAGCTTTGATCAGTGAGTTTCATCTGGGCACGTTCACAGGAGGGTGTAAGCTCTGGTACATTAGGCCCAGAGTTCTTCATAGTAATGGCAGTGTTAGGCCACATGGATTCTTAACTTTTATGTCCTGTTTTCTTGTGTGGCCTTATTTACTCATGTCATATGCATCTGCTAAACTTTGGTACATAAAATACTTTGCCCCTGCACTTGAAGAAGAAGTAAAGGAGGTCAGGCCTCTTAAACTGAAAACCTGCATATGTATTACTGTACATATGCAGACTCATCAATTAAGAGAACTCGGGTGCTTGCCGAATAGTATTTCACTGTAGTCTTGAGATCTCGTTCAAATTTAAAGCCCATTGGAGGTATATGTGTGGCTACAATTATCAGCCAGATCATCTTGTTCTACAACAATTCTACAATTCACTTAGCAGACGCTTTTATCCAAAGCGACGTACATCAGAGAGTAAGTACAACACTAATCCATTCATACACCGCCACCGAAGCAGCGGGAGCAATGCGGGGTTAAGTGTCTTTCCCAAGGACACATCGGACATGTTGCTCAGCTGGGGATCGAACGCTCGACCTTTCGGTTGGGAGGCGACGACTCTACCATCTGAGCCACAGCCGCCCCTTGTTAGACCGCACTTGCCAACACCATGACCAAAACATTCAAGGGAGGTGTTTTGTGTTTTTTTGTGAGAATCTTATTCAGTCATCCAGCTGTCAAGATGCAGAGTAACAATTAAGTTGTTCTGGAGGCCTACACTGGCCCAACACCTCATTTACACACTAATGTTTTTTCTTTTCTTTTAATTTACCTAATGTTGGAGAACAAGCTGTGTCATAACGTTCGAGTAAAGACATTGGACCATAATAAAGATTATTTGCTTTAAGGACTTAAAGTGTATTTCCACCTCATTCAATCAATCCACCTTATTATTGTGAATATACATATTATACTTTAGTTTTTCATGAAGGCACTGTCCTTTGTCCCTTTGCCCAAGGGCACTCAGTCAGGTCCAGACCCCACAGTTGCCACCTGTGAAACTCGATCTTCTCTCTGTGGGGTGAGACAGTGGGTGTAAATCACTGGCAATGCTTTCCCACATTAGCACAGTGCCAGCTGACCAGTATGAAACCAGTACTGTCATCCAAGATGGATGTACCTCCCACTTCCACCAGTTAGAATCATACACGAGACACTATAGTTGGTGTTCCTAATGATTTAGAATTCTATACCACAACAATAGATTTACTGCTGACAACTGACTTCTCTGCTCTTTACCACATTAGACGTCCAATCATCCATGGACATTTTAATGATACATCATCAATCTCCATAAAGCTTCTGAGCACCATGACATTGAATATAATGGTGTTAGGAAAGTGTTTTTTTGTTTCCTCTGCGCCATCTCCTGCTGTCTTCTTACTCCATCTTTGAGAGCTGACAGTCACACCTGCTTTCCTGAGGGGCCCTTACAGCAGCTGGAGAACCAACACCTTGCCTTCCTGTGGCTTGACAAGGCTGTAGTATACATTTGTCAGTCTGCACACATGGATGTGCTCTTTATGGAGTGCATGTAAAGGCTGTTTCAGGAAGATTTAAGTGCATTTTAGCTGCATTAGTATCCCCAAATTTCTGACTGGAGTCCTCGGAAGTTAGCTTGTAAAAAACTATATGTAACTCCATGTATACTATGGAGTTTTAGAAAGACACATTCCAAAATCATAGCAAAAGAGTGGATAATAAAGATATATATTTTATTATCACTAATTTATTACACCAAATTTTTGTTGTAATAAAATCTTTATCTTTCTGTGAACATGTTTTTATGATCAAACGTTAATTAAAACACCCTAGAAAGAAATATGTGTCCAAAAAAGATAATAACTTTGCAATGCTGAGGTCCTGCATTTTAAAGTCGAGAATCCTTAGAAGATGAGCTCTAAATATACATTTTGAAATAAAAACCTTCGTGTTTGGTGCCAAGGGAGGTGCTGGAATCAAGTCAGAGTCATGAAATTTCTAAACTTAACTTTTTTTGTCTTTTTTCAGATGGTGAGCTGTATGCTGGGGTCTATGTTGACTTCATGGGAACAGACTCTGCCGTTTTCCGTACTTTGGGAACAAAGACGGCCATGCGGACAGATCAGTACAACTCCAGATGGTTAAATGGTAAATGTTCTTTGAAGCCTATAAGTGATGAATTAGGACTTCATGCAGAGTGTTAAGCTCTTCGATGTTATTTTTCAATCAACTAAAGCTAAAATGTAATGTTTGCATATGTTTAGAATCCTTCAACAAGTGATAAACAGGAAAGGCTCACAGTTTATACGATTTCAGCCAAATGTTTCCCCAAATTCATTCTGGGCCCAAACATCTCATCGCCTCTTTTCCCCACAGACCCCACTTTCATCCATGTCCACCTGATCCCAGACAGTGCAGAGAGAAATGACGACAAGCTGTATTTCTTCTTTCGGGAGAAGTCCTCTGAGATGGGTCAGACTCCTGTGACCCAGTCCCGTATAGGACGCATCTGCCTGGTGTGTAAACAGTGAGATGATTTGTTTTTGGTTTTATACTAAATAAAAAAGAAAGCCTGCATAGATATTAAGAACAGGCTGGGGACTACCAATGAGAGTGTTTGAATGTTTACAGGCACAGAAGCAGTATTTGGCCAACGCTGATGTGCTGGAATCCACATGTGTCGTTAACCTTCCTGTCTACAATGCATGCCTCTGTCTGTAAGGGTGCCCTATGACTTCTGACCCTGTGATCCTCTGACCTCTTCTCCCTGCTGGTCCTTCAACACTTTTTTGTGTACATGATAGCAGACAACTTACTGCCTTTAAAATAAAGTCCTTCTCAATTTAACTTACATTTTCTGCATGCACTAGAAGAAATTGAGCAGAGAAACAAAAACACATAACAACAAATGTCTCTGGGAGCTTTTGGTGCTTCTTATAGTGTTTATACGGGGCTAGTGTAATTATAGGTGTTCCCTTATGGGTTTGCGTGAATGTTTGAGCCTTAGATTCAGTGCAAGAGCACGGGTATAAGTGAGAAAATGCGCTATACGTGTGCTAGTTGCCTCAGCTGTTGGCCATTGTATTTATTTGAGGGGGTCAGGCGCTGACCCGGCACACAAACACTCATCCCCCTTTGCAGTGTGCTCTGCTGCAGCCTCCAGAGAACCAGTGCTGTTATTCTTACTTGGCCACACATCTGGACACTCTTACTGCCAATCTCTACACCCCGCACACCTCTAACAGCACGCTCAGATGTTTACTGTAATGACACTGGAAATGATGCAAACTTTTTGTCTGCTCCTGACATGGGATCCATCAAAATTGCACAAAGAATGTGAAGGCTTTGTCACTCATTGGTAAGAGATAGATGCTGATTATGGCAAGAGGATTTGAAAGAAATAACTGGTCTTACCTATTTTTAACTGGGATAGATTCTGGCCTTGCTCCACCACAGATGGAAGAGTCTAAATAGGAGGAGTCAGTGTTTACAATCTCAACCCCCCCTCTCTTTTTAGCTTCCTGGCTTTGCAAACCAATATGTACTGTATAGTGTGTGTGGGTGGCTCCACCTGGGTTTGTTTTCAGTAGGAAGACAGAGAAAGATGTGAGTTTAAGTGATTGATGTAGAAACTGCTCTGTATCCCCACCCTCTCAAGTGCAGAATGACGATGGAGGCCACTGCTGTCTGGTGAACAAGTGGAGCACCTTCCTGAAGGCCAGGCTCATCTGCTCGGTTCCGGGTGCTGACGGCATGGAGACGCACTTTGATGAGCTCCGTGAGTACAAAGACCTTGTAATTATGCTGTGATTTTTTCCCCCACTATTTACAGTTAAAGTGGTGAGCCGTAGGTCACCTGGTGTGGGTATGGGCTTCATAGACATCCCTGTCAATCAAACATGTTGGTAGCCTTGTGATGTCTGTTCTTCTGTGTTTGTCTTTTCTTTTTCTTTTTCTGTGGGTAGTGTGTCAAGCTGCTCTGCCAAAGTACATCCCACACATATAGGTTCAAAATAAAAGATACATTTATTAATTTGAATTATAAATTAAAGACATATTTCTTGTATGCACATGAGAAGCTTATATCTATTTGATGGTTCTGATAATGACTATGGAACGGCAAAATCCATTTAACTTACAATTACCACTTTTATCAAAACTTATTAAATGACCTTCCATCCTGTGGAAGCATTCCCATTGGCTAACTTTTGTTTCACCCCGATTTTTGAAAGAAACTTAAGCTCCACTGTATTTAGTTAATCATTTTGACAGTTCGTATCGAATGGCAAAGAAAAAGACAAAAGACAGGGCTTGATTTATTTCAGACTTGTTCTTTTTCAGATTGCTGTCATTTATGATCACATCTGAAATATTAAGCAGAGAACAGTCCACTGCAGCACCTGCCAATAGCGTACTTGTGTAAACACACACCAGAGCTCAATCCTTGGCCCATATGGCAGCCCACTCCCACCATATGGCCAATACAGCATACTATAATAGAAATGACACATATAATCCCACCACTGTAGTTGTCATTTTATTTCAGTTTGTCTGAAACAAAAGTGTCAGGCAGATCAGGTCACAGAGTAGGAATGGGTGTTTCTGTTTATCTAGCTATTGAGTTAATTTTAGTACTATAATTGTTGCATCTTATGACATTAAAAGACACATACACATGCCTTTTTACCTGTGCAGCCACTTTAATGATTTTAAATAAATCCAAAGTAGGTCAGCAATTGGATGTACAGCACAGTCTTTATTGGTCAGGAGTGGGTTAATATAAGGAAACTCTGCAGATTGGTTCTGTGGAAGAGCTGGACAGTTATCGTCTTTGGTGCTGATGTTTTTTACGGGCATTACTTGAAGAGAATTTACATTTGTTCTGAGACAGGCCGGAGAATAACCAAGGACAGCCATGTGAGAGTACACAATCCCATAGAGTAGGAAAGACTGCACATATCAATTTGCAGAGCAGCCAACCTGCCAAGGACTCCTGGAGGGGATAGTAAATTGGATATGATTAAATTTCATGCTTTTGGCTTTACATTTATTGTCTTGAATGTTTATTCAGCTCTGTCGCTAGAGTGTTTGATTTGAATAAGGTTTTAGAATTTCACAAGGGCAATTACTGTAAGTCTTTTACTATTGCTCATTGAATAAGGCTCCCCAAAGGAAACTCTGGATATTAGGAGATTTATGGACATTTGATTTCTTGACAAGACTTAGATAATTGGGGAGAATTGGACCACTTTCAGGACTGTGCGTTCCATATGAAGCTACAA
Organism: Labrus mixtus; assembly: GCF_963584025.1. NCBI lineage: Eukaryota > Metazoa > Chordata > Actinopteri > Labriformes > Labridae > Labrus > Labrus mixtus. The sequence continues at coordinate 7,879,928 of NC_083618.1, read as the reverse complement.
CCAGGAGAACCAGGAGATATGTAGCTTAGTTCATTTAGTAAAGAGTCTGAGAGGCAGAGGGAATAGTCTGGTTGCATCCAAAGGAAATAAGATTACCATTTCAGAATATTTTAGGATGAGTAATTAACAGATTGTATGGTTTGTTTGATACAACTATTAAAACATAGTATGCCAGGGGCCACTGGTAGCGCAGTGGTTGGTGCGCGCGCGCCCTATGTATGGAGGCCATGGTCCTCCAAGTGGGCGGCCCAGGTTCAAATCCAACCTGTGGCTCCTTTCCTGCATGTCATTCCCCACTCTCTCTCCCTGATTTCTGACTCTATCCACTATCCTATCTCTCAATTAAAAGCACAAAAAGACCAAAAATAAGTCTTTTAAATTAAAAAAAAAACATAGTCTGCCGGGAAGCTAGTACAAACTCAAGGAAGTCCAACACCGAGCCAATAAATAACCTGGCATACCAACCTCCAGCATACCACAAGTTGTTTTTTTCTATCTGTTAGATAAGTTAGCATGCTCACTTTGGACTTACAATGTTGTGCTTTTGCCAGTATTTATGACAACAGCTAGGCTAATTCGCTGCTATGCTTATGCTGATTACACCTTTCTGTTTACTGTACAAACATGGGAGTGGTAATAATCCTCTCAATAGTCTCTTGGTAAGAAGCTCATAATCATAGTTCCCAATATACCATATTATTTAGAATTCTGTTGGCTACATACAACATGCAGTAAGTACGCACTGTAGATGAATAAGACTGTTTCAGGCCTGCACAAGTTCAGAAAGATCATTTAGCCACACTTGAGTGAGAAGTTCCTTAAACTTTTCCCCCTTTTTAAAGAGTTTTAATAAAACAACTCTGCAAGCTATTACTAAGAACTTTGTTGAAATGTCTAGACCAGCTGTGTTCCTGGCATGGTTGTCCTATGCAGAAAGACATTATGGCAAAGCACGCCTGAGACCTGGGGAGTTTTTACAGTTGGAATATGCAGCAGTTATTGGCTCGGCACTTACAACATATGCCTAATTTAGCCACAATGATTTAAAAGACAGCATTATAATGTTTTTTTTTTCACTCATTAGCCTAGAAAAATAGAAAAGAAATTCTGCACTTGAGTTGTGAAACACTTAAGAAAAAGTATATAATCAATAGGCTGAGAAAAGCCAAATGGAGAAAACAGTTAAGTGGAAAACGTACAGGCAAGGGAAAAAATGATGATCAAGTAGATTGTTTTCATTTTGTTAAGAAAATTGCTTGTATGACAGCTGGGATTTCATTGCCTAATTAATAAAGGAAGTACAGTTGTGAAATCTAGATCCTTTTCTAACTGTTAACAGTATTATTAACACACAAAATCCCCCGGAGAAGTCATCCCAGCCCCATATCTTTTATTGCTAATCATAAGATGTTTTTTTCCAAGGTAACCCTGAAGGCTCAATTTGTTTTTAGCCATGTGGTACCTCTACCTTTGTTTCAGCGTTTGCTTGTCTGTCTATACACAAACTTCTTGCGTGCAGTCGTCTATTTCTGCAGTACAGCAGATGTATGTCATGACAAGGATCATGTGTTGTGCGACACCCTTGACAGCCCATTGCACTGCATCCATGCAAACCCATGACCGTTCCACTGCTGTGGCAGCTGTGGAAGATGGCTTGGTGTTCTTTGTGTGTATGGGTGGATTCTGGGGTGAGTTATCCACTGGGAAAAATTGACAATTTTCCTGCTATCTGTTTCAGGTATAAGCTTCAGGCTTAAGACTGCTGCTGAATTTGCAATGATTTCTCCCTTCAGTCGGGTTGGAAGCACATTCTCTGTTTCACGCTGAAGGCCGTTGTCCTACTGATGGTAGTGAACCTGTCTCCTGGGACTAGTATTTAGGTCAGGTACCAAACAGGAGAAAGACTTATCACCCATCGCATGTTTAGCTTTTCTTTATTTGTTGCTTTGTACCTTTGCTAAGTATAAAAGGATAGTCTAAATGCGGCTGTGTCCACTGTCAGAGTCCTGTAGGAACGAGTGTGACCATCTGTGATTTAGAGACCTTAAAAATCCGGTTAATACTATATGATGCTGTTCTCCCTTAGGGAGAAAAGAGATATTTCCTTTCCCTGAAAGACAAATATATGGGAAAAGAATCCCACCACATCGTGCTTAAATTGTCTGTCTCCTCAGGAGCCGTCTCAAGTGGTTCAGGAATCACATTGTTTCAGTCTGGGCTGTAGAAAAACAGACAGTTTATGTTCCCTCCTCTGCTGTTAAATATCTTTCCTTGGTGCCGGGCTTAAACTGCTTTGTTGTGGATGGTTCAGTGATAGAGCCTGACAAGTTTCATTGAGTCAGATTTTTAATAGTTTCATTACATATTGTGACAAAATACCTGAAATATAAATATATATCGAACAAATTAGACATCATCTTTTTCGTTGGTGCAATAGTTATCTGGATCACAACAGGTCCCAATTGGTTCATTTTCCACAGGGTGGGTTCCGTGTGTTTCCAACAAAGAAGAAGGTTCAGCTCTTTTGTTTGTGCATCACTTCTTCCAGTGAGGTGTAGCCTAAAGGTCTCTCTGGCTAAGAGTTTAGCATTGGCTGAAAGCTGTGTAAATATTAGTAAAGTAGAGTGCTTTTGCTGTGGAGCGTGATGGTTCCTTCACCCGTTAAGTTTGCACTGACGTGATTTTCTCTTTTCTCTTACAGGAGATGTTTACATACAGCCAACACAGGACACAAAAAATCCTGTGATTTATGGAGTCTTCTCCGTCTCTGGGTCAGTGAACGATAAATAATACAGTTTATCGACAACACCTGTCATTTTTAGGGATAAATTGCCAGAGTTGGCTGATTCTTTTCATATTTTGTCATACATTTTCTTACCCTTTTTTTCAACATTGACTTTCTCTTTATAGCTCTGTCTTCAAAGGCTCAGCAGTTTGTGTCTACTCCATGGCTGACATCCGCATGGTATTCAATGGACCCTTTGCCCACAAGGAGGGTCCAAATTACCAGTGGGTGGCTTACACCGGGAAGATCCCCTACCCCCGACCAGGCACAGTGAGTTTCCTGTCTACACCGACCCACACATGAAGCCATAGCAAGCTAGCATAACAGCAACTTCCTTCTGACTTAAACCTCAAGTAGAAACCATCTGAACAAGTTGCAGGCATAAGCATAACTACTGCAGACAGGCTCTTAAAGATGCGTTATTTATTTGATTATGTCCAATTTCTTCCGCTCATAATTCTCCTGTTTCTCTTTTAGTGCCCTGGAGGTACATTCACCCCCAACATGAAGTCCACCAAGGACTATCCAGATGAAGTGATTAACTTTATGAGGAATCACCCTGCCATGTACAATGCTGTGTACCCAATACACAAGCGCCCCCTAGTGGTTCGGACCAATGTGGATTATGAGTTCACCACCATCACTGTGGACCAAGTGGCGGCTGCAGATGGAAACTATGAAGTACTCTTCTTAGGAACTGGTGAGTGTGTTTTGTTGAATCTAAATGTGTTTGAATATGAAAGAAGTGAGTTTGGCTACTTATAAAGTCATTACAGCTTTCTTGAGGTTATTTTTAAGAACCTTATGTGCAAAAGAAGTCTGGCTGAACCCATGAACCCTTTACACTAGATTCAGAATGGTGAATAACAGTGTCAGTGGGAAGTTGAGTAATGGACCAAAAAATCCCCCCGTGGAAATAAATCCCATGTAAGTGGGGGGCTTGTCTCCCCTGTAATCATTTATCATTAAGAGAAAAGAATTCTTGCCCTTTTGTGCTTGGGTGGAAATTTAACCAATCAAAGGGTTTGTACCTTGCCCTATTCACATGAAGTAAACAACAGGAGATTTGTACCTGGAGGGCAGTGGTGGATCAACAGCGGGAGAGAGGAAAGACACAGGGGGTAAGAAGAAGAAAGGCGGGGGGGTACAGTCAGTGTATCCATCACCTTAATCCTGCCCACTGGTGCAAAAGAGATTATCTATTTGTTTTCTTGCGTCAGCCTTTAATCAGGCCTCAGTAAGACAGCAGCAGCCACCCAGAGTGGCCAGCCCTTACATGTTGCTTATGACGCCCATGCCCCAGCGTCATCGCTCATCTGTGCATTCTGGGGAGGGGACTAATGGGTTTGTGTGTGATGGAGGCCACTATGGAGGAATGTGTGTCCTTTCAGCTGCTGTCAGAGGCTGCCATTCATTGCAATTGAAGGCTCAATGCAGAAAACATAATAAATCTCAGGTGTCTTACTAACAAGACTGCCTTACACTTTACTGAAATCAAACATGCTAGCCAGGGAACGCCAGAAATCTTCGTAGCATGCTGGCTAATAGGCAAGATAAAAAAGGAGTTGAGTGTGGCAGAAGAAATGTATCATTGGGGTGGCAGCACCAAGTGAAACCGAGGTTCATTTCATTGTGCTAAGGTCAAACTAAAGAGAAAACATATAAACAAGGTAAAGAGTACAGTGGAGCCTGTTGATACAAGGATTATCCCTTGTGGGAGGTTGCTGAGATAATAAAACGAGAATTGACATGGCTGTGCATGGGCAGCGGGGTGTGAGGTTGCAGGTATGTAGCTGATAGGTGTGCGTTGTGCTTCACAGACAAGGGAACAGTTCAGAAAGTCATCGTTCTGCCCAGAGATGACCTGCAGACTGAGGAGCTGGTCTTGGAGGAGGTAGAGGTTTTCAAGGTGAGCTTTTCCTTGATTCATTTTTTCCCTATTAAACTTTATTTGTCTATTATATTTTATCTTACCTTCTTTGCACTTGAATCCTTGACTTTTGTTTTTCTTGCCACTTTGTCATAATTAGCTCACTCATTTGTACACACTGTACATCTGATTAAACTCTGTACCCACACAAAATTATTTTCTTTCAAGGTCCCGACCCCGATTACAACAATGAAGATCTCATCTAAAAGAGTATGTATTTCAGTGCACCAACCTGTCTTATTCCATGATGAAAAGAGGAAACAATTTCATCTTCCAAGGAAAGCGAATGCAAAATTATTGCTATTTGAAAAGGTCACAAGCTTCTTGTACGCAGCTGTGCTTATTGCTGCTTCCCCTCATAGCACATAGAACCAGTAAGAGGGAGACAATGATGAGAGAAATATGAAAAAGACACTAAAGGTTTAGTGCTGCCTTTCAGTGTGATTCAAATCCTTGTGCTTTTCTTCATTCTGTTACATCATCCCTCGGACAGAGAGGTTGCATTACATGCAGCCTGCCAAAGTGACAAATTTCTAACAGCTGATCATAAAATTATGATGGCGACCTGAGAGAGCTGAGCTGAATATTATGCCAGATGATCCAGAGCCTGCTGTTTCAGCAGAGCGTGGAACCAGATTTTACACTTATCTCATTACACCCACCTGGGACTGTGGAGCCTTGGAGCTACCGGGAGTTTGACTTGACTTGCATTTTCAGATGCTGATGTCTCACAAATATGACAATGTAGATTTTGATTGGGGGCTTTTTTTTTTCAATTAATTCACCCATTAAAACACACAATATATAATGCAATGTGAAATTTCACATCTTGGAATTTACTTATTAAAATGTCAATAATGAGCATAAATTCCTTGAAATATCAGGCTCTGCTCAGGGTAGCTGTTCATAAAAAAACTTAAAATGTTTTGTCTATTCCTTATTTAGAAGTCTATATTAAAGGTGCACTAGTATGTAGATTTGGTAGTGAAATTTGAAAATTGGAGAAGTTCTATGCTATATTTTCTGAACTTACTACACAAACTTTACTTTAAAAAAGGGTCACTGGAACACTGTTTGGAGCTAAAAAAAATCTACCGGGAGAGTTATGGTTTCACTGTTGTGGACCCCTCACCATAACTTTTTATTTTATCTTCAAACAATGTTACAGGGACCACATTTCCCTCTGAGGACAGTTTGTGTATAGAATTGTAAACATATACCACATAATCTGTGCACTTCTCCAACTTTCAAATTTCTCTACCAAAACTACATCGTGCACCTTTAAATGGTTACCAAGTGGCCCAAATCATCACTATTTCCCATTGTCTTTACTTTCAACAGCAACAGCTATATGTGTCGTCTACGTTGGGGCTGACCCAGCTGGCTCTTCACCGCTGTGATGTGTACGGGGAGGCCTGCGCGGACTGCTGTCTGGCCAGAGACCCTTACTGTGCCTGGGATGGCAAGTCGTGCTCTCGTTACTCTTCCTCGCAGAAGAGGTGAGCACTGGCAGCACTGATAGCATGAGCTGCATTCATTTCTCAACTAACTGACTGTCTTAACTGGTGTGTTGACTGACGCTCACAGAAGACGGCCTGGATGGCTGAATGGCTATTCGAATGGCATTGTATCTTTTTATGATATTCAAATGATCATGGTGTTTGGGTTATCTGTTGTTGACAGCTCCCCTACTAATCATATACTTGTGATATTAGAAGATTTACCAGTAAATTATATAAATTCCCAATCTCTGTGATTCATCATGATTTCATAATCGGGTGGAGGATGATCTTAAGAATCATCTGTATGTGATACTTGAATGGCTATGTATTGTTGGATGGCTTTGATTGGCTTGCAGTTGCTTTATGCTTTTTTTCTCTCCTTATTCGGCAACTGGTCTGACCCGTTTAGACGGAGCCGGCGACAGGATGTTAAGTACGGGAACCCCATCCGCCAATGCAGAGGCTTTAACTCTAATGGTAAGTTGCCCATTCTTCAACCTCTGCTGCTTTTATTGCTATTTCTTTTTTAATGCATAGAGAAGGTTAAAAAATAATGATTCATCCTATTATTGCTGCTCTAGGCGGCTCACAGTTTTCATTGTAATGGACAGTAGTTAGTAGATTAGTTTAGGCTGGCAGCTTTATAGTCATCAGAAAAAGTCATATCACAATTTTGGTCCTTCGGAGTTCAAGGTAATGAGTGTTTTGGTTGCCACTGAAATCCCTCTCTCCCTGCTTTACAGCCAACAAGAACACTCTGGAGATGGTGCAGTACGGGGTGGAGGGGAGCAGTACGTTCCTGGAGTGTCAGGCCCGCTCTCCGCATGCTGTCATCAAATGGCATCTGCAGAGAGATAACAGTGACCGCAGGAAAGAGGTGAGCCATTACAGTGTGTCTTTCTCAAACATTTGGATTGTTCAACAATCTAATAATTGTTGAGGGAACTTTGCTCAAACATTTAAAATTCCTGAAGTATGAACTGACTTGAACTTTCCTGCACTACACAACTCGATTTTTTTCATTTAATTTTCTTATTTTGTTGTCATAGAAAGAGGGGGATTTATATGCAGTAGCATTTGTAAAATGGCCTATGTAATCAGTTTTAGATTTTCATAGTTTTTATGTCAACTTGATTAAGGGAAAAACTCTGATTGATGTCTGATTTCTTACACAGACCTCAGATTGTCCTCAAGCCAAGGGAAGGACACATAAAGCAGAGCTGTGAACAAGCCTTATGCTATGATATACTGTATAACCCTGAGGCACTAGTAAAAGTTTTACTGTGAAGCTATGTAGTGTTGCTGCTTTTCTTTTATAGACTATGCTGTTGGATGCTCTCTTTAACCACAGGCAGAGCAGACTTTGCTGAAGCTTCAAATTCTGATCTTAAAAAGCTGGCGTCCCCTGATAAAATTCTGTTGTCGATTAATATAGAAAAATAAAATAAAAGACAAACACCTACTATTACTATTTGTTATAGTCAAATTGATTGTCATAATCCACTGGCAAAAGAGCTGGATTTTGAAATTTCACATATTGTGCAAAATACACTTTATCATGTTTTTTCCAACACTAATATGTGTTCCTGGTCCGTCTACAAACCCCCCAGTTATGAGAAAAGTCCATCCTCTCCGTCTTTTGCCTGCTCCACTTTTTTAGAAAACGTGTGCTCAATCTGGCCGTTTCGAGATTTTCCCTTCATGACATCACAAAGGGCAGTTACCCCTCCCCCAGCTGGATGACACTCCCACAGCGGTCAGGTGGTGTTTGTTCTATCCTCCGAGTCTCCCTTCTCTCCGGAAAAACTGGGCATGATGGGAGAAAGCCCAAGCCATCCAAGTCCTTCCAGAGAGGGGGCGTGGTCAGACACAGCTCACTTGCATTTAAAGCTACAGACACAGAAACAGCCTGTTCTGAGCAGGGCTGAAATAGAGGGGTTAATAGGCATGATCAAATACAGCATCAGAGTGGATTTTTAATAAGAATCTTCAAAGACATGTTTTGGGGACTTCTGAGACTTGATTTAAATTGTTGTGAAGGAGTATATTACATGACCTTTAACAAAGAAAAAAATCTGTTATTACCTTTATTTTCTTGTTACTATGTGGAATTTTTTAAATCTCGTGAATCAATATTTTTCATTTTGACACATTTATTTTTTTTATTTTTTTTCTCTTGACCTTTTCCATTTTGTTCACAACATTTAATTACATCTTTGAGATGTGTGCCATTTCTTATTTTAGTTTCTAATGCATTGTTATTCATTCTGTCTCCACAGATGCGTTCTGATGGTAGGATTTTGAAAACAGAGCAAGGTCTACTCCTGCGCTCTCTGCAGCCCTCTGACTCTGGCATGTACCAGTGTACAGCCACCGAAAAGAACTTCAAACACACGCTGGTAAAGCTGCAGCTGGTAGTGTTGTCCAGTCGGGCTGTCAACAATGTGCTTGTGGAGGGTGTAGGAGGGCTGCCGTCTGCCCTACAGTCCTCCAGCACCCAGTGGACCCCCAGCTCAGGCCAGTACAAGGACCTGCTGACCATCCTGAGCCAGCCAGAGATGAGCCTGATCAATCAGTACTGCCAGGACTACTGGCAGTTTGGAGACCCACTGATGGGCGCCCTCAAGGCCAAAGACCTGAAGGAGCTCAAGGAGCAGAAGAAGCCCCGCAACCGCCGGCATCATGGGGAAGAGGAAGAGGACGAGGAGCAGGAGGAGTTAGAGACATGAGGAGCCCAGCTTTGTGTCATAATCATCCTCAGCCACCACCACCCCCCACCCTGTGAAAACTGGGAGAGACTCATTCAGAGTAGCAACGTGAAAATATCCACAATTCCCCAAAAAAGCAAACTGAGAAAAAAAGAGGCTTACAAACAAATCCCCACACACTTCCTCTCAAGCAGTAAGATATATGAAACACAGTATTTATTGTAGGTTGTATATAGTCTGATTCTGTGGATTTCTTTGTACTTAAAGAAAAAAACGTGCTCTTTGTGTATAGGTACCCGTGGGGCAAATATTATTGTTATAATGGATGTTGTTAATTTTATTGTTGCTGTTACTGTCATTACAAAACTCATTGTCATAGTCAAATGACCTCTGCGACTGTTAAGAATGTGTTATCAGGCATGTAAGCTGTCAGAAGCGAGCTCTGAGAAGCTCTCTATTGCAGGAAGATGAGTAGTTGACGAGAGGTGATGGGATCTCTGTTGTTTCTTCTTTACTTTGACTCGATGCCAGGACTTTTTTTTTTTTTTTTTCTGGACACTCCAGGATTGCCTGTGATGTTACCTCCATGTGGCTGCATGACAGAGACTTGATATTATGAGGGGACCATAGACACATGGTCCCATTTAAAGACGGGAAATGAGCTTTCCTCCATTGGAACCCAGACAGTAAGATGACTGTTTAAATGTATTTTGACTGGTGTAACTGGGCCTTCTAATAGAAAACTGGTGGTGCTGTCCTTTAATTTTTCTTCTCTGCCCCTCTTGATTGTGAGGTTGACGTTAAAATGTGGACATTCTCAATTGTACTCTTCATTGAGTAATATGTAGGTTCATCTGGCTATTAGACTCAAGTTTAGGGAAGACTAGATAACTGTAGTTTGAAACATTTACATCAAAGGAAAGTAAGCAACAGATCTTTTTCTATGAAACATATAAAGACATAAAACATTTTTCTTCAGATTAACCATTGTTCGAACTGAGGTTGAGGTGCAATAAACGGTCATGGTTTTGTATAAAGGGCATTATTCTTTTATTTTTAAGGGACGTTGGCCCAGGCCAAATCTAACAAGCACACAGCAAGTTGATTTCTGTAAACAAAAAATAAGGTAAAAGAGATGCCAGATCAGGCAGCAATTATTAGCTCTGAGCACACAAGGCATATTTTGCTCTTTATTCCTTTGACCTTCATATGTGGATAAATCATATTCCCCCTTTACACATCAGAGCATTGTAACAATGTTGTGACATTAACCAAAATATTGGGAAGCTGGCTTTCATTGTGTGCATGAACCTGTATTTGTACTGTAATTCTGTTAAGAAACTGTGTGGTCTTTTCTTTTTTTTTCATCTCTATGGGTGTACAGTTTGGTCTCCGAGGGACATTTTGAGTGCAGGGGAAAACCAGCAAGACAAGTGCTTTAAATATGTCTTCAATTAAAATTTCCTCTGTTAGTGGCACCACAAGATACACTTTTTCATTTTCTTTAAATACATTAGCTATGAAGAGAAATTAACTGATGTGATCATTACTGATCATGTGGAAAGTATCATTTTAAAAATACAAAAGCATGATGTCGTAGAAGACGAGTTATTAAAGGTGAGTTAGAGGTTTTTTTATTTTTTATTTTTATACCCAACTTCTCGTTCACCAACCTATACGTTCAAAAACTGATTTGTCAGGAATTAGATTTAAAAGCATTGTAAAAGAAAAAAAAAAAAAAAGAGAGATTAAAAAAACAGCTGAAACAGTTTACATTTTAAAGGCTTTCAAATCACCTTGTCTAGCATGTTCACATCCTGTATAAACCTGCTTTGAAAGCTTCTGGGAAAATGCATCCATAATTAATACAGGGGAACAACTGTCTGTCCACAGCTAATACAGGCAAAAATGCAAAGAAAGGTTGTACAATTTGTTAGTATTTTTTAAATGTGTCAGTAGTTTTGAGTGTTTTGTTTGTTTTGTATTTTTGCATCATCTTCTTTGAGGAAAAAAAAAGAAAAAACACTAAATGCACAGAGGTGATTTTATTGTTATGACTTGTGTAAATTGCTCTATCTCCCCTCTCCATTGTTGTTGCTGACTAATAAATTAAAAGCTCTATATTTTATAAGAACGGAATGCTCCCCATCCCCCCTTCATTGTGATTGGCTTGATATCTGATGTTGTCCATGTTCTGCCCAGAGCCATCTGGATCCCTGGAATAAAGTTGTAACTGTTCAAGAGACATATGTGCACATTTCTGTAAAATATATTCATTGAATTTGTGTTGTGAAAAATGAAACTTTACAAGGTAAAACATCTCCAGTCAGAAGACGCCGGAGGAGATTTTTCACTAAATTTGTGACAGAATTTTGTTACCTCTTAATAGGTATGGATTATGCTAGTCCCTTATCCCCATTGATTATTTAATTCAGAGAAAGCATTTTCAGTGCTTTAAGGTTCATTAACCCACATTTTAAGCGCTGTAGATGATCACCTGTGGGGGATTGGAATGGGTTCTTAATCTATGGACATTTCTCAAGTTTACCTGAGGCAGAGTCTCGGCATCTCAAAATAACCATAAACTATCAGCTACAGAACTGTGACACTTTCATTTTTACATGAAAAATAGTCCTATTCATTTAAATCTAAGAAAACTTACTTTTACGTTGTTGTCCTACAGATAGGGGTAAATTGATTGCATAATAAATGATCGGGAATGTGTAATGGAAGTTCATGAAAGTAAGTCTAGCTCACAGCACTGCAGGGAAACAATTGTTGTCTGGTCAGAAGAGAGCGCTTCAGTCAAGCCCATCAGGGTTTCTACACCTCATTAAATCCCTGACGGCTGAGCTGACCCCTGATCACCCAAGTGACTCACATTCTCCTACAACAATCTAGGTCAGCTGCAAAGTGGCAGAGAAGAACAAAAGAAGGGTAGGAAAAAAATCCATTGGATAAGAGCAGAAGGGAGGTACTTATAGGATAAGAATGTTAGAAGATAAGGTTAGGGGGTTTAAGTCCAGTTTATCTGGATCTGCATAAAAAATAAATAAAATAAATAAATACTTGATAATACTTATTGATACATCAGATGAAACCAATCAGTTCACTTCTTCTATCTTTAAGCGTGCAAAAGACTGCATGACCTGAATGACCATTTCCTGCTCCTGAACAAACCAAACTGAAGTTTCTGTGATTGGCCAGTGGCATCATCTTTGTATTCAGGATACCGGAAAGATGGGCTATTGATCAGGATATGTCCTTTAACGCCTAATTGCAAAGCTAATGCTTTCCCCTATAACATTGCAATATCAACCCTGTAGAGCACTGCACTTGCAGAATGCAGGCTTACTTTTAGTGACTAAAAGTCTTCAGTATGAGAGGAAGTACAGTAACGTGTAGGTTGCAGCTTTCACTGCACAGTAGCAGCAGGTGGTTGGGCTTGACATTAGGGGAGTGGACTAAAACAAGCTCCAAAACACACCAGAAGCCAAAAATGGTTGATGGTTAGGCTTCACCCCAACCTGTAAAAAACATATATGCTACAGAAACATTGAAAACAGAAAGGGAAGCAGACACAGTCTCTGCTTAAAATAATTTAAAAGTTTATGGGCTGGTGCAACCTCTTATTACACTCAGCTCCTGTATTTTCCTCTCTCTATATTATTTATTTATGTTGATGTCAATTTAATGCGTTTTACTTACACTGCATCTCCACTAGGGTTTTTGCTTGTCTTGAAGGATCCTGTATAAAGTTGTTGCACATCTGCTAGTGGCCCTCTGCTTCAAATCTTATTATCAATTATCCTTTTGTCATCATCATTGTCATTATAATTGCTGATAAAAGACATTTCCTACTGTTATCAAAGGCATTTATTCACATATTGAATTGAATGTATTAATTGAATGTATTTATTTGACAGGGATGATGCAACATAACACAGCTCCATACACAGCATGAAACTGATTTGTTGCACATGTTATAGCTATTGAGTCCTTATTATCTGTTGTTATTTTTGTCTGTCTGTTTGATCCATATGTTTCTTTCTTTCTTTCAATTCTCCCCCCCCTATTCCACTGTCTCTGCCCCACCTGTTGCTGGCCATCGCTGTTCACCAGGTTTCTATTTGTACGTAAGAATCCTTGCCAAAAGCTTGCTCATGGTGAAATATTGTTGAATGGACTCTATCTATATGTAGCCCTTTTCTAGCCTTTTACACTCAAAGCACTTTTACCCTACATGACACTTTCACACAATTCACACTCCATTCACACACAGATGGCAGAGGGATTAGCTCATCTTAATTATACATTAAGATGCATACATACACCATTCATAGATTTATGTTTATGCCATTGGAAGCAGTTTGGTGCTCAGTATCTTTGGCCCAAGCACACTTCAACGTGTGGTCTGCAAAGAGTGGGGATAAGAACACCAACTTTCCAATTGGGCGACGACCGACTGTGCCATAGCTGTGCCACGTTGTAAATAACATTACAGAGTTAAAAGAGTTCACATGCTCTTAGATTAAAGATAGCCTATCAGTTCTGAGATTCCTTTTGATGTTATTTCAGTGCTGTTAAAGGAAAAAGGAAAAAATGATTGCTTGATTAATTGTCAGACTCGTAACTCAGTCAAATTAAAACCAAACACAAAGGTTTTATAAAAGCATTGCTACCCCACTCTTGGCTGTTTGATGATAAGATGTCGTATTTTCATTAAGGGAAACTATCCATAAATCATTAAAAAAAAAAAATCTTATTATTATGTTATTTGTTTCTAATACATATTGTTTTTCTTCTATATGAAAAGTATTCCAGGTGACAGGATTGATTTTCTCATCATTGTAGCAGAGATTAAGTATTTATTTTATTTTTTTAAATGGACAAAAAGAGAGCTCGAAAGAGAGGTTAGCAGCGTGCAGGAACTTGGCCAACCACAAAGTGATGTGGACGAGCCCCTCGAGTTGTCTCTTTTTTCTATTTCTCCAGTTCTCTATTCTGACTATCTGGAAACAAAATATCTCCCTTGTGCTTAAAAAGAGAATTTACAAATTGAGAAACTACCATCAGAAATGTTTTACAGAATTGTATGATGCAACACACTTAGCACCCTCAAACCAAAAAAATGTAAAAGGTATCCATATCAGCTTAACTCTATTATCGATCAATTCATCAGTCAATGTTTATTTGTAAAGTGCAAATACATTTCAAATGTTATCTCAAGACACTAAGAGCAGGTCTAGACTGTACTCTTTGTTATATTTAAAATATCACCCCTGCTGGTTCATAATACATACAATTTTAATATAATACACACAGGCAATCGTTAAAAACATGTTGGATTCTTCTTTTGTTTAATTGCATGAATAAATTAAAAGAAAATCTGTTCATTATTCATTCTGTTTTGTTTTTCTTGTCTTTGACCCTTGTTTTGGGGATCCAAAAATATGCTCTCTTTGTAAAATGTATGACACAAAGGCCATCTGACAATGATACCTTTTTCTGCTCAATTTAGTCCTGATGACATAATTGGAAACCTATATGAGAGCATGTCTGGAGAGACCATTTTCTCCAGCGTTAGTTTGTTTCTGAAAAGCGCAGACAATAGGTCAAATGGTCTGGACAACATCACAGGGCATATAGGCCTACCAGGCTCAGATGGCATCTCGTCCCCTTTTCATCCCTCCACATAGACAGATCTCTGTTCTCTTTGGTTATCAGATCTATTCCAAGGAGCAGCAGAGTCGGGACGGGGGTTTCATGAATAGAGGACAACAATATTCAAGGTCAGCCTCCCACGCTGTAACTGTTCACATTATGTCTGTATCATCTCGGCATCACTTCAAATCCATCCACCTCCGCCTCTGAATCAGAAACTGGCTCTAAACCAAGAGGCTGATCCACATTTTAGAAATTCTAAACTACCCACAACCAATGTTAACCTATCATAATCTGATCAGACAGTTCTGTAGCCCATTCTTCACAACACAGTGGAACATTATCTCCAGAGTGGCATATCACATGACATAAAGCCATGTCATTGGCATCACTAACATCATTATATTCACTTTTTCAAAGGGGAATCCAACTCTGTCTTATCGTTGCGTCTGATCTGGTGCTGGGTGACTCAGAAGCGGTGGTGGCTTTCTGTGACTATCTGCTCCGTCTCTCTCACAGCCTGACACTTACTGCATTGTTGGAGTAGAAGTGGAAAGCTTGGCATGCAATGAAACTTGTTCTGTGTTCATAGGCTTATTTCTTTAGATCAACAGACTCAACCACGTTAACAAACTAAACTCAGTCCACATAAAGCATGATGGGCTATTAATTGATTTGGCTTGGCCTGGCCTGGCCTGGGACTTTCCACAAGCTGGGTTAAACAGTTCAGCCCCTAAAGTAGCTGGATATTTCATTTGGTGTATCACATTATATTCTGCTCTTGATAAACTCCCAGTTCTCACATTGTCAGTCCTCATCATGCTCTTGCTATGTGCAGATGAGATTCTGGGGCATGTGGAATAGTCATTGTCGTCCCGCAGAGTCTTCCAAAGCAATGCAGTGAAAAAGAGTAAGCAACACTGCTCTCTGCTGCTCCTACATGCTTCAACAGGAGTCCTGTTTAAAGCTGCATAACATAACATAACCAGCAGATGGCAGGATGCAGCAGCGTCTGTTTGTACTGAATAGACAGTGAGCATGTCTATTTGAAGTGTGCAATATAAAAAAGGCCCATAAGAATATTATTTTTGATAGTTTGTACTATGTTATATAGCCTACTAGTTTGCTCAATAGAGCAATAATGCTCTGAAATGTAGAAACTCTAAATCCAATGTACGTCAAAATACAGAATTATTTTGAGCAAAATAAAGTTTATGAATTTAAACTGAATCCTAAAAATGTGTGAGTAATATTTTATTGTTGTGACTTGTTGAATTTGGTATTTTTGGTATTTGATTCCAAATATAAGGGATGGGCCTATTTTGAAAGGGTCACAAGATACTTTTGAGGGTCATATTTTGTAGTTCTAGAAACAACAAAAACAATATATTGTTACTCAGATACTTGAATATATATGATGTACACAAAGATAACTTCACCTCTTTGGATAAAAGTATAAAGCAACCTTCTGAGAAGTTAAGACAAAAAGAAGTCTCTTTGGTCAAACTGCTCACAGCTCAGATATTTAAAAAATGTTAACAGTGGCCTTAATTATTTGTTAGTAAGCCAATAGTATGATTAGGAGCTGCTCACTTAATGTCAAATATTGCTTCTTGTTTTATGTGTGAAACCATAAATCTATATTGTAGCTGCCAAGATAGCTAACAAATAAATGCAGTGGAGAGAGATTAGAGTTTGTCACTTCATAATATGAAGAGAAAACGAAGATTTGAGCAAATATTTTGATGACTTTTAACTAGAAATAGATTCAATTCACAAAATGTAATGTTTAATATGTTTAACTTCACTTATATAGGCCCATTTTTATATTATGCAGGTAAACCTCAGTTAGCAACATGATTGAAAAACATTTAAGCAAAATAAAAATAACCAAAAAAACATATTAGTATGTATTTATCTAATGTAACTCAGGAGATATCCAGCAAGTATCATCATTATCAAATTCCATGAAATCTGGTATTTGGTATACAGTATATCCGATATGTATTTAAAAAACCTTTGTATAGTAGTATATAATAATACATTGTTCCTAATATTAACCTCACTGACAAGCAAGTCTCATAATATAACACTTAATTACAGTAGATTGATTTTGCCATTGATACCCCCTCCCAAATATTGGTAGAGCTCTGTTTAAAACGGCTGCTGACATTGATTGAAGTTTATTACTGAAGGCTTTGCAACATTGTAGGGTTGTGTTTGACCTCACTGGCAAGCAGTAAGCTGAGGCAGCAAAGCCATACAGGGAGTTATTGAGATTGATTGCTTTATAATGTCTTCATGCCAACAAAATCAATACAACACATCACATCCATCCATCACCATCATATTTCTTCACCTTTAGTCATCATCTTGATCTAAGGCCTGATAGAGTTACCTCAAAGATGGAAACATCAATGGAGTGTAAGAATGTAAGAAAACGCAATCCACACTCTGCTGTAACTGTTATAGTATGTATATTTAAGTTCAGTTTCGCCCAGAGGTAGCCTAGTTTGGTATTCAATGTTATATTCACGTTTCCTCTTAGCAAGGACTGACTCTGATTGATAGCCATTCATCTCTATGTTGCTGGAAGTGAAAAACAAAAAAGCTGACACTTATCTCACCCTACCTTTTGCAAAGAAGTCACCTAATAGCACAGAGACAGATATAGGATCCCCCAGAGCCCCGAGAATGTACAGATGGCTGTTATACGTTGTGACATGTGCATGAAAAGAGAAACTCTCCCAGGAGGAACACATTGAATCTCCCAGAGGACCCTAAAAAGCGAGTTCCCTTCGTTATTATCCAGACGCCAAATAGCACTGCAGGGATTTTTTCAGGATGGGTGCTAAGCGTGTGCTAATGGAGAGTGTGTAACACAGATGCTCAGCTTCATGTTCGGGTGGAAGCAGAGTGTTATGACACAGTCGATTTCTCTATCCTCCACATGTATAATGTAATTTTTGTGTCTGACATTGACATAGATAAATGATGAGGATCAAAGATGACTAAATGAATGAATTAGAATTTTAATACCACCAAAGTCATCAACTCATTCAAGGAGTACAGTACAGAGCTCACAAATGCAAGACAGGACCTACAGGTGACCACTGGTCCTGGCGAACATCACATCTACAAATACACCTTTAAGTGCATGGCAAAATGAACAGACATGAAATACTAAATACAGTGAGGAATGTACTGGAAAAAAACATTGCTTTATATTGTGTAACAGTATTGAAAGAGTATTTATTTGCCATCTAAACAAAGAGAACTGACTACATGAAATAATCTATTCACACAAAAAACTTCATAGTCTTTTGTTTTAGCCTGTGCTTAAAATCTATATCATCTAAATATTTTTCTAAAACATTGTGTGTGTGTGTGTGTGTACCAATCTACTTTTAGCACAAATTAAAAAGAGATACATATATAAACAAAGGACTCTGACACCATATAGTCAAACTTGAGATTCTTAGAATTATAAACTTGGTTAGTTTTGTCCATAGCCCCTTTTATTTAAAATGCACACTTTCAAACAAATTCACAGGTGCTCACGGTAAATATTCCTGACAACAGATTGGGACAAAACTAGCATAACAATGTACTTCTGACATACCATATTACTGTTTCATCAAATAATTGTGTTAACAACATGGCTGCTGCCTCCATGTGAGCAAGGAATCAAAGCCCATGGCTGAACGTGAGCTAACATATGAAACCATGTGGGCACTCACAGGCCAAAGTAGCAAAATGGTCTTATCTATACGCCCCCACACACTTATCTGACAGCAGCCACGTGTTGTTTAAGTGGCCCAGATGGGCCTGACAGCTGGCAAGGACTACAGACTTCCACTTAGGTACATGTACTGTTTTTGAGAGGACACCAGGTATCACAGTTTCTGCAGCCAGTCAAATATTGCTCAATT
This sequence comes from Labrus mixtus, assembly GCF_963584025.1. Taxonomy (NCBI): domain Eukaryota; kingdom Metazoa; phylum Chordata; class Actinopteri; order Labriformes; family Labridae; genus Labrus; species Labrus mixtus. The sequence goes on along the minus strand of NC_083618.1, from coordinate 7,861,407 downwards.
TCCTCTAGAGTGATTACAGAGAGAACTTCCTCTGTTGCTCTTTATTCATGCTCGAGGGGACCAGTGGCAGGAAGGGATAGATTGTTATTACTGTTTATTAGAAATCTATGGAATAAAAAAAAATGAAAAAGTTTAGAAGAAAGCAAACGAAAACATGGAAATATAAAATAACTCTAAATTATAACAAAAGTTTAAAAAATTGTCAAATGCTCGGAACATTGTTGTCAGTAGAATAAATGTCAGCAAGGCTGAGTTGATGAGGAGGACTCTAGTTACCACAAAGTCAAAATTATACAAGTCTTCCCTTGAAAGCCGCATGTGGTCAGTTAATGCACATTTTGTTTTAAAAAAACAACTAAATATTAAGACAAATGTGGCATTTAGGTCAATATCATATCACAGAGGCCATGGTTAAACCACAGCAAACGCAAGTAGACTAAGCATTTCAACTAAAAAAAACAGTTTCTGTCACGCGATGGATAAAGATGTCATGGACTGCCGTCTCTATAAAAGGAAAGCTACAAATTAATTTAGATGCATAGAACTGCTATGTACTGTAATCAACATTTTTTTTTTTATCATATTGACAGCAGGGGCCCTTAATGAACAAGTAGCAATAAACAGCATAATGTGCAGTGTGCTTTTGAAAAGTCCACATTGTTTGTGGCAAGAGGTGAGCATGAGTTGTGGTCTATGTTAAGAAGAAGTTGGTAGAAGGGCATCTTTATCCACCAAGTGTTTGTAAATGTAGGATGAAGAGCAGAAAGTGAAAATGCATGCTGTTTTGGCTACTTCTACAAAGGTCTCTATATACAGAGTCTTTACACATATAGCTATGAGGTGCTTTCCTGAGCAGGAACTTAGCAAAGGGACATAATGTTTGTGTGTGTGCTTATGTGCGAAGCTGCCTCGTTCACAAATACAGTACTGGGCATTATAACTCCCAGTCACCAGTCTGTTTAACACAAAATAACTGGTAAGTGTCGACGATATCAGTGTATAAAGATAACCTAATCCCTCCTGTGACAGAAATATGTGATCTTCTCAATGTGTGAGGAGGACGAGCACTTGCTGAGTGTTGGAGTTCAAGGTCAAAATATCTCAAGCTAAACTTTCTACTCATTCAAAGAACACATTCTCTATTTGCAAGCGAGGGAGGGAGAAGTTACTTAAATAAAATTTTCAGCACATTTAAGTCTTCCTTGAATCCTCTCATCGGTAAGAGAAGTATAAGAAAGAAAGACTTTTTCTGAAATTCCCTGTTTGACAGCAAATCTGTTTTTGCCCCTAAAACTCAAGTGTTCAAGGACACGAGTGGTTTATATTATCCAACATAAAATACCGGAGGGTCAGTGAAAAAAGATACAATACATTTTGAAAGAAAGTCAATGTAACACAGCACTCAGGAAAGGTAGCAAACAGCCTCCATGAGATGATACTAATGCTGCAAGTGAGAGAGAAGCGGAGTCAGTGTCACCATGCTAGCAGCTAATGTACAGTGTGCAGGAGTTGGTGGGGACTTCAGAGGTCACACAGGGGAGGGTGGGAGGGGGTCCTAACCCTGCTCGTCCCCAGCCTCAGGGTCTGCCTGAAGAGCAGCCAAAGCTTCTCCATTACAACGTGATGATGGCTCGCCCTCCTGTGGAGGCGGGCTTGGCTGCTGAGGCTCAGCAGATGACGCTGCTTCCCCGGCTCCGGCCTCCTGGGCCGGTTGGCTTATCTCGGCTGCAGCAGGGGGCTCTGTGACGTCAGCTGGTGCTCCGTCAGGTGCTGCCACAGAAGTAGGTGCTGAGGGCTCTGTGCCTGTCTGGGGAGCTGTCGTGGCTGCTGGGGCAGCGGCCTCTTGGCTGTTTGTCTTTGACTCAGGTACTCTCAGTCTCTTCATGATGGTGGTGACCCGAACCGCTTTCTGTAGGAGAACGAAAGAACAATGTGAACTCAGAAAGGTTCTGTATCCTGAAGACTGGCTAAGAGAACATCAACTCTCGAAGGACTGCCATAACTGTTATACAATACTGCAACACTACACTTCTCTGTACAATGACTGTACAAGTCCTGTTGAGCTTTGTGAAAACAAATAACAAAACAACTTACCTTCCATTTAGCCCTGGCAAAGTTCTTCTCTATTTGTGCGCACACATTTTCCTTAATGTTCTTATCAGAAGCTGCACCGCCAGAGATCCTGTTGTACAAAATAGGAACATAACGTAACTCCACATAAGCCTGATGTTTCCCCTATCTTTGCATGCCACAGGCGGCTGCAAACTGAATTTATTGTTCACTTTTTGACTGGCAATCTTTCGCAGGACAGTTTAACCTTTGAGGAATTTTTTAAAGCCACGCTTAAAGTGTGGCTAACAACATTGGCTATAGATGCTGCTGTAACTTGCGAGCTGAAATGTAATGATTATTACGCACAGAGAAGTGATTTACCTTTAACAAGATAACCATGAAATGACACAATGTGTGTTTTTGTCACATGTCAAGAAGGAAAAAACAGTCTGCTCTTTATCTGATCACAATACAGTCTGAACACATCTCCATGGATTTAGCTATTTACACAAGCAAAGCTCTGCTGCCTACCATTCATGATTAATAGCCTCCTGGGCTGTCAGCCTCTGGTCCTGATCCACCTCCATCAGACGAGAAACCAGACTCTTTGCTGTCAGTAAAGAATCACACAGAATAAAATCAACAAAAGGGGGTTTTGTTCTCTTGGATGGAAACATACTGTAAACATGCCATGTGGTTTTTTGTTAGGTTTAAGCAAATGGTTTTATAATTCATTTCACATTCACACACTGATGGCAGAGGCTGCTACATGAAGTGCCCAACTGCCCATCAGTATTATTCAATTCACAAGCATTTAAACGCCGCTGGCATAGCAGCGAGACAAACTTTGGGTTCAGTGTCTTGCCAAAGGATTGGGGTCAAAACCCAGACTAAAGACTATCGACTCTACACTGGCTCACTGGCTGTGGCTCACAGAAGCTCAGAAGGGGAAAATATTCTCTTGAATTTGAAATATTTACCTAGTAAGCTGTCATTCTCTGACAGTGTTAGTACCTGAATCAGAGATTTCATCCCAATATGGAGAGTCAAATTCATAATCGCCTGCCAGGATCTTTCGGAACAGGTTCTTGTCATGGTTTTCATAATCATCGTCATCAGTTTCATCATAGAAAGGAGGGTTGCCTGACAGCCTAACATAGAAAAGGAAGAAGAGAATGAACAAGTCAAAAACAATCTGCAACCTTTTTACAGACAGCAATAAAGACTTCAGATGAGGTGTACGGGTTAGCATCACAACTTACAGAATGTACATGATGACACCCGTTGCCCAGCAGTCCACCGGTTTGCCATAGCGCTGTCTGCCAACCACTTCTGGAGCTGCACACAAGACAGACCTTTTATCAAAATCTCTACCAGTTTAAAAGCGACACCAGACAGCCAAAACACTTTCTCCACTGATGTGCCTTTTTTTAATGTTGAGAATATTTATATTCTCACCCAAGTACTCTGGTGTTCCACAGGGGTCCTTTATAAGTCCATTCTCCAACTTGGCAAGATGGAAGTCACTGATGACTATCTTAGAGTTCTTCAGGCGATTGTAATAAACCAAGTTCTCCAACTTAAAAAAGAAAACAATGACAGCTTCCAATGAATAATTCAAGTTCATCATTTTCACAGTTCATCATTTAGTGAGAACTAAGACGGTCGAATTTCAGTTCTGAGATCATTCTAATTATTTTTGACAGAAAGAAAATGAGGAGTCTTAAAACATCTAAAAGTTCAATTAACTTGTGCAGATTAAAATGGAAAAAAATCAAGTGTGAAACAGTCTGATTTATTTCTATGACTTTATTATGACTGGACATCAACTAAGTGCTATGATCAATTTTGATGTATTTCCATTTAAGAAATAAATGAGTTTTTATTCCTTCAGAAAGTTCCACACATGTTTATGGAGATGTAACAAGACAGGCTCAAGAAATCCACACAATGATCCGGGAGTTTTTTCCATATGGATTTGTAGCATTTAGCAGTAATGACCCCTGTCTCAAGAAATGGTCACTGATGGAGTCTAGAGGTAAGTGAGTGGAGATGAGACAACTAGCACTCACAGTTAATATTAGCCAACATCAGACATTGGTCATTTTTAAATGGTTTTAACAAGTCTTTAGATTTTGAGTTACCCTTGTAACCTGTATCTTTGTCTTTATTATTTCACTGAAACCAATTAAAGGTCATTTTTGATAGACATTTACAAAATCTAATCACAGAATGACCTTAATATATCATTAGACATTAAGGAAACATGCTATGTTGAAGTGCTGGCTTTTCTAGCCAGTATCCTCCTTCTAAGTTAAAGAAGCATGATGGTTTGTTTTTGATTTGACCAGAGAAGTAAGCGACACCTCCACACAGACATTTTGCCGCTCCTCACTAGGTTTGCCTGGCAAACCGATACAGGTGTTGCAGTAATGAAAACAGACAAGTGAACTGGTTCTTCCCATCCTAAAAAGCCTTTTTCTGATAAGCTTCAAGACCAGAAACGTTGTAAAAATAGAATAAATGATGGAGATGCTTTTTAAAATGGAGAGAGTTTAGAATGCAGAAAGGTTTCGGGACTAATGCAGAGCTGATTAAACACTGAAGCTTCAATTTCTGCGACATAGCAACCTAGCAAGCATGTCCACTCTTGGGAGGAGGGGGCGGGGGGAGACAGCTCTCTCCGATGTTTTGAATTTGGGCTGCAGTAACCATTGTCACACATGTCATGTTTGTGCTTGTGTTTATTTCGGGCCTATGTGTGTGAGAAGCATGTCTCTCAATAACAGAGTGTAAACCAGAATTTTCCGAAAAAAATAATAGAGTATATAAAAAAACAAGAGATTTTGTCTGACATAGTTACAGTAACTGAGGAGGGCATGGCTTGACAAAGGGTCAATCACGTGGCCATGCTTGCTGCTGCACATGTGGCGCACATGGATATGGGGTAGGATTATAAATAGTACATAACATTATATCAAAGGTCCGTCAACAACGTCTACAGAAGTTCAAAAGTACAGAAGTTCCACGTCATAAACCATTAATAGTGTGGGCATCCTTAAAGGTGCACTATGAAGTTTTGGTAGAGAAATGTGAAAGTTGGAGAAGTGTACAGATTCGGTGGTATTTGTTAATAACCCTATACCCAAACTGTCCTCAGAGGAAGATTTGGTCCCTGGAACACTGTTTGAAGATAAAATGATACGCAAGAAGTTGTGGTGGGGGGCCCACAACAGTGACACCGTAACTCTCCTGGTAGCTTTTTAGCTGCAAACAGTGTTCCAGGGGCCTATTTTTCCTTTGAATACATTTTGTGTATTTAGTTCAGAAAATATAGCAAATAATTGTTTCCCTTCTCCAACTTTCAAATTTCAAGACCAAATCTACAAAGTGCAGCTTTAACTAATGGACATTGTACAAAACTAAAGCTGGGGGTGTTACCTTGAGGTTTCTGTGGACGATATGCAGGGAGTGGAGGTATGCCACAGCCTCCAAAACCTGGCGCACCACATTACTGGTATCTCGTTCTGAGTAGTAGCCCTGGTCCAGGATCCAGTCGAATACTTCTCTGCCTGTTGCACTAAGATAAAAAGAAGGCATTAAACGAGTATAGAAGTTGTTACTGGTTTTATGCAGAAAGCTGTGTGAGTTCATTTTATCCTAGCGAGGTAGATTTGTAAGTAATACAATGTTAATTGCTTTAATTTGTCAGAGAACATTTATGTCATCAGCCTTTATCTTTCCATTTTCCTTCAGCCTCTGAAACTTTTCAAAAAACGAAAAAATAATCTGGTAGTTTAGAATTCTGCAAATGTAATTTTGCATTGAATGTTTGGCGTGAATGTAAATTACACTGTTCTTAGTTTTACATTTTCTTACAGGATTTCATAATGCCCCCTACCTGTTAAAGGGAAATCATTTTAATTATTTCCCCAAAGATGTTCCTTTGTGTTTGATCATTTTCTTTCTAACCAAAGTCATAAACCTCACGTGTCCTCGAAGTATGAGACTACAAGCTCACATTTAGCATATCCATAGAACTGGGTCTAATTCACCAAGAAAACATGCTGATGAGAATGGCGCAGCTAGCAAGCAATCATATCTGAATACCAAATAAGAAGAGTTCAGAGCAGGTCTCATATCTACCAGGCCTCAGGCTACAACAGCTTATTCCCCACGAGTCTATAATCAACACATGCAGCCCAGCAGGCCCAAGCGGCTGCAACAAGCAGAGAGCCTTTTCCCCCGGCTCATCAGACATCTGAACTCACAGCTCAAGGAAGAGGAAGTACTCCTTTTTGGTCTCAAAGACATCAACCAGCTGGAGAATATTGGGGTGCTTCACCCTGAGGAGACATGACACAAATAACAAGACAGAGAGACACAAACATAAAGATATCAAGAATGATTTCAGGAGTCACATAGGGGAAGAGGAATGCATCATTCATTCAGATGGAGGAATAATGTAAAGATCTGCTACGATGCTCATTAATAACACATGAATGCAAGGGAGTAACTGTGGAATTAGCGAGATACATTTTAACGCAATCTGTTAACTTCACTTCTCAACACTGAGAGCTTCCTGTCCAACTGTCGATACCACAGATAAACAGATTCATGTAATCTGATGCATCCATCTGGGAAGAAAAAAGACCATGCAGCTGCGTGGTGCTGAGCATCTGACCATGCCTTCTTCAACCACAGCGCCAGATGGGAAACTTAATGGTGAATTGAGCCCATTAGACAGCCAGTAAAGTTTGCAATACACTCAAACTGCCTTCAGTCATACTAAATAAAGAACAGGGTCGACAGAGCTGTTCCTCATTTATGTCATCACTCACAGGTGTAATGTTGAATAACTGTAAACTCTGTTACAATAGGAGCCAAGGAAAAACACTACACTATGGGGAAAAATTATAGTGAGGCTTTTGGACAATTTCCATTTTCCTTGTGGGGGTTTTCTGATAACAATACTTCAAGTCTGAGTTCAAAATGTGGGCAAAAAAAATAATTGGTGGACATTGAATGAATTCCAAATAAGTGAAGCCAGTGGGAGAGATTTTCAACATAAAGTATGGCTTACTGCAGCTATTTCGAGACAGTGATATTGTTCTTCTTTAAATGAATCACTGGATAATCTTAAAAAAAGAATTCTTCAACAGCATAAAGATATGGTAGACAAGTATTTATTTTGCAATTTCCTGGGTGTTTGCACAAAACACTCGTTGGTACAGTATATGCTTTCAGAGAAGTGGTCAGTTTACGGCCGGGCACACCAAATCAAAAAAAGGTATATTTCCCAATGTTAGAAGACACCCTCAAGACATATTTAAGAAAAATAAGTTTAAAGGATTGGAAAAATGTTGACACTTATATGGACTCACAATGACAATCATCTCTATCTCATCTCTATATATTGCCTGTCTTCTTTTTTGCTTTCCTGTCAAATAAATGCAACAATGCTCTACAAAATTGATCAAATGATAAATGAAATATAAAATGTGTTTATCTTGTGAAAAATTACTTTTCCATACTCATTCTTTGATAATATGTAAGGTAGAAATATTCACACATTGTCTATCCCCTCTCTGCATGAAATCGGTTTGCCAGCAATTATTCCTAGCCTTTGAAAATGTCATCATGTTTGACTGAGTTGAGGGCACTTTTTATCCGGTGAGTTAGATCATCACAGATACGATATGAATATGTTTCAGATGAACAAAACTAGGAAAACAGGCTGTGATTGATCTGAGTTGTTTAAACAAAACAAGCAACAAGATTGTCTGCTCTCTTTTTTTTATTGTTGGTGTCTCTAGAATAAGTACTTAAGAATATGAAACAGGGTTAAAAACAAACTTCTCATCTGAATATCATTCATCAGTTAGTGCAAAACTTACATCTTTAAGATTAGGATCTCGTTTTTGGCCGCCTTGCGCACTTTCCTTCCATCCTTTTTCAGGAACTTTTTACAAGTGTACATTTTCATTGTAGTTTTGTCCTTGGCCCTGAATATCTCACAGAACTCCTCCCTGGAAAGAATCATTTTACAGCAATTCATATCAACATGAATCAAAAGCTTGACAAAATAAATAAAGTCTTTGTTGATGATGCTTGTGCTACTGAAGAAGCTGTGGAGATACTTACGATTTAACAATTTGACCCAGGTCATATTTATCTGTCACATCCGAAGGATTGCTATAATCCTTCTTTTCTCCAATTGTTATACAGCCAAATGGCATGGCCGCTCCTGACCTGTGGTAAGAGAACAAAATGAGAGACAGATGAGTGAGATAAATTACAAATGAAACAAGAGAACATTTTGGCAAGATGTAATAGGGCGTGTTTGGCATCCCGCCTTCATGATGATCTCTCTTCAATTTGGCATCACACTGTGCCTTCATGTTACACTGGATGATGACTAGGCTAAAATGTGTCCCTCCCCCAGTCATAAACAATTACTCCAATAATGCTGAGGAAGCCTTTCAAAAGCAGAAAGGCTAAAGAGCCACCAGAGGATCTATGATGTAGTGGATTGTTTCACTAATACTGAAACAGAGCCTTTCATGTGCCTGCTTTAATAATTGGCAGAGCCATAGAGGGATCTGCTGCACAGGCTCAGCTTTATGCTAATACAGTATTCTAGCTTATATAAGTATAAAACAGCTAGGGTAATGTTTTTGCCGTGATGCATAGGTCTGGACTAAACTCACTGTGGGGTAAAAGTTGCAGACCATTGGGGTCAGAGAGTAGAAGGGGCAGATGCTTATATGGTCCCAGCTCAGTGAGGCAAGAGAAGCATTCTCAATCAGAAAAAGTGAACCAGCAATTACATCTACAGCACCCCAAGACTCAGAGAGGAATTAAAGTACTTAAGCTCTGCATCAACACTTGAACACCCTAATTGCTGTGCAGCCTCTCTGTGCCTCTCTAAAACAGAAAGGTTTTTTTTTTTACAGAGACTCTAATGTTGTAGTCTGCGTTGTTGGGTTTATTTTTGTAACTCAGAGGAAAAAGAGGAATTTTTTATTTTTTCCCCAATACCGTAGAGTCAGACAACCAAAAAGAAGAAGGAAATTGGAAGGTTTGGGATTGTTCATAAAACATTCATGTTCCCCAGCAGTCAGTCGAGAGAACACAGTTATTTTGTGTGCATGTTTGGGTATGTTAGTGTGTGTGTGTGTGTGTGTGAGAGAGAGAGCGAGAGAGAGAGATCTTTGTATGAAACAGAAATGTAAGCGCTGAAATATAAATATCTGAGAGTCCTCTTTCTAAATCTGTAATTCAGGAATTACAGGATAGTATACACTAAGTGTCTTAACTTCAGAAGCTATAGACTCGCACTGCTCATTATGCACCTGCAGCATTCATAGGGCACAGGCAGTGTCAGAGAGCACAGGTGCAGAGCTGCTGAATGTAGACATACTTACAGCTAAACAGCATTTTCCAGCATCGGATAAGTAGTTCATTTATTTTTTCCCAAAATGATGCAACCTTTTGAATATCTTTTTTTCTTTGCTAATGTAATGAAAGATAATGATTCATCTATTCATTTTTTCTTGTAGATGACAGAACTCAGACATTTCTGGAATATTATGTAACGGCACAGATTCTACCCATCGTCTGGTTCAGGATAGAATCAATCAAGTGTCTGTTTGACGCTATAGAGCAGACAGAAAGAGGGACTGACAGCCAACCTGAGCAGTTGCCAGGCAACCAGTGGTGAGTTTAGGTAGCTCCCATCCAAGAAAAACATAGTAAATATCCAATGCAACATTGAATTTTTAATTCAAATTCAGGTTTTATATACATAAAAAGAAGATACAAGATTTTGTTTAAAAAAAAAAAGTTGTGTTTTTTACCTTTAAAAAGAGACAGGAGCTATTTCTATCTCCAGTATTTCCAGTATAGAAACAATGAGAGTGAGATTGATCTTCTCATCAAGCTCGATCAGCAAGAGTTAAAGAACACTTTCCCAAAACATGAACTGTTGCTGTGAGTAATTCAAAGAAAACCAGCGTCAGAAGACAATGCCTGAAACATTTCTAATTAACATTAAATGGAATTGCGATGAAGGAGGCTAAATTTAGAGTGGCCTGGCCCTTCATCGCATTCATGCAAAAAATCATGAAGATGTATGTTTATCAAGGAAGTAGTCCTGCTCTTTGATTTGCAATAGGCTTACTGCCCTCAATGGATTTATGCTTCCATTAATGTTGAATCATCGATCTTGATACAAATCTTGATACAAACATTTTTTCATCTGTTTAAAAGAGTGTCATGATAGTACACCTGTAAACCCTACTTTTTTTTTTTTTAAAGGCAATTAGATCCTAAATTTTTGAAAATTGTTCACCATGGAAATATCTCACAAAAGACAGAAAAAGTAAGTGGGATCAGACAAGAACATATCTGGTAAAGGGGCTGCTGATAGCCTAGCTGTTACAGTTTGTCATGTACAAAGGCTAATAGTCCTCATCGCAGCAGTCGTGGGTTTGAATCTGACCTTGGCCCTTTGCTGCATGTCACCCCTTTACTCTCTCCTCCCAAAATGTCATGTCTCTCTTCAGTTGTCCCATCAAATAAAGGCAAAAGGCCCTAACAAAAATTAATTTGTAATCTGCAAAGACAATAATATTACCTCTCTCAATAATTAAAACTAATTAATAAGGCATATTAGCCTATTTGGGGGCCTACAGAACAACCTAACCAACCTCTTGTGAACAGTTGTGGATATTCTGTCTGTTAAGCTTCTTGACTTTTAAAAGGGTGGCGTGCTGTAAAATGATGATGCAGCAAAAATTTCTTCAGATGACTTGAAAAAAGAAAATATTTATATTCCCAGCCACACCAGATCCATCTGTGCTGACGGCCTGGGTGATAAATATCCACATGTAAATGAGTGCAACCAGCATGATGCGTAACGCGTTATGTGTAAGAAGGGCAATCTGTTTGCCGAAGCTCTGCGAACTGACTCGTAATCTAATTTGAGAGACATTTCAAATAGCTGAGAGAAAACTGTGCACTCTCTGAACTTCCATTTCTCATCCGAGACCCGAGTATAAGCTATAGTGTGTAGTCAGCGAGAGGGGCTGACCTTTTCTGGCTCCCTATCTCTTACCCTCAATATGCTCTACATGTCTCTCTGTGGTAAATGCTTTGACTCGGTGAAGTTCTGCTGCAAAGAAGAAAAGAGAGTTCCGCAGGGCCAGTGGCTTAAATAGAGTTTACTCTGAGCAGATCTGACAGAAAAAAGGAAGTAGTAATCATTCAAGGAGAAAATCTTTATTATGCTTCTGTAGCAAACATTTTTGATTTGGAGACAGCTACAACAGTTGTAAAGGGTTGCTGTGATTTGTGAGTGAAGAAGAAGACTGGAGGAAAAGTGAGTTAAAGCAATTTGGATGATGATTCAAGCTGGTAAGAAGTTAATAAGTAAACCCTTTGTTGTTGTGCAAACACTTTGCAAAAGTGCGCAGTGGAGCAATATTCCAAAGGCAGATTTATGCAGCAAAACCAAAAGTATGTTCCTAAAAAGTCTCAGTCGGCCTCTCTCATTTCATAAAAAGTAGGACTTACTGTGATGGATGAGTATTTGTGAAGCAATTCAAGTGGAAAGAGCATGATGCGGCTTATATCATATAACAGAGACTGGATAATGGGCCCATTTGGACTGCCCACCATCAGCAACATTCAGGCATTATCCCTACATATTCCGAGTGTTATCTGCCCTGCAGGAGCACCGATCAATGGCTCGTGATGCTTTATGGCCTAATATGTCGGTCTCCAGCTTGGATTTTCTGCAGAAAAGATGTAAAAGAAAGAAGATGGATGGATCGTATTAAAGATCTTGGGCTTATTAGGGCGCAGAGCACCTCCTCTCACTGGAGGAGCGAATAAGTAAGTCAGGTTTTTCTTGTTGCCTATTGAAATCAATGAGAATCAAACTGAATTCAGCGCTTTTGTGCAGTGTTAAGACTTTTAAACACAGCATAATAACATTGGGGAACATTAGACAAATGGCTGTTTGGGATAAGCCTATGTGTATGTGAGTAAGTTTGCACTATATTCCACATGTTAATTCTTTAGAGATAAAAGCGTTTTTTCTTGTTTTTTGGGAAATCATTTGCTATTTAGTTTAACTCTGTCCTTCTTCAACCCTTCCCTACTTACACTCCCTCTGGCTCAGCAGCATCTTAATGAGGATGCACAGTAAAGATCAGACCCCATGCATCACACTTGTGCTGACTGTAGGCCATTACAGATTTACTGAAGGGAAACTAAGCAGTGCTGACTCTCAACAGTTAGGTACAAACTATATTTTATACAGACCACAATCCCTTGAGCCAGATAAGAAATATGATCATATTAAAAAAAAATGCTGCATTAATTACTTTTCATTTTTGATGGATGAACAGTTTTCCCTTCACAATTCTTATCCCAAGTGTTGTGTAAATGAAGACATCAGACTACATACTGATTCGCTTTGCTGAATACCTCTTTGAAATAACATAATGCCTGTCTAAGGAAATGTTTACACAAGAACGATTTTCTGAAAACAGGTTGGTTTTTCATTTAAAGAAAAGAGCTTGTATGACACCTTTCTATTCATCTTTTACACTGCATGTCACACACTGATGGCAGAGGTTCTGGTATCTAAAGTGACCATCAGAAGTAACTCATCGCATTCATACATATTCACACGCCGTCGACTAAGCAGGAGCTATTCTGGGTTTAGTGTCTTGCCCCAGGACACATATAATACAGGAGCTGGGAATCGAACCTTCCAGTTGAGAGACGACCGACTACCAACTGAGCCACAGCTGCCCCTAAGTGTTCACACAACAACGTTTTGATAACAACTGCCATGCACAGTTGCGCAAAAACATCTAAAAATGCTCTTCATGCCAGACTTTGTTATGAAACGACACGTGCATGCTTGTCCTTCAACAGAGCAGTGCGGGATAAACATACAAAAACAGCTAATGCATGAATATTTGTGAGGACGGACAATGTTGTGAGGATGTTACTCTAAGTGACACTAAACTACAAAGAGAATTTCAAATAAATGTCGACTGGGAGTGAGTGGCACAAACAGAACTCGGGAGTAAGCCATTGTTGTCCACTAACGCATGGCTATTGACTTGAAGCGTAAGGCTACTGTTTAAAGGAGGAACAGAATTGGAGCAGTCTACACTGCGACTGAATCGGTGCTGTTTTCAGTCAAAATGCAACAAAAGGTTGCCATTGTTGAAGTGTTGTCGTACAAACAGGGCGTTAGATATATTAATTGCCAATGTGTTATAAAATACAGGCAGCGAGACATTTAGTGTTTTGAAAATGAAGATAGTGGAGCATGTTACAGCTAAAGTGTAAGATGTTTTTCTTAAGTGCTCTTGAGGCTGAGTTTTGCACCTTTACTTGTCAGTTAACTGTTAGCTGGGAGCCATTTGAAGAGAATGCAGAAAGTGTGGCAGGGTTTGTTTACTGTTTTGTTTTGCGTTGCCAGTGGGAGTCAACCTTTGGTTGATTGTGTGACTCTCAGCCAATTACAGAATAAAAGTTAGGACAATGAATCATCACTGACTCTCAGAGAGACCACAGCAGAAAGGATGAAGCGCGGCTTTGACTGGATTCATGCAAATCTGGCTTCTGCAGCATTGTGAGGAGATGTGCATGCGTATTTGTTCTTTAAAATGTAACAATGAAACAAGCAGAACAAATATGATATATTTCTCATTCATGGCTGTGTTTTTGCTAATGCCCACCAAGTTCAATTCATTTTTAACCTCAGCAGTGTAACGCTGCTCTCTGTCTCTTCCGGCTGTGGAGGAGGGGTCAACTTTTAAAGACTTGTTTACAAACACCAAGGGATTTAACACACTTAACTCACTTAACACAGTTATCATGCAGAGAAGGAAGTGCTTTAAGGTTTCAGTCTTGAAGGTCTTTGTTTTGTTCTATTGTATTTTGGTGATAAGTAATAGCAGGTATATTGTTTGCCTCATAGGATTACTTTGTGATGTCAGTTATCACTCCAACAACTATCTTTCCTTCTTTTTACAGCAGTAATTACTGTTTTGACTTGTTTTCATGGATGTATAAGGAAACATAGAAGTGACAAGAAAATCATTGTGCTACTTCACCAAAAAGTGAGCTAAAGAAGACTATTTTATTGGCCCCTTTAACCCTCTGTGGTGCAGAACATTATCTACCTGTGATAGTAGGTACAGTCTGTAGTGTATTAAACATTAATCTACCTGTGATAGTAGGTACAGCCTGTAGTGTATTAAACATTAATCTACCTGTGATAGTAGGTACAGCCTGTAGTGTATTAAACATTAATCTACCTGTGATAGTAGGTACAGCCTGTAGTGTATTAAACATTAATCTACCTGTGATAGTAGGTACAGCCTGTAGTGTATTAAACATTAATCTACCTGTGATAGTAGGTACAGCCTGTAGTGTATTAAACAATGAATAAAACAAAAAGAGGAAACTGGAAGAAAATAGTGCAAAATAAAGAGCAACATAGAAAAACACAACACCTGATTTGATTGGTGTAATATAAGAAAAAATAAAATGAGTGCCTTTTGGAGTGATATGTCATCTTTGTGATTTTTTATATTTATATTTTTCTTTAGATTGGATCCTGTTAGTACGAATTTTCATGAAATTCATTCATCTTGGTAACTTTGTGAAATGTATTATTTAAGTCTGTCTACCTGTTAGCACTCCTACTTTTGGGTGTCTGAAGCTGTAACCTTATATGGGTGAAGCACCTAAATAGTAGCAGATCTTTATTTGTGTAGGAGCCAACTATACTACTATATGTTGTCAACAACTGTTTGCTAGACAAAGAGTCTACATCTGTTACGTATACAAATCAGTGTCATGTCATCTTTATTGTTTTATAGTGATGTACCCAAATAGAAAGGAATTTGTGGGTTGCACCTTTTAACAGAATATAAGCAGCACTGTGAACACTGTTACTTTGTCAGCACTTTGTCAGTCAGTGATTTGTAAGCATGCGTGTTTGGTGAAGTTGTCTGACCTCGGCCGATTAAATGGTGTTATAATCTACAGTCTGTTTCACGATTTC
Organism: Labrus mixtus; assembly: GCF_963584025.1. Taxonomy (NCBI): domain Eukaryota; kingdom Metazoa; phylum Chordata; class Actinopteri; order Labriformes; family Labridae; genus Labrus; species Labrus mixtus. The sequence goes on along the minus strand of NC_083618.1, from coordinate 7,846,256 downwards.
TTCATTGGATTTATACAGCAGAAACAACCCCCACCTAACAGATCCCCAGAAATTGCTACCACAGTAACACGTAATCTTCCTGCTATGTAAACTGTCTAATTCATAGACATTCACTGACCACCGACAAAGCAGCTGTTAGTTACCTTGGCCAAGGGCACAGTGGACAAGCGGCTGCAGGAGCTAGGGATTGAACCCTCGACCCTCCGGTTGAGAGACAATCAACTGAGCCACAGCCACCCCAACAATAATATTAACCAACAGTTATTTAGTAGACAATCCTAAAGACTCAGATGTAAATAATCTAATATACACTGAATTACAAAATGAATGCTGAAATTTCCAATACAACTTTTTAGAGGAAAGGTTAGCAGGGATCTGTAATATTTCACTAAACTTTTCAAACTTCAAATCTGATGTCTGCATTTTCGGACTGTAATGTTATCTATCAAAGCCCCTGAGAATCCTTCATTCTTGAGTGTTTGGGAGAAACAAGTAATAATCTTTTGACAGGGTTTATCTCAGTCTTATAAAATATCTTCCCTACCTATGCTCGGTCATAGCCCAGCTCCAGGGGATTGATTGGAGCTTAAGCCCCACAAGGACAGACTACAGCTATTGGGAAATAAACATCTTTGATATTCATGTTTCTCTCATCCCTGCTGATCTCATGGGATTGCCAGAAAATCGGATGGTACTTTGCCTTCAGTGGAAAGGAGAAGAAAAGGTCAACACAGATGTGCATGGCGACAACAGTGTTATCTTAATGGAGACCAGTATGAGAAAAAAAGCTCAAAATGTTGCCTCCAGCTATTTCTCACAATGTCAAAAAAAGTTGATGCTGAAAGTAAAGGATGCAAGGCAACTACCAATATGCTAGTTACACTGAAAGCCAACATAAGAACTGGAGAGTGATTTGATATAAATATTGTTAGACTTCTGTAAATCATATCTGTTTAGTTTGAAAGTTCTTATTATGGAAAATTCTTCAAACAGGTCAAATAGTAGAACTTTAAATAATTGATAGGAAACAGTTAACGACTTAAAACGTAAACTGTCAGTGAGGTTTCAGATCTACCAAGATGTTCAGTGATACAGGTGCAATCTGACTGACAAAAATGTTAGCTACATGGAGGATCATCTTTAATGCTAATGACATGTTCTTGTTGCTCATATCTTAATATCTTTGTACACGTTACCTGCTTGAAATACTCATCCTGTATTTAATGTTGACGTGCGGTGTTTTCTTTAATAACGAGTATGTCAAAAAATATGTTGTGTGGATTTTTACAGCCCTTAACTCTAATCAGGGATCAAAATAACTGAATCTGAATAACTGACAGAGATGAAAATTGATGGATTGAAATGAATAAATATATATATGAACATAAGTGATATGACACATTTTTATGTAATAATACACCAGATGCACTAAAAACATCAGACTTTATCTTGAAGTGTGAGCATAGTATTGTGTGGCCATTTTTAATGACACAACAACCAATAACAGTAATGAAATCATTTTTGTTTGAATATGTTGATAACAGTAAACATAGACATAGACTGCACAGGTGTGAAGAGTGAACAGGTGTAGGAATGTCAGTTTAAGTTATCTAAACAATATGGAGGCACATAGCAGCGATGCTGATACTACTTAATACTTTAGATTAAAATATTTCTCTATAAACAACATCAGACAAATATAAACCGTGACTGTTATCCTGAAGTCCCACTAACATCAAAGCTGTCTTCTTGAATCAAAGGCAAAGAGAACTTGTTAGTGCTGAAATGTGTTCTATGGACAATACCCCAAGATGGCAACCGGTGTTATGAAATATATATTACCTGCCTTGGACAATACTTGCTAAAGCTTCACTTTTTTATGTTTTTTTTGTGTAGATAAGAACAAAGACACCCTGCATATCATCATTTTGCCTCATTACTGCAACCCATAAGTATGTTACATTTGAATGTCAGGGGAAATGGCTTCTTGGAAATGTTGGCATAAAGGTTTGCATACACCATCTCAGGGGAGTTTCACCACACTAATTAAACTCGCAATGAAGCATATAGGGCTTGCTGTTTCAACCTTTGCTGGGCCAGAAGAGAAGCATACAGCTACAATGAGTGCAGCAGAGAAGGGTAACAAAAGCGCATTGTAAATAAATGAAGGGAAGGAAAGATGCAATAATCAGCATCATGCTTGGAGCAGTATCAGAATTATGATGGTGGCTAAGGTTTTAAAAAGTGGGCAAATACACAATTGAATTAATTATTCACATTTCACAGCCTCCTTCACACTTTGTCTCTCTGGGCCCCCAGTTTGTTTCTTTCTCATATCGAGGAATCACTGTGTCCCGAGGTATTTCCTTTCCTTGTTGCTAAGGGCAAAAGTATCTCAGATTTGGCACTGCTGTAATAATTACTAGCTTTGTCTCTTAAGATCTCCTATTAATCCCAGTTCATTGTGCAGCACTGCTTGTTTGTGGTGTCTGCATCAGCCTCACACACTCCATATGCTGCAATTCATTCAAAGCAATGTTCTGTGTCTGACTTATTTCTCATTCTTTACTGAACGAGGAAAAACACAGCAGTGGATTCTTCAGATGAAAACATTGACTTCAAGAGAATCTTCACATTTCTCTTTTTCTTCATTTCAAGCTCCTCTTCCAAATTAGCATTTCCTCGACTAGCAACTAGGGCTGGGATATTAATCGAGTATCAATTTCAATGTTAGCTTCTTACGATCATGAAAATAAGATAATTGAGATTAAAAGATTACTGTGCAGCATGCTGTGTTGTGCTCGTTTTGTCCATAAGTTTTGTCATGTGTGGAAAATGCTTCAAAGTGTTTGTTGTTATATTTTGGCCACAAGAGTACACCACCTCAAAAACATACTTCATTTGTTTAATATATATATATATATTTACCGCCATGTTCAAAATGTTATCGAATTTTAGGACTCATGGTTGCATAGCCATTTTTGACCAGCCACAGTGCCTGCCTCACTGCTTCGCTGTGACCTGGACAGCTCTTTTGAACTTTGTTACTCTTTATAGGTAGGATGGCTCACAAGGGTTTTGCCTTTAGAGTGTGAGTACAAGGCCATCTTGTTTTGAAAAACAAAGCAGCAACAACAACAACGTTAGAGACAATTCATCTCCCTGAGGGAGAGAGAGTGTGTGTGAGAGTAAAGACACGAGTGCATGACTGAGTGCATAAAGCATGTGTGCATTACAGTGTGAATCTATACACTCCACAGAACTAGGAACATGCGTCTTTTCGTACTAAGAGATGAAGCCACAGTGTCTAATTTTAGCCTAAACATATCTGTACTGTCAAAACTTGTGTACCTTTATGTCATTTAAATATGATGCAGGAGAGTGTTGGTGTGAGAACGATGAATCACAACATACAGTGGTGACTACATTTTATAAGCCCTGACTAAAGTTTAAATCATGTATGAGCAAGGTAGACCCAGTTAAGGTTTTAGAATGAATAGGTTAAAGCAGTACTTGTCAAAGTGTGTGTGTGTGTGTGTGTGTGTGTGGCTTGGGGAACATTTAGTGCACAGTGTTTCCCATCCTGGCGGGACCCCAGGTATATTCCGGCCGCCCCGTTAATTTTACCCCCATATGCTCAGCATTTTAGACCAATGAAGTAGCAGATAATCGATCTCCCTCTGTACCCCTCATATGTTGCAGGTCTATACTCAGACCAGAGAGAGAGGAAACAGAGATCAATGTCCCCAGTTAAGTCTCTTTGTGTGAGTTTCTTTTTTTTTGTATTGCTTTTTTTTTTAAAGTGTTCAGAAGGACACTCTCATGATGCCAACTATTAAACAGCAAATACATTATTTTTAACAGTAGTTACCAAGATGCCATGTTAAACTTGGCCCCATTAGTCATCATTTTATTGTGATGAGAGGGTACGAACAATTGTCCTCTTCGAAAGGGGGAATGACAGAAAAAGTTTGAGAATTACTGAGTTAAAGTAATACTCTAACAAACTCCAACCTACCCAAGACATCAAATCTTGTATTTGATGTTATTTTTGCTTTTGCCTTTATTTGGACAGGACAGCTGAAGATAGACAGGATATGGGAAGAGAGAGTTAGGGATTGCATGTACCAAATAGTGTCAGGACTTAGAGTCAAGCCTGTGATCAGTGTGACAACAGTTAAAACAACCTACACACTCTCCTTATGCACAGCTTGGTCCACAAACTTGTAATCTGCACATGATTATTTTGTGTGGGTTCTCTATTACTGAATTGCCATAAACTTGGCAAAAAACAAATTACTATGTATGTTGTATTAAATTCAAGGGATATTCAATTCCCTTGAAATTCTTATACTGGGGCACTGGATAACTCTCCTGGAAGACCTTGTGCCACATATAGAGGCTAAGGGTATTCGCTGCAGGGATGCGCTTCCACAAAATAAAATTACGATTCCAACCCTTGCCCTTTGCTTTATGTGAAATCTTTCATCACTTCATAATACTTCCTGCCTGTCTTCAGCTTTTGAAGAAGTGCACCATTCCACTGAACGGACCCATTTTCTTCATTCTGTTTACCTTGTTTTTCCTTACCGTTTGTCCTGTATATAATGATGCATCTGCAGGACATACATAATAAAGTGGAAGTAGGCACTGTGATGTCGCCTATTTGTCTGTGCATTTCCATTTTGAAGTATTAAGTTAATTAAAATGGTTATAGCCATGTTGGTTTTTCCTGGAGATGAAGACAGTTAAAGGGCTACCAAAAGCTAAGTTACCATTTTGTACCTTTTGCACAATTTAGAATTTATTACTGTAAATATTATTTATCTTATTTTTACCTCATTTTATTTTATCTATTTTACCTTATCTTATTTTACCTCATTTTGGTTGTATTGCACCGCGGGACGGAGACAAACGAAATTTTGATTCCACTGTATGTCTGGCATATTTTGAAATTGACAATAAAGTTGACTTGACTTGACTACTTGAATTTTAAAGGTAATGCAGATGACTAATGCATTGACTGGTTTCCTACAAAGATTATAGAAAGTAACCAGTTGTGTTGTGGTGGTAGATAATTCTACCAGATGTTCATGACTATAAAAAGAAAAGTGATTCTTTGGAATGTTTATGATTTGCCTCTCACTGACACACATCTTGATATGCATTATTAACTGCACAGGAAGCCATTTGTCCGACCTTTACATTAAAAATGTATCCAAAAGGCATCACCCTACCAAACACAACCAAGGTGTCGAGTTAAGTGGCTTGAATAAGCCTAGATAATGCTTAGCTGTCACTTAGTCGACTGGCATTTACAATTGTTTACAAGGTCAGACGATTTACAATTGATCAAAAGATTTTCATTAGGAGAATTGTTAGCATAAACAAGAACACAGCTAATTCCAAAACCTCAACAAATGGCAAAAGTAGATACAAAGATCATAAATATTCTACAAATTACAAAACATCCCACAAAAAAAAACATTAAAAGTGAACGCTTTACAAAATTATTAAGGATGCAAAGTTAAAAATATAAACAAAAACTGCTGTATATCAAGACCCAAGAATGATGTATCCAGGTCATGAAGTTAGATTTAGTAATTTATGGTGACAATAATATAGTTTCTGGCCAAGGAATCAGAGTTCCAACACCAGGCACAGTCAGCTGATAGTACTGCTGGATGGATAGCTAACAATGTTTATTCCTGTTCTGCATTAACAGAACATTTCTCCACAGACAGCAAGCCTGGGAAGCTGAGGTTTAAAAGAAACCCTCAGGCAATTGGTCTGTTGGCATAATAGAAGGGCAGATAGAAATAAAGTCAACCAGACCTTTGGAGCCACTTAGGAGGAGCCTCTATCAAGAATGGACCACATGTCAACCGAAGAGGCAGAGCTGCTCCAGTGGTGACTGGCAGAAACACACTGGGAGTCAGGTTGACCAGTCAGGTGATCTGGCAAAAAGTCAAGTCGTGAAGCAGTATAGGCAGACCAGCAGAATACTGATTAAAACACCGGACGAGGATAGCAACTGCAGACCAGATGTAGTAGATGCCCAAACCCTTCTAAGGTCATTTCTAAATGCCAGGTCTCCCTGAACTAAGCTGAAATGGCTCAAAGATCAATGGATCAAGCTTCGGAGCTTCAAGCTTAGCATGCTACAGGCCTGGCAGCAGGCCCGGCAGCAGACTTGCAACCAAAGTGTATTTTATTAAGTACTGGTTGGTCACTACCAAACAGGAGAGCTGACACGAGGCAAAGAGAAAAGAGGCTGGCTGAACATGCATGTTAGAAAGCTAGATGTGTGGGAAATATGGCGATGGACAACAGGCTTGGAGGCAGGCAGTCAAATGGCAGGCCAGATGCTAACATGCTGTACAGAGGTGCAGATTAGAGGTTATTTGGCTGAAGGTTGGCTGACTGCAAGCTCACAGTGTAAGCTTGAGTCAAGAGGCCATGTGGCCATGTGCTCCTTCAGTGCAGGCATTCATCTTGATTCATATGTTAACAAATGTCCCAAGACACTTTAAAAAATAACAGGTCTAGATCATACTCTTTGTTTCATTATTTACAAAGACCCTATATTCTACCACCAAGGCAATTCAGGCAAATGGATAAGAACTTGGTATTCAATCATGTACAGTTTAAAATGAACACAATCCTTTCACAAATTTTGAATGTAGGGCAATGCAAGGCCCTACATAATATTAGAATCATGTAAAGTATGGTGTGATTGGATTTTAAAAAGCTATTTCTTTAACACAATGTGTTCTTAACTCAGGTTTCTTGTTTGCACGAGAAGACTGGGTGGCTGAGTACTTTCTCCCCTATTCAATAGAAGACTGTGTACTGCCAATCTTATTAGATTTCAATCCCTCTGAGTTGCATCAGTGGACAGAAACTTTAATTGCCAGACATAAAATTGACATTACATGAAATACTATCCTCTGAAACAAGCGATAAATAAAATGGACTCAATTTTAATGTCAAGCTCACTCTAATTGAAAGTCCCTTCAGAGTGCTGACTGTGATTTGACAACGCAAAAGAGACACAATTATGAGCAGTAATTTAACGAAGCCCATTACTGAAACTACCAGAAGGATTTTCATAACATTTGAAAATCCAAACACAACTACACCATGGGGATCCCTCTCTCTTGTGGAATCACTTCCCTGTTGAAAACTGTGGGGTTCATTGTGTTGCACTGTAGCCAATTTACTGCAGAAGGCTGTCCTAGGCTATAGTCAACTAGCTGTTCTCTATATTATCTGACATGCACAGACCAGCTCACATTCACAATATTTTTATATCAGATTTGACATAACAAAACACCATTTAAGTGCACCCTACAAGTCTGTCCCCTAAATGTTCATGACATCAGCTTAAATAGTGTCAGGCGGGTTGTAAGACTACATATATGTCTTGTAAGTATTTAAAACAGCAACATTTCCGCATGGCAGTCTGATGTGACTGCCATGCTTTGAGTCTGAAATAACTTCTGCATTTATTTTCTCTATTATTACCTTTGTCCCTTGATTTTAGAAATATGTAAAATCCCATTAGCCGAAGTGAGAAACTCATCTACCTGCAAGACATACTGTATCCTCCATCCCTGTCATCATAAGGTTCCACCAAGTCCTCACCTGCAGCCCAAAATGCCTGACTCTAATCTCATCCACTTCCTGAACCTGTTTTCATCAATCTTAGCTTTCACAGTTCAGTAGAGAGAGGAGATAAAACCAGGGATGTTTTTTGAGCTGCAGTAGGAACTCTACATTTTAAACTTGAGTGAAGGATTTTCACTCATTCCATGGCTTTCTTAATCATCTTGATATAGTAGACAGTGAAAAGGACTTATACTGCAGAAGAAAAATATAAACAGCACAAATGAAAATGTATTTCAAAATTTCTCTCTTAAGGCCAGTTGGCTATAGAAAAAGTAGTGAAGTTCGAATTGACATAAAGACACCTTTGGCGTTCATTTGGATTTGGATTTTGGCAGCCTGGCAAGTGTACACCACTCTAAGAGTTTTAACATTATTTTGCCCTGCTACCTTTAAAAATTCAGCCCATCCAAAATCAAGAGTCATTCTAATGGCATCAACTTCTAGTATCTGTTCACTAACAGTTGGAGAACTGACAATAGAGGAGTAAAAACCTGACTAAATAAAATGTTCCCCTTTGCATTATGAAAGTCTTTACTACATTTTAATGACGTCTCATTCAATAGTTTGACTAAAATCCAAGGCATATGGAGTGGAAAATTCAGGGATTCATCAAACTCAATAGGATTGATTCTGTGAAAACCTTAAATGTTGGTCGATTTCAGATACTGTATCATTCAGTTTGGGCCATAGTGGGATCGATCGGCCAATCGACTGATTGGCTGACATTGATATCTGCATACTGCAACTATGATTTATGAGAAGGAATACAGCCATATATCTGACAACAAATTCTCCAGCAAAGAAAAAAAGCTAATTTCTGCGAGCAAAGAATACGTTTTGGCATCAAATTATTTCCAGCACCTTCTTCTTGTTCTCTCACACAGTTTGTTGGGTTTTTCCTCCTCTGTGTTAAGCAAATAGATTGTGTCTAATGCCCTCATTAGTTTCTGCTGTATCTCTGAGTAGAATTGTGTGCTGGCTTTATCTTTCATTCTCGCTTCTCATTCAGTCCAACAGCTCTGTTCTCCGTCTGGGAGAGGAGGCATCTCGTATCCATGTTTCAATGAAATGAAAATAGGATGTTCAGAGCAAGAGGATGCCTTTGGATGCGGGGGAGCTGGGTTTGCTGCTGCTGCAGCCAGAGCCTGCTTTAAATACAACACAAATCACAAATCTGGAGGGCTTTGTTTGAAGTCCAGCATAACTGAAACTGAATGCCTGATGTAAATCTGAGTATCTGCATGGTTTAGATTCATTCTTTCTGATGTTCTTTTGCTAATGAAATAGCCGTTATTTGCAGGGAGTAGAGCAAAGGCAGCACTTTTTAAGTAAAATTCTTCAAAATATGTCGTGTAAAACTATAGAAATACTTAATATGCATGGAAAACAAATCTAGGATAGTTACTTTCAAGTCAGCTCAATAATAATAAAATTACAACTGAGTACTACAGATCTGCTGTCTCAGTTCTGTCACTGCCAAACTCAAGCTCTGATGGAGTAGATTTTGATATTCAGTTAAACAAGCGAGTCAGCAAAACAGGAATATTGCAAGGGAAAGTACAACATCTTAGCATAGAGTATATACTGAATACTGAAAGAGAACTGGCTCACTCCTCTGTTTTCTTAATCTGTAAACCACAGCTGTATGAAAACCAGTGAGGAGGAAATGATCTGATCTTGTACAGATACCTTCTTATTGTTCACAGGTTAAACAACAGGTTTTGTTAGCTTATCATCCAAGTCAAATCCTTAAAGCCATCACCATGTTCATATCTGTTAATGTAAGAAAACAGTCAAAACTCAGTTGCATGAAGAGACTCAAATACTATGGCCCTTTGCTCCTGCTTGTTAGAAGTGTATTTAAAGGTTGTGTTAGGGGAAACAAACTGATGGGTTGGACTGCTGCAGAGCGGTTGTTGTCTGAGTGCTTGGTGTGAAATCAAAGAGAAGTTTCTCTCTAAGCCCTGCTGCTTCAGAGAGAAGCTTAGAGAATGGTACAATAACAATGTATCTGTTGGTATTGCTCGATGGTGCTGATGCTTGTCTCAACTAGTTCTGCTCTTCTTTAATAAGTGTTGGCAGTAGAGTTAAGGGTTAATCTCTACAGCACAGCAGTTTGAATGAGTTACTGTATAAATCCTGCTTTAACTTTTCCACTATATTATCACCTCTTATTGATAATCTCTGAAGGGTATGTACAGTGCAAATGCAAGTATATGCACTGTATATGTATGCCTCTGTATGTAGAGAGGCTTCAGGACCAAAGGTTACTTCAGTCATAAACCATTACAGAAATGTCTGACACAAATAATTCTTCAATACACAAAGCCTCAGGCAGAAAACATATATTAGGGCAATGAGCACACACCATTTTTAGTTTCCACGTTAAAGGGATACTTCACCCTTTGAAACATGAATCTTTTTTGACATTGGGTCATATATGTAGTAGAAATGTGAAATACATTTTGAAGTGGGTGCCTTCTTGACCGAGAAAAGGCAGAAAGTGTCTTTTTGGCTCAAACAACAACTCAAGGAATGCACAGCAGGTCTTGTGCCTCGGCTGCTGCCTCCTGTTCCTCCATCAGCCTTAACTGCTCGTCACTATATTGCAACTCGTAGAGATAGCCACGAACAACCGATTTGAGCACAAGAACTTCAAAATCCCCTTCATCCATATCAGTTTGAAGTTGAAACACACTTTCCGCCATCGTCGGTTCCTCTCAGCTTTCTCCACAGAGCCTGTTAGCATAGCTTCCAAGCAAGATGGCGGACATTGCTTTTAGATTCTGGGAGTGAGGTCCCCACCCACTGATCTGTAATACTGTAGGTCTGTAGCTTCAGTGGGTCCGTCCCCCTATTGGCGGGTTGGAAACATGAGGAACTAGCGATGTAGTTTCAACCATCGAAAAAGTAGCCTCCGATGACGCAAAATGACAATTGTTGCGTCATCAGAGGCTCTTTTTCAGACAAGAAATACAGAGCTTTCCCGTCTCAGGGGAAAATGAGGTGGGATGCACGACCATGCAAAAATACTACCAGATTTCTAATGATACAAAGCTAAATGCAAATGGGTGAAGTATCCCTTTAAAAAGATAAAATTTTCGTTCGAATAGCCTACATAACTTTTCTCCCTATTGTTCGCCTATCCTTACCTTCACTAAAAGCATCTGGTTCTTACTGTAAGGAGATAAGAATGGAAGATGTCAGTCAAAACGTTCAGTATTTGGGCTCACAGATAGACATCAGAGCATTTTATTTCTGATAGCAACAGTTTTCAATTCAGAGGCATAAACAAGCATTTTAAGTTATTTTTTTTTTTTTTGCCTTTTAGCCTTCATTGTATAGGAGAGCTGAAGAGAGACAGGACATGTTGGGAGGAGAGAGAGGGGGATAACATGCAGCAAAGGGTCACAGTCGGATTCAAACCTATCATCACTGCAGTGAGGACTCTAGCCTCTGTAGGTGGGACCTGCAACCTAACCAGCAAGCTATCAGTGCCCCAAAACTTTGTCATTCTTAATTTATCGCACAATCAGTTGTGTGATTCATCTTAATACCCCGTTTTTTAAAATCTCACAGCAATTTCACAAGTCGATTGCAAGCTACATTATGTCCTAAAATGAAATTAAACAAGGAACCAGCATCAAGTTGACACTCTTGGAACTGCAGTTTTTGGCATCTCTTGTTGGCCTCCCTTTTAGACCCGTGGGTTTCTGTCATGGTTTTCAACACCTTTCTGTAAAGATGGTGCCTAATCAGTCCGATGAGTTTTTCTTGTCTGTCACATATGCCAATAATGTCAGTACTGTTTCCCCCTACTTGTTAAGCCTGCAAATTCTTGCTCAGTTAATTGACTAAAAATTGTGATGATGACATACTATATTGGTTAGTTTTTCAATTTTTAATCTTAAAAAGATAGAAAACTATTGTTTCTGCTTGCCTTGAACAGGCTTCCATGAAGCTAACCAATCAGAGGAAAGTTCACTTTTAGGGAGGGAGGCATTAAAGAGAGAGGAGATTTTTTGAGAGAGGCTTAGAACTAAGTGGCTGCATAGTGAATTTTAATGACCTGTGAATCATGCAAAGCTACTCTGGTTGAATCCCAGAAAAGAATTAAAAGCTGAAAATAAGCATGATAGGTCTACTTTGGAGGAGCTATCAGTTATGTTTTAATACATTGTTTCCATTAAGTGCCAGTACATGTGTGTATCAGGGGGAGACCATTGCTGATCAATAAAAGCCATTTTATTGCAACTCAAAGGTCAGTCCTTGTTGTAAAATTACTAGTTACCAAAAAAATATTGGGATAAGATATTTTGCAAAAGAACTGAGTTGGCATTTTATAACAGCAATGGTCTGTGTGCTGCTTTGCACTGCAGTGTTAACAGTGCACAGATGTTATCGAGCACCCACCCCACCGTATGGTGTTTGATTTCATGAAAAAGAAAAGTTGTTAATACACTGGCCCTAAATGAAAAAAAAACTGCCAGCAACTAAAAATGCAGTTTTTAGCATCCAAAAAAAATTCAATTTCCAAATGAGACACAGTAAAATATTTATGATATCATATTTACTAAAAGAATCAGGCTTGTGAGAATGATCATCTCCTTCTCAAACACAAGTAGGGTGTGATTAAACTGAATACATCACACTGTTGACCAGTAGACTTAACTGTAGATGTTTCCAAATATAACCTGTGGGCTTAGGTATAGCTGTGTGCAAATGAGCCATCTTTAAATTTCTGCAGTCATTAATCAGATCAGACAAAACTTGACAGATGCCCTGTGAAGGAAAGCTGCAGGCGCAAATATGCAGAATTGTTGCAGAGGTCTTTAATACATTGTCTCACCCTGATGATGTCAGACATGTGCAGTGAGGGAAGCTTAATTCCCTGAATTTGTCATATGTAAGAGTAATAACCTAAAAAGCTTTGGTTGCCAAAAGAAAGCTCATGCAAGAAATAACCACAACAGAGGAGAGCTGTTGTAAAAATTGGGATAACGCAATAAAATTGTTTTTTCTTTCTTAGAAATAAGTCACTGAGCTTTACTTTCTGCTTTTAAAAATGCACAAAAAGAGTATTACAAGTATAATGTGAGTCTATTCTCTGTTGGGGAGAAAACCCAGCAGCGCAATGTCTCCTGACAGAGTGTTCATGAAAATTAGGATGGAAAGAGAAGCCAGCTTTAACTGAATTTCTATCTGCTTTGCTATTTACAGTAGAGTGGAGCAGCTGTATTTAATACTACTGTATGTGCAGGTAAACGGATGTTGTAGACGCTGATGAGGGGCTTATAGCTAGACTTTAGCAGTCTGTAGCTCAAAAGTTTCAAAATAGTCTAAATGCAGGAGAACATCCCTGTTTCCATGGTAACAATGTTATTGTATAGATGAAAACTGTCCTTCCTTGAGGGGTGACATATTCTAGGTATGGAAAACTCTTTGTGTGCTGAGCCCTCGCTCTTCCTAATGGGGGGATTACGTGTGTTGCGACTAAATCTAAGCACAGACTCGGTGAGGTGTGCGGAGCTGGCCTACATATGGCCATTATAGTCCCAATGGAATCACAGCACTACCGGTCCACCAGTCTGCCCCACCTGCTCCAAACAAGAGCCAAGCAAACCAGGTCCTCATGCTGGCTACATTTCCTGTTGAAGAACACTGCCCAAAAAAACGTCATCTTGTTCGCATTATAGCCAATACATAAATTGTTCTAGGCATTCATGCATGTTTCACACCCACAGTGTGATCACATTTCTCCTGCTCAAAAGAAAGCGAGTATGTTCCAAACCCTTAACCTGTGTTGTACTGGACTCCAACCAACGCCACCTGCTGTGCTGTATAGCCAATGTGAATGTCTTATACATGTAAAATAACTTTGCTTGTACTTTTCCTACTGTACACTTCTTTTTATATTCCAGCATCCATGCAGCATGTCCACTCATCAGACCCCTTGCTCAGCTGACTTCTTACATCTACATGCTTTTGTAAGCTTTGATTATTTGTACATACTGTTTAATACTCATAAACATGAGTCAGCATTTTTCTCTCTTTGCCTTTGTAGTTTTCACCCTTTGGCTGATCTGTATTGGCGTTTTATTTTAAAGATCGTAGCTCAAATTAATTAATTAAGAATTGTGCTACTTTGGCTCCAGATGTGTCTTTCCCTCTGGGTCTGTTTTCAATCACCACTCTGTCTCACCTACTGTCCCACCCACAACACTATCTGGTTGGCTATACGTCAACAAGTCTAGCCAATCAACACTGAAGCTTGAGACAAGAGCTGCCTGGAGCAGGAGGAGAGCCGCCGGTTGAGCATTTATACTTAGTCTTGTGTGGAAATTTACAGTACATTAATTCAAAATTTTGACAGAAAGATTTTAATTTTTACTCTTAATGCATATCAGTTCCAAATATCGGTCTCATGAATTACTAATAATCTGTATCCATATCGGCCATGCTAACTAATATCAGTATATTGTGGTGGGCAGCTCCTTGTCATTGCTAAGGAGTCTAGGTGTGCTGTTAAGATCTTGAGGATTATTGGTTCTTCGGACTTGAATGTTTTGTCCATTGTTCTGCTATCTGTTAGAGCAGTGCTTCTCAAACTTTTCCAGTCATTCCACCCCCCTGGAATAGAAAAAAAAGACTAGGCTCACTGCTCAACATACAAAGCTGGACTCGTGCTTCTTTTCGTCCCACGTGAATGAAAAAAAGGATCTCTATGAAGCCTTTTTTTTTGCCAGTCAATGGCAGCAGTCTGTACCAAATATACTCTCCTCTGTTTTTTCTTGTCTAGGCAGTGATACAGTTAATGTGCTGTTGGTGTGTCGGTGTGCTCAATGAGGAGATTGAAAGAGAGGCTGACACACCATGGTGAGAGAACAAACAAGGAGGAGTGGCGAGGAGCCAGGTGACTCAGAACATGTGACAGGGGGTCAGTGTGGTGGGAGGTAGGGAGATGAATGACTGAGGTGTTAATCTCCGTCTCTAATGGAGGCATCCACCTCCACCGAGCGCTTTTCCTGAGGTTTGTGATTAGCTCATAAAATCAAATTTGTTGAAAAATATCATGGAAAAACATTTAAGTGACTTTTTAAACTGATGATGAAGAGTGCATAACACCAGAAGGGCTGTTGTAAGTCATCTTTAACAAGGTGAAACGCTGTATTTCAGTATTTGACACACTATATTGATGTAAGGCTGTTGTTTTTTGAAAAAACCTAAAAGGCTTCCTCTTCACACTTCACCAGCTCATTTGACCATTTTCTGCGCCTGTTGTACGTTGCCTTGGTTACAAAGTCCTTCAGTGTGGCATCATAGTACAGTACTGTTTCTCTTTAACGCATCATTTGCTTTAGAGGAGGGAGTATGCCGCAGACTGCTAAATTTAGCCCTTTTTGTTTTATTTTGGATGTTTGTTTATATCTCCAAATAGCAACATGGGATAAACCTTCATGTGCTTACCAAAGTGATCAGCACTACAATGCTATATTTTACATATTAAAGGACATGTGAAAGGGATAGTTCTGTATTTTCTGAAGTAGGGTTGTATGAAATACTTGTAAATAGAATGTATTAGCCAGTGGAGATGCCGGTCAGCTTTGCATCTTTATTAAGAAACACTAAAGTAGTGCTTAAACAAAATGGCTTGCCTAAACCAAAGTAAAAGCTAAAAAATAATAAATATAGCGTACACTTTCAATGTTGTTTTTTTTTGCCAAAATTTGCTAAATTATGAGGTACGAATGGCCCTGTCTCTAGTGTTGTATAGCCTAGATTGCCCTGTTGACCAAGCACCATCAGCCTGACTGAGTGTCAAAACTTTCTGAAACATTGCTGACTTCAGTATGGAAATGACACAAATGGAGTAAAAAAGACATAGGCCAATATCTGCTTTAATTTAGGGCATTTAGTTTTCACAGAGATCTCTACAGATAATGAAAGACAGACATATGGCCAGAAATCAGGTTTCCTGACATTGATATACGTACCAGATTTCAAAGCCAGGGAAGTACACAAAGCAAAGACACACTTGAAGACACACATAGGCCTAGTTCAATCAGTGATGGATGTGAAACTGAATAAACTTCATAGTCACTTCATTGCATTGGATTTCTGTTTTCAGTTTTTGTATCTTGTATCTGACCCTATCAAGTAATCCATAAAATAAATAAATACATTCTGGGATACATATATGGACTACTGAACAGTTTTATCTTTTGCTGTAAAACCAGCTATGTTAATCAGACTTTGCAGGGTTTTTTCTCCAATCATCCTCCAAAACAAAATCTGTTGTCCGCAGATGCTGAGTCTTCATCGTTTTATACTCTATAAATTCATCGATATAATCTTACTTGAATTTATTCTTACTCTGCGAACATAAGTAGAACTTCCTCAGACCATGCGTATACGCACAAAGGATTGACCAGCTTTCTCAGAAAATGTTAACATACACTCTTTTAACTAAATGCATGACATATTAAAAATTCATCCAGTATATATATAAATATATATATTTTTGAAAAATGTTGAAAAGACAAGCATTAAAAACGTGAATTAACTAATGCATTGACTAAATGTATTAAATAACCATGAAATGTTCGCCTTATCATCCTTTAATCTAAAATCTTAAATCTAATCTTCGACCACTCCCACCAATAGTGCCATGAAATATCACATCTGTTACTAAAACCAGCTGATTAATCTGAGAACATTTAAGAGCATGCAGGGAACATACATGATTGTGATATACGTCTAAGAAAGTGTAAAGATCCAGCCTTGCTGAAACAAATAGCAGCCGGTGACTTCAGAAGAGAGAGCATCAGACCGTCAAAACACGTTTGAAGAGTGTGACGAATGACTGATCAGCTGTTTCTGTCTGCCAATGCATGTTCTGCTGCAACTATGTCATTCACTGTAACGGCATCTAAGCCCCCAGACACACCGATCTTTTTGACCTTTTGGGGCCATCTCCTAAAAACTTCTACGTGTCTCCACCTCACCGCTCTCGTCCTGATACACCAATCGGATGTCCTTATATGGAGAGATGGGGGCGTGTTGCTTATCTGTCTACCCCCTCTACTTTTCCGCAAGTGGTTCATGATCCACACTCTCAAAACACCATTTTCAGCTTCAGCAGGAAACAGTTTCAGAGAAAAGCTCTAAAAGCCTACTGTACACTGTCTGCTTGGCATCCCACAGAGGACAGACATAGTTGACAAAGCTGTTGAACATAGTGGACTTTTCAGCAGCAACCACAAAGGGCCATATATTTCCCTTTTAGGAATTGGCAGAGACTTAAAACAGTGTTTATTTGGAATGTATATCCGACTTTAATGGGCTGCAAACACAAAAGTCTGCTTACAATTTTCACATCAGGTGATGATTTGTAAATGCCATATTCACAACAAGTTTCTTCTGCCCCCTAGTGGCCAAAGAAATCTCCTGATGCAAGCTGAATACTCTGTTTTACTGAGGCAATCAAGCTTCTAGAAGAGGCAGATAAGTCATCTTTGTTGTGCACTTCAAGCAATATTTAATCTGTTAAATCATTAGTTTTGATTTGTAAAAAACTCATTTGTAATATTCAATGAACTTCAAGTGACAAAGCAAGCTCAGCAAGGATGATTCATTTGAGTTGTTTTGAGGGCAAAAGCACATCCTTTTGCTCCCTTTGGTGACTCAGACTGCTTTAACATTTCAGATTTAATTGCATACATTCTGTTTCAGAGTTGCCTGCCTTATTAACAAGCCCTTTTCCCCCCGTCCTCCGCCTCTTCCTGTTTGCTAGAAGCGCTGGCAAAACACTGCACTGTTGCACCTTTCAAACTGCAAACTGGCAGAGCTGACAAACAGATTTTGAAGCCTGTTCGCCATGCAATGTACTTCCACAACAAGGTGTTTAAAAAAGCACAGTTGTCAATAGCTGCAGGCCAATGGCTCAGCATCATTAAGTCCTGATTTAAGGGTCAACTCATGGCTCATCTGTACGGGTGTCACCACGGTGACAAACTACCAGAGCATGAAGGAGCAGCATTGATTGTAGTCATGCAAATTGCGGTTTACTTCAGGCTCATTTTAATAGAAATAGATTTCCAATGTCCTTCACCTGCATCAGAGATGAGTAAAACATGTAGAAGAGTAATATTTAATGGACATTGAATTAAATCACAGGACTGACATATGAAACATGACACAGAGACTGGAAGCTGTCACTGTTGTGTTTTTCTCAGGAAAACAGCCTAATGCTCTGAAACAGTAGCTTTAGTGTTCATTGCATGGATTTCGGTTTAGTCTCTGGAAATTTCAACACATTTCATCAGTTTTATGTTGCATAGAGCAGAACCATGCTGCAGACTTGAGCTGATGCATAAGATGTCACCTGAGAAATTGCCTTGCCCACTTATGGAAAATGTCACATTTTTCTCCAGGACACAGTCAGCAAACACCAGAGGAAATAATAACACCTTTCATCACCTAACCCCGCCTTTACCGCTTCAACCCCTTTTACCTCCTTTACTGTTGTGAATGGGAAAATGACAGAGCAGGAAACTGGGGTGATGTTCTAAGTAGTGATGAATCAAAATACTGCAGCTGGATCAAAATACTTGTGTAAAGCCAAAACATGCCTTTGCAGAAAATAACCCGCTCGCAAATGAAAATGTCTACAGTGGCAGCATGAATCAATGTTGAGGTGAAATATTAATCTTCCATTTAAAATTCTCCTTCAAATTCTCTATTTGTGGGTGCTAGGCAGGGTGGCTCTTTGAAGCTGCATGGTGCCAAAAGTTACACTTTCACAAAAGATGAGGTTTAAGGGCCGTTTTTTTGTGGTCTTCTTCTGTCTTAATGATTGTTTACTGGAGACAGTGATGACATTTTAAATGCTTATTTTTTCCAGTTGACATAAATTTCTATTCATGAGCACAAGTATAGTACAAGGAGTGCAACCTGTCATCAAAAACACACTGTCGCATGCTCCCTCTGATGCAACCCACAATAACTAATGACAAAAGTCAGCTTTTGTCACTGGATTCCTGCCACACACAGAAACCATTCAGGAGAGAATATTTTGGATGGGACCCTAACTAATCTACAGCTGGCTCTCCTGAAGAGGATGCCACCTTTTGACTATATACTATACCTCCTTGCAATAGTGCAAGGGAAACACAAGTTTTTAGAAGACAAAGAACAAAGAAGATGAAATCATGACAGGAATAATGAATTATGTTTGAAAAGTCCAGAAGGCTTGAAGTGATCATAAAGTATTCGACAGTCAAAAGTTAAGCAAACCTGGAAAATTAGCTCAAGTCAGTGGTTCTCTAAGTGTTGGTTGGGACTGAGGACTACAAATCTGTCATGAAACAAACCAGTTTCAATCCAAAACATTGGTGAGTTGTATTGTGGGTAATGAAGAAACAAGACACTGACAAGCACAATTATGTCACTGGCTTCTGGATCAATGTTATCCCAGTTCTATGGTAAATCATTCGAGCAGCTTCTCAGATCAAATCAAAGGACTTCAAAGGCTATTCTAGTTTCTCTAGACTCATCAAAAAAAGTTTGTTTAGTAGAATTTACACTCTTTGGCCCTTTTGAAAAGCCTTTAACATGAATGGTCTTAATTACATTTTATGTGCCTTTTTTTTCTAAACTGGTGCAAAAAGGTAGTTATTAATATACTGACTATTGCACGTTTGCCACTCATGGGAAGTTACCATAATGATGGTGACTGACATCTGGGATTGACATCATTGGCTTTTTCTCAATTGGCAGACCAGGACCAGGGCTTAGAACCCACCTCTTTCTGACTATCCACCAATTTAAAAAAAATAATAATCAAATTTAACACAAGTTTCCTGTTTTACAATGATCACAGGACGTCAGACCATTCAAAAGAATGTAATTAAGGTCGATGGAAAAAAAACAGACTGCTTAAGAATGATCTGAATGAGGATTTGATGTTGAGGCAAACATTTACTGACACACGGTGATGAATAAGTAACTCTAGGGGAGAAAGGATTGTTGTGCCTGGATGAGCTTCTATAACAAGGATGTTGACAATCAGCCAGTAATGTATGCATACACTGCGTTCATTTTTAATGCATCCATCATCTCTGTCACAAACGTGAGCAACGTCTCTTTAATATTCAGATTAGCAGCTTAATGTCAGCTGCTGCAAGCCACGGCTGCTTAACGGGTGCTACAGGTACCACTGCAGGATTTATTCACTCCTGTATCTGAACCGTTTTACTCTCACTCACTTCTCACAGCAGGGTATTGATCCACACACAGGTACACAAAATAACCCATGTTACTGCAGTTATTCCCTGACTTCGTGGCATCTCATAATCTTGCCTGGCTATGTCATGTGAGGACACTGCTGGCCTGTGTTTGATGGGTGACCAGCAGCAGCAGCAGCAGTACAACTGAAGAGGCATCAATGAAGCCTACATTTTCAGAAGTAACGAGGGTAGCATTTACATATATAGAAGTAAATGTCTTTATGACTAATTTGATTTGTTTACAATATTTTTTTTACTCAGGAAAAAATGATATGCAAAGCTCATTGGCTTTCATGACAACACAGAATACATCTGCAGGCTGTTCGGAATGTTTTGTTTTTTTAATTAGCAATAATTATGATATTTAATTTTCTGCAATGTTTGGTGATTTGTTGGATTTGGAAAAAAATGTGACAAAAATCAAAATAAGATCTTCCTCACAAGTGGGTTATGTAAAGTCAATACAACAGCCAGCCTCTGCAGTGGCTGTGTATCCACACGCTTTTGATTCTCTTCTTCAAAGCGAGAGACTACACTCACAGTCCACACACCACAGTTCTCATAAAAAGAGCCAGTCCAATCTTATTACTTTAGATCCAACCATTTTACACTGGAGGGATGTTTTTCCTGACTAGAGTCATTAAACTCATTTATATTGTATAATACAGGTCCCTTTCCTATAGGCCTTCTATTCTTATTATCTCACATCGGCGACAATATAATAAAATACCACACAGGGAGCGCCTCTAGCAATAATGCAACCCAATAATGACGGGAGCAGTGCCTGCCCCCCAGTGACACTTCCTGTGCTTCAGTTTCAAAATGTGTACTTGGCAAAATGACCCTGCACTTCCCAGGTTGACACATAAACTTTAGACAAACAAATGCAAAGATGGACAAACAAGGATTTTCTATCTGTTAAACATTGTTGCATCCACACATTCACACTCTTGTCTTGGTAACTGAAAGGTATGTCGGATATTGAATAATCTCTGCAGCTCCCTATGATGTCTTTGCTGCAGTACATACTAATTTATGCTCTAGTATTACTGCTCAGTGTGTGTTTTGCTCTTGTAGACTTGTAGAAGTATTCAGTACATGGCTAACAGCACACAAGAATCTTGTTTTGTCATGTAGCTCGCACAGAGGAGCATTAGTGGCTCCAGACTTTCTAAGGTCCCATAAAATTTGTAATGAGCAAAAATAAAGCCACATGGGAGGAAGATACATAGGATACTTACACAAAGCAATATGTACTGTACTGAACAAAGAGGACCATAGGACTCGTAAAAGCAGAAAGCAATAAAGACTATGTATTGGAATGCTTAGGTGATTCAGTTTTAGAAAAGGAATATATCTTAATGAGCTGATTTCCAGAAATTGATCCCAGTGCTATTTGTACAAGATACCCTACTTCACTGTCTTCCGAGTTATTGATTTACATTAATTCACAGCACTGTTGCCCTGATTATTTCACCAGTTTGTACATATGCAGTCTAATTTTCAAAGACATCCTTGCATTTCTACACTTCTCTTGTAGCTTGCAGCTCACACAGAATTGAGAGCAAATGGAGCACGAAGTTGAAGCGGCTCTCCCAGGAGATCTAATTGTGTACAAATGAGAAGTGTATTTGGTCCGCAGCGCTTTCCTGTTGCTTCTGCTTCCGCAGGCCCACCTGGGGTCCACCACAGGTCTAGGACCTCCTCTGGGACCGATCATTACGAACAGCTCACTGTGACTCGGTACGCATTCCACATCTTAAAGGACCTTCAGGATGTGACATGTGGATGAGCAGCTTCAACCTACTGTACAAATGATCCAATGGGGGATTTTATTCCCTGTGCACATCTGAGCGTGCAGCTCAGCTAGATTACCGGGCTGCCAAAGGTACAGACTTGAATCTATATTTAAGTACTATCTTAATAATAATGAATGTCAAAAGGTGGACTGAAACTTGATTATTCTGACTCTTATTAAATACTTGAACTAAATGTCAGAGTGTCTGCTCTCTCACGTTCCTCTGAGGCAGGGAGCATGCAAGAGTTCAGAGGGATTAGTGTCAAAGTCTCACACTCTTACAGTAAAAAAGCCCATCACTGCATGGTGGTTCAGGAGGTAGCCCTGCTAAATTTCAACATTTGCAGAATAGAAAACACCTATTACACCTCATTCCTAAAAAGCAAATGAGTCCTTCATTTCTACAAAGGTCATCAGTGCATGTGTTTTGAACAACAAAGAATTATATAATTTTCCTATATTTGATGACGGACACCTACAAAATGATGAACATGTAAGGCAAAGTGATTATGAACTATCTCAGTAACACTCATAATTATTTGTCTTGTTTTTGTTCATGAGGTTTTGTTAAATCATTCATTGTAGATTCATGATAGCATGCGGTTCCCCTGCTTTAAGCCATATTTAACCCTGGCTTCTTCTCACAAGAGAAAGAAAACCACAGCAGATAATGTCAGAGAGCATTACTGACCTCTGACATGGAAGTGTCTGTATGGTTTTTCACATTAAAGTTAGCCTGTGGTAGATCAACAGAAGTCACTAAGCCTGTGAAGACTCATTTCTGCTGTAAGTCCAGGAATATGCAGCTGCAAGATTCTGTTACTCTCGGAATTCGGAATCAGGAGGACTGAAGTTTCTTTTCATTCATAATTCACACCAATACTATGTGCTGCAACTGTAAAGTCAATTTCCCCATATAAAGTAAAAAACACTGTTTTATTTTATTATCTCATTTTTCTTTTTTTGGATTACTTTAGATTTGCTTGGGGATACATTTCGTTGGAAATAAAGGTTATTCAAAAAGGTGTATAGTGTTTTGTTAAAATCGTTAGATGTAATGATAATGGTTTTCAGTTACATTGTTCTTCTTTCTATCAAATATTATGTAATACATTTAAATAAGGATAAGTGTAACCTAATAAACCTCGTAAGACTTTTACACCGATATGTAGCCTAAAAGTCAGAAATAAGTCATTTGGGGCTTTTTTTGTGGGCAAATTCTCTGAGTTCATTAAATCCGAAATATAGACGGCTCACGTTATTCAGAAAAGCATCACAACTTACCTTGACTCCAAAATCCGCCTCTAAACCGTAGGATCCAATTGCTGTTACAGTGCCGCGTGTCCTTGGAGAACCCCCTTCCTCCGATATACTAAACGGTTCTATGAAGTTAAGGGGAATACAAGTACTTGTTCATGAAATTCTTGCGCTCCTGCAGCTTGTAGTACTGTACCATCTGTTGTGCCTGTGCGTGTCGAGCTCCGAGCGCTGAGGAGGAGAGGAGGAGAGGAGGAGAAGGAGGGAGTTTGGTGTTCAGAGCGCACAGCGGATAGGAGGGCGCACACGGGAGGAGAGGGGTCAGAGGCAATCTGAGCGACCTCAAACCCTTTCCTACCTAACATATACTGTATGTAAGATTCAGCATGCGACGTGCAGACTGTAAGCGCTCACCTTCCTGCGCTTTACTTTCACTTTACCCACCATTTTAAAATGTGCAGAAACATGACTTTACCGTCTTTTAGACTAAGTGAATGAAATGTTCCTCCGCGAAAGTAAAAATAAACACACATCCATAACATGAACGTTTGGACATAGAGATAAAAGTTCGCCTGTAGCACCAGTTCATATCAAGATGCCAATAGACTCACTCCACTGCAGCCTCAGACATAATTGTGGTTTGGCACTGGTAGTAAAACAAGAAAAAAACAGAAACACATAAGACCTGGAATGAATTGAGCGTACAACAAGTTTGTTTTGAAAGGAATATACATTTAAGCCTGGATGCAAAATAGAGGGGGAATGAGACAGAATGAATTATTCCTTATTATTTTGACAAATATGCTACAAGATAACTGGTGATAACAAATTGGCAGGAACAGACCGCTGGAAGGACTGGCCATGGAAGTCTTGCAGGCAAAATGTTGGATTTTTAAATAAAACATATTGTAGATTTTTATCACAGTTATGACTGAAGCCATTATGTACTTTGATATAAGTCAACATTACTGTTAAGTTGAAATGATTGCCCTGCTGGTTTATTTCCTAGAATGAAAATGCGTGCTTGTGGCACAGATAGCCTATAGTCCTCGCTGCAGTGGCCATGGGTTCGAATACTACCTCTGTCCTTCGCTGCATGCCTCCCCCCACTCTCTCCTCCCAACAGTTCCTGTCTCCAAAAAAAGAGAAGGAAATGTGTTCTCATCAATAGCAATTTATTTTGTTGCACTTGAGTCAATCAGACTGCGTGCTAACTAATCTTTTATTATGAGTGTCAGATATACAGAATTCAATGGTCGTGTTATTTGACGGGTCTGTTGGATCACTCTGGCCTGCAGGTGTCATGTTTCTCACCAACATCTTGTGATATCAGGATAGTTTTGGTTTTATCTGTTCTGCTGAATTTCTGCTTCATCCCAAAACAGTTAATTTGGTCCATGTGACCTTGGAATGGTTTAATAAAAATAAAATGCTTATCTCTTTCCAGAAAAGAAGACACATAGACTTCTTGTAATTCTTGCAACAACTTTTGAATGATGATTGGTAAAAAATAAAATTGTCTGGGGAATAAACAGGTGGATAGCTCAAAATCTAGGCAAATTAAACCAAAAACCACATGGCAAATCATGATAATGAAACATGTGTTTTTCTCTGTAATTTAAGTGACTAACCATTAAAACTGCCAAATCAAGCATCTGCAGCTGGCCTCTGAATGTGGTGGGAGATGAAAATATGCTCCAATGTTCATTTATCCAAACCCTCAAGGGTCCACATGTCCACATATATTACAAATGAAGCATGAGAGGAAGCATATATGCCTACATACAACTAGGAAATAAAAACACTCAATACGCAGAGTGCAGATGGTTCTCCCTCTCTTTCACAGATACTGTAAGATGCCCTACATTATGTTTACAATGATGAAAACACAGGTCAAAAGATTCCAGCACCTTCTAGACAAACTTCAATCTTCTGGTAATGTTTTCTATAAACATTTCCTTTTGCAACCGAAGTTTCTAATTCTTCATCTTTAATTTGTGTACCTGCCAAGCATGAAATAGCGTGAAACTGAAAGCTGTCTCTGTTCTGTCACCTCCTGCAAACAGAACTGGATCCCTCCTCCAGGCGCTGCTGCCTCCACACCCACATGTGCAGAAATCTGCTGAGGCAGATGAAGATAGAGCCTCCTACCCAGGATTGTTTTGTTTTTTTTGCGGAACACAGACAGAACGTTGACCCTAGTGTCACTGAGTGCCATCTGCAACCACTGAGAGAAGCCAGGCTGCCATACTGGCCATTTACAGTCACTGCCAAACAGGATCTTGCTTCTTCAGCTGTCCCCATGTGCTCGCCAGGCCTGGTCACTCTGATGCTGGAGCGGTAAATGAGCATCGCAGCACAGCCGGGTCACTCAGTGTATTAGCCAATGTTCAGGAATCTGATTATCATACTCATCCTTCGACAGACAATGTTATGCAATAAAGATTGTTTTTTTTCATCTAAGGTCTGGTCTCCTTTTTCCTCGAGCCATTGTGTTATTAAGGATGCCGTAACAGGGGTGTTGTTTGACTTATCCTTATTTGTTTCTTGTTAAAAGTTAAAAGAGAAGGTTAGCTTTGTTGCCCATAAAGATTGGAAACATAGAAATAGCTAGCTTGGATTCTAAAATGTGCTGTATTTCTCATTAGATTGAACAAGTTGAATAGTGAAATTTGAGGATAGTGGTTAGTAACTAGGCCTCCTCTGTGTCCACACTTTCCAGTATGATGCTAAGCTAAGTGGCTATTTGCTGTGGCAACATTTTTATTATACTGGCATATGAGTGGTGTCATTTAGTTTTTGTCTGATCCTCAGCATGATAGTGAATACATTTTTGTTTTGTTGTCATCTTCAGGGTTCAGTCTTTTTTGTTGCTAATGTGTTCTCTTGTTGAAGAAGGTCTTTCTTTAGTCACTTTGGTATGATTGCAAATCACAACACTCCTTACTCATTCTGGAAACAAAGCAAGAATATTTAGCCTATATGATGACAGAATCTACTTTTTAGTTATAATGTCAAGCATAAATATACAGCAGACTGGCAGACAAGATTAGTGATACTTCAGAGGGAACAGTTCAAAAGTGTGCACAGAGCTATGTCTGATGTGTTCAGCACAGGCAGTCACTTTGTCTCTTGTCACGACAATATCAGAGATGTAATGAAGCAAGCAGTAGTTATTGCAGAATGTAGACTCAGCTGTCATTTCTCAACACTGGGAAAGAAGTGACAGCTGGGGACATGTCAGCAAAATGTCACGTTCTTAAGGGCAGAGCCGTAGTTCTTCAATGTGCAGCAGTTCAAAATCCGACACATAGGCCTACCTGTAGGTTCTGCGATTTCACTAGTGCACTCCAAGGAGAAAATCTTCACATGGTCCCAAAGTACAGGAGACAGTTCTTAACAGTTTATTGATGAAAAGCTTCAAGAGTGTTAACATAGCCTACTAACTGATTAATGTAGATGTAATGCTTTCTGCAAATTAACATATTTTACATTTCCTTTTTTCGTTTTTGTTTTTTCTGTGCGCTTCCAAATATCTTATTAATGCCTTTCTTATTGCATACTCAGTACTTTAGCGCACAGACAGACTGCTTTTTCTCTGCAAACACTGATACCACGACAACTATGGCCTTGTAGCATCACAGCACTCAAGCTGGAGTTGCTATAGCAACGGGTGATCAGTGGGGTTATTCCTCTGTGTTTGTGAACATATTGAGGAGATGATGGGGAAAAGAGGATTTTATGATCAGTCACCAGCTAGATGGCAATTTGTATTCACCAACAGTGGTAGAATGTATCTCCAGTAAGTAGGTCTACATCTACTCAAGTGTATGTACTGTATGTAAGTAGGCTACAGTTTGTAAGTAGCCTACTGGAGTAGTTTAATGTATTGCTTCTTTGTTTTGCCAACCCACCTCATATAAAAGGTAGATAGGGTCCTTATTACTCCCCTCCATTTGTTTGATACTTAATTTCTTTACAGTTTTACGTTACAAACATGAAAATAATTTAACCACACGCTGCCCTTAATAATGTAAATAGAATAGTTCCATCTTTACCTTCTGAAACTAACAGCAAAATTACAATTTCAGTCATCACTGGTGAATCCAGTGATCAAAAATGTATTGCTGTATTTGTTTTGTTTTTTTAATTTATGAATGAGAAATATCATTTTAAGATTTGCCACTCTGCAAAGTTATACTTTTTCTTGGCTGACTTTATGTTTCTTTTTTGGCAAACATTTTATTTCTCAAGGTGAATTTTCAATGCATACTTGCGTATTTTTATATTTCAATAATGCTAATTTTACTCAAATAAATTATCGAAATATGTCAACAATTAAATAATACTATGCACTGCTTACCACTCTCCTATTGTTCCTCTTTTCAGAATGTGCCGCAATATAAACTACAATGCATCACTTTGATATGTTCCACCTCTTGTGTTGACCACCCAGGAAAGGATAGCTGGCTCCTCTGGCTAAAACCTGCATGAGAGCATCTCCAGAATAAAGCTTTCCAAGAGAAGCCCTTCTGAGAAGTAAAATCATGAAGGGCACAGCGTGATTTCTTATCACCCCTACAGAGAGCTGACACTATACTGCCAAATTTAAAAGGTCAGGGCTGGAGGCATCCGCAGCATATAAGGAATATGTTAGGATATGTAGTACTTTTATGCATGTGGTGCAGATGGTTTACCTTGTAATCATGGATGCAGGGCCACATTTTATGGTGTTTTTAAAATGTATAAAACATGTTGGTTTCTTTATATAACATATATAACAAAAAATATTTAAAGCACACACACACACGCACACACACACTTTTTTTCTCTTCCTATTCTTGCTGCTGAGCTCTGTGTTCTCTCTTCTCTGTGGTGCGTGACATTGCTTGAACAGAGAGACCAGTTGAAAAAGATGTGACATATTTCAGACACATTTTTATTAAAGAAGCACCAGATGGCTGTGACAGGAGCTAAACACAAGTCAGCTGGAAGTAGTTTGCAAAGTTTTTAAGACACACAACCACAAACATGCAGACAGAAACAGGCTTTATATATCGTCTATTTGTAGGCTTATTGTTCTCATAATTACCTCCCTGTGTTCTGTACGAGCATTATTTACATGAAAGCATTGGAACAGCAGTTGATCTTTGACCTTTCTTTGACTTTAGTCTCTCCTACATTACATATTCCCGCTCGCTTTAAAACTCAATGTTTTATCCGCTTTAACATAACACATAAACATTCACTGCAGGTACAAGATGTAAAGAGGAACACATCAAAGTCAAGGTTGAGAGATTTATGCAACCAGCCTGCCTAGTCGCAGCAGTCACAGCCTATCAAGATGTTGTTCCCATTCTCCAGGTTGCCATGGTTGCATCTTTAAAGTTGTGTCATCCAATCTGTGAACGCAGTCATTGATACTGACATATCATCTTTTACTGTTAAGTTAACATTTTGCACAACATTTCTTTTCACACGTGAGCTAGCCACGAGACTTTGTGAAACCTGATCCAAAGATAATGAGAAGAAGATATCGGCACTGCCTCACATGTTTCTGTTAGCAAGGTTAGTCTGCGATTGTTTACTGTGGAATGTCTATGATTCTCTATACATTTGAAAACATTTGTATCTGATGGTTAAAACAAACTTAACCCTTCCACTTTGCCCTCAGACCTAAAAAATGATACACCTAATACTGTAAAATATGCTATGTCCTGCAGATCCTGTTCTCTATCAATCTAACAAGCTCAATTGAACATCTTGTACCTTCAAATGTTTATATGCGTGTGTCCTTTACTCTGACTCCTCCTGATCTGTTGTGACACCTTCTGGGAGCACATCAGCGGTAGCACCTTAATACGTCTGTTGCTATTAGAATTCACAAAGATATTGCCTTCACCTTTAAAGCCTCTGTCATCGTGCAAACCTCATGTCCAAACTGCTCAAAGCAGTGACAGTGTTTCTTACAGCACTCTATAACGTATTGAATGGGTGACTCCCAGATCGCGTTTATGACATTGTCAAATAATGTTGTCATAGAAACCATCTCTCTGTGAACCCCTTCTGTTGGCAAGGTGGCCGTGATTCTAAAACAATTCACTGCGGGGCAATTCAGACTAACTACATTCTTACCATGTAATGAGCAAAACTGTTGTACCATTTTCTTTCTGCACACGTCTTTAGGTTAATAGCTGATGAAGCTTTTATGATGATTAAAACTGGAACAATCTCAACAATGTACATAACAAAATATTTTAAAGGCCAGGACAAATTTGCACCCGCCCTCCAATTTAAATATCGACCATGTTGGCATAGTTTTGATTAATAAATCCAACTCTTTCATGCTCCATTGGTTCTCTTTATTGGAGTTTCATATGTTGATCTAAAATGAACATTTCTGATGGTTGGGTCAAGGAAAGTAACTTCATCCAACCCAAAGAATTGACTTCTGAAGAAAATTTGCCTTTGTCCCCAGATCAAAAAACAGCACTAGAGTTCATCACGTAGACCGTTAAAATAGTGGACGAAGCCTGAGTGACTTCACCCATTGGTTACCGCAGGGGGCCCGTCAATGGAGGTAGCAATGCTGCAAACGCTGTCTCAACCTAAACTTTCAGTCAACCTAACGTCAGGCTAAGAGCTGAAACTAACTGTTAAATCGCGCCTACCCATCAATCAGGTCAGCCACACGCCTAACTATGTATAACTCGTACCCTTCATAACATCATAACTGATGGTAGACATGTTCATTTCTGCAGTAAAAACAGGATATTTTGAATGGGTTTCTATGTGACTTCTGGCTTTCTTGGAGCCAGCCTCAAGAGGACACTCAAGGAACTGCAGTATTTTGCATTTTCACAATGGCTTAACTCTAACCCAGCACCGGAGGTTGCCGCTTGGTTCAACAAAGTTTTACTCAAGAATCTTATGTGTATATCATGATTATGTTCATACAAATATGTTTATTGATAACAGTGAGTGTCCCGACTCTAATTTTGTAACGGACAAGAACCATTGCCCTCGGTGAAGCATGAGCGAAGAGAGACAATAATGTCTTCTCCCTCCTACATTCCCAGGTGCAAGCTGCTGTGAGGTTTGGGAAATGCAAATTGAACAACAGCAGCCAAAGAGCACAGTAGCTGAACAGTAACCGTTTTACTGTGTGACTGCAAAATGTTGATGACTAATTAGAACATCATGATCAAAAAGGCACGTTGGACTTATGTTGCACTGAGAGAAGACTGCCATGTAAGTGTGGTGGTGGGCTCAAGTTGGCTGCCTTAACTATCCTCAGGCTCATTTAATGAAAACAAAATCTGTTATCCCTCAAATTTTACATTTCAAAGGGAATGCTACATACACTACCCTTATCCACTCTGAGGGCCAACTAACAGAATTCAGTTAGGTCATTTCCAGACAAACTTTAGCCCTGCCTGAAAACATGGACCTCTCATCAATTTAAATAAGGTTTGTCCTGCTCAAGGCTAGCTTTAATTCTCAAGGCATCAAATATACTTTGCCAGTGCCCTCTGTTACTTATACAGACGCACAAGTTAGCCTTCATAGTCAGCATGAGACGTGCAGGGCTTATAGATGTCTGGCTTATAGCAGGACATTTTTACATTCTCAGATATACGACATATTGATAATGCAGACAAGCTGGCAAAGTCCACCATGGGTGGCAAAGGAGGATAGATGCACCAAAAATCATGTGACCTTCACCAAGGAGACTCAGGTTCTTGTCTGCTGTGAAAGCAAAAGTTTATATAATTTGACTGTGTTAACATACACCAAGATTTTTCCTTATCATTCCCTATCAAATCAGATCATTTTGATGGTGGACTGTAAAAACATGTTAGATAGGGGAAAAAACAGACGTTACCACCTGTGTCTGCATGACATGTATCTGAGCAGTTTTGTGCATCTCTGAGAGGCAACAGCACAATCTATTTGACAACCTGAGATGAGAACAAATGTGGTAGATGATCGGTTTAAAAGACAAACAAACCTGGAAAAATCCAACAAAAAAGTTATATCTGAATGACATCCGCCATGAACCTACACAGTTACAGTGTTTAGTTTATCTCGTGATGGTTGTGACAAAGGGTACATTGTTTATAACACACTGTGCAATTTTCAGATTCTCAGGAGCATTTAAACAAATGATCTGTCTCAAACTGGACTTCTTTGACCATTTGTCCATCAGTTACCTGAACCAACACAGCCCTACAAACCCCAGGCTAATTTTGGTCTGAATGCCTTTTTATGCATTAAGAAGGACATTGATCCTTCTCAGGCTTCCCAACCACCAACACTGCCAAGAGTGCTCTTTGGAACACAAAGCAATCCTAGCAATGCTGTTGCCAAGAATCAAACTTGGTTGAGTTGTTTTTTTGCTCCTCTTCCACCTGGATGCCCTTTGTGTCTTGCTGTAAAAATATTTCTACTATTGGCTTGCTAACAGTTACATATGTTCCTGGCTATGTGTGGTACTTTAACAGTATGGCAGTGAGAAGCAGCTATTACCACATGGCTGACCTGTTCTTTGCTAGAAGCCCTGCAGATGGTCGCCTCTTAGCAATGAGCATCACTTCCTTCTCACAAGCTTACCATTTCAGAGGAACTTCCCATTTCCAGTTCAGGACCACACATCTAATAATCTGTGTTTGATAATAAGGATGTGGGGACAGATCTATTTCTCTACAGTAGGTGGAAACTCATAAAATGTGATGATATTAAGCTCACTCTTAGAAAAACATCAGTTTTACTGCAACAAAGGGGAACTTTTTCGTCTATCCTGTGACATTATGCTGTATAGAAACTCAGCAGAGACAAGACCTAGATTACTATGTGCTACGACTTGAAGAAATGTTTGGCCTTTTTTGGTAATCAGGGGTAATCAAACACAGGTGAGACTAATGACACAGGTGAAGACAATGAGGGCAATCACACTGGAGGGAAACACACAGAGGCAGGATGAAACACAAGAAACACTGAGGACAACTATGAAATAAATCAGGAAACACTGAAGACAGAGAACTGGAGAATGTAACAAAACACACTAGAACATAAAGAAACACCAGCATATGAACTTACAAAATAACACATGAAACACTAAAGACTAAACTAGAAAACACACAAGGGAAACACCAGGGAAGAATGAGAACTAAAACAAGACAAATACATCTAAACTCTGAAAAACTAAACTAAACAGACCAACTCATGACAAAATCAGTTGATGCATTTTAAATGTTTCTGGCTCAAGCCTGCGCCCCTCATGACCTTACTCTGGCCATTGTGTTGATAAATGGTAAATGGACCTGAGCTTGTATAGTGCTTTTCTAGTCTACTGACTACTTAAAGCGCTTGTACACGGCAGGTCATAGACCCATTCACACCCATTCACACTGATGGCAGGGGTTGCTATTTAAAGTGACCATCAGAAGTACTGTAACTAATCCTATTGA
Organism: Labrus mixtus; assembly: GCF_963584025.1. Classification (NCBI taxonomy): domain Eukaryota; kingdom Metazoa; phylum Chordata; class Actinopteri; order Labriformes; family Labridae; genus Labrus; species Labrus mixtus. The sequence continues at coordinate 7,813,773 of NC_083618.1, read as the reverse complement.
TACTCATTCATACGTCGTCGCAGAAGCAGCAGGAGCAACTTGGGGTTAAGTGATTAAGTGTCTTGGACTAGGACACATCGGACGTGTAGCTGCAAGAACTGGGGATCAAACTCCCAACCTTCAGGATGAGAGACAACCGACTGCAACTGAGCCACAGCCTCCCTGATAAGTGATGCTTGAAAATGATTCAGCCTGCCTCCATATAGGGTGGAGGAGTAGTCTTTAAGGCTTAATGTGGTCAGTAAATAAAATGCAATAGATTGTAATAGGTAACAAAAGCAAGTAATATTTGGTGTTAATGTGAACGCCTTTGCTTTTGGCACAAAATTACTGTTTCATCCTACTTCCTTGCAAACTACAGGATTACAATAATGCTGGCATGTTTCTGATCTCATGGTATGAGCTCAGTCTGGCAGATGGACCCAAATTGCCTGGCAAGAAACACTGCTGATGACTTTTAAAGTAGCTCAACAGAATGGAAGGGAACAGTTTAGAATGCAGACATTAGTCTTTCAGCTTCCTTTCCTTCTGTGATGGGTAATGGGACAGCAGCTATAGTGTAACAATGGACAAGAATGTTAATAGCTCATCAGTATGAACCATAGAACTATCAACATCTGAACCATTTTGTTCGATAGCAGAACATAAATCCTACCAAAAATACCTTCAACAAAAAAATGTCTGTAAAATTGCTTGCTGTTAGTTCCAGATGATAAAGGTTAATGCTCTGAGACTTAGCCTGTGATCTGTCAACCTCTGATGGTCTCATCCCCCCTCTCTGACACACTCACGCACACACACAGTCATGCCCTCTCCTCTCCTTACACACAAAAACACATGCAGGAAGAGATCCCAACAACAGAAGTGAAACATCTTCCTATACAGTTTGCATGAGCCTACATGATAAGGTTCTTTGTAGAACTTTTTGTCTTACTTTTTTTTTTGTTCTGTGGCTGCTATTTTTACTAAACACTTGTATCATGTTGTCAACTCCTACCACATCACTGATGGAGTCTGAAAAACTTCAGCAGGGAGCCTGAGATCTGTTTACAATTGAATGCCAGACAATAAGACTGTTTCAAGGTCTTTTTCTACACAAAATGAGGAAGAATTGTATCTCCTTTTGGCTTGATGCTTAAAGGGGCTATATGTAACTAAAATTGTTTTTTTTATCGCCCATTAATAAGCGAACGGTTACTGATGTGAAAAAGTAGATGTTCACTGTCTATCTGTGTTGCCTGTATAAAATCTTTCCCCGGGTCGTATTTTCCGCGAAAGCTCCAGTAAGTGACATTTTATGCGCATTATCAACGTCCTCCTCACTCCGCTCCGCTTACAGCCAGAGGCCGCCTTCTATCCACACTTCTATCCGCCCTATGAGCTCTTAAAGGCGGACAAACTCATCACACACTCCTGCTCTTAGCCAGAGCCTGCCGAGACTGTCGTTTGTAGGATGGAGAATGAATACAGACGCATAGACTCCTTCACAGACTTTCACATGTGTATGACCACTTACCTCCTCTGTAAACATTATGCCGGTAAATATCTAGTGTTTGGCGGCCAATGATGATGCTCGTTTGTGTACGTACGAGCACGTATAACGAGCACGCGAGGTAGAGCGAGCAACAGGTTACTGGTGCAGTTCGCCTAACAGCCATGCGGTGTCACTACAAACGCAATATTTTTGAAAGTTACATATAGCCCCTTTAAGTTGTGCTTTTCTGAAGATTCTTTGTTTGTATCGTCACTTTAACTGTGCAGGAAAACACTTGGACAATGGCTCTGGGTCTTCTTCAGGTGATGTTTTTTTTAAAAGACTAGGGCAAGATTAAGAGATTAAGATTCAAGATTTACTTTTATTGATCCCCGCAAGGGGAAATTTCTGTTTTTACACTCTGTAAGTCATGCAACACACACATAGGCTGAAATATACACACATGATGACGGAGCTGCCCACAGCGGGCGCTCCTGAGCTGGTGGTGGGGAGGAGGTTTGGTGCCTTGCTCAAGGGCACCTCGGCAGTGCTCAGGAAGTGACCAACTTCCATATTTTGGTCCGCACCGAGACTTGAACCGGCAACCCTCCGGTTCCTAACCCAAGTCTCAGCTGCCGCCCAACAGCCGTATAGAGATGTGCTCACCAAAATGCGAACAAGCTCTTAGGTAGCAGTTGTGGTTAAAGGTGTACACCACCCAGGATGATAAATATCAATAAGAGCATAATTCAAATCACAAGACATGTAAAAATAAGAAATGTTTTTAAACAATCATTTGAGAAATTCTCACACAAGTAGTCGTTAGATGTCAGTGAAGTTTTGAAAAGTTACATACATAATGGTCCACACCATAAACATACAAACAGAGATGTATGGATTCAGCTAGGTTTCCACATAATAATACATATAATACAAATAAACAGTACAAACAAAATTTTTCCCAATTGTGATGTGCATAAAAATGTTTTACAATCTCTCGAATACAGAGAATAATTATTGATGTTACTAGCGTAGCTTTCTAATCCATAGAGTTTAATGTTTCTGCTGCAGGTACAGAAGAAAACCTGTGCAGCCCTATCACCACAGTGACCATGCTTTTCATTCATACAATCTAGACTAAGCCCCCAAAGCGTTTGACAAAAATGAGCTTACTGTGTTATTTCAGTAGAGCCAGAAATAGCTCTCAGAATCTTGGCACGAACTGATATACAGTACCTGCCATAAATAAACAGACATGAAGACATTTGAACAGCTCTTGCACTTGGCTGTAAGCCTGTATTGAAAAATCCTGTGAGCTCCGGCACTCACATGTTCAATCCAAAACTATTCACGTGCTGGCAGGTAATCTGCTGTAAGAGAGAGAAATGTTTAGGAATACTTTTTATTCCAGCATACTAATACATACAGTATCTAATATTAAGATTCTACTACATATTCATCACTGATCCTGATTTAAAATGCCTTTACTGTCAAAGACATACGGACACTGTGATTTGTTAATTGTTCAGAAACATTCTTAATATTGGCATGTCAAATACATTTTAGGGATTTGAAATATAACCAGAAGACATCATTTATAATTTTTACACATTTAACACCCCGTTGCAATAAACCACTGTCTATACGGGTATTTATTATGAACTGAAATAGCTTGAAAAATTATTTTAATGTTTTAAATTTCTCTTTAACTACATGACTTGTTTGAAAACACTACCTTGTATTTAAAAACAAAGGAAAATCAGTTCACTATCTGCAGAATCTCAGTGGTTTGATTTTAATTCTAACAATTGCTATGATCTCGGATGCTAAAAAAAAATCCTGCTCAGGGGGAAGTGGATTTGTCAATGGACTGAAATGAGGCCTCTGAGTGCTGTAATGGGCTGTGATGGGGGAAGATTCATCCTTCACGTGGATAGATGTGAATAGCAATAACAATGACACAGAATCATACAAATTCATACTGCCTGTCCTCCCAGGAATAACAATAAAATAATCTGTATATGCTGCCAGAGAGCGAGAGAGACAGATAGAGGGGGGCATGGGGTGGGGGTAAGAGAAAGAGAGAGAGAGAGAGGGAGAGAGGTAGGAGAAAGGAAAGAAGAAAATGTAGCTACTGATGAGTATGAACACATAACATGTGAGACCTGAGAGACAGTGTGTGTGTGTGTGTGTGTGTGTGTGTGTGTGTGTGTGTGTGTGTGTGTGTGTGTGTGAGAGAGAGAGAGAGAGAGAGAGAGAGAGAGAGAGGAGAGAGAGCTGGTGGCAGTAGGTGGGTGGGGGATGGGGGATGGGTGTGCAGAGGATGTGAGTATAAATGTCACTTTATAATGCAGCGCCTTCCCTCTAACACATGACCACCACTTCACCCATTTTACATCTGATTAATATGTTGTTCCTTAGAATTAACTTGCCGTTAAATTAGAGAAAAGCAGTTGTGATTTGTTAGGTCATCCTCCATTTTATAAGAAAGATAATTGTTTCTAGTATTTAAAGAATTTACTGTGAAGGCGCTTTTTTCGAAGCAAAATATTACTCTGTGGATTTGTACATCCCATGCACAGCAAGTGTGTGTAAGAAGCTATTAGGAAGTGATTCTCCCTGAGTGTGTTGGAGATGAGATGAGATGAGGGGAGTTTATTGGTAAGACAGAAACAGGGAGCAGAGGAGTTGACCTCAGAAGAGGACACTTTTCTCTGCTCTTAATTATCAGCAATCCCTGTGAGAGGGAGGGTGTTCATTTGTGCTGTGAGCACTGTGCTCTCGTTTTCCTGCTCTGTAACCCCCACCCCCCACCCCTCACATTTATTGCATTGCCGAGCAGGAGCCTCAGCCCTTTGTCACTTTCTCATTTAATGATGCTTCTGTGGAATAGTGGAACGCTTCACCCGCACAAACTTTCAGGATAACTCACGGGTATTTCAACAGAGTGTGGGGTTATGATTCATTGTCTGGCATCTAGTGGAGAATATTGACTGGACTCAAACGTTATCCTCACTGCCTTCCTGATGTTACAGCAGCAGGAGACAATGTAGCTGTAAACCATCTCAGTGAGGAGAGTACAGTGCATGCATGTTGAGGGATAAGTGGTTTTATTCATAGTGAGAAGTGATCCAGAATTATTCTAAAATGTAGTCTTGGATTATTATCACTTGCTGTATTAGCCCACTTCTCATCTTCAGCATCCCATGGTGCCTAATGAGTCTCATTAAAACAGTTCCAGTTACAGATGGAAAAACACATAACTACAGTATGTGTGCATGGATCGTTCAGGATGGATTTCAGCTTGTACTGGATTTCCCTAGACGCACTGACCCTGTCACAGAAAACATATTTCATAGTTAAACTAGTTCGATATGGCCCTAAGTGGAATCAGTGTGCGAGCAAATTGTGCTGAAGATAATGTATCAAATAACAAGTTAAAACCATTTCAGAAACATATCCCTTGAGGGGAGATTCAGATTGCTTGACTACTGAATCCCTGCTTCACACACACACACACACACACACACACACACACACACACACACACACACACACACACACACACACACGCGCGCACAGCTTTTGAGAGTAAGAGAAGAAAGAGGCAGCAATCCCTTATTGTGTTCCTGAAGATATCAGATAAATTGAATTTTTGTGAGAAGGAGCATCCTTCATTTTGCCACCACATGTCTGACAATGGCTGCTTGCAATGGATTATTCTTTATCTATAAATACATATCTTCAGCAGCAAGCTGGCCGAAGTGAAGTGCTGTTCTTTCATCAGAAAAACTGTAATAGGCTTGCTAATCCCTCGCACATCAAGCTTGGGTATAGGTATGAAGAAGGGAGATTACATGTTTAGGGTCTCCTAGGTTCGGAGAACAAACACACACACACACACACACACACACACACACACACACACACACACACACACACACACACACACACATAAATATAATATGATTATTGTAACATTTCAGCACATTGAGTAAAGAATGGTGTGAGCTGTATTTAAAACATATTAGTAATAATAACTGAACCTGGTACAAAGTTATTAACAGACAATTTTCAAGTTTCACCAAAAGTTAAAAGTAACTGACAGAGAATATAAATATAGATATTTTAGCAAAACTGGAATCAGACAAGACAATAGGCACAACAAATGAAAACACCCACACAGCAGATACATAAGCTTGTCTGGTGGATATGCTCCACACAAATAAGGCCCATTCTCAATACACATCTGTTGTAATCTACCACTGTAAGAAGACAGCTGCCTGGTGCATTCTCATCAAGTCAGCAGTTAGGCATGTTTACCTGTCAGCAGACCGCACAGTAAATCTCAAAACTCCCTCCAGCCAAATGTCTCAGTGAAAAAAATGTAGCTCCAGCATACCCCAATGCTTCAGGGTGCATCAGGTACAGGCAAGAGTACTGAGAACTTGTGAACTCACAAGGAAAGCTTGTAATAAATCATTATTGCAAGAGTAATAATAACTTAATGGCTTTGTATTTACAGCGTTATGGTGTATCAGTCTAAATAAGAAGGTTACATAAAATATTTTCACAGTTTTATAGCAAAATAAAAGCAGGGTTGGTCATTTTCTAAAACTAAACTAAAAATGTTGAAAGTAGCATTCCCCGTCTCTCAGCCAGAAGGTCAAGGGTTCGATCCCCAGCAACATGTCCGATGTGTCCTTGGGCAAGACACTTAACCTTGAATCGGCGGCGTATGAATGTGTATGAATGGGATTAGTTACTTCTGATGGTGACACTATCATTGCCACTGCCATCAGTGTGTGAATAGGTATGAATGGCTACCTTAGCGCTTTGAGTAGTCAGAAGACTAGAAAAGCACGATATAAGCTCAAGTCCATTTACCATTTACCCCCTCCCTCCTGTGCTCCCACAAAAGCCACGTCCCTCACTTACATGCTTGAGCACCATTGCTCCAAAAGCAGACCTCAGCTCATCGCTTGCATTGTGTAGAAACTACGTTGTCTCATGTCTCATTCAGCGGTAAGTAGACAAACTTTATCATAATACGTGTAAAAAACAACTTGACTATTTTACTACTCACAACGTTCACAGTAAAACCTCTGTCATCGTTGACACGCTTTGAGTGTGGGCTATAGCGGCTAGTGCACACAAGGGGTTGAGAACGAGCAGGGAGAAATGATTGGTTTATCAGATTGGTGGCAGACATTGGTCGAATGTTTTAGATGCTTACAACTGCTGGCGGTTGTGGCTCAGTTGGTAGAGTCGGCGCCTCTCTTCTTGCTACCAGCCATCTACCTATACCAGATACATAGATTGTGTCCATTCGATCTGCAGAGTCCCTCTGCACCTTTAAGAAAAAGCTAAAGACCCAGCTCTTTCATGAATACCTACTAACTAAATGATGATGGTCTCCATATTATCGATGATGATGATGGTAATGACGATGGTTTTTGTTTGATAGCGACGACTTATAAGATGGTTTCTATACTGATTAGAGCTCTCAAGAACTGCCGTCAATGTTGTGCTTTGCCTCTGTGCAATGCCTGTCAGCACCTGGGCGGCTGCGGCTCAGTTGGTAAAGTTGTCACCTCTCAACCAGAAGGTCAAGGGTTCAATCCCAAGCTGGGCAACATGTCCAATGTGTCCTTGGGCAACACACTTAACCCTGAATTGCTCCCACTGCTTCAGTGGTGGTGTATGAATGGGATTAGATACTTCTGATGATACTACATAGCGATCACTACCATCAGCATGTGAAAGGGTGTGAATGGGTGGGTGTGACCTGCAGTGTAAAAGTGCTTTGAGTAGTCAGAAGACTAGAAAAGCTCAAGTCCATTTATCATTTACCTGTGTGTCCAAACGGACTCAAAGCTGATCATTTGCTCTTACTGACATTGTTCCCTTTTTTTTTTTTAAATTCTAGATCCTTGCTTGTGTTGTACTTACTCTCTGATGTACGTCGCTTTGGATAAAAGCATCTGCTAAGTGAATTGTAGAATTGTAGAAAAGACTGATTCTGCAGGAAAACTCATTTTAAGAAAGGTACACTGACATATGCAAAGGACGGCAGTATCTCAGTCTGTAGGTTGTCAGTTCAAATCCTGTTGCGGACCACAATATGGAAGTTAGTCTTGTAGCTGGAGAGGTGCCAGGGCACTTCCCGGGCACTGCAGGGTTTCCCTTGAGCAAGGCACCAAACCCCCTACAGCTCTGGTGCACTCCCTGCGTAGCAATGTTAACTATCTTCTGCAATGGACCAGTAAAGGCGGGCATGTAAGCATCTCCTCTTAAATATCAAATAGCATTTATAAAATCCACCTGTGGGACTACAAATATTATACACCATACACCTATGGAAAACTCAAACTTGCAACCTCTTTGTGAGAATTTTAGAATCATTTTTCCATTTCTTTGCAGCATGACTGTCAAGTTTGTAATGGTTCAAGCTGCTCTTTAAAAAAAAAGCAGACTCCTCACATGTATAGCATGAAAAAATGTTGTCATTATTTTCCTCTACTCAGCTTTTAACAAAGCTGCTGCAAGCTGAAATGGAGTTGAAGTTGATGTATTATCAATCAATCAATCTTTATGAGTGCCAATTTATAACACGTTATCTCAAGACACCTTATCAAAGAGAAGGTTAAAGACCTTAGTCTTCGTTATATTATCAACATAGACCCAATATTAATCCAATATGAGCACAGCCAAGTTACAGTGGCAAGGTAAAACTTCCTTTAAGCGGCAGAAACCTGACCAGAACTGTGTAAGGCTTTGAAAGTGGGATATAGGGAGATGCAGAAAGGAGAAGGATTACAATGTCTTACTGAACTAACCCAGATGTGCATTTAAATACAGACAGTATATAAAAATGTAAGTGCTCCAACATTTATGAAAGCTAAAGATTATTGCATTGACTATGAAGTGATCTTAAGACATTTTCTCCTATGAATGGGGTCTTAGCTCTACTAAGAATTTGATACAAAATATTTGTAGCCCAAGGTCTTAATAACTCTCTGAAGGACGCAGCATAGATTTCTAAAATTCCAAGATATGAGAGCTGTTGCCATAGATGTACAACCTAAATGCAGTCTTTGTGCATAAGAAATGTTTTTGTAGAATTGTAGAATTGTTTCCATGGGAAACATTTAAAAAGAAAGACAGACTTTTTATACAAAAGATGGATGAAAAAATTGTCTTTGTTTTGTTAACGTTGCTGAGGAATACTGATGAGGTAGGTAGCCTCTGTCATTATTTCCTTTTTAGAAAGGCAAACCAATCAAGTGTAATGACTAGATTTCACAGCCCCTAAACATGCCATCATCGAGAAACGACCAATGAAATGTTCTTTATAGACAAGGAAACAATTCTAATGTCATCATGGAGGTTTTTCATGTTGTCAGACTCACATTCTAAAAGATACCTTTGACTTGCAATGATTTCTTGTTATAACGTAAATATTTCTTATTACCCTTTAATTATCTTTAAATGTTTTTTTGGACTGGGTGTTAAATCATGAAGTCAGTTTATTTTCTCCACATGTACTAATGCTGAATATAATGAAATTCATTTGTCAGCTGGTGCATTATTCCTTCATTCACTATTCCTAAGTGGCACTTGTAAAAAGATAAATCACTGAGTGCAGAGACTGAAGCCCAATGAAGAGGACAACCAGGACTTTGTCAAATGCCTCAGGTTGAGCAGTGTCAGTCACTAACTCCCTGCAGAGCCCCACTGGACCTCTCAATGATGCCCACTGGGAACACTTAGCAGTGCTTTTGGCTGTGTACACACTCGCACAAGCATCTCAACTATACAGACAAAATGTTGTCATAGTTTTATAAACATTTTATCAATACCTGTGAATTCGGAACCATAAATTCACTCTCTTATCAAGGCTTACAATTTCATCCCCGAGAGGAGGCATGAATCAAAGGCTTCCACTGCTTGTTTTTGGTCTGTTTGAGATTACCTCAGGATTTTCACATGAGCAAGCTCGATTGCACAGAACCATTCATAATGCAGGTTGTTTAGACCCAGCAAAGATATCGCACACGCTTCAGGGAAACATTATCCGTTATCCAGTATATCTCTTTCTATTGTTTTGCTCTTTTTTCATCTATTTCTGCCACAAGCTGTACATGCAACACAAATTCACTTGGCTTCCTGACTCTTCACTTTCTGGCAGGATCTATATTAAGCCTTATAACAAACACAGTTTTCAAAGACTCAGGACTTCTCCACTGATAATTCGACCCAGTTGGACTTGTTGTGTCTTTCTTTCGCTTCTTGCCCTCTGGCCACAAGCACTGTTTATCCCTCAGGCTCTGCAGCTGCTCAACGACTGGTATTTGTATTGGAGGAAAAACAGTGCTACTTTCTCCAAACATATTTTTGGTTCAAGCACCAGTCACATTCTGTATATTTATTTTGTTGAATCACCATTTGCAAATACAGATGATGATGGCAGACTGCAAACACATTAGTGTACCATTAAGGCACATGTGAACTGAAAATTATATATTATAATGAATATTTCAACATGCAATGCCATCGTAAAACCAGCAAATGAAACCCATTACAGATGCTGACTATGACATTTTAATGTTAGTGCATGTGTACAATTTCTATGTTTTTTTGGCTACATTAGAAAGCGTGGAAGATTTACAGCGTAGGATTTTGTGATACTGTGATCATCACAACATTTTAGGTTGTGACTAGGTGTCATTCGACACATATTCAACCTAGTCTTCAAAGCATGTTTTACATATGCAATCCAGAGGAAAGCAGATCAAATTAAAAAAAATGAAAGAGCATCTTGACTCCTTTATTTTTATCCAGCACTCTAAAATAAGAGCTTAAGCTAAGCATTTATAATGAGATAAACAAAATTTGCTCCAAACCTGAAGTAGGAAAAAAAGTACCCTGTCTTTTTAATACCTAAAAACTAAAGGACAGATTGTTTAAACTGTACCTGATCCTGGGCAGAAGATGAAGATCTGAGCATCTGTATGTTGCGCTGTTAAAGTAAAAAACTCCGGTTAACAAATAAAATCCTATTTGTTTGGTCAGTAAAAGTAAAATATGAAATAACAAATCATAATTCATGATGCAGGTGCAGGGTGAGTTAACCAGAGTAAAACAACAGTTATTACATCGGAATCATTGACCTAGCAATGAACAGAAATACCAAAAACACCACCCACTCTCCTTTAACCTTTGAGTATGGTGTATAATCTCTGCACAGCATGGTATTATGTGTCCTGCATTACAACTATTCCTTTTGCAAGTTAATAAATAAAAATTTGATTTACAATATGTACTGCAAAGCTGGTGACTTCACTGCTGTCATTTTCTACCCTGCAGGGGAAGTGCCAGCGGTGTACCAAGATGAACACAAAGACACACAAAGGCAACTCAGAGGGGGCCGGTTCCTGTTGTCATTTCTGATCTTTAGCCAACCTCCCTTTGATCCTCTGAGGACTTATAAATGGCACAAACACTAACCAGGATGTTAACTCCACAAGGAGCTACTCTTTTCAACAAGTGGACCCCCTGCTACCTGAGAGAGCTCTAATGTGCATCAGCAACTAAATGTTACCAGAGCCCTTAAAACAAAGATGGCTTACAAGGCGATGTGATTGCCCCTAACCCCTCCTACAAGAGCAAGACTCCCAGACAAAACTACCACAAACCAAGTTCTGGGTGCGTTGTTTGTGTTTTCTCTCCCAGTCATTTCAAGCGTGTTTAATTTATATTTGTGCTTTTCTTCGTTTTTTTTGTGCATCATTAGGAAAAATGTACATCTTTTTGTGCAAGCTGTGTTTTTTTATGGCCATTAAGCTAATTATTTGTGTGTCTATGTGGTCGTTTTGCATGTCTTTGTTGTTATAAGAGTGACTTTCAAACAAGAATTGTCACTTCACACACAGGATTGCTATTGGGTGTGCCTGACATCTGCAGCCAATGGGCTGGTGCCCAGTAGGCCTGATCAGGATTTAGTTTCCAGGTGTAAGGACGCACTTAAACTTACGTGTGATATCCCTCAGTGCTTTGAGTTAAAGCCGAGATCATGTGTCAGCACTGATGCCACATTTGGACTAGCACTGGAAAAAGCAAATGAGGTCTGTTGTGGGATGCTCACAACAACTGTGAGGCATGACAAATGAACATCATAGAGAGAGGAGATCTGTCGGATAGTGAGTGGAAGCTGAGCAGAGATGTGAATTAAGCCCTCGCAAGCTTGCCTGGTGCACACTGCACCCCACACAGTGTCTGCATTACAAGCAGCTTGTAGGTAGTGAGATGCGGTTGACGTCTCCTTGTGGGCAGATAGTCTGTACGTTTTTTCACTGAGATGAGAGGCTCTTCATTGACTGGGAAGATGGACCATCTTCATAGAGCCAAAAGTCATGAGTGGATGTCTGCTGTCAGAAAATATCAGAAAACGTTGTTTTTTATTCTCCTTTCTTACAATAGACCCAGGCCCTCTCCAAGACATTGGAGTGTGTTGCCATAGCTATAGGAGGATAGTGGAAAAGCACAGCTGAATGAAGAAATTATTAATAAATGAACAAAACAAGTCTCCTGCGAAGAGCTCGCCTGCACAGATACACGACACAGTGTGCTAATAACATCCTGCCTAAAAAAAGACAATAGACTGTGGATTAAAAAAAAACATGGCCTCATAAATACATGACTGAGTCTTGTTTTGGATGCCATCCATTTAGTAACTCTTTGATAGATTAGTGTATTTTTGGTCTCATGGATGATGCATTGGCTGAATCAGGAACTCAAAATCATACTCCACTGAAATATGTTGGCGACATTTTCAACTGTGTCCTTAATCCAATTTTTCATCAAACAATGTGCAGAGCCTCTTTTAATTCCAGGTTTATATTTAAAGCTGATAGCCATGGCTTATTGAGAACCAAATGTGAGCTGAAGCAACAAAAGCGATATCTGCATCCAAATTCTCTTGACACAAATACAAGGTTGTTTGATATGGGAACAAAGATTAGCAAAGCTGGAGGTGGTCAACATGAATAGACATTTGTTTTTTTATATGGATGATGTTTCCAGTAAATTACTATTTCATGCAAAAGATTTGAATAAAGCTGGAAATCTGGTTTGTTGTTTTTTAGTGTCATCTAACACCCAGAGAAATGTGAATGCACATGTTTCTTGTTTGTTTTTTTTAACTGTAATTCATCCAAGACCTACTGATACATTTTAAGCGATTGCTTTAAAAAGTAATTTACTAGAAACATTATACAAATATAATAAAAAGGAGTTTTGACTTAAATTGACCGTGTCCGGGTTTGCAGACCTGCACAGCGGTGCAGATTCTGCAGGTTGCCTGGCTACCTCACTTTGATGAGAAGACCTTGTGAAGTCACTGCAATGAGAAATTATTCAGCAACCATTGAATCCAGTTTTAAATGACTGTGAACAGAGAATAAGATACACCCTGCTAATGTGCTTCAGATGTGCTGGTAGGCATATTTTTAAACCATGCATATTTATGCAAGGCTAGGCTTATCTCCTCAAAATAACATAGAGGTACAGCGTTATCAATATTCTCATCTTATTCTAAGAAAAGTTAATAAGCATATTTCTCAGAGAATAGAATCATGATTTTGAGATTTGAAAGGCTTGGAAAATCTTAAATTATCTTTTGTCTTAAGGCTAAACTAACTCTTGGTGACCAAATATCAAACACGTGTGTGTGTGTGTGTGTGTGTGTGTGTGTGTGTGTGTGTGTGTGTGTGTGTGTGTGTGTGTGTGTGTGTGTGTGTGTGTGTGTGTGTGTGTGTGTGTGTGTGTGTTGTTATTACCAATAGACATCTTTAAAAGTGCAAAAAGATATCAGTATCATTCAGTGTTGTGTTTTATGAGTTGTAAGCTCATTTTTGGAAATACCATTCATTTGGCCGTGCAGCTCCTCTTTTATACACTGGACCAATGAGGAACTTCACAGCGCTTCTCAATGACCCCTGCTTTACTGCTGGAGAGGTATCTATATTCAAGGGCTCTAAAGCTTCTCCCAAGCATCATTTTTCACTGATGACTTGCTCAGTCAACAAGAGACTCTCAGATGATCCCATATAATAAAGTGGCTACTCCAAATCAACTGAAGGTGAGTGTGTTCTTAAGCCATATATAGACTACGACAAGAGGAAGATGGTGGGGTGATGGAATGAGTAAGAGAATGAAGAATCAATGGATTCCATAAACAATGGATTTGGGTTGCATGGATTTCTATTGACACTGCCATGGAAACAGGTGATGTCAGCAGGGTCAAAAGTGCAGGGAGGTGTGGGGTGGGTGGGTAGGTGGGTGGGTTGTGCATCTGATGAGAGGCAAACCTTTGGAGCGGAGGTGGTGATTGTGGTGCTAATGGTGTTTCAGGAGGGGGGCTGGTGTGAGGGCTCTTCATAGTCCTCTTCTGTCCGTTTAATGACTTCACAGCGTGATTACTCAGGTCAGTCCACACAGTTACATAAGCCACCACTCTGGATAGAATGCTAAATGTAGTCATCCTGTTGTTGTGAAGCCCGCTGGTGACATGCAGTAGATAATAATAAAAACAGAGTTAATACTTTATACCCAGACTGTGAATTTGGAATGTGTATTGTTACCTGAAAGGAACTATTCTTAGGGATGAGATCACAACAATGGAGATGTATCAAGATTGTTTGGTGTGTTTGTTTGTACTCAAAAGCAAATGTACAATTTGAGTAGAAAACTATTGTGATATGCTAAAAGGTTTGTGTTAATAAGATTTGAAAGGCACATAAAATATTAATTTTATTTCATAGTATGCTGCATAAAATCTATGTAGAACTGAGACAAACAGGGAGTTGAATTTTTCCTTTTCTGCCCAATAATTATGTCCTGCTCTGATGGTCCTGTGCTCTTTTCATATTTTATTCAGTGCCTCCAACATAGCTTTCACTTATTAGCAAACTAGTATATTCTTGTAATGTGTTGCACCAGTAACAATGTTTGACATATCCCTTTCTCTGCTAAGCAAGCCCATCCTTAGTTATATCCGGCAACCAATAATATCACATGAGCTGTGAACATCAGTAGGAGATGGTTTATTGATTTTCCATTACTCAACAGGATGGTTAACAGCAAAAATAGCCATTCCGTTTGTTTTGCTTAAAACACTGTCTAATACATGAGCCATGGCAGTTAGTGCTATTAATGGGTTTTTGATAGATGTGGTTTAGCCCTGTAATATTCACTGAACCAAGCCTCGGCCTAATAATCAGTACTGCAGAGAGACTATGACCTTTTTTGAAACTTCCAGCTTTGCCTTTAACACTTTTCTGTGAGTTTACTGACTCATTTGTTTTAGTCAACACACTTAATCGTTTTTCAATGTTATAGTATTGTTAGAGAGAACATAAATGACCAGATTGATATTTGTAGTCATATAACTTCTATTAATACAGTTGCTGCTCTGGGTTTGCATTTGGGTCAACACTTTTGCCTCATTTGCTTTCCTCAGACAGTTTTCTTGAATGCATGGCCATCAGTTGGTCAGTCCTTTTTAGCTCAACTATATTTGACAAATGGAAACCAGTTCTATGTAGAGATTAGACTGTACCAAGGCTTTGTAAGCATATGAACCTTCATTTGTAAATTATTTATTACTTACAGTTAATTTAGGTCAATCACATGTATAAGGATAGAATTGACTTTTTCTTGGTTAATGTGTTTATTGTAGTTAAAAACAATATAACTTTACTAGTAGCTTTTCATTTTCAAGAATCTTCTGAAGACTACCTTCTTCCAGTGTATTTATATTGTCCATCAATTATTTCCTTCTTATTCTATTCATGCTTTTATTTATGTTCTTATTGTATTTAATCTTATGTATTGTAAGTGTATTGTGTATGGTAGAGCTCTTAGCCTTTAATGGAGATTTTATTTCCATTTCACTGTCTGCATTGGTTGTACAACACAATCAAATGTGATCATAAATACATTTGACATGACTTGATTTGACCAGACAAAAGTAAGCATTTGACTTCAACTGGGATTAAGGAATCAGTAGAGGCAACGATTAAGACACTACTTTAGGATTTGATGTTCATCAACTGCAGCATGGATACAAACATACTAGCTGGCTCAGTTAATATGCCTTAATTTAGTCGGGGCAGCGTTCCTCTATGTCATTTTGACAGGGTTGCCATTTTGGAACACTTTGCTTGTCACCCTCGGCCACTCTCCAAAGGTCAACGAGCAAAGAAGAAGAAGATGTTCCAGCACTCTCTAGTCCTTTAATTAAAGACTTCTGGTGGACAAGAGTTAGCAATTACGGTCTTCTCAACTACTGTATGTCCCAGGGGAGGTGCCAAGAGGAACTCCTACTCACCTATTAATATTTAAACTGGCCTGATTGAGCTGAATTATTCAGCGAGTCACTCGTCCTCTGTGGGTAAGTACCTTGTTGTTGGTTTGGTCCTCAGGCCAGTCTCTATGAGCCTGTATGAGCAGCTGCAGGAGCAGGGGTGTAGTAAGTGGTTGCTGTTGTAACATAGGGACTGTAAACACAGATGTATACTGATTATTTTGATAAAGAAGATAAAGAATTAATACACAAAAGTGGTTTGGAGACAAGCAACATGAAGGAATTAGAACCAGAATGCCTGTTGACCAATGAGTTTATTACTTCAATGACCCATGATGGTTGATAAAGACATTTCAATGGACATTTACAAAGCAACTAGCTAGTTTTTACATTAATGTCTTCTGTTTCTGGCCCAAGTTCAATATACAGTTGAAAACCAGTGAAGTCCGATGTTGTCATTATTAATAAATGCTTTTTTTTTAACAGTTTAAGTGATTCTTCCGTCCTGTTGCTGCTATCTCTAATATTCACCATTTTCAACTTACAATGAATTAAAGAGCCCCCACCCACCCCACCCCTGAGATAAATATAGATGAATATGATATAAAAGGTTAAACTACGGTGGCCATGAACTAATTCCCTCCTGTCACATTTCCAAGGAAGCCAGTTGAGGTTGAATAGTCCTCATTGATACAGTCATCCTCAGTCCTGATGATTCAGGGACACATACAGGTAATAGTGCAACAAAGACATCGATACAAGACACATTGATGGACTACTAATTCTTGGCCATGTTTCAATGCAATTTACTTGGTTGGGGAAAATTAATTTAATTGTGGAACCTTTGTAACATCAGCATTTTCAAAAAGGTGCAGTTCAGCCCGGGAGATTTTCTTGGCACATACAAAACATGGTGTGTGTCATATTGATACTAATCCATTATTCACAACATTTCTTCCTCTCACAGAATCACTCCAAACATCCTTTTCTTATCCATTTTGAGAAGAAATTCCTTCACCTAAAAACTGACTTGGCTGCATGTTCTTACTATAAATGGAGCCATTTGTAGTACTTATCCATTTTTTTTTTACAATCTGCTGCAATGTGCAGCCTGGGTTATCTATATTGAACCAAATTCTGGCATAGCTGCTGGCATCCTACACATTCTCATTGTGAAAACAGCAGTTACCTTGGTAACAAGCACACCATAATAAGGGCATCTTAGGAGACAAACAAATCGTGCTGTGCCGTGGAGGCTGGGGCTGTGTGATAGATTTACATAATCAAGGACATTTACTGTACAGCCCCTTCTGCAGTTATCTTGAACATCTCACCAACAACACCCATTGAGGTGTTTAAGATAGAGATGATATTCTCACCAGGCTAAGCCGGCTTTAATTCACAGGAGGCTTTCACAGTTTTTAAAATACAAAAATAAATATCTCTATAACACATATAGGGACAATAATTCCTTGATAATTCTTGCACATCAGTATTTTCCACATGCAAATATTCCGGGGGCAATCTTGATGGGGATAATTGGATGAGTTTACTCATTTAAACCAACAGATGTTCCCCTGTAACCACAGCTGTTAGCTTTATTTACCAACTGAGACTTTATGGGTAGCAGGAAGCTGTATCTTGTACACATCAACATCTTGCTGTGCTTTACTGGGCTGTGACAAAAGAAGGAATTTTGTTTAAATGTTCCACTGCCGTTTTTTCTGTGCTTTTGATTTTGTTACATTCGTTACAAACAAGTAGCTGGTGTTGTCTTTCATGAATATGGCCGTTTTGCTGTACATTTGGCCCAGTGTGTCCCAGTAACAAGAGAGAAATTCAAGTGTCATTAGCCTTGGACTAATGTTGTCAGCCTACTCTCTGTCCAGCTGAAAAAACAGCACTCATCCAAAATCTAATTACCACCACATTTCTTCCTTAATGTAGGGAACACAATTGTTCTGTGGGTACTCCATCACCAGGAAAGTTTATCTATAGCCCACTATGCCTTTCCTATCACATTGCGAAAAGCTGCCCTTTAAATGTTAATGTAGTTCATTTCCTGAGAAGGATTATTGTGAACAGATGTCAGTACATTACTTTCTTGCAACAGGATTAATTGTTCAAAACATGGACTTTATTTACTTTTATGTGTACAAATGAGGAAAGCAAGTTATCTACAAGTCCTATTACAGCACATGTCAGCGTGATGATGGTCTCCTTCAGCACTTATTATTATGAGTTCCTCATCACATACATACAAATATTTGTTGTAGCTACGTAATGAGTTCTGAAGTCTGAAAAATAACACTGATGACATCATCAGGGCTTTTCATGTATTAATTCATTTATTTTAGACTTTGGGCTTTAGAGAATGTATTTTCGAAACAGAAAGCATGTGTTACATTTACATATATACAGTTATTGTCAATATGTGACTTTTAACCTGTCCCTTTGTGACCCCAATAGTAATTGCCAGAAACATGCATGTCCCTCTGAAACATACCAATGTAGATCATATAAATAGAACAAGTTCAAAACTATGAAAATTATGTGAAAATAAAAGTGTTTTGAAATGAAAATGGAATCTCTCTGACAAATACAAGGTGCCACAGTTGAATGCAGTTCACAATTCCAAGCTGTAACTCATTTATCAGAAGCTCCTCAGTATGCAAGTGGAATGATTCATGGTCTAAGCCTCAGCCCCTAAGACAGGACTAAATTGGTTGTATAACAGTGACAACATTTAGAATTACTCTGTCATAAAACTGCCATCTAATACAATCATGCTGTGATGCCCTGACCATGTCGCTGCATGTGACAAAAAGGTTTTCCTGTCTTGTATGCACAGTTAGGTGTGACACAATCTGACTGGAAGCAAACTGGATGAAAGTTGTAATGTTAGACAAACATATTAAGCAAAGGTCTATTTTTGCAAGATAAAAATAAATGTGCTAATCTCAGCATATTTTTCAAAATCTGAAATATGCCTGTGCATGGAAAAAAGTGAAATTAATATGTGTGAGTGGGCCAACTTCATCTGAAAACAACAATGAGGAGATACTTTTTTTTTTTTTTTAACTACTATGATTAAAGGTCAATTGTTAAAGATAAACAGAGATGAAAAAATATAAAAGTGCTGCTGCTGAGTTTGCAAGGACACACATATGCATTGAGTTATTCTCTCTGTGGCCATGTGTATTGTATTATTCTGTTCTGCTCTTTCACCTAAGTGCCTTGTTGAATTTATATTCAATATATAGATTTTAAAGTCTCATTTTAACATAGACTATGAGAACATGTGGGAGAATATCCACTCTATAGCTACAACAGATTTCAAAAGAAGTGATTCGGTGGTGTGGATGTTAAAAAAAACTTGACAGAGAGTTGAGTTGAATGTATTTAGGTAGCGTTTTAGTTGGCTCATCTGGTGAAAAA
This sequence comes from Labrus mixtus, assembly GCF_963584025.1. Lineage (NCBI taxonomy): Eukaryota > Metazoa > Chordata > Actinopteri > Labriformes > Labridae > Labrus > Labrus mixtus. Next base: position 7,794,493 of record NC_083618.1, on the reverse strand, counting down.
TAATTTAAATAATTATAAAAGGTTGGGTTGAAATACACAAAAAAAATCAGGGGAGTTCCATTGTTTCATTTTGTTCATTACAGAAAAAAAGATGTTTGGAGCTGTCCATGGTGCTGAACATGCTCATGCCGAGACTAAAAGATTTGATACAGTTTTTTTGGCTGTCCCTATGATATGAAAGGAAGATCATATCTAGCTTGAGGGATCGCTGGATAAACAACATATTTTCATGAATGTTAAATTGATTCTTTCTCTGTTATTGTTATTGCAGAAAAAAAACTTCTGCAACCACTCCATGTGAACAAAAAAAAAAGACAGATGCTGGCATGCAATGAGCAGATGGAGCCTGGAAATAGTATTTTATTTCTTGTTCTGTAGTACGCCTAAAACAAAGCAAACGTCCAGACCAGTGGTACTCAACTTCTCCCTACTCAGTAGCCAGATTGACAACAAATATCTTCGCAAGAGCCACAATCCTAAAAAGTTGTGAATGTGGTGATTTGTTCTTGTCCAACTTTAAACTTGCCCTATGTTTAGATCTCAATGCCAGTTGTTTTATTTTACAGTGACCATGGGAAGCAGTTCTTCTGTCAAACTGACTGTCGATTGCTCAGACAACGATGAGTAAGCTAGTTGAGATATATCTCTGATATTCAGGCTTTCATCCATTGCAATGCTGACAAACTCAGCGAAAGCAAGCAATATGCAAATCTTCACTATATCTCCATCAGTATACGGTTTCAGGTTTTTAATCAATTTGTGTATGATTTTGAAGGATGCCTCGGTTGTGGAAGAGTAGTTCAGTTCACTTTTAGCCTTGCTCTCTTGTCAGCTACCCACCTTTTGGAAAGTCACTTCTGAACCTTGAGTGTTTTGTTTTGTGGTGGCGCTATAAATGAGACCTTTTAAAATCATGTTATCACAAAGCAGACAGATACATTTCCTCAAACTGCTTGACACAAAGAAAAACTTTGGTTTCCAGTTCCCAATTCCTCTTCATACTTGCAATTCTGCCATTGTTTCACCATTATAGCTCCATGATATGTCAGTTATCCCAGTGAGTTTGCCCTTGTCTCATGAACCAGAAAACAGAGCACAAGAAGGAGAAATTGTGATGCTTGGTTGATACAACTGAGGGTGGGTGATGAGCAGTATACAGCCATGCTAGCAGCTTTAGCATGAAAAACAGAGGGTGGTTTTCAGAGTTATGCTAAAATACATTTATAAACCCAATGATTTCAAGCAGCTAAATGTATATTGTATTTATGTTGACATACATTTCAATGCAATTTAGCTTGCTGGCATGCTAACATGAAGGGCTATAATTACCAATGAGAACAAATAATAGCTGGTCATTGGATATCTGGACTAAAGAACTGACTGGATGATGGCTGTAGTTTGCTGTAGGCTAAATTAGAAGTAAAATCAAAGGTCTTCGCTTGCCAATAAAATGTCAGCCTTACCTTATGTTATGATGTGACAAATGTTCCATTTTCGTCCGTAGATATTTAAAACTCTGTCTCACTATTTAGTTTCTCTTACAGAACTCACACTGATGCTTTAAAGCAAGAAGTCAGGTGAAAATAGGACAGAAAACAGCAGGTCCTCCCTCTCATCATCCAGGCTGTCTGTCCATTAATGCTCAGATAATCATTAGTAAATGTATGACTCTTGAAGAACATAAAGTCTTTCCCATATTTGCTGTATTGTGTACTGCTTCCACAATTTTGGGTTGTGGAAGAAACAAAAAATTGCTTCCACAGCTATAGCTGTGGCGTGTGAATGTGTTTAAATGGGATAAGTTCATACTGCTCCTCAGCCTGAGGTTCTGCCATCAGTGTGTGAATGTGGGGTTAATGGGTGAATGTGTCATGCTGTGTAAAAGGCCACTGAGTAGTAAGAAGACAAGAAAAGTGCTATTCAAGTTCAATTCCATTTACAAATTACCGTACTTCTTTCTTTTCCCTTATTATTATTACCATTCATATAACTATGGTCGTTCTCTTTCAGAGCTGTTGTAACGTTCATTTTGTATCGTCTCATATTTACCTCTACTGTGGTTTTCCATAGGGAATTTAAAAATTCTCATTGTTCCGAGGTCTGACTACACACATTATTTTTGTCTGCGATGGTCACTCCGTCACTGAGGCAATCATAGAGCCATACGTTTGGGATGTGACATAACAGACTACACGGTGGTACCCTACGACTAAAGTAATAACATTGCAAGGAAGAGGGGCGGGGCTAGAACTTTTTAAAACAAATTAAATTTTTTAGGGTAAGCACGTTTCTTAAAATGTGGAGTCAACCAAGAAGTATGTGTACTGTTTGAAGAGCAGCAGTCTTGCTCTTGTAGTCCAGCCTTTGACATACAGTGTTTGAAGAAACTTCAAACTTTGTATAGAAAGTGATGACAAGTATGTTAGTAAAGCACTTTTTTGTACAGTATATTGAATTGTTCTATAGGAGAAGTCAAGTGATGACGCAGGTGTGCAGAGTGAAGTAGGAGTAATCTACACCTTAAAAGTGTGTGCCCTGCAACGTGGGAGACTCAGGTGACACTCCTAACTGGGCTTGACAGTTTCTTTCTGAAATGAAAAGCATCATTGTACTACAAGATGTGACTGTCTGGACAAGGCTATTGAACAGTTAAAGACTGGACACCTCATACAGAATCAACAACCCGAGAAGCACGTCTGTTCTTTTGAAGAGCCGGATAGCTCTCAGGTGAGGATAACTGAGGATCGACCTAAAGACATCAAGTCTCTCAGGAAAAAGTGGTGGACCTGGAAGCGATGAGTCAAAGAAAAAAACTAAATATTAGTCGGTATACCAGAAGGTTAGGAAGCCAGTGGTTTACTCTCGTGGTTGGAAAAGAATGTCCGACAAATTCTGGGGCGAACGGACTCGGAGCTGGTGCCCGAGATTGAGTGTGCCAAACACGCTCTGCAGCCCATCCCTGACCTAGGGCATTCGTACAATTCCTAAATGAATTGTACCGTGCCGAAGCACACCTCTCCGAAGTATGCCAAAGCCAAGGAAATGTACCGTGCCTGGGCACAGAGTGGTCACACTGGCCAAACGAACTGGACTTTAGGGTTGAAGCGTGCTTGGGCACGTTACGTTACGTGTGACCGCACCTTAAAAAAACAGATGTTGTTTTTCAGGAGTGCATATGTGGAAAACAGCTAAAACAGCTATGCAGTGCCTTTATTCTGCTTTGATATATCTTTCTCGTATGACCTCGTGAATTAAATGTTTGTGTACAGCTGAATTATTCTACACATCTGCTGCTGTATCCAAGAGCTAATAAGTCTATGTGAAAATAAGGTAATATTACAAGCCTGTCCTTTCCAATAAGACATTCGAAGGGGAGTCAGACACACTGAAGCTGGTGTGGACATACACCCTTATGAAGTCTGGTATTCACTGGCTGCTTCACTTTTTGTCATAATCAAACAGTTGCATTGCATTATTGTTTGACATTTTTTCTTTCCTGACTCTTTACTTGGCTTATGCAATACAATAGCAGTCGGACAATTGAATTCGAACTCCCAGTGCTCTGTGAGAAACATATCAGCAGCCAGATTTACAAATTGCTCGAGGCATCTTTGAATTAACAAGAGAAGCAGGCTGGACTGCCAACTGTAGATGCCTGTTGCCTTGTCTAGACTCAGTAAAAGCATTGTTTACTGTCTTACACCTCTCGTTAACACACACTTGTTTCCACCAGTCTCAGATGTGGCAGACTAAGCGGGTGGAGAGTTGCTACAAAGTCTTGATTGATGTTGAGATTGATTGTCCATTGTAATCTTTAGGAAAGTAGGATTTTTCTCAGCGCTCATTAGTCCAAGCTGTCTGTGTCTGATGAACTAGCCTGAAATACATCTCTACATTTCTTTGTAATATTTGTGTTGGTGGTTTAGGAACAGAAAATTGTATTTAATGAAAACGTAGCTGCTGTAGCAAAGAAACATTACCGCACTATTTCATCATTTTTACTTTTCAGAAAGCCTCTGTACTCTCTCTGTTTATAGTTTAAAGTCTCAATCTTTCTATTTTTTTATGTTAGTTTTTTTTAGTTATACTTTTTCAAGAAACACAGATTGTTCTGTAAAAAGTTGCCAGCAATGCAGGCCACAACTAGTGCACATCCTCACAAACCCATTCAAATAGAAAGCAACAATTATTCATTGTTTAGAATAGTTGTGTATTGCTTATTTGCCTTTTTACATTATATTTTTCTGTATTGAAGTTAAGTGGTTGTACATGGGGAAGTGTGTGCTGCTGGGAATCAGGTTAGTTACAGTAATGAGACACAACCAAAACAATGCAAAAAATGATTTGAACACACCCTTGAGCTGAGTAAGAGCAAGGAGATTAGTCTCTGTCGATTCAGCACTGTGAGAATTCCTCAAAAACTTTTTCACTTTGTTGTTTAGAAAGTAAAGATCTGAGGAAATGCACTGTTCAAAAAAGACAGAACTTTCTCTCTCTTCCCCCTAAGCATAAAGCAGATGAGTCATGGATCAAACACAAGCATTCAGACAAAAACTCTACAATTAGCATAAGAAAAACACAGTGGGTAAATATACCAAATGGCTAACAACAGTTGTCGTCTTTTTCCTAAATGTTGTACAAAACAGAAAGCGACTGAAATCGGGATTAGGAGGAAATGATGGGGGATATTGACACAGCTGTGTTTTTGAAGCATAGAGACACTCATCTTTGTGATGATTGACAGGAGGGATTTCAGTGCGAGAGAGGAGGTGAGACTGTGTGAAGCAAGGTGTCAGTGGAGCTGGAACATAAAGTCCAGCAGAGACGACAGAGGCAACACTGCCAACACAGCACCCAAAGGAGAATGCATCTGGAGTGTCTCTCCACCTGCTGTGCAGTGAAATAGGTGATGTTCAACACCAATTAATGTGAATCCATATGACGTCGATATCATCTGTACCGTTCAGTTAGTGCATGTTCACTGCAGACTAAAAGTAAGGTTTGATGCACTGAATCAGTAATGGGGGAAAGAACTGACACAGAAGACACAGAACATAGAAACATTTGAATTCTTCTTTTTTTTGCATTCTATATCATCAATTAATCAACCTATGTTTTAATCCTGAACAATTGTCATTATTCAGGCAGCCCCTCTCCCCCGCTCAATTATTTTTAAATTTAAAAAAAAACAGTTTCCTGCAATTTCACATATTGTTCATAAAGGATCAGCATAAGTGCAAATGAAAATAACTGTATAAACTGATTTTAAAAAAAGAAAATATTACACAAATAAATTGAATTGTTTTATCTATAACTTATTTAAAAAAACTTAAAATTTCACCCTTAGACTGTAAATCTGAGTGCGTCACTAAATGAGTGAATTCTGAGTTTAAATCCAATCTCACACTCTACACCTCAATGAAAGATAACTATCCCTTTTTAGAGTCACGGATGTTTGTTGTTGAACCCACCGCCCTCAGTAACCTGTCCTTTGCTAAGTCACTGCTGTTCACCAGCCTGTGTTATTGTTAACTTTAATAACATGAGTGTTTCACCACTATGTTTGTACACAGTCAAATGTTTTACCAATCAGACTCTTGGACAACCCTCATGACCACACTGCAATTGCTAGCCTGGATAGGTTTGTTTTTTTAGCCTCGAGGCTAAGCTAAGGGGGGGGGGGGGTAAGCCTCGGTTGAGCAACTCATTTCGGTTCTTTTCCAATGGTAAAACTCAGCAGTTCTCCCTGCAGCAATTGCAGCTCGAGCTCCAGAGTGGTCTCTCCATCTGACATCACACTCAACCCAATGGCAGTGTTGGACCACCTGATGCAACCCCCCGGACCTTCGATAACGCTTTCACCGTGCAATGAAAAACCTGTTATCCAATATTGCTCATGTATTATGAACATGCTTGGGAAATTAATCCTTATAAATCAAGATCTGTTCATTTAGTAGTGGGAGTAATACTCAGCCTGTAAGACAACTTTTAAAACATCCCATATGAAGCAATCTTACCAAATTCTGAGAAAAAAACTTGATACTGTCATCAGACTTTCCATTTGCATAAGGAGAAGTGATACATTTAACATGTTTGACCCATACTCAGGACTTGTAATCTTGAAATCCACAACTGATCCACTGTTTTTTTTTTACCATTCTTTTAATATATGTCCTTTGATTCTGCTATCTTATATACAGTCAGACATTACAGGCACAAACTCCATGTTGAAATGCTCTCCCCTCCAGACACTTGTTGACAGCTATAGTAATCAACTAGAAAAACTAAAAGTGGAGGCCTGACTCCACTTGGAAGAAACCCCCTGCTATGTTTACTGTACAGTGATATATACTTATTGGCTGACAGGGGGTGTTTTGCTGTCCTCCCTCACTGTCTTTTCCATGTTGTAATTATTATGCAAATTGCCATTGCAGGGATTGAGGACCCTCAGGTTTTCATTAGTTTTGGAGATGAGTGCTAATTGTTTTAGGGGTGGAAGCCTAGTATATCTCATTTTGTGCATGGAGGCATAATAAATGTATTTTTTCATTGCTTCCAATGAGCAGAAAGATAATCTTCAATTAGATGGGAGACAAATTAAAGCAAACAAATATAAAGGGCTCTATGTTATACCTGGTGCAAAGGTGTCCCTGCTATTTTCTGATATGGTTTTGCCAAGTGTATACATTATGTAAGTAGCAAATGTACTTTGTAGTACATGTAGATAGTCAGTGTAGATTCCTGCTCGAGCCCCACGTGGGCAATGAAATTGTGATCGTCCCAGTTGGGAGCATAAACTGCCGCTAGAACACCTATGATAGAGTGTACTGGAAACAAGGACAAAATGGCCATTTTGGTCTGCAATTACGTCCTTATATGCAAAATGTGTGTTTTTCCTGATTCCAAAATAGCTGCTCTAATACGTCTAAACTTTAGTTGGCACTTCTTTACTAGATAAGATGTGATAGGTATGTCTGTATCGATAGGCTGTAAGCGAACAGATATAATTAAACATCTTCATAAAAGGCTACTCCTGATCCAGGAACCCTTAACTATTGGCCTAGATCTGACCTTACCTTTTAAATCCTGACCTTAACCAGATGGATATCGTTCCTGAGAAATCCTCGATACATACTAAAGTTAGTCATGGAGTGCTCGGACCACCTAAGGCAGCACCTTGCAGGTAATGTTATGAGGAAGCAATCCATAAATTGACGTTATTATGCAGGCGACTCAATAAAGCCAGATTTAAAAAATACTATCAAATCTAGCAATGTGGACACCTGGATTGCCAGTTTAGGAAACTCAAAGTTTTGATCATGATATGTCCAAAAAATGTAAACCACAGCCTTTTTTCACTTCCACAAAATTCCTAATTGAGGCATCTTCTACAATGATGCAGAAAAACTAGTCCATGTATTTGCTACTTCTAGGTTGGATTATGGTAATTCCCTTCATCAGGCTGCCCTAATAAGACACTTAAGAGGGCAAATTCTGGCGCACGTGTACTTACTAGAACTAGAAAAAGAGAAATATCTCTCTACACTGGCCTCCTATAAAATCTGTCCATCTATCCATTATCTATATCGCTTTTTCCCGTTCAGGGTCTCGGGGGGCTGGAGCTGGAGCTGTTCCCAGCTGTCATTGGGCAAGAAGCAGGGTACACTCTGGACTGATGGCCAGTCAATCACAGGGCTGACATAAAGACACAGACAACCAGTCAAACTCACATTCACACATAAGGCAATGTAGATTCACCAATTAACCTATCAAGCATTTCTTTGGAATGTAGAAGGAAGTTGGGGTAACTGAGGTAACTACCTCGCTATAAAATGTAGATTAGGAATTCAAATTCTTTCTCTTACAGTGCTACTAAGCTCTTAATGGTCAGGCACCATCATATCTTATCTTATAGGGTCCTATTACACTTCCAGAGTGCAGGCATATTCCTGTTACCAAACAACCCAAACTCATCGTCCTACCATACAAATGTCAGTGCTTTAAATATTGTTTCATGTTTACACCTCATTGCTCTGTGGAAGGAAGAGTATGAGGGTATGTGAGTATTAGAAAGTCACATGACCAACTTCAGTCCTGGCATGTGTACCACAACGTTTTCAGTCGTTTTTCACGGAGCAATGTACACGGCGGTTTTTTATCAAAACGTTGTCATCTGCACACAGAACTCTGTTTTTAAAGGCTCATTTTGTGTCAACTTGGCCTTGCACTCCTGTGACATTAACACATCTTGTAAAAAATGTTAAGTGCACTCTCTTTTTGTCTCTATTGTGTCTGCCATTGATCTCTTGAATACAGCAAGTTAGGCAGCTCCTGGCTAACTGATTGACAACATGCTTTGATATGTAAATGTACCTTTTAATTTATATGCTAACAATGCATATTTCCCCTTCTTAGCTTGCTTTTAATTAAAGCGAAATCAGCAACAAGTAGGCTTACAATGATAATTTTTCCTCCTCGTACTTAAATCCCTAGATATGAAGTACCGGTAAGTATTCTATCATTTGAATAATTTACATTGAGGTGTTATCATTTCACTGTAAATCATTGTTATGTTAAAAATGTAATTTACATTTTCTACTGTAGTGTAAGATTATTGCAAAATTACGATTCAATCGATTGATAAACTGTAAATGTACACATTTTGAGGTATTATAAGTGTGGATTGTCCATTATTGTTTGTCAAAAATGGTTTGACAAAACATCTGGATGCGTTCTTAAAACATATGATGTTGATCTTGGTCATATTCTACACATGCACTTCCTTAGGATTGAACCAAGGAAAAGTCCTGAATACAGGAAAATACAGGGAGAGGGGCAGGTCCTGTACAGACCTTAAAAATTACCCCTAATGGGTCATGAATAATGATTGAAGTTGATTATTTTTGGATTAATCTGTACACGTCTCCCCCTAATCCTACTAATTTTGCCTTACAGGCAACAAGAAAGATTAACTGTTTACAACACATTCGCCATATTCTCTTAAATATCTTATTGAAGATATAGGTAAATCTCCAAAAACTCTCCATGAACAACAAATCTCACTTCTCAATACAGCTTCAAATTATCATGCAATCGTTTTTCTTCACTCTTTGTCTTCATTGTGTCACAGAGCCTTAAAAAATACAAAAGTGGTGCTTTATATAGGCTACTGATGCTAATTTTGATGATTTGCAAAAGTACGTCATAAAAATATCTCTGATTACATTTGAAACTGCTTCATGCAACAAAAAAAAGTGCAGCAGCCAAGCAATCAACCAAAAAAATCAAATTGTGTGCAATGTAGACAACTCAGAAACTGAATAATGAAGCACTGTTTAGAATTTCTAGACATAAATTCAAATGATTTGAAGACTTATTAGCATAATGTGGGAAAGGGAGGAAAGAGAGGGCCTGTTTTGTATGCCTTATGTAACAGTCACCCAGCACCGGCCCTCCACAGATGGTCCAGGAGAGGTAGGCAGTTGTTCCAGCACATCTATTTCCACACAGCAGCAGTAAGAGCTCTTAGCCTTCTCTGCAAGCCCTAACTCTGACAGGAGGCTGAGGCACTTGACGAGCAGCAGCAAGGCCAGATACCATGATTAAAAATGGATGCTGTTGCGAGAGAGAATGTCAGCATGATGCTGCCATAACACACTAGTATAAAAAAAGCAGTCAGATTGCTGTCTCTGGATGTGGCATTCACTAGTGGGTTATTGATTATGGTGGGTGAGCAGAGTGTGCTAAGAGACAGACTGGTCCCTGGAGAAGATTTGCATGATTGATGCTTTCTTTACGATGCCCGTATCCTCTGCTTGTCAACCAGTCAGCTCAGCAGAAAAAAAAGAACATACTTTACCTGGTGATGAATGGAAAAATGTGGAGAGCAATAAAATATTGAATACCTGTAGACCTTCATACAGTATATGGCAGCATGAGTAGGAAATATTTCCTCATTATGAAATGTTTCCATGTGTGAGATTTGAGGAGAGAGCAGCTTTAGTTTCCATGCATGAGCGATACAGCTGGGGCTGGCTGTTTGGATATGCAGCTCTCACAGTCCTGAGGGTTCTATAATTACAGGGGAAAATACAAAAATATAAAGGCCTCAAACACAAAAATATAAGACTGAGCCAAAAAAAGAGACACATACACATCCAGAGGTGAAGAATTCTTCACAACCTTCCTTAAGATAGAATAGCAACGAGACAGTAAAGCAGCTTTGAGAACCATTAGATGTGAGGATTTTGGTAGCCCCTGTGGACATAGTGGTGCCTCTTATCTATCACTCTGACATCTCTCCATTAGTGCAGTTTGTGCATGTGTGTACATTCCAAGCCTATGTGTGTGTGCAGCATGTTTAATAACAGAGTGGAAAAACTGAATTTCTGCTCTGGGATAAAATAAACATGATACCTTGTACTTCTTTGCCGATCCATTCTGCTAATCTGTGAACATTATTATCTGAAACAATGCATCCTTTTTAATTGCCAACACAAGGGTCATTGTGGAATGTTTGCAGATAAAGTGTAAAGAAAACCTCTTTAGCCTGTGTGCTGTAAATTGCATCATCAGTGACCCAGCATTAAACTTATAGATATAGAGTTTGGCTGATGGTCTGTATCTCTTTTGGAACCCAAACAAAGACATCCGTATTAAATTGAAATCCATTCATAACCGGTTATAAAACATTTTAATGGTTTAACCAGCAATAACTGAGCTTTTGGCAACTTTGAGGCAGAAGAAACAAGTTGTGAACACAACAATGGGTTTGTTATTTGTTGCACACTTGAGCACAACAAAAGGAACTTCCAAGCGTGCATGGGTTTTATAATAATTATTTTACTTTGTTCTCTGAAATACAGAAACACAAGCCCATCAATTCAGCGTGGCTGCATATTACCGGACATCTGGGTCGACTGGATTACGCACGTGTATCACACTCCTGCTAACTCAAACATGATGCACTACTTGTGATTCTCTCTCATACACTCATACTAACCCTCACACAGTTAATATTAAAGAAGGCTAAATGTGGTTTTGCTGTCTTCTGAACTAGCAAACACAGAAGCTGCGGCACTTCAAAGACTATCAGCTAACTTGCACATTTTCGACATAACATGACTTATTTGCAGTAACCGAAGTCCGTTTCTCACACACACTCAATATACATCTGTGTTGCTTCGTTTATACATTGCTTCATCACTTTTGCTCACCTGAAATACAGAAACACAAGCACATCAATTCAGCGTGGCTGCATATTACCGCACATCTGGGCAGCTGAATTACGCATGGCATCAAAGACCCCTATGCTGCCCCAAAAGTGCCTTTGTTAGACTTATTCAACTTTAACCACAAATAAAACTACTAAGATACTATGGGTGCCTTAGTATATGAATATCTATCACATTATGATTGAAAATATAATGTACAAATATGAAAAATAAAACATGAGAGTGCCTAGTGTCCAGAAACATGCTTGACATTACTACGGGCCCCACATGTGCCAAAAACTTTACCAATTACTTATAAATATGGTAGTTATTAAGTAGTAAAGTTAAAACATATTCTGAGTGTTGTTTTTTCACTATGAGAAATAGTCTGTCTCCTTTAAGCCTAGCTTGTTATCCTGCAGAGGAAAAAAATGTCTTTAAGCTTTTAGCTCTTTAATGCACGACTGTGTTTTCCAGCTAGTTGGAACAATGGCTGTCTGCTGGTTGATGCTGTGTAGGTAGCCTTTTTTTCTCTTGAAACAGCTGCATGCTGTCAATGATACAATGATAGTGATCCAATACAGAGTTGTAGTTGTGGGCAAAAAGCTTGAAAATGAGCTGATTGCTGCAGAGAAAGGTCATAATTATCTGTCGATTCTTCAGTGACCCCTTCACACTGTTAATGTATTGTTGTATGCACTTGAATATAATTTATAGATTATTGCCTCTGCTGAACACGCTTGCTTCTCCAAATCCAAATAGCTAAAGAATGTTGTTTTTTATGGTCAGTTAAAAATAAATTCCAATTTCTGATCCCCGTCACACCAATTAAAACAAAATATTTGGCCTGCAAGAGATTTAATCCTATCCCATAATACTAAACCTGCCTAATAGCTTTACACACACACACACACACACACACACGCTGCTGTCACTGATTAACTCCTATGATAAGATGATTACTTGAAGAAATGGGGCTCTCACATCACTTCACTGTAAGAAAAGGGATGCAGGAGATAGGGAGGGAACACAAGTCCTGTCTAAGTAAGTAAAGAGCAACAATAGCTGAGAACTTCCATTACCAAATGTGACAATTACACAGATGAGCCAAATATGTGTGGCCTCCCATTGTGTTCCAGTGTTATCACGTTCTACAACCTGTGGCACAAACCAGTGACAAGGATGTCCGAGATGATGAGCTTATCATTAGTTTTGCTTTGTACTGAAGAAATACAATACAAGGCTGGAGGAACAGGACTCACACAAAGCCTGCCATAATTGAGCTCTGCCTCTCACTGCTGGAACCAAACTATTGTCACACTGGAAGCTATTCTTGGCAACTCATTTCTATATTGATGGCCAAACAATAGCACGTTTAAGCTGAAAAAAGAAAAGCTTGTGAGATGGTGAAAGTTCACATGTTTAACATGGGTAAAATGTAAAGTTGCTCGCTTTCTACTCAACTTCTGCTCATATGTTTATCTGCTAAATGTTTGTTGTTGTTTTTTAAAGAAAATAATGAAGCATACAATAGGAGGATTTTTTTATATCGTAAAGAAAAATGTATCATGTTGTATGTTCAGTTGGAACCAAAGTGCATAATAATTCAATGATGTAACTGAAAAGAAAAGAACAGACGCTAGCATGTTAAGAAAATTTTGCTTATTTCGCTTGACCCCAGAGATGAATAAATGAAGTAAATTCTGGCAGGCAGAGATGGGCTGAATTGGAGTTTAAAAGTTTCCTGCAAAATGTTAAACATTGTGTGGTTGTTAATTCTTGACTGACCACTTTACTTGGAATGGTAAGTTGTGTTTCATTGATACTAACCTGAGTTTAATTAAAGTCACTGTTTCTTCATTATAATAAGCTGGACTCCTCTTTAGACCTCTGGGATAAGACAACAGAAGAAGATGAAAAGACACGCGTGCATTAGACCAATCGGGGTTGGTCCGAGTACTGTTGATAACAGAACTCTCTGAACATCCTCTGCTTCGGGCAAGGTATCATTAATTCAATATGTTTCCATGGCTGTGATGTTTTATGCGAAAACCTTCCTCAATATATATTTGCTCAGGGAAGATTAATGTTAATGTTGCTTTTTTCCGCATTCCCTCGTGTCTCACTCCTCTAGCATTCATATATTCAGAGGATGGCAGGGCCCAGGGCAGCCTCGGTCTTGTAGGACCAAGACACCGAGGACCAATGAGAACCTGGGCCACAACTAATAATGATAACCTTCCAAAAGACTTATTTTAAAGGACAAGGATATATTTTATTATTTTTTCCCAGCCAAATTCCCCTTCGACTTTAAGTAGTATTTAACCCACCTCAGTGAATTACTCTGTATATTGGGTTCACCTTGGTTGTACTATAAGAAGAATCTACTGTAGCCTTAAGAAAAGCCGGATTTATTTTAAACCCAGATTCAAGAAGAGGGCTAGGATTCCACCACAGGGACTTGACTTTCAGACTGTTCAAATGCAATGATCCCTCCAGAAGAGGCCATGCAGGGTCAAGATCAGGGAGGATGATTTCTATATCTGTATAGAGATGTATGAACTATAAACCATCACTATTCAATATTCCTCAAGGTAATGTCTTCTTTGAAGGACAGCTGTAATGCCCTTTTGAAATTTACATGAAGCCTCTAGTGGAGAAGAGGAGACTAATCAAAATCACATTCAAAAAAACATTTTGTTTGGGGCTTTAAAATATTCAGGAATTATGCAGTCACCCTAATCTTCACCTGGACTCTTTCATGCTTTGCTTCATTATACTTGCATTACAGTTTGTGTTACTGAGTACACACAAGAGGACGGCTGTGGCTCAGTGAAAATGTCCATCATCTACAGTATCGATTACAGGGTTGGTGGTCAATCCAAGGACCTGCAGTCTACATGTGGAAGTGTCATTGAGAAAGACGCTGAATCCTAAAAGGACTAGAAATAGCTAAATAAGCACAGTACAATTACAAGTTACAAATTTCCCCCTTTTTGTTCTACAAACAACAGTTGCTCCTATAATTTAAATCTGCGCCCGAATTTCATGGCAGACAGACACAAACAGCAAATATGGACCTTATGGTTACACTATGGAAAGTAAGTAGATCCTCAGTATCATCTGGGAACCATGAATGTCAGAATATAGTGCCAAACCATCATCTCTGTTGAAATATTACTGTCGTTTTAGTTCTCCACTTTAGTTTACCACTTAAAGGCACAGTTCACACTTCAGTGATTTAATACCCTCTGCACTCAAGCATAGAGGTGTGAATGGACTTGGACGACTCTCTTTCGTGCTCTCCTGTTTACAATTTACTGCTGTGTAGGGGCAGATGAGAAGCCTGGCACAGCTTGATAAAGATTAATGGGGGCAGGAAATCATTAATTCCTAGCTCGGTGTTCGATCAGGACACAGCTGTGCGTCCATGAGTGCCAAAGTATTGAAAACGTGGGCTGATCCAATCTTAATTCTAATTATTTTGATTTGTAGTTAAATAGAAGAGATTCAATTAAAACTGCTGAGGATGTTGGGCACATTTCCCCTTAATATGATCAATTCTTCTAGGTTTTAATAAAAAATGGATGACTTCAAGAAAGAGATGATTTTCTAGGGATTTCACACAGATTAAATTTCCTAGAGTTGACATATTTTATAAATAGGAAAGGTACAAAGTTTTTCTGGAATTATTTTTATATAGATATGTCTTTCATATTTTTTATGATAGCTTCCGCCACCTCCTTCAAATATATACTAAGTCTCCCCCAGTAAAAGCGTCAGCAATATGTCTTGACCTCCAACTCTACCTCCTGGGTAAAATAATTCAAGCATGGTGTTGCAAAATCAATAGCTTTTAACATTGCTACAGTTCAAGCTCAGGTACCCTGCCAACATCAACTTTACAGAGTGCATCTTCTTTCTGCTTTCGGCAGATGTAGACATAGGGGAAAAAGTTTGATATTTCTTCTCTTTATGAAAAAAGAAATTGTTAATTATTAATGGCTTGAATAACAGATAGAGGCAAGAACACTCAAGGGAGTGAATCTTTTTTCCTCCTGATACAGAACTGACATCAGCCTAACAACAGTTTGCATTCCTCTCATCTGCTGCATCTAGCAGTGCTCCACTCAGCAGAGCTGGGCCTGACTGCTCAGAGGCCTAGGCTCATACCTACACTGCTAGAATAAAAACAAGATAACCACTGCAGGTTGCATACACTGTGTGGATGTTTCATTTCTTTTTTTTTTTTAAAGTGAGCACTAATGGTCAAAGAGGTTTTAATGGCCAAAGAGAATAGACAAGAATATAGAGCTCACGACTTCCAATCATCTCAACACTTTCTTAAACCCCACCTGGTGTAACCATCTCTTAAGGCAATAAAAATAAAATGTAGACACTTTCTTTCAATTTTGTCACAAATTCTACCAGAATTTCATTCTGCACATGATGTTCCACTTGGTCCCTTACTTGGTCCATTCCTTTTGTTGCATTTAAATATACCTCCATATTGCTTAGTTATGTTCAATCAATCAATCATTATTTGCCAATTCATAGCAAGTGTTATCTCAAGACGCTTTACAAAAGCGCATATGGGATGTGATGCAGGAAGGATTTCTCCTTTGTATTCATGTTCAGAGTTGTGCAGCCTAACAATTTGAGTAATCATAAACTCCCAACACCATAACACTTGTTGGTGCTCAGAGAGGTACAATGCACCCTATTTGTGGCTTCTTGTATCTTTAAGAACTGCATTTAAGTTAAGTTACTAACCATATATGGTCCTCTGTATCATTAGTGTGGAAAGACAAATATTGATATCATATAATCATAATAATACATTTGTGGATATTTCATTATCATTACAGTTGCTAATGTTAATATAAGTATGATCGGTCTATTATCATACTTTGTTGTTACTGCTACTACTACACATACTTTGCCCTAACTACTAGCATTGTAGCTATAAATATATCTTATTGTTGTTATTGCTATTGTTTCTGTCTCTCTATCCATGTCTCTCCATCGATCCACTTTCAACCCCAACACAATTTTGGCAGACGGCTGTTCAATGTGAGTCTGGTTCTATTCAGGGTTTCTGCCTGTTAAAAGGAAGTTGTTCCTTGTCCCTGTTACTTTGCTAAATGATGCTTAGTGCTCATGGTGGATTAATGCTGGGTCTTTGAAAATAATATAACAAAGAGAACAGTGCTCTTTTTGTGAAGTGTCCTGAGATAACATTTGTTATGAATTGGCACAAGAAAGTGTTATTGCTTGATTGATTGGTTGTTTTTTAAAAATATAATCACAAGCTTACACCCTCCAAGCAGTCGTCCTGGGTTCGTGTCCTGCCTTTGCTCATTTCCTGCATGTGATTCACTCTCTCTCTCTCTCCCCCCGATTTTCTGACTGTTCACTGTCCTGTCTCTACATAGGGGTTTTCTCGGCATCATTGTAAATGAGGGTCACCCTCAATGATCTCTCCGAGAACTTAAATAAAGGTTGATGATGATGATGATGGGTATAAGCACCCCAAAAATAAACTTTAAAAAAAGTTGTAACAGGAGTATTCTTTTTTATTTCAAAGTGCAAATGGTGTTCTAAACTATCAATGTAGTGCATTTGATAGGAAAAGCCATGTCCACCAACTAAGACATACATTATCCTAATTTTCCTCAGCAATACATGCTCAGAGCATGAATGGCTAGATGCATTAGTCACTGTACATTATTATAAATGAAAGACTCAGTAAACACAGTTACTTGGTGCCAAAAGAGCAGGGTTTGTAGATTTAAAAGATAAGAAATGATAAGTTTTAACTTTTACCTTTCCTTTGACCAGTTTGAAAAAAGCAGTGCTTATCTTCAAATGATACTTTATTTTAGTATCCACTAATATCTTTATCTCACCGGCTAAACTTAAATGACACACTAACACTGTTCTGCAGAGGATGGAGTCAGGATGAATTGTAAAAGATGAAAGCTACGTTGGCAGTATTAATGCTGGAAGGTTCATAAGGGTAATACCACGAAATTGTGAAAATGAGACTATTTGAATGCAAATGCTGACAGTGAAAAAGTCTTTGTCTTACCTGCTGCACAGTGTGATGAGGATCTTGCTTCACGCCCAAAGGGTTCTTCACAGGAATTCTTGTATGCCAAATCCTACTGGAACAGAATCCAAGAGCTCGTGTTTCGGCTCGTGCACTTATTTGTGAGTGCCTGCCATAATCACATAGCAGCGGAAATAATTAGCCTACTGCTTTCAAAAAGTCTCAGATGGCCAATCTCACAGATTGCTTTCCCTCTCTGCAAACTTGACACAGCTCTTGAGCACTGGTTATTCTTGCTCCCTTTGAGGATGCTGCCATGTAACACATACAGCATACAGACATAAATTACTCACACTCTTTGAATAATGATAAACCAGCATCAACTTTATAACTGAAGAAAAATAGAAATAAGTATTCATTTGAGGGACTTTCACACAAGTTTTTCACTTTAAAAGGCCTGTGACAAAGGCAATAACTGTGAAACCTGGCTCAAGAGAAAAGTTATAAAGCTTGAGATGGTCACACAGCTGACAGCAGCACTCTTTTTAGGTTCTGCACTTTTTATAGCCCTGATAATGCAGCAGGGAACAAGAGAGAAAAAAAGAGATAGAAAGGGGGGGATGATCTAACGTGGATCCTGTGGGCTCTGCCCCTCACTATGTTGCCTTGCACACACACACACACACACACACACACACACACACACACACACACACACATTTTGACAACCTAAGCTAAGCTCACTTTCCTCGCCTATATCAAAGGCCCCACCACGTGGGGATAGACTTTTGTTCTTGGCACTTGGCAGCATGAAAAAAGAGAAAACTTTATGATGTTTATTTCCCCCTGGTTTGATTTCATTCAGGTTTTGTTGTGGGGGAAGTGTGCTGGTTGAGTTTACAGCACAGGGAGTTGCTTCTGTATGTCAGTGAAACATTTGTTTGGTTTACTCTTAGGATGACAGATTACTTGTTTATTTTGACTTTTTAATTGAAAATGCAGGTTTTTGCTCAAACCAAATATCAAAAGGCAGAACAAATTCGTCGCTAGATTGATTGTGATTTTGTGGTCTGCTTTTAGCTGTAAAGCTATATGACTTATTGGAGGAATTTAATAGATGAGGTTTACACCTTAACACCTGGTTAATTCACATTCGAGTGTTCCTGCTAAACTGACGCACACAAAGGGATGGCTGCATCCGTGTTTCTGTGAACATCTTCAGGAACAATAACGACTAATGTTCAACAGAACGCTGCCCTCTACAGGCAAAATGTAGAATAAGACTGTGAGTTACATCATTTATCATGGAAAACATTGATGTGGCTCAGACATGAAGTTTTAAATATTCACTGTAAGTCCACAGCATGAAAACAAATCTATAAACAAATAAATACTTAATTTATTACACTAACTCAAAGACATTGTGTCAGATATACAAGCCAAAGTTCAGTGTTTGTGGAACATTGTGCCCTAAAAAGTTATTACTTAAGGTACACTATTAAACAATTAAAAGCAAAGGTTTTCTATGTCTAACTAAACATATACACACATGGGCTCTTCAAATGTAACAGTACACTATGCTATGGGTGGCAAAATAAATATTTCTGTGTAAGTAGCAGTGTATGGTCACATAATTCAGAGCATTACAAGCTGGATGTATCCAACCACTGTTGAAAATGATAGAAAGATATTTTCCTTGTATGTCTGCCTCTAACAGCCACTACAAAGACATTTAGAATTAAAGACAGTGAAGAGTTTGATGATCATTTCTGTGCAGGACTTATGAGTTCAGCACAGTTGAAACACAGTTTGAAGCAAAGCTCAAAGAACATGTATGTATACAAATGGCCCTGCTGCTGTAGCAGTGCACTACATTTTAAGATGTAAAAAAATAAATGAATGTGTCACTGAATTACATGGACTTTACTTTGCATTGTAGCTTAGCTTTTCTTTACTTGTTTCCTTAATACTGCAGCCAATACTTTGAAAAAAACAGCTTTAAAATATTAAAGTGAGGTCTGTCATTAATTGACTGCTCTGTGTGCCTTTGAAATGCCCCCCGGGGACAAATACAGTTTTTTTAATTGAATTGAAAAAAATGTATGTGAGAAAATCAATGTCTATTAATCTGAAACTGAAGTTTTTAGCTTTCTAGCTAACCTGCACACATGTAGTATCCCAGTGTAAGCTAACTTTTCAAGGAACATGTAAGAAGTATTAAGAAGACTTAATTTGTTGAGCCAGCTCAAAAAAATGATCAGTGAAATCTTGTAGCAGTGAATAAAAATGGATACATGTCTATTCAATACTTTTAAGATGTGAGTTTGGAAGCTTGAACTTCATCTACTGTAAGCTGCAAAAGTTATGAACTTCCAAAGCTGCCTGAGGGTCTGCTTTGTCCAGTGAAAGGATCTTACAACCACTTTCTTGCACAAACACATTAGGAATGTCTCTGTTTCAGATACTGTTTGAGACACATTGTGGTCTGGCAGTGGGTTTTCTTTGTGCTCTTGCTGCTAGCATTGATATCAGTATAAAGTCAAAGGGGGAAGAGGAGTGGCTCAGGAGGAGACTGAGCCTGAGTCTTCAACATCCGTTGAGTCGTATTCGTCAGCAGACTCTGTGAGGGCCGGGTAGGGCCTTGGTTGGTCCAGGTTGACGTAGGTAATGTTCAGACTGATGTAGTGTTCTCCCTCCAGGTCAGAAAGAATGGTGGACACAGCTGACACCAATGTAGCAAAGCTGGGCCTCAACTCTGGATCAGGGTCCCAGCACTCAAGCATAATGCTGTACCTGGAAAAACACAGTAAGAGTCTGTTTCTAAACAAGCATTGAATGTCATGTTTTGATTGGCTAGCATACAAATTATGCATTTTATATGTGTAATGTTAAGCGGGCATTTTACACAGTTGGATACTGACCCACGCTATGGACCTTTTTTTCCCGAGCAGAAGTGAAATACAGGATCTTGCAAAGTGTTGTTTTTTATCTGTCTAAGGCCGCTTGATGAAAAAGAAAAAACCTGCACCCACAGTAAACACAGGTGTTGTTTTGTCATTTTACCTAAAAGGCCTCCTGTAAGGACTGTGTGGGAATGTGAAGACTGTGCTTGATTGACATTTATCAATAGCTCTGTGAGTATGCAGAAGGAGTGTTGTCAGAAAATGTAATACAATGAATACACTGAAGTGAGTTAAATAATGCAACCCTGTAAAGGAAAAGTTCAACTATGAGGAAAATTCAATCATTTGATTTTTTGCTGCAAGTTCGATGCAAAGATGAAACTACTCTCATATATGTACGGCACATTTTCAGCGTGAGACAGCACGATTTTGAGCTTAGTGTGAAGACGAGGAGTGGGGAACAGTTAGTCAGGTTTATAATATACATATACAATTTCATTTTTTTTTTACAGTTGTCAGGACACCACGAGGTTGGTCCCTGCCAAGAAATAACTAAACACATAACGTGGATTCTGGTACCATTACACAGAGCCAAACTAGCTGTTTGCTTTACATTCTTCATTCAATGCCATGTTACTGGAAACCATTAGGTTGGCTCTAGTTTTATTTAAAGTAGAAAGAGATGAAAGTGCAAGATCATTTTATCTCCTGCTTATTTGACCCTTTACCCACATTGGATGTGTAACAAACCCATAGTGGACAAGAGATATGAATGGTTATTTATTCTCCATCAATCTGTAAATTAGTGGGGAAAGTTTCCGGTCCATGAGATTTATCATTATCAGTCCAAAAACATTTGTGTAAGAAGTTTTGCGAGCATGTTTGTATGTGCGTGTGTGTGTGTGTGTGTGTGTGTGTGTGTGTGTGTGTGTGAGTGTGTGTGTGTGTGTGTGTGTGTGTGTGTGTGTGTGTGTGTGTGTGTACATTAACTCCTAACTGTATTGCCTAACTGTGTCATAATACCAAGTAGTGGACAATTGACTGGTTTCACACTACTGAGTGACCATAGAAACATCTTGTTATTATAGCTTTGACTTTGGGACTTTGTACCTTTTCGCTTGTTGCTGAGGGTCTGCATTAGTTTCATTGTAGTAAAAGTATTCATACTAAATTAGTGATTTATTCTTCAGAATTTTACAAAGGGTGTATGAGACAATAAGCAACAGTGAAAATGAACAATCATTTTTTGGTCCAATTTAACAGGTATGGGCTAATAATGATATATTTCTATTACTTACAAAGGGTCAGGGCAGTACTGAGGCTGGGGAAGTCTTCTGCCCTTCAGTAAGTAATGTGTTATATCATAGGGGTCCACCTCTGGGTAGGGGCTGGCTCCTCTGGTCAGCATCTCCCACATCAGCACACCAAAGGACCACTGCATCAAGAGAGGCAAAGGTTACAGGAAGTACTGTTTCAAAGTCTCAGAAAGGGACTGCCAATCCGTGTTGAGTTGAGAAAATTACAAATAAAGACATAGACAAAACTTTCTTTCTTTATTTGACTTTGTTATTATTATACATATTTGAATTATTAATTCCAAAACACCTAACTGACCCAGTAGCTCACAAAAAAAAGATTCAAATTAAGTTTCGATGTTAGTTAGTTTTGTTTACGTTGGTAAATATTTGATTTAAAGGCAGCAGAATATAGTTTAATTATCAGTGCCATACCCTATCATAATAATAGTTATTAAAGTACCATTTAGCAGTAGATAATAATTTGCTTACAACATCAGACTTGGAGGTGAATTTCTGTGTCTGCAGACTCTCGATGGCCATCCACTTAACGGGCAGCTTGGCTTTCCTGTGATCCTGAACGCTGTAATACTCTTTATCGAAAACATCTCTGGCCATGCCGAAGTCTGCAACCTTGACCGTGTATGACTCGTCCAGCCTACAGAAAAAGAAAAAAAAATATTATAACAGCACTTTGACGTAACAACTTTAAAGAAATATGCACCATGAAATGCCTCTCCTCCTTAAATGCCGATTCCTCCACACATCTTGGTGACTCACATGCAGTTACGTGCTGCGAGATCTCTGTGCACAAATTTCTTCTGAGCCAAATATTCCATCCCTTTGGCGACCTGCAGCCCAAAGCCGATCAGATCCTTTACAGTGGGGTTCTACGAGAAGACAAGAAAACTGACTTAGGATGTCATTGGACACCTTTTGATAGCATATTTGATAGTCAACAGTGAGCTGTGTATAATTCAGATGAATGTTTTAACGAGTCTCACCCGCTTCTCGCAGCGTATAAAGTGCCGCAGGTCCCCATGCTTCATATACGGTAGCACCACTAGAGGGAGCCCTTCCTGTGGCAGGAGGATGCCAAGCAGAGACAACACATTACTGTGGTGGAAACCCTTCATTATGATGCCTTCCTTCAGAAACTGCTCCACCTCCTCAACATCTGTTATTCCTAAAACACATACACATAGATAGACATTATGGACTTAAATAGAAAAGAGGATACTGACAACTCAATTTAAAAAAAAACAGTTTAGAAAAAAGTACTCAGAAAACATTTCAAATCCTCTGCCAGTTGGTCCCACAGCAGATAAACTGAATATACTTTCAGTATACTTTCCTAAGAATGGTGTATATGTGAACACCCACTAAGAAGGTGGTACTCACTATTCAAAGACTTGACAGCGCAGTGGATTTCTCTGTTGTTGTGGTCTTTGAAGTAGCCGTGATAGACAGTCCCAAAATGACCTGCAGGAATGAGACTGGAATACAGCTGGTTCCAAAATATGACATGGCCTGTACGAGGCTTTCTTTAGACAGTGTTTAGTTTTAGATAGCAGTCTGGGTTCCTTACCCTTCCCTATGATGCGGTGGTGCTGCACAAGAAGCATCTCAGCAGGAATAAGAACGTCCTTCACCTCCTCCAGCAGCTCCGGCCTAAAGCTGGAGATGGAGATCTTATCTGTATGCATGAGGGGAGTGAGGGTAGGATCAATGCTACCTGCAGCGTAGGCTAGCCTGGGGAACACCACCGGCCCCACCAGTGGGGAGGGAGGATTCAGGGATACTACTGGTAAAAACCAAGAAAGAGGAGTTTATTAATGAGAGTCAAGATGGTATGTAAGTCATAAAGAAGTAAGCCTTACAAATATGAAGAGTGGTATATTAAGCGCTTAGCAAGGCAGTCACCTCTCCTGTAGTCTCCAACTGGCGACAGCTCCACATTGTTTGTAACTGAGCGGTTCACACTGTGAGACAAGCGGCTCTCTACCATTGAGGCTGAAAAATATTGAACAATACTTTTTAATCATCAACCGTAGAAGTAGAACACCTGTACATCTTGTGCTACACCAGGGCTGTTCTAGTTGAATGACTTGTGTAGTTCAGCCCAGCAATCCCCACCACTGCTGCTAACTGTTGTATAAACAGGTGTGATCAAGGTCCACAGAGCACAGAAGAGCCCACCTTTCTTCTTCTTCCTTAAGTGTTTCATGACAATGAAGGCCAGCACCGCCCCTGCCACCAGAGCCGCCAAGATCCCCAGAACAATGCCCACCATGTAGTGGTTGCTGACCCTCACCACAGCTCCAACGTTGTGGACCTGCCCGTTGATGGAGATCTAAAGAACAGTCCGTCAGAGAAAATGAAGACTAGTGATGCTGCATTACTAACACTCTTTGACTGCTCTAGATGAACTCTTAAGTTTTAAACTATTAACAATAACTCTTATGTATGTGTAAACATAATGAAGAACAGGTTCAGGATCTACCTCTGCATAAGCTCAACTGTGATATTTAAGACTAAGTTACCGTTTTATTTTTATAAGACAACTAAAACAAAGAACATAAATCCAGATGACAGATGATGATTAATGAAAAGATGAATGGACTGATGTTTAAAACACTACTGGAATCAATCTTGGTATGATAGTATTATAAGTATTCCAAATATGTTGTTCTATTCCTGGAAGTTCACTTATTTTGAATGCTTGCATAACCTAGCTCTAGCCCCTATCTGATGGCTTCTCTCCAGTGTGTTTGCACAATATTTAAGAATGATTTGATTCCTGTTTACATGCTGGGTCCAGGTAAGTCAGTGATTCATTCAACGAGACTTACCTTCACTGGTAGCCCCTCACTGGGAATGGTCATGTTTTTGGGGATCCTGCAGGTGATCTCATTATCCAGGACTTTTGCATCACAGTTAACACCTGCCACTGTCATAATGATGGTCATACAGGAGCTCACCAAATTCAGCTTTTGATGCTGGAATCAGAGATAAAGGTTGGGATTTGAAACCAATTAACACATTTAAGAATAAATCACAACTTAGCAAAGTTGCATAATTGCAAATATCCTCACAACTATTCCTTACATGTAATGAAACTTCGTCAAACCCGGGGTACAAACTCAGCACATGTCCCTCTGTTTCAAAAGGGATGGGCTCGCCATAGGGGTGGTAGGAGAACTCTTTGTTCCAAAGTCCCAAAGCTCCATCCATGTCAAAAGAAAGCTGCCCTTCCTCCGTCTCATCTCTATGGAACACAGGGGAGAGACACTCCATCCTTGTAGGTAAGGACTTGCCTATGCACTCCTGAAAAACAGTGTAATAATGGAGCTCAGCGCAAGTTTAAGCACATTCACACACACATTCAGTACATTCTTTTCATTTAACTTAGCCACTCCCTCTCTACCACTTCCTCCATCTCCCTGCTCTGGTGATCAGTCGATTATGGGTGTTTACTCTTAAAGTTATAATCCAACCAGATTCTGCCACAACCTCTCTCAACCAATCATCCTGCTGCTGTCAAATTTTAAAATCTGTTCTCTCTCTTCTGCAGTCAGTTTGTTATTTAAGTGTGATCGCTGTGACCCTCCTCCGCCCGATTCACCGCCATTCCAGCTCAGCAGAATTCAGATACAGCCTCAGAAACCCACACCTCATCACCCCCTGCATTCTTCTATCACCATCACCACTAGACTCCATAGGGGGGTATCCTATCCTGCTGTCGGCATCGCTACCCCTCTAAGTGCATGAAGACGAATTGCCAAAGACATTGCATATTTATCTTTTCCTAAACTGTTAAATAAATAATTGTAAACTCTTACTCCAGTCTCTCCTGATTGAAATAGGTTCATGCTTGGCCCAGACATTAAAATAATGGCGTATGATAGTTAAGGGTATCAGGTGTTCTAAAACTAAAGACTTATTACAGAAAATGCTTTTGAATGTATCTACTTCAAATTAAGATGATCACTGTACCCTTGTCACAGGTTTTAAGTGGCTCTCATTGGGTTTAAAGCGGATGATGGTTCGGTAAACAGAATCCAGGTTTTCCCCCTCAATCACAATCTTGGACCCCCTGCAATACAGACAAATGTGAGAGACGGTAAATATGTCAGGTGAAATGATATCATCTCTTTCACAGTTAAATATGTGAAATGAAAAGATTTGTTTGAACAGGAATGTTAATGTATAGAAAGTACATTTTTATTTTTTGTGTTTTCTTTGTCTTGAGTTAAACGATTTGTTTTCAAAATCAAGAAACATATCAGCTGTTTGTACTGGAGGTCTCTGTGGCCTACCTGTCAAAACTACAGCCTGGCAGGATGGCTGTAATCTTTGGGTTTTCTCTGTAGTAAAACACCTTCGTTGTTAGGACAGGTGACTTGTCGATGAAAACACTCAGAGGAACGTCCCTCACCTCTGAGATTTGCTGGGACAGACAGATGATGGAGGACACATTGCCTTTAGGCTTTGTGACTCTGGGGAGAGACCAAGGTATGTGAATGACTGTAACAGATCAAAGAGCTTCAAGCTTTGAAATACTTTTTCAGAGTTCAATAAGATAACATCAACAGCAAAAAAAAAAAATATCTGTGTTCTGAGTCAGGCTTTGAGTACCAAGGCCTTTCCAGAAGTCAACGTGGAGTTTTCCAAACCATGATTGTATAATCAAGTTTGAACATGTTCCCCTAATCGTGGCAATGAAAACGTTTTGAGCAGCAACTCATCAACTTTACTTCTAGGAAGTAGGGCATGTACAGAAAGCTTTTGGTGGGAAATTTGACATGAAAACAGATTAAGAATGATATGATTCCAAGACCTTTTTATTGGACAGGGCATGTCATTCAGAGTGACTCTCCTTGTCCTCCCAGCGTCCAAGTGAGGCCCTGACACTGTGATGAGTGTGCCCCCAACACGAGGCCCGTAGTTGGGCTGGATTTCTGTGATGTTTGGAATCTGACGGGACAGTTCATTCTGGTTAATAA
This sequence comes from Labrus mixtus, assembly GCF_963584025.1. Classification (NCBI taxonomy): domain Eukaryota; kingdom Metazoa; phylum Chordata; class Actinopteri; order Labriformes; family Labridae; genus Labrus; species Labrus mixtus. The sequence continues at coordinate 7,768,024 of NC_083618.1, read as the reverse complement.
ATTGCTCATCATATTCCTTCAAGCTTTTGTTTTCTTGCTGAAATCTTGAAAGCTTAGTAAGGCAGCAAAGAGTACCACAAATGTGAATCCTGGAATTTCTGCCTTCCCATCGATAGAGTAGCGGCCGTCCACCTTGCCCTCATGCACCTCCATTGTAATGTTGACTGGTTTTGACAGCTCGGTGGCCCCAGAGCGAATCTTGCACACCAGGCTTAAAAGCAGCACAACAAAACACACAGAATGTCAGTGGCATGTACATTTACTGCAACGAAAGTGACTTATCAGTTTTATTAAAAGTATTGAACATATTCAGGAGATAGCTAAAATAAAGCTATAAGTAAAGTTCATCTCTGTAGAACAAGGTATAGCTGAATCTATGAAAAGATAAAGAAATCAGTTCTTAGATGTTTAATCAGTTGTAATTTTACACCTTAAACTGTAATTTCACAAAGTTTCATCAAAACGAGTGTCATTCACAACATTTGTTGGTCAGCATGAGCACGATGACATTTGCCATTTAAAACAGTATGGTTATCTCTATGTCTGTACACTACCAGTCTTGGCTGTGTATTCTGTTTGGGAAAATGTGACATTTACTTTGTTACATTGAGATATTGGTCAAAAAGCTCCAGCAACACTTGTACTATGAAGATCAACTTTATTAACTTTCTTAAAGTAATGCGTTTCGGCCTTCATTGGATGACCCTGATGAAGGCCACAAGCCGAAACGTGTCCTTTTAAAGAAGTTGATCTTCATACTTCAAGTGATGCTGGAGCTTTTTTGACCTCTTTAAGCCTTTCACTCTTCATGCACCTTGGTGGTTGGTGTGCCAGAAAACTCTACTCTGCTTCTTCTTACTCTGAGATATTTACATGTATTAGTAATAAGGCAGATTAGGTCATATATAAAGTTTTGGTCCCTCAATGTCTGGACTTGATATTTTGTAGTTATGTTCAACAGTCAGACAGTGCAAAAGAGTTTTATGTAAATTATTAGGGGCCTGAATAGATGGATATCTGTGCACAAAAAAATTAGTTTTTTCACTTCCTCAGAAGACTTCTGGAAAATGAATTCTGATTTATTTATTTTTTCAGTGGAAGTATATTCCAAAGGCAGGATTGTCCAAAAAAATAACAACAGTATGAAAGGTTGTTGTTGAATCAGGACAAACCCTGCAAAGACACTCACTGTGTTGTATTGCTTTTGGCTGAAATCACAGTGCAAGGTGTCTGTCCCAGTCGGACCTGGTGGGTTCTGGAGGTGATGGCAGGCCTTAAAGGCGACTGGAACTCCCATCCACACACTGTAAGCTCTGTTTGACCATCAGGGGGAGCAGTCCGTGGAAAGAACTGCGTCAATAAAGCAGAATATATGGTGCCTACTTGAAATGAAATGTTTAGTGGCACAAAATGACTTTGTATAGTGCCTTACTGAACAAATCTCACCCCAGTGATCCCTGGTGGGCAGGACTCGTTCCTCCAGCGCCTGTGACACTCACTCTTCCAGGAGCACACTCCAGAGCACCAGCCACAGCCCATAAACTTCGGGGCTGTCAGACACATTGCACAGGTGAGGAAGTGTTGACAGCCTGGCCCTCGCTGGGGAACCTGGAACATCTGAAAAGGAGAGAGGTCACAAAATATGCTCTTTCATTATTAATGCAGCAATTAACACTTCTGCTCAATAGAATGACTGAAGATTACTCCTGAATAATTTATTTCTTTCAAGTCAACAGTGAGATGTTAATTGATACTGGGCTTCAGCACCAGAGTGATAATGTAGAGGTCAGATAACCAGCTTCTTTTTCCAAAATGAAGTCCAATAATGTGTATTGTATTCAAATAATGACCCTATCTATATCAAATGACCCTATCTATATCAAATGTTCAACATCAAATTGTCTTATCTCTTTGGTTAAAACTCCACAGCATTGGATAACATAAATGTTGTTAACTGTGTTTATCTGACCAAAGAGATGATAAACTGTTGAGTTTTGCCTCCTTTTTTGTCCCAGTGTCAACAAAATGTAACAATCCCATGTGAGTATTGATCCAGCCTCAGCCTCTTATATCCATCCCGTCCTAAACTACAAGGTTATATCAATTGCATTGATTTTGTTTCGCCACTTATGCATTCTGCTGGTCACAGTAGTCAAACCATATCCCAGCATCGATTGGGCAGAAGGCAGGAAAACCACCCTGACAGTTCTCCAGGGGGTCAAAGACAGACAGACAATCATTCAGACTCCAAACTCATTTGTAATTGTAATGTGATCAGATATGCATTTCTTTAAACTGTGGGTGGAACGTTGTCCACAAGATCCTCCAGCACTCAGAAGGAGATAATATTCACTAAGCCACAAATATTCATAAAATCTGTCCAGAGGGTTTGCTTTACTTAAAATAGAAAACATGGGATTGCTCTCTTACCTTATCTCCAACAACAAAAAGAAGATACTCTGATGAGTAGACAGTAGCAATTGATGACACTCTCTTGTTCTCAACCAAAGAGTAATTGGCAAAGATAACAGGGCTGGATCTTGTCAATACAAGCTGCCAAAACAGACACAATACATTTTTTGTTGGTAGGATCATACAAGTGTTCAAGTAATGAAAGATTAAAGAAAAAAAAGACTGATATTAAAGTCAATAATGTTGAAATCAAGCCATATACCTGCAGCAGGCGTCCAGTAGAGGTGCCGATATGAGCTACAGTCTTGTTCTCTATAGTTGTGACCAACAGAGATGTGAGCAGGACGTCTGTCATCTGCCTGTTGAAGAGGTCAACTCTATAGTAAGGCTTTGACACCATCGTAGGATGGTCTCTGCATGTGGCATTGTTCTCCATGCTCTAGGACCAATTCCACCCAGATCCAGAAAAAAACAAGAATAATAATAAAAGACAATAAGTTAGAGAGAGAAGTAGAAAAAAGTACATTATTTTAAGTTGTACTATCAAACAAGTGCAGTGACATTATGGTCAACATCTGGTGGCGGTATGACACATATTAGTGTAGGTAATAAGTCGTTACTTCCAAAGTGCTTAGCTGATAAACCATTACCAGGACATAAGGTCTTTATGACAAAAGTCCCCAATACAAAATCACATTTTCCTTAATGCTGCTTTAAAGCCAAACAGTAGGAAATGACTCTGTGCCACTCACACAACATTTGTGCTGCCAGTCTTATTTATAAAGGTCAAATTAGCAAGACAGCTGAAGGAGGTTTTTTAATGAGTTCAAAATGATTTCTACATTCGCAGACAATAATATTTTCTTACAGCTGTATGGTGTTGGCTTGTCAGAAATGAGCATGGTATGAGCTGAGCTTGTCACCAGGGTGACCATGAGAATATCTGATAATATGATCATTTTGTTATCTCGTTGGCCATGATAAATGATAATGTGCTTCATAAGAGACAGGGGATTGCCTTGTAGCTATAGACACAGAGCAGGGTGGAACGCTGTTTGATTAAAGGGTGTCTTTGTTTAAACACGGCTTAATATCCTTAAAACCAATATATAAAAATAACAAGAAACCACATGCTGAAAGTGTTTTCAGACATATAAAAGAGAAAAAGGGATACTGTGCATAAAATGAAAGAGGATGAAAAAATAATTGTACATGCATCCTCTGCTGTATGATAAAAGCCTGGAGTACTAATTACTGAAGTCATTCAACTGCAAATCCTAGGGGAGAATAAAAGCTTGGCTTAAAGTCAGTTTACTGAACCCTAAAATTCATTGAAATTTGAATATTGAATAGATTAAAGACACTGCACGTTATCAACGAAAGAAAACAAAGCAGCAGCCAAAAGCCACAAACTACAAGAAATATTGGGAGAAAAGTTTTGCTAGTCCAAGTAAAATAATATTTATTTGTTTAAAACTAACAGGTTTGCATTAGATATAAACCTCATCTTAGAATTAAAAACAGGGTATATTTTTCAGCAATACACTTACCTGAATGAAGTCAAAGTGTTGGAGTCACATCTGTTTTCTAACAAGTCTAACCTTATAATCTCACTCTCCAGCCAAAAATGTTAAATGTTCCCATTACAAATAAATGTGGGAAATCCCTCTCCCTCTCTAATCTTAGAAACCACTCACTTGATGCAAGACACATAAGTCGCTTCTGAATAGTGATAAGTGTGACACTGACTTTTTCATTAATTATTTTTCAATCTGTTTCCTTGGAAAAATCTGATTGCTTAAACACTGATACAGGTGCTTCTAGTTGCAGGCTGCAACATGAATAATTTTAATAAACTCTTTCAGTAGTATGAGGCTAGAGCCAACAGGCAGTCAGCTTAGCTTAGCAGTAAACGCAAAACAGACGAAAACAAGTAGCAGCACTTATGAAGCTCAGTTATTACAATTTATACTATTAATAATTCTCTGCAGGTTGTGTCAACCTCACAATGACGTCAACATTCCAGAAAATTACTGCTCCCTGCCATGTTTTCAACAAACAATGACGCAACGTGTTCACCTGAGCTCAAGAGGAGCTGGGATTGTTTTTTGTTTTTTTGATAAGCCTAGCTAGCTGCTTCCACCTGTTTCTAGCTATGTTAAGCTAGCTGCGAACTCCTACAGTAGGTGTAGCTTCAAACTTCTTCTTATCTAACTCAGCAATAAAAAAATTTCAACTAAGACCCTAAGTCTTATTGTAGCTTCAAAGAATACATATTTTGTGTTTGTTTGTGATCAGGGATTTTTTAGAAGATACACCAAGATTTTTGCTCCTTGTAACTCATTTACACAACTGCAACAGCAGGTGGACTGCTCTAAAGACTTTAAATGACTTTGACCTGATGAAAGACTCTCAAATTAACAAACAGCAGCAGTATTATGGAAAATGATACTGTTCATTGACGATCAGGGATTTATTTTCAAATATCTCATATTATAAGTGGTAACAGATCATACAACAGATATACTTCATTGTTCCAAACCCTTATGGTAAGATGTTTTACAGGCCCTATCAAGATACCCGCTGCCTGAGTCAATGGTTACTGCCGTGAAAAGATGTAAACTAGGTGTTTTCTATTTTAGTGACAGTCCCTAATCTGAAAGTATAGATCAAACTAAATGAATCACCTGGAATGGCTGTGCATGGACGTATGCTCTTACCTCGTGTGGACAGCTCTCACAGGGCTGAAAATGGCAGAGCCCTCTGGAGAGCTGTTCTGGGCCAGACTCACAGCAGTCATCCACCCCGTCTACGATTGCTTTGTTAACATTATCCATGGGGAAGGCGCATAGTGCTGAGTCATGCTCCGTCACCCCATTGTCATCAGTTACAGCAAAAACCCCGTAAAGGATGTCATCTTCCTCCTCTGCCCCTAACTCCTCTGCCAGCTCCCTGCCAGCCCTGCCAAAGTGAGCTGCCTGAACCACATTGTATACCACATCTTTATAAGGTTCACTGACAACGTTCCTTCTACGGCGCTTTGGTTCAAAGCGACACTCCAGGATCACCTCACGATACCGCTTCATCTCCCATTCATTCCGTGGGAGACGGCCAAGACGAGTCTGAAACGGAGATGAGCCCTGATCAGGGCTCTCTCTCTGAACAGAAAGGAAGTAGACAAACTCCTGAGTGAAAAAGCTGTACACGTATTCTATATTGTATGTCCTCCGTAAACCTGGAAGAACAGTTAGGCCACGCACATCACTGTAGAAACCATCTTCTGTTGCCAGTGGTCGACGCACTGATATAGATTTCCTTCCATAACGCTGGGTCACACTGTCATTAACAGTTGTGGCAACGAAGAAGTAGACAGTCTGACCCTCTTCAACCATTGTCACCTTGGTGCCCAGAGGGCTAGCCACACAGTCAGGACAGTAGGCAGCAGAGTTTGAATCCTTTCTGAATAAACACTTCGACAGAGAAGGCGACTCTCCATTTGAGGTAAGTTGGTGAAAATAGCACACACCATACTGAGAACTTCCACAAGAGTATAAATACATGAAGAGGGTATCCAACAGCAAGATCTGATTGTTTGTGTCCTCCAGAAAATTTGGATCTTTGTCAACATTGCACAAATTGCATATCTGACACTCTGGGCTTCCAACTGGCCCAGTGCGAAGCTCCCACGCCTTCTCCAAGCTTCTGTTGACAGCTTCAATCACGTTCTGAGAAGCAACATACACCTCCTGGTAAAACGAGTTGTTGACTATGTTCTGGATCGGGCTCCGGGCCTGGAAAAAAGGCATGGTGTACACCACAGAGTAGTTGACATTGCTTGGGGCAAGTGAGGAACAGTTGGCCAAGGCAAAGGCCATCAGGGTCTGGAGCCAGGCACATGTCCCCCACTGTGTGGTCCAGTGGACCATCTCCACTCCTAGATGCAAGGGTTGGTAGCAGCACAGTCGACGTGGGGTTACCTCCAGGTTTGATGTTCAGACAAAAGCATCCTCATACAGGCTGCTGATTCCTGAATGAGGAGAAATTAGAAAGAATGTAATTAATGTAATTGAATTCACTTTGTGGATAGTTTCCAATGGTTACAGGTCTGTTGTCCTCAGCTAGGTACCAGTTCTCTTGGCACAAGCTTCATATTATTAAACATAGAGATAAAATTAAGGTATCAATCTTCACTTCTCACAAATGTGTGAGCTGGTCCTTTACTTACTAGATTTTGAAAATCTCAAATCAATGTTATTGTACTCAAAAGTGAACCAGGATTTTTTTTTTAAATAACTGACAGAATTAGCACTTAATAACCACAGTTCAATTTTCAATGGAAAGGGTGCTTCAGATCAGCCTTCAATACTCTGCTCTGCACTGATTAAAATATCTGATGCAATATAAAAAACATTGTGGTTGACCCAAATGATGATAAAAGCACATGTGGTCATCAAGTCTAATGTTTCTCAGACTCACAACAAACAATGAAAGGAAATGTTTACATTATCAAACAGAGGGCTGTGTTTTCCAAGGTTAGAATAGCAGTGTTTCCCACGTTGGGGGGGTGGGCCGCCCCCCTAATATAATTGTAGGGGAAACACTGAATAGTAAAACATGGATAAACTAAGTTTATTGTGACTTCCTACACAAGACACTTATACTGTATGTGCTACTTCATGTTTACTCTGGTTTAACAAACATCCCATCTTTTTTTCTCCCACAGGCTGACTGGACTTTTGACATTATTGCACCATTCTATTCAATGAAAATGGACATTATTCATGACTCATCCTCACAAGTCCTCATACAGCAACCAACCATATGGAACTTTGTTTCTAACGCAGAGCCTTTCCATCCTGAACAGACGCTTATTGGTGGATCATTAACTAGACACATCGTGGAAAGGCTGTATTCAAGAGCCTCAGCCTCTCCACTTTGCATTCCTGTCACAACCGCTACGTGCCTTTCAGGGGGAAAGACATGCACGGATTGATGGTCATAGGCGCTACGTGCCTGATTAAGTCCCAGGTGAAAAAGAAACAGCTCCTCTGCTCGTGTAAGAGAATCTCATCAGCTCTGATTTTTTTTTAGAAACAGAGGAACTTCCCTCTTGCAAAACTTCTTTCAAGAAAGTGACACTTATTCTTGCAAGCAGTCTTATGGAAACGTTTAGAGTCAAGCGTCTGATGTCTTTACATCAATTATTCACAGAATACCACTCGAGCAGTGTAACATTCTAACATTTGCAGCTCTTTGTGAACTCAGGTTAAGTTTAGAGAACATGGGTATACATAGTAATGGCACTGATTGACTTTCTTCATGTTCATGTTCATGGTTAATAAAGCTAATGGTTGAAACTAGGTTTCCATTCATGTATCATGGTGTTACTTACAGTCTGGTCAGAAAGCAGATTTTTGCATGAGGCTACAGTGGTGTATCTCTTGACTGTTTATTGGATGTGCAGACTGTTTTTTTGACAACATCATATTCTTTACTTCTGCCATGAGGAAATAATCACAGCAAATTGAACAGAAAGTGATTTTGATTTATAGTCTATGTTTACTTTTTACCTTAATCATCTTTTTATTGATGTTTCAGCATTTTCATCGTCAAAAAAACATTATTCACCTGTCTGCTTTTCCAAATATACATCACACATGTCTCTTCACAATGAATTATTTAAACAAAGAACCTACAGTGAGGAATTGGGAGATGTTGTATTGGCTGTGGCATGCAGGAGGATCTGTGCCTTGCTCACAGGTACTTTGGTTGCAGGTAATTAGTGAGATTAGGAAGAGTGCCTCTCTTTCATTATCAAATGCACAAATACCCACAGGGATTTGAGGAGGCAATCCACTGTCCAACAATCGATGGACAAAACAAATTGTACCCCAAGGACACATGTATTGATTCAGTATACCTACACTATGCTTCTCAAACCAGTACAGAACCACAGCAGCTCTGCTTTTACTTTATTCTGAAAATTCATGTTTTTTGGTTAGTCAGCTATTTAAAAAAAATTATCCAGATAAATCTCAAGTGGTCAAGTCCACCATAATCATTGCTGAGAAATTAACCATAAGCATTTTTTTTAAATTGTGCTTTGTACCTGTTCTTGCCCATTTAGGCAGGTTATGTTTTTTTTATCCTGCCATCCTGCTAATGCTCCTATTTCTTATTCTGTCTGTTAAACCCTGACATTGATTGCTAAAATCCACAAGTAGGATGGTATCTAATTCTATCAGCTGCACAAAACAAAAACCTAATAATACCACACTCACATTATTATTGGAATTGAAAATGCAACTGACAACCCCCTTCTCATATCCTCCTGTTATATCATCACAAACAGAAACCACACCACTCATTCATTTCAAAACCCACAACTAAATCATATTGTTTGGCAATGCATCTCTATAATCAAATAAACTTCAAGAAATGTAAACCATTTTAATTATGTTCAAAAGAACTTGACTGTATTTAAAATCGAATCTCCTGTTATGGTATGACTGAAATGTCTCAAAAGAATAACTGTTTTCCTTTCACTTTGTGCTTTTTTGCCATGTTATCTTACAAGAAAAACAACTGAAAAGTTATGATGTCCATAGGACATGTAGCTGTGTGTGTAGAGGAAGGCTTACCTGTTCAGGTTAGAAACTGTCGTCTTCAGGGATATGGTCACTATAGCTTCAGAGCTTGTCTGACTTCAGGGAGATGACTGCTCTTTCTTCGGACCGATTCAAGTTTACACTATAGTTTAATCTCTGCTATAAAACTGAACCATCTCACACCTCCCTAAACGCCTTGAAGTGTCGACTGTGTTGGTTTCGGATTGAACTTCTAGTACGAGTCAGTATTGTAGATCCCCAGCTCCCCCCAGCTCGCTCCTCCCTCTCCGCTGCAGACTGGCACAGAAGCGACAAGCCCAATTAACCCACAGGATCTGTTAACAACCTCTCATGTTGGCCAATCCTACACAATGCAATACAATTATTTGATGCTTAATCATTTTAACAAACTTTTATTTAAATGGCTTTTTATTTTATTTTATTTTCTGGAAAACAATTTCAGTTTACATGCTATTCATTCCCCCTTTCTGCTGTGCTACTCTCAAATGTTTGAATCATGCTGCAAGTGTTTCCTTATTATTTTGCCAACAGACCAGTATGCTTACTGGTTTGTCCAGTATGCTTACTGGTTTGTCCAGTATGTGTACTGGTTTGTCTTTTAATGGTCTACTGAATTTTTATGGTGTGTAAATAGTACACAGAAAATCCCCATCCAAATGTTTGAATCATGCTGCAAGTGTTTCCTTATTGTTTTGCCAACAGACCAGTATGCTTACTGGTTTGCCTTTTAATGGTCTACTGAATTTTTATGGTGTGTAAATAGTACACGGAAAATCCCCATCCTAATATATTAGAAAAGCATTAGTGACAATAGTTCATTATTACACCACAGTTAGGCTATTGAATTGAAAATATTACAACCAAGGAAACACTAATGTTTGTCAGAGTAAAGCCAGACAGAATCAGGACACAGAATCTGTTAGAGAGTCGGTTTTATTACTTACCACTCAGTTATTCTTTCATTTATAAGCAGCCATAAACCTGCATCTATAATGTTACCATTTATTTATTGGCTTTGTACACAAAAAACAATTAAGGCAGATGTGGCATCGTTGGACTCATTAAGCAAAGCAGGACCCCATGAAATACAGCAAACTTTGATGATTAGTCACAAGTACATAAAATATCACATTCTTTTCTTAATTATTATGCTCATTATACTGAATGACAGTAGTGAAGTGTTAATAGGGAAATTCTAACTGACGCTGGGAAATGAATGGACATAAATGTAGTTACATTAATAATACATGTTAACACAATAAAATGACAGTAGAAAACAGGTTACAGTTTTAGGAACACATTTTTCTTGGAGTGCCTTTTGCATAAAGAAAGTGCATGGAGGTAAAATGACAATAGTTCTTACAGTAATTGGTCATCATGTAAAATGCAGGAATGTGCCTTACCCATATTTTGACAATACGTCTTATAACAAGAGATTATAATTCTGCTCTAGGTGCTCAATTACTTCCAGTTTTTTTATTAAAATGTTGTTCTTGAATTTTAAGCAACTTAGCAGATAGCATTAAAAAACAGAGGCAGCATTTTTTTATTTATTCTTAGAGGCAAATTAAGACAGTTAAAGTAAAATAATTATGTATTTATAACAACTTCAAAAGCATACAAACGCCACAGTATGTCGTTGTTGATTTGCCATCAATATTGATGATGCGTCTCCCCCCTGTCGATATCATACATTTTAAAGTCATAAAAATCTGGCTGATTAAAATACAGCGTTAACTCACCCTGATTACACAATCCATACCGTCTTGTCACAAATCTGTGAATGAAATCCCATGAATCCAGAAGCAAGAATAAAGCTTAGCTTTGACAATCTTTCACAACACAGAACTGACTAGTGCATTATTGGTCGCTGTTGTTAACACCTGGACTGTTAGCAAAGGCTCAGTATGTGAGAGGACTCAGGATGAAGAGGCGATCCTCCTCCTTCCTGATCCACTTTAGCAACTTAGTGACAGCAGAGACAGCCAAGGCCTTGGTCCCTAGTGGACTGAAGCAGAGGTAGAGCTCGAAGCCACTTGTCACCTGTAAAAGAAGGTTGTATTTATGATGGGTATGATAGGGCCTGGTGTTAAAGTAATACAACAATACATTTTATCTAAAAATTAAATAAAAAATGTGCGTTTGCATTTAAAGTGTAAAACTAAAATGCCACGCTCAGTTCTTGAAATACAAGGCCCTCGTGTTACAACAAGTTTCACTACGTATGAAGAAGCATGCTCTGACTTTATGCAGCATGTGTTTGCAAGAATTTCTGATCTTTACAACATATGTGAGCAACATTAAAACCTAATTAAAATTAACTTCAGCACAACCGGCACACATTTTAGAAGGATGGAAATGGGGAAGAGAAACAAAGGTACTAGTTCCTTTTACAGTTGCAGTGACTTTGATTACTGCCATATGTCCTCAGGCATTAAAGGTACAGTACAAACCTATGAAATGTATAAAACACGTTTTCAATACATGCACTGTCAACTGATCCAGTGCAGATCAATCTTATTATTCTCTCTTGAAAGCATGTAGGGCGGACTGTAGATTAAAGCTTAAATCTAAAAAAAACGATTCCTTGTTCATATATTTTTAAAAGAAACGTACACTTAAACTGATTTTCTAATCAGTGCTACACAATCCTGAGGAACTAACCCCTTCATGAGATGAAATAACAGTGTCATTTGATGATTTGATCAACTTTTGCAAAAATTCAAAAAGTCTCACGATGATGCGCTGGTAAATTTAAAAGTCTGTGATGTATTTCTTAGTTTAGGGACGTTTATAATGTGAAAATTTAGTCAGAGCTAAATTTAAAACACCAAAAAAACTACAAGCATCTCACTTCACAATGCCAAGCTTACCCATGCCATCAGGTTTTCACTTTCAGTACAGCGATACAAGGAGCGAAGAGGTCTGGTTGGATGATGCAAGCGGCTATGAAGGTCCTGGTACAATTCCATCAGCCTCTCCTGCTCTTCATCGGTCTGGTACACTAAAGGAAATGCTGGGCTGTAGAAAAAAATTAAGTATTATGAAACGGAAAATGCATGAATACTTGGACAAAGAAGGTTGCTTGAAATGACAAAATAAATTGAATTACTTAAGACACTTACAGTATGTTTTTCATTTCATAAACCACCTAGGTTAAATGTATTACAAGTATAAAATGATCAAGCAGATGTCCTACCCACCTGGTGTACAACCCTGAGCTCTTTGATTTATACAGGAAGTGTCTCAGCTCTGGGATGCCAACCTGCTCCACACAATAACTTGGACACTTGAGTGCCTCCTTCAGGGCCTGGTAGGCACTGCGCTTGTTCAGCCTCTCCAGGAACCGTTGCTTGCAGTCGGACATGTTAAAAAAGTCCTCTCGGTCAGTAGAGACCAGGATCAGACAGAGATCAGAAGCAGGCTCAAGATAAGAAATGTGAGCGTGGAAAAATCCTGCAGTGTTGAACTTTGGCAAACAGATGGGCGTCCAGCCTTCCCCCTCCCGGAATGACGATGAGGAGCCTACAAGGTTGAAGACCAGGTTCAAGTCTATATGGTGCAGGAATTGGTCCTTTTTCCTCACCAGAGTCACCAGGCGATCCCCTGCCAGCAGGATGGAGAACACAAGGCTCTTGGATTTGGCTGCCTGCAGGCTCGATGACACCACATCCCTGTTGGAGCTGGGAAGAGGCAGGCAGGTGACAGCGCTAAGCAGCAGACCGGGGTCTCGGTCCAGTCGATGCAGCAAGTTGTCGGTCAGGTACTCAGAGCCGGCCAGCAGGCGGCGCAGGTCGTAGTTCTGCTTGTGCTGGAAGATGTGGTTCAGTTGGGTGAGTGTTAGCAGGCTGACAATCTGGTAGTAGATGTAATGCAGCTCTCGCAGCAGCTCCTTGTCTGACTGACAGGTTCGGGACACGCCCACCAGGACTAGAGGGCTCTTGGCAAGGAATACCACTTTACAGCCATCTGACACACACAAAAAATGAAGAGTTGACATGAATTAAGGACATTTTAATAAACGCGTTTCTGACCATTTTATATATTACTTATTAACTGTATTCTAACCTGCATGGATGGAGCGAATGATGTTCTTCTCTGCCTCAACGAATGACACAAGGGCCATCATCACCCCCATGGTGCTGGACAGGGCCTCCTCTGTGCCGTAGCGGGAGTAGATGGGCTTTCCAGCCTCGCTTAGCACAAAGACATGTTTTTTGTGGCTCCTCCATGCCTCACTAGACACATCTTCCTCCTTTGTCCTACTCTCAGATGCATTCTCATTGCTGTGCTGGTCCTCTACGCTTTTCTCTCCCACCAGCACCTCGAGGTCCTCTGCAGACTCTAAGGGTTTGTCCAGTTGAGCCTCCCTCCGAACCAACTCCTCAGTCTCAGCAGTCAGATCTTCAAAAGACTGTGCACGGACAAACATAGCACTCTTCTGACCGGCACCTGCATTCATGTAGGGATAGAAGTGACAGTAATAAAGAGTCATTTTAAAAAAAATTAAACATACACTTTCATTTCCCCATCGAAGGGGAATTTTCATTAAACACTAAACAGTGAAGGTAAAAAAAGGGAAGTGAGAGTGGCATTCAAATAGACCCACTGAAATTCACACACACTCACAGTCCTTAAGATCATAAGATTTAACCTGGATAGATAGATAGATAGATCAAATGGTAACAACAATAACATTTGGTCAAAATTAACCTTAAGAGATATTACTTGTAATAGCAGCTGTTCCTTTGTTTTAGGAACTATGGTGTACTGTTAACCTTGTTCTCGTGTACTGTAAACATTTGGGAAGTTTTGTAACAAATCCATGGAGTATGGGCCAAGAGGTGTCATTATAAGAGCATATCGAAAGTCTCTGGAAGAGCATAGTTTGTAACTGCTGTCATTAACTTATTGTTGCAAACTCTAAGAGGGTAAAGTAATGATTCAGAAGAGATAACATTTCAGTATATTTAAAGCTTTAAAATCTATTAGGATTGATCACCAGATTCACACTGCAGACCTGCCGGTTGACAATCAAGGAATGGAGAATATGGACCTCACCAGGTTCAGTTCCCTCCACCAGACCTGGTGTGGGACTTTCTGCCCTGTCGGAACGGAGGTGGTCCACAGGAGCCAGAGTACCATTCTCCCAGGACGCAGTCGCCCTTAGGGCTTCTCCATCCATCACTGCTACTTTTGGCAGGGACACACACCTGACAGAACAGACCGACCAAAACCTTTAAGAAACAAGCCAGCAACTCCGTCACTAAGTCTGACCGGAGACCAGGTTATGCGCATGCTGGACTATTGTAATGACACAGCTTCTAGTGTAAAAGACATTCACATTTTACTGCCTGACTTTAACCCTTTTTATGATGTAAGACACTCCTGAAGTAGAAGCAGTCTCATTGTCGTTGCTACAAAGTGTTGGGACTACATGACACTTTGGTAATATAACATTCACGTGTTTACACCAACTTTTTTAATACGCCTTTCTTGAGTCACACCCTCTCAGTGTGACTTCACAGGCTACTTCGATCGCTAACTTCAGCAGATAATCAACAGCATCGAAAGCTAACAGTTAGCTGGGTATGGTCTATAGCATTCATGTTTTTACAACAGGTCCCGTGACTCTTTAAAAAAAATGTCCAAATCATTACCTTTCATTTCCAGAGCTGTCAACATTAGCTCGTTGAGCTCAACGAATCGCCTGACACATTACGTGCAGACAGGTCACAAGTAGGGACAAGACAAAAGTACTTTTTCTTGCTAGTCAACATGCCCTGTTAAATTGCGGAAGTAGGAACTATGGGATTTGTAGTTTTGTGTTACGGAACCATCTGGAGTGGTAAAACGGAGGATTTGAATTTTATTACAGTTTGGAAATATGTTTGCATTGTTGGTCAATGGAGTTAATTCAATAAAAAAATATGATTCTGGTATTTAACTCTGTCCATTTCTGACCTTTAGTGTTGCATTGATAAAACTGAATAAAACAGCAATGCATTCTAATGGCTATGATAATGGATTAAGGAACACGTCTGTTGTAAAGGGGGGTAGGCTATAATAGGAAACTAGCAGTATTGGGTCATTGTGATATCAAAACCGTCAGGTGGATGAATGACCCTGACCCGAGGATGTAGACTGAGCGGCGATAAACAAGTTCTACTTTATCTGATCAAGGTAGGATTTGCTTTAAATAACATTTCAAAACAATACCCACGTTAACGAGCAGCACCTAAATGCAGCATTAGGGGGCGGGACTTACGTTTGAACGTACAGCGGGGAAACACTGCCGCAGATGTGTTCATGTTAGGTAGAAGTGGTTTGTCTAATGGCGCTAATTCAACTTTACAGTCTATGAATTCAACTAGGTGTAAACCAACGCGACAATATGGATGTTAGCTTTCAATTCAGGGCGGTGCGGTAACTTAACGTATTTGTTTCGAAAGTATCGCAAGGCATTAAAGGGCAACGCTAACGCTAAGGCTAAACAGCATTAGCCTAGCTTATTGGTTACGTCACGAGTGTATGGTCTGTAACGTACTGGCCAACTCTATCGTAACAGCTTGAGCCAAACAAACAAAAAGAGACCTAACACTCACGAATATGCTCAAGTAACACCTTGTGTGTGTGGTTTTCCTTATTATAAATAACAGGCTGACACTCTTACATTAAGATGCCTATCCGAGCATATTGCACTATTTGCTCTGATTTCTTCGACCACTCCAAAGATGTTGCTGCAATCCACTGCGGACACACTTTCCACTATGAATGGTAATCCCATATGGCCATATCTCAATCTACAGTTTTGTTTTTAAATTTTTTTTAAATGTATGTCGTGTTTTAAATGTGGTTTGATTTACTTTCATTGTCTCTGCTAAGCCTGCTCCAGTGGTTTCAGACGGCGCCCACAAAAACCTGCCCACAATGTAGAAAACAGGTAATGTAACATCCAAACACCACCAAGCTGCTTACTTACCAGCAGAGGCTCAACTGGTTGGGTCAAACAGAAGGAAAACGTCAACATACAAACTTGTGTCTTTCTGTATAGGTCAGCACCAGACACATTATCAGCAAGCTGTTCTTTGACATTGGTGGAGAGGAGGAGGCGACAGCGGACCCTGAGAGCTTGCAGGTACTGAACGTAGAGCACCTAAACAAAACATCAGTCTTTATTTTAAGATACATTGATTGTGAGGAGGTGAATCATTGTTTAATATTTCTCTTACGATCAGGCAAGTGATACAGATAGTCATTACACTTCTCATTATATCATAATTCTGTGTTTCTAATTGTGTTTTTCTTCCTTACTTAGAATGAGGTTGATAGGATGAAGGCAATTTTAAGCTCTAAAGGTGAGTAACTTAACAATGTTGTTAAGCATTATTATTTAAAAAAAATAAAGCACATCTTCATAAACTGTCGAACACATTTGTAGAGCGAGACTGGCGGGACAAGCAGAAGGTGGTGGAGGGCTTGAAGGACACTGTGGAGAGGCAGCGGAGAGACCTGGACGGTGTGCGGAAAGAGTTCATGGAAAAGGAGATGCTGTGTTCTGCCCTCAGAGTAAGCTGCCAGTTCTCCTTCAAATAAAACCACATTCTATGCTGACTTGTACTGTTTCTGACATGAGGTGTTATTTATTCTGATTTATGTATATATTTATTTGCTATTTTTTTTCCTTTTCACAGAAACAGATGTCCTACCTTGAGACACAACAGAATGACGTTCAGTCAGCCAAGGAGGAAGCCCGGCGACTCAGGACCAAAATGAAAACTTTTGAAAGGTTTCTTTACTCATACAAGTGCTATCAAATTTTGTCTTCAATGTTCAGCCACACTTTATTTATCTCAAAATTAGGCCTGGGAGATAAAACTATGAAGATAATTATCACAATTTTTTAAATAATAGCAATATAATTTTGATCACACAATTGTAACAAAAATACGATATTTTAACTATTTACAGTCCAACAATAAAAAGAGCAGCGTGCTCTGTAAACTGTGCCGAAGACATGGGCATCTGAAACGGGCAACAACACTAAACCTTTTCCACCATTAGAAACAACATCACCCATAAGAACATACAGAAGGAAAGAAATGACCAAATGTCCCAAACGAGTGTTGGTGGACACTCAGCATGCAGCAGACCAATAAGTGTTACTGCACAACAGAAAACTGTCATATCAGCGTTTTCCAGCACCGTGCTCTGTGCTTATCATTGAGAAATGATGCTCTGTTCAAGTAGAGTTTGTCAAGTTCTGAAAATAGAATAATTTAACCACAATTAACCATCTGGTTTCTTCAATTTTTACTCAGGAGCCGAAATCAGCCTTAAAGGGATACTTCACCCATTTGCAATAAGCTTTGTATCATTAGAAACCTGGTAGTGTTTTTGAATGGTCGCGCCAGCTCAGCAGCCGAGACATAAGGCCTGTCTGTCGGCAGCGATGAGGACGAGGAGCCGGCTCGAGCTGGGGCGGACTGGTAGTGTCTGTGCTCTCACTGTTTGCCTATGGACACGGACATAGAGTCTGTTTTCTGCCAGGAATTTCCAAGATGCTAATTCCTTCTGGAAGAAATCTCGGAATCAGTTGAGGAAACGGCCGTATGTGTTGAAGTAAATATGTCTGTAAATAGAGGACCTTAGTGGGAGTGGCCTGCCGTGCTGTGTATTCTGGTGTTTGGTGTCTCTCATCCACATGAGCCAAAAAGACACTTTCTGCCTTTTCACAGCCAAGAAGGCACCAACTTCCAAATGTATTTCACATATCTACTACATATATGACCCAATGTCAATACAGATTCATGTTTCAACGGGTGAAGTATCCCTTTAACATTTCCAAGAAATAATGATTTGACATTTATCGTGATAATTCTCGATATCGACTGATAGGAACATTTTTATTGCGATAACATTTTTTGTTATATCGCCCAGCCCTACTCAATACATATCATTCTGAAAGTATGAAAAGAAATTGATTGACCCAATTACCTCAATAACGTTAGAATGATGGTCCTCTAAGTATTCACATAAACATTCTTGTATTTGGAGTTGGTGGCTGAAAACAAAAACTGTGTATAGATTAACTAGCAGATACAATAAGGGATTTCATTTTTCAGTTACCTTAGAGACTGTCAGTAAATAGATAATACAAAATTATATTGAAATTATAATATGCAAACCAGCCTTTCTTAAAATGCAATATACTGAACTGATTGTTAATTGAATAATCTGAAAGCTCCTTGTAGTACTGTAGAACCGTGTCTTTATTTTTTGGTTTTCTTTTTTCCAGTTTGGAGGTGTTATTACAGGGCCAGAGAGCTGAGGTGGAGTCCATGATCACAGATATGGGCATCAGCCAAGCAGCAATGGAGCAACTCTCTATCTATGTATCTCTCTCAAAAAGTAAGGAGCCCTCGAGGGCTGTGGATTTTTAAGTGATTTTCACATTCTGTTGTTTAAGGACAAACATAACTTTGATGTCTTCAGTCACTGAGAGTATATCCCCTCCCTTCCTTTTTTAGAGAGTATGATAATCTAAAGGGAAGCCTGAAATCTTCAAATGACATGTGTGAGAAGCTAAAGCGAGAAGTGCTCACCTCAAACAATAAGGTAACTTTATGTTAGAAAGTCACTGCGCTGAGAGAATTCCATTGTTGTATGTGAAATCTTTATAATTTAAGGTTTTTTTTTTGTGTTGTTTAAGTTACACAAAGCCACACTGGAGGTGAAGCAGACCAACGAGGACATGAAGTCACTGCAGAGCGATTTGGCCAATGCTGACAAAGAGATCTCTGTAAGAGAAATCCTTAAAATACGAAGAGAAATGGATGGATGAATAATATAAAATATGCTTTTATTTTAAATCTGTGGAATTCACTTTTGTGTCTCCTGCATGTTTGTCTGTTTGAAGAGTCTGAAGAAGAAAGTGGAGTTTCTGCAGAGGACTCTGAGCACTCCGACACGGACGAATGAAGCCCTGAGTCGACTCGTTTTTGAGAGGTGTGTCTCTCAGCCACCTCACAGAAATGTTCTTACTTTATGTCTTTTATGACATCATCATACACACATCTGTCTGGGAATTACTGACGATTTTTTCTGTTCATCTATCAGCCCAGCACCAATGGAGCTGAAACAGCCTTATCTCCACCACACGGCAGGCAGCGATGATATTGACCTCAATATGACTTATGACGTCACTACGCCTGATAATGTAGCCAAGAAGCCGATGCAGGTCCCATCAAAGAAGATGCGGCTGGACCCTCCAGCGTAAGTTTAACATTGCTGATTTTGGGGGCGTCTTCAAATTGTCTTATATGCTGAATAATAAAACAGAAACTCTCGATTTCTATATTCAGGTCTTCTGTGTCCAAGCACAATGAGAAATGTTCAGCTAAAAGCAAGGTAGGTTTGTAAATGTCACTCACATGGTCCGTTTTAAAATCAATCGTGAATGCCTCTGAATATGATTTCTTACCTCAGGCTCGAGATGAGGAGGAATCCATTGATCCTTTTTTCAGGAACTCGCTCCTCTTCAGAAAGAAGACGTTCGGTAGTATGTTGGACCCTCAGAGGAAGCCAGGCACTGTATGTACTCCAGAGCTTCAGGTCGAATGATACTAAGTGGAAATGATCCCTTCAGTGTTTTGATGACAAAAAATGTTTCTCGTTTCAGGTGAGGACTGGCTATGATGGTTTAGGAGGACGTACTAAATTCATCCAACCTGTATCCTTTTTTCTGTCACTTGGAACATACTTATCAAACCATTGAGGAATTACGTAAACTTTAATTTAGTTAGATTTGACCATTCATCTTGTCAGTCAATAGTTTCATGCTCGATTAGCCATGAAAAAACACTTTTTACTGTCTGTCGGGCAACATGTGGCAGACAGAAGCTGTGGGCAAGTAACTGGTAGATGAAGTGAACAGCTAATACACAAATATTCCTTATGACTTTCAGAGGATCCAAACAGAGTTTAAATACTGGACTTAAGACACACTTTACATGTGTCAGATGTTTAAAACATAATGATTGCTTACACTGCTTTCTTGGCTAGATGTGTTGATACTGTATTTCTAACAGTTGACACTTTTATAAAGTGATATTTCAATGTTGCATCTAACCTTCTTTCACTGGTCTGAACTTATAGAAACAGAATGCAGCTTAAAGCCTCTGCACACCCACACAGGTGTTCGTGATTGAGACTATGCTATGACCTCTTCTCAGGAATATGTGGCTGCAGCCGAGTTTGTTTGAATGACAGCACCACTAACCTGTTAGTTTTGGAGAAACCTTTCTGACAGGAGGACTTGGTGACCTTTTATCACACTCAGTGCTTTCAATGAATCAAAAGATACACTCTCACCATAGTGCCACCAATCACAAACGGTTCCTGGTCTTATCCGCAAGAATGATTTAAAGACGACTGTGTGGGTGTACCAAGGCTTAAAAAATACACTTTAAGAAAATAGTAACAAGAAGTTTTAAAATCCTACATCCAATTTGCATGAAAAAAACATGAACTTTAGCATTCCTTAACCAAGTGTTTCGATGCAGTCTCCTTTGTCAGAGATTCGTCCGCTGATGAAAGCTAAAAGGAAAAAGGTAACCAGGCCCCTTCCCAAGATTGCGACCTGCCTGACATTGGACAGCTTCCTTGAGTAAATGACGACATCCGTGTATCTGCAAAGGGAATCAAAGGACAGATTGCTGCACATGATGAAGCATATTGGTGCTACTCATCACCAAACAGGACTTCATGTTTGAACTTTTATTTCAAAAGCAGTAACTGACCATAAATGTGACACGAGGTTGAGCGTTTGGGCGACATCAGTCAACTTGCTGTATATAGTTTTTTTAAGTGATGACTAGAACTGATGAACGTGTGTGTGTGTGTGTGTGTGTGTGTGTGTGTGTGGTCAGTGTCTCGACCAGCCTTCTACTTGTTGTTTTGTGGGTGTGTGTCATATGTGAGAGACAAAGCCAACTTATTTGGGTCCGTTTGAATGTCAGTACTCTGTTGTATGTCCTTTAAAATCATTGCTGCATCTGTTCTCTTTAATATGTTAAATATTCAGTTATTTTTCTACACTTAAAAAAAACTTCTCCTTGAACACCTACATGTGGATATATTGTAGTTTTTTTTTTTTTTAAAGGTCCTGTCGGGATGTAAACCAACTCAAATGAACAAAAGGTTTTTTTTAAATTAAGGTTTGTGTGGGGTCTGCCATCAAGTCCCTCTTTTTTAGGATTGTATTTACAATGATTTCAATGAGGTGTTTCAGCCTCAAGAGGGCAGTACAGACTTCTATATATTTTTTTCTACACAGATGTCCTTTACTTTGACAAATGCCCTGCAAGTTGATCCATTTGTATTTCAAATCCTACGCCAGTACAGAAAGAAATTCCAAATAAAAGTATTATTTAAAACAGCCTTGATTAAACCTGAGTTAAACATTGTGATGAACTCAAAAGTACACTGCAAATAATAAAATGTCAAATAATACTTTTTAGGGTTTAGCTGATGTGAAATTATTCCTTTTTTTTTTGTTGTAGAAATAGGAATGCAGGGATAGAAAACCTTATCATGGCACCAATTAATCAAATAAAAACATTTACATGAAGCTCTCCGACAAGGTCCCTGTGCCTTTATGTAATAGTAGCTTGTCTGTGATTTAACCATGTTGTCTGACAGGCTGACCTTTGTGCTGATTGCATGGTATTTAAATAAACAATATCAGGAAATCCCAAACTCTGTTTTCTATCATGGAGAAGTAAAAGTACCTAGCAGAACACATGTATCCTGTTCACAATCACCTGTATCCTGTCTGCCGCCATGAATTTACAGATTCCACAATGAAAACTAGTTGGTATAATAACAGTGTACAATACTGTAATTTAAATGAAATACATTGTTGCATTAGTGATTGGATGTTGAACAATTCTCCTGTGAGTGGTTAAAGGAAAGCAATTAATTATAGCTTCCCAGGGGTCTTCATCATAAATAGTAACAGGAGAAGGTCTTGGTGTACTTTAAAAGCTAGTTCCTTCCAGTGCAATCAGAAGAGAAAGTCACGACAACCCGTACAAACAATATTTCAGAACATTCATATACACATTAAACACAATCCATGCAGTGCAACTGGAGCCAGTAAACATTGAACAATGAGCTCCACTGACCCCGAGGGATTCCACACATTTACGTACATCTTCCTGTAGGGCAAAGGTTGCCTTTTTAACTAACGTTGTTTTTCCCTAACAGCTTTTTTTCAGGGAAATTCAACCAAACCATACCTCATTGTCACATTGAGGTGTAAATGTGGATTTGGAAAGTGAAATATCTTCAATGTTGCTGTCCATTCGAGATGGCTCAACATCCTTCACGTTCTTGTCCAGATGTGCTAGAAAGTAGTCCATTTAAAAGTGAGCATTCATTTCAATTATCCCTCAGCCAAGGTTCAGCAGATCAGAATCATTCCAATAAGTAGGAAAACAAATATAATCCTGAAATGTCTTTGCTGGTGTTTCAATCGATAGTCAAAAAGAGGAGAAAAAAGTCAAGTCAAACTTAAGTTAATGTTGATTTTTTTCACTGACATCCTGTAATTTCAGTGCAGTGTGTGCTGTTAGTGTTGAGAACAAGGACCCAGTTTACTTTTTTTTTTACTGTGATCTGTCTGGCACAATCTTGGACTCTCCATTCGGTTTGTCATTGGACTTCTGGGACAGATGTGTGGACACAGTGGCTGCCTGAGCCACGGATTTGAAACTGCGCTTTCTCTTCTGGACGTTCTGCTCAGGGTGGAAGATGATGACATAGACCTTGGGGATGTAGAGCATGCCCAGGGACACTGTAGCACTCAGGCTCATAGACACGGTCAGGGTGGTGGTTTGAATGAACATCTGCAACAGAGAAACAGTCGGTCAGGAAGATCATTTTACGCACACTTACGGCGATACTGCTGAGAAAATCATTGGATTGTGACATAATTCTTTGGATCCCCATCAGTATGCAGTCATTATTGATCAAATGATCTTCCACAGCTTCAATAGATACAGAATATACTGTATGTCACTTCATAGGTTGTCACAGCGCAGTCTTTACAATTTTCATCTCAAAGCACAGGAGGCAGTGTTTTTCTCCTAATGAATGATTTATGACCTGCTATATGAAGTCAGGAAAAGAGGCTCTATTTATGGGCTTTGACCATATCTTCTACTGACTGTTCTTCTCATTGCAAAGCAAACAGTAATAATTTGAAGTGACTTCTCCTGAGATCTGCCTCCAATAAATTATGAACTCATTATTCCAGCAAACGGTATAGGTAATAAATAAATCAAGCCATATGTGCCATAAATAAGATATATTTGTGCCATCAATAAGTCATCAATTGTACACTATCCTCTGCAGCAATGGCACATCTTGGTATCTCACATGATGATGCCTATATCGTTTCTTTCATCATCTCTATTATTCCTTTTATTTGATCGTCTTAATGGTCTCCATTTCTACAAAGAAGCTGTAGAGTACAAAGTGGCTTGTATTCATGAACTTGGCCTAAGGCGAGCAGAGACACTGATTCAACAACAGTGAATGGTTCCTCCATATGTAAACACAGACATCACGCAGGTAGATCATTTTGTCCCACACGTGCTCTTACACATGATTGGAGGATAACAGCCCATCAGCTGGATAAAAGTTAGTGTCTATATATAGATCTTTTTTCAGTGATGATTAATTGAATGGGATGGCTGAATTGGTCTTCAAGGGGTCCCTACAATCCCTCCGCTCAGCTGACCTCCTTTCTATCCAGCCTCCCTTTTCTTAATTCACTTAATTTCCATTTGGAAGAGGTGAAAAGACTTTGAAAGCCCCTCGGGCTTCAATTGTTTCAGCCTGAATGATTCATAATACAGCTCTCTATTAGTCAAAGCATATATGTGTTTTTCAAATATTCCCCTGTCAGTCTTGGACTTAGTGAGGGCAGAAATAGCCCACAAGCTAAATTAAACTCAATAGTCAGTACAGTGACGGCAGGATGTCCTGTGAGTACAGAAGGAAGCAAATGCGATATGACAGACAACAAACTCAGACTTTCCTTTGAACGTCCGAGGGCTTTATTTTCTCTCTTACAGTTACCACATGTTATTGTGTATTGCATAATTCTACAGATCTCTGGGAATTCTCCTCATATAAAAGATCTACAATGTGCTGTGTAAGTCTCCATTATAAATCTCCAGAGGTTAATTTAAACAAAATCTGTACAG
Source organism: Labrus mixtus (assembly GCF_963584025.1). Classification (NCBI taxonomy): domain Eukaryota; kingdom Metazoa; phylum Chordata; class Actinopteri; order Labriformes; family Labridae; genus Labrus; species Labrus mixtus. The sequence continues at coordinate 7,743,708 of NC_083618.1, read as the reverse complement.
GTAAACTAAACTTACCAATAAAAATCAATTGCCCTATCTCTTGATTGTTCAATCAACGATTGCACAATAATGTGGCAATTAACTGAAAACCATAATTAATCTAAGAATAATAATTTGGCAAACTTTATTTTGCTTGTTTTGATAAGTGGATCCATCGCTACAGATCTAAATACGTTATGCTGTTCATTTTTATTGAATAAAAATCAAAATAAAATGCACAATTTAAATATTGAAATTGATGTAACAAGTACTTAAACACATCACTATTGGATGTTGTGTTGGGCCATCTCTCACTACTTAAGAGGTTCAATTAAGGGTAATTAATGTGCATATTAATAAATGATAACCTTCTGCACATGGATTGATATTTCTGTAAATCTTACAGTATCTTTATTTTGGATTCATTTTCGATAACATGCCCTGGAAATGTGTGACAGTTCCAGAAGGCACATAACAGCAACGGCCCTATCAGAGAACAGTGGCAACATATAACTGGATAGTTATTAGTGATGCATTAAGTGAAGCATTCATTTATAAGCAGCAGCCTAATGGCTAAACTGGCACTAATCTCAAGTACATGAAATACTGTTGGGTTGATCAGTTTGTAGATGCCTCACATTAAGAAGTCGTGTTTTGTTAGCAAGTTCTGGATCTTCCACATGACAAATATATTTCCCGCAAAAATGACTTGGTGTTAAAATATTAGGAAACGATAAAACCAAAGTAGTCAGGTGGTGTAGAAGTTCTTTAAATCTGAGAAGAGGTGGCCAGTAATGATTATAAAAATTTGAAATCCCCACCTTCTCAGTTGACTGAGCTGTGCCAAAGAAGATTGGTACAAAAGCAAGCCAGATGATGCAGGTGGTGTACATGGTGAAACCGATGGGTTTGGCCTCGTTGAAGTTCTCAGGAACTCCTCTGCTCTTGATGGCATACACGGTGCAGGTGATCATCAGAACAATACTGTAGCTCAGACAAAATATGAGTGACAGATCGGACATGTCGCACTTAAGAAGTCCACGGGCAAACTCTGGGTTTGGAGGCTTTTGCTCCTCATAGTCAATGATGGTGTGGGGGGGCATGACCCCAAACCAGATGAACACTCCCAGAACCTGAAGAGAAAGGAGCATTAATTACAGTGTAACAAAGGATCTGGATGATGTGTGTGTGAGAGTGGCATTTGTGTGAATACCTGCACTGCGATGAGAATAAAAGTGATTATAAGCTGAGAGGTCGGACTGATGAACTTTGGGGGCGTGACCGACTTCTTGCCCTGTTCGAAGATGCGGTAGATGCGGTTGGTCTTGGTGAGCATGGCAGAGTAGCTGATGCTCATGCCAAGCCCCAGCAGCAGCCTCCTGAAGGCGCACACAGCCACACTGGGCTCTGCTATCATAAGGAAGGTAATGAGGTAGATGAGGAAGATGCCCGTCAGCAACACATAGCTGAGCTCCCTGCCTGACGCTCGAACAATAGGCGTGTCGTTAAAGCGGATGAAGGTGACAATGACTCCAGTGGTTGCCAGGATGCCCAGGATTGCAATGAAGACAGGAATGATGGCCCAGGGGGAGCTCCACTCCAGCTTAATGATAGGTGTGGGCCGACAGCCTGTGCGATTCTTAAACGGCCTCATGTCGAAGGGGCACATGTCACAGGAGAACTCATCCAGGAGGTACTGGTAGCCATCACAGAGCTCGCAGTGCCAGCAGCAGGGTACACCTTTGACCATCTTTTTCCTCTCTCCAGACTCACAGGGGAAGCTGCACACTGACTCTGGGATCTTACGGTCACCACCTGACCACTGCATGTCCTCAGGCTAGAGTGGATGTAAAACACACACATTGTGTTATTGTACATGAAGGATAGGCACTGGGAACGACAATGTAGAAAGCTAGGCCTTGCTGTCATTAATTCAGGCGGACACTGTTTGGATTAAGCCTTTAAACACTAATTGGCTGTTCCTTACTAATTTTAGAATGGAAACAAATTTCTGCCACATCAGCGTAATCTAATGTGACAGGGAATCAGGGTCAAATGTCGAATTAATTGGCTGAAAAGCAACAATATGGCTCTCATTCTGGATATCTGGCATTAAAATAATGTTTTGTCTGCTAGTTTGAGCATGTCTAGCATTGTGAGACTTAATACCACTTTTACGCTGTAGCAATAGCTTACATTAGGTTAGCTTAGCTTAACATTTAGACAAGAAGCGTAGACATAGGAAGCCTATTACTGGCTGGTTTCAGACAGTACTGCCACAAAATACACACACTTATACAGACACACAGCCGACAGTCTTTTATGAGCTAACTTGTCTCTGGCTATAGCTTTATAGTTAGCCAACAAACACGACAGTGGTATCTTACCAAAATGTCTAACTCTCTGTAAAAGTTTTACCTCAAATAGACCAAAAATAAAAATTTACATCGATTCGGAGGTGGTTTGTCCACTGGCCGATGACCCTGTAGCCAGGGTTGGTGACGTTTGATAGTTGGTACTGGAAGATGTCATAACGACCAGGAGCGTCTCCGTTCTCATTAAACATCACTCCAGTTCCTGCACTGCCTGTTTGATAGAGACAAAGTTTTAATGACCTGTGTACGTCCAATAAAGCAAAGTAGTGAGTCAGAGGGGATAAGGCTTTTAAGCTCTTTAAACAGTTTTGACTTGCCACTGTAACTTTGCTAAATGTTGCTAAGTGCTCATGATGGATTAATGTTGGGTCTTCTTAGAAAACATGACAAAGTGTAAGTGTCTTGAGATAACGCTTGTTGTGAATTGGCGATATACAAATAAAGATTGATTGACTGATTGTTTGATCCCCATCCTCAGTGGCAGGGAAAACACCCACACAAAGTTGAATACAGCTTGTGTTTGCTTGCTTCAGTCTTGTGCAATCATGTGAAAGCTGAGTGCAGGAAGCTCTTTAGTGAAGGCTCTACACCATGCATACAGTTATCCAGTGCACTCTGCTCTGTTGCCCTAACGTGATTGAATGTTGGTCTTAGGTCCCTGCAGGCGCTCACACAGAAAATCTTCCATACAAGCCAAGGTCATCCAGCAAGAGGAGAGCAGTAAATAGGATGCTTTCATAGAACCCTTTTTTTCTTTCTTTTTCCAAACTGTGATTTATTTATTTTTTAAATGAAAGACGAGGATGAAAAGCGGGAGCATTGTGTATACAGAAGAGCGAGGAGCCTGCCCTAGGGTAGGGACGTACTTTGAAGAAATATGCTGTATTCTGTGCATTAGCAGAAACATTTCAAGGCCTCCGACTTGAAGCTGACCTTCCTTTTCTTTTTTTCTTTTTTTAAATTTGCTCTTTTTCAAACATTCTGTATTGATGAAGAGCATCATACATTTCCTAATTGGAATTTCTTCACCAATGTGAAATAGAAATTTTCAAAAATGAAAATGAAACAATGGAGTCTGAATTTACAACCTGCCTGAAAAGAAGAAAAATGTCATGTCGTAAGCTCACCGTTAAAGTTGACAGAGCGAATGTATTGGAGGAGCATCTGTCCCTCCACGGGGTCCATCTTCTCACAGACACCCATGGAGCCAGGACATAAGTCCAGGTGCATGCTGTGTAAGGCATGGGCCATAGCATACACAGCATCTATCACAAACTGTACCTTGCCCTCCTGCTCGTACTGAGAGTCCTGACTGATTCTTTCCTCTCCTGAGAGATGACAAATATCAAATGCAGCAATGATGAAAACACTCAAACACTATCAAACACAGAACTACTTCAGTTTAGAGTTTAATCTTCAAAAGACTTCCATAAACTGTAGCCTGCTCACCTGTACATTTTCTTCTGCCAAGTTCATACTTAATACCAGGGCGTGTTAATTTGCACTTGAAGTCATCCTCCCAGAATTCTGCAAACCAGATGTTTCTTCTGTTGTTTTCTAAGGATCTTGACATGAAGTACTGGTCGAACGCTAAACAGTTTCACAATCAAGACTTAATTTCATGTTTCATTAAAGTGTCATGCAATCTTTGACAGCACATTACTCAGATTCATATTAATCTATAAATAATAATGGTATCATTGAATCATTTGAGGGAGTGGGCAGAAATATCTAGCGTCTATCACCATTAATCATTTCCTTTATTTGTTGCATTGATATTGGACTCATCTATCACTGTCGTTTGTCACAGTCTATTACAGATATTACTTTTGCCTTGAGTTTGTTACAGATACATTTTGATTTAATAGTGTTGCCCTACCATCAATGGATGCTCTTTTGGGCAGGATGGTGACAGCGCCTTCAGCCACCTCCTCCTGGTCTTGAATGGGGGAGTTTTTGGCCCCCCAGCTGTCCGAGCCAACAAACAGGAAGTGGCCTGTCAGGTTGGCCGTTTTGGCCGCCTGCAACACCCGTCTAAAAGAGGACAGATTTTACACTTCATTGTATACCTTCTACCTTACGCACTTGCAAGATACCAAGTGTGGTCATCAAAAAAGAGAGATTTGGCAATTAAACCTGAAACAGTATTGTTAAGCCCAGTTTGGTTTACTTCCTCTAAAGATGATGAGCAGCTGAGCTTGACTCACTTGATGTCATCCTCGTTGGCAAAGATGATGACCCCACGAGCGTTAGAGGTCTCCATGAGTCTCTTGATGATCTTCTGAAACTCTCCTGGTCTGGGCTCTCTGGGAATCTTTATGGACTGTGCAATACACAGCCCACCTGTGTCACAGACATTGGGACTACTTAATGTGGCATAATTTCACATGCTTGTTTTTCTAATTCACAGCACAGAAATCTAATTTAATCATAGCTGAAAGAACATTATAAGTTGCCATGTATTGAAATTGCGAACATTTACACCTCAGATCTGAATGAAGTAGATCTGAATTTTCATAAAACACAAATCATGAAGAATTTATTCCAATGCCTTGGTTTTTGTCTTAGCATCTAGCAAGGTTGACAGTCCCATCAGCATTGTCATTTTTTAGCATTGCTACTTGCGAAGAAAACTAAGGTGGTTAACATTATAAACATGAAAGCTGCTTAGCAAGTGCATTGTCACCAGTGAGGTCGTAAGAATGCCAAAGTTAGCGTTAAATGTTTGCTCAAAACATCACTACAGCATTTTTAATTAATCTACAGCAAAACTAGAAAGCATATAATTGTTACTATGTTTCCATGTTACTGATGATAGTACCAAACATAGAGTACAGTCGGAGCATGATAACACTCAATAACCAAAAATATTGATCAGAATTAAAAGTCGTAAAGCAAAAGTCAAGAGCTAATAAGGCTGTGTTAAATCATGAAGAGAACATGAATGTCTGTGTGTACCTCTTTTTAAGGCTATTTAATTGTCATCGTCGGCACTTGAGGAAAGGTAAGGGGATTATCAAAGTCATTAGGATAAGAATCCTCTTTGAAATCCAGAAAAGTCAAGATGTGAGAGTGTAAAGAATCCAATAGTTGTAAGATTTTAGTTCACACCAAAGTGGTGTATCAACTGCATCACTAGCATGTCCAAAACAAATTGTAGTCTTCAAATGAGCAATATAAATAAATGAGTAATGCCTTAATGTTATGGCAGTGAATTCATATTAAAACAGGAAGATACACAACCTGCTTCACGGGATATCTGGAGGAAGGCATCCACACCACTCTCTCCATAGTTGCCCTCTGAGGCCAAGGTGGAGACATAGTTCCAGCCCATGGCTTTGACGATGTCCACCATGGCTTGGGCTTGGTAGGAGTCCGGAGGCACCACGCGGGAGAAGAACTCATAGCGGCTTTTGTCGCTCAGCTCTGGGGCAGTGGAGGCATAGCTGATCTGGGGGATCTGAGACACGCATATGGGTGAGCGGTGATGAAAGGGTCCAGTCAAGTGGAAAAATTAAGCATCTCTGACTGTAAAGCTGATCTAAGCTACAAAAGGTAAAAAGAATGACTGGAAGAGGCAGTGACCCATTTCAGAGGATGATGCACCGCTTACTCACAGAACCTTAACAGTGTCAAATGGAGGACTTTCACATTAGTGCTGACAAGTTGCAGTACATAAAAAAACAAAAATATGAGTATAATAAAGATTTATAATATTTTGTAGGGCCTGTGTTCTCCTTTGTTTAGACAACTTTCACAGCACGGTTTGCTCAGGGCCGGTTTGTGCTGAAGATATAACGTCACAGTGAGATACAGATGGTAGAAACCACAGCTGTAAAAGCATTTGTTTGCAGGGAAAATGGATGAGAAGATTAATTTACTGGTGTGCTACTTCTTTAATGACACAGTTTATGTCGATAGTCTCAACCCTGACCCTGCTAATGCCGGTCCCCCAGCATGGCTTAACACCGGGCCCTCTGAAGGGGACGAGGAGAGAAAGGTAGACACAAGGGGTAGTGAAGGGAGAAGGAGAGAGGAGTGAGAGAACCATTTCACAGATTATCTGGAAGGATTATAGGGGTTTTAGTCAAATTACGTTAAGCACAGTGGGAGAGACAGAGATCAAGAGACTGGGAAAAAGGCTAGCATTTCTCAGCTGTAAACCATACAATATATTTAATTCTGATGGCCACGTGCATCTTCGATTTACTCCAGTGTCAACTTGAAATTACCGGTAACATCTTCAACCAGGATTGATATTAATCTAAAAAAAACTCCTTCCATCACTTTTTGCCTAGTCCGCTGTCTGACTTGACAAGTGTCCAGAAAATCGTGTGTCAGTGTCAGCGAAGTGCTACGGTTTATTTGCATACAAATTTGTAATTAACAAGGAAACACATAATCCTTTCCAAATGAATCCTGTAGAAGCATCTGCACCAATTCACTTTGTAAAATCAATGAGCCGTATCAGTAACAAGTATCCTCTTACTATCCAGCACTGCTGAACTCTTGTCACTGTCAGTAAATAGACCAGATAGTGGATATTCTGTGTTCCAGGCCAAGGAAACATGATCGTGGTGTAGCCCTGACCTAAAGGCCCGATAAAACAAAACTAAAGGTTAAACATGGGAGTGTGTGAGTTTCAGATGTCATGAAAAGGTGTACCTGGGATGAAAAAATGAATGTTGTATTTTTTTACATTTCAAATCGCTTTGTATTTACAAAAGACTATATATAATAGTCTTACGACTGATTATGATTACGACTTTAAATAGTGCGTTTTTGTATTGGATTATACTAAATTGAATGTATTATTATAAATAGACCACCAGCCATAAATCCTTAATAATATGAATACATAGATACATGTTGATACATTTTTTAATCTAAAAATGGCAATGATGCTTTACATCTATATAACCATTATTTTCAAATTGCTTTTCTTTACTGACCAGCGGTAAAAAAAAAAAAAAAAAAGAGGAAACAATATTAATTTCACAGTAATGTAAAAGAGAGTGCATCAAAAAGTCCTTAAATCTTTGTGTTTGGATGTTTAAATTAGAGTATGTATAAAATCTACTGAAATCAGTGACACAGTTATTCATGTTTATTTCATTGCGTGTAGCCCTCTCCTTGCTCGAGTTAGTCTTCTGATTAATGTAATGTTATTTCACCACCTGAGTATAAAAACCCCTGATATTGTTCAAACTTCATAAACTGCAACAGAGATAGACTGCTAATGGTAATAATTAAGCTACAGTTTCAGTTTCAACGTATCAAAGCCAACATGATGAGAGAATGTATGGAGAACGATAAAGCATCTCCAGCTCTGGCTTGGAGCAGATGTTCAATGTAAAGTTGATATGATTCTAGAAGCATCCGCGGTCCGGAGAGCAGCACATATGGATAGCAGGAGGAAACACACCATTTAGCTAAATCTACTCCACACCGTCTACGCTACAAGATGCTGTTATCCCAGAACCGATGTCATCCCGCTGCCCTGATGCTCTATTTTCAGCCCAGGGTCCTGAGCTGCTGAAAGGGGCTTAGTGGAGGTTGGGATCTATAATTCTGTAGTTAACATCTGCCTGTATGAAAGCTGTGCTTCTCGGCTCTCAAGCTAACATCCTCACTATAGAGACTGCCTCTAAGAGGAGCACTAAGACAGGTATAGATTTCATACATGTAAAAAACAATTTGGCCAATTTGATCCTGACAAATGTTTATCTAAAGACGTTTCTAGATTTCTGGCAGACTGTGTCAGTAAATTTATTGGAACATGACATAATGTGGGATTTACACTGACTCAATGCCCCATCATCACTGTAAGCAGTGTAATCAATTATCAAGGGTCAATCATCTGTAAAAAAAAAAAAAAAACTGGACACTGAACCCATTTAACGGATTAGCGCGCTGAGACTAACCCTAACCATGGACTTTGAATCCTGGGACATGGATCGACTGTCGACACGGTAACACTGTCAAATAATTGATTTTTTTAAATCATGTGTTTCAAAACCAGAAGCAGGTTACATATGTGTCTCTATGCATAGCAGGGAACAAATGATGTATACCAAGGAAACATTGTTAAACTAGGTTTGTAGAATCCATAACTGAACTGCAATTGAACTTCTCCATGGCCATGTTTAAGAATACACTCATGGTGACCCCTTCATTATCTAGGAGTGGACTTCAAATCAAAGACACCTTTGATCACCTGTACATCTTGGCCATCAGCTGTTGCTTAAATCAATGACATGAACAGGTTTGTCAGTGAAACGGGGGATCAAGTTCAGCTAGTTTGAGTCTAAAGACTACCTGTGTTAGTGTGTGTTCATGATATGGTAAGTCCTCTATCTTAGCTTAGCTGGTGACAAGGAGAGATGTTCAATACTTGAGCAAGCTGATCAAGTTGGTTTGCTAATGTTGCAGTTATGTGAAACAAGATCTTCACACTCAATCACAATGCCACTGCCTATATCTGAATATTCAAATGAATATGTTACATACACTCTGTTGTTTAGAGGCATGCTTCTCACACACATAGGCCCGGAAAACACACATGCACAAACAGGACCTATGGACATGCTTAAATGGAGAGATGTCAGAGTGGGGCTGCTACACACTGCTCTGTAGGAGGTACGCCAGAGCTGTTGGGGGGGTCCGGTGCCTTGCTCAAGGGCATCTCGGCAGTACTCGGGAAGTGACCTGGCACCTCTCCAGCTACCAGACCAATTTGAATGAATGAAAGTAAGAGAGAATATATTTCAAAATATTATATTCAAAATATCATAATTTGGTTTCAATTTTTAACAGTTTTTTATCCCTTCAATCATTTAAGGCCACCTTTAATTTATCTCAGGGTGATGCATGAGGATCCCCACTCCCAGACAGAGAGCCTTCTCTTTAACCCATGTGTGTCTTTATCCTTATTTGGGATTCATTTGGGTAAAAAAGTAGTTAATGGCTTTTACCTGGATTCCCTCCACTAGTTTACTTAATGAACAGAGGAATTGAGTAATATAACTATTTTATGTCAACAAAAACAAGAAGGAAAAAGAAACTCACAGAAAACAATCTGAGCACGTTGGCCACCATGATGGACACTGAGCTGCCAGATGCCCCGATCACTCCAACCACTCTCTCAGGTTTTGGGATGATGGGAGGCTCTCCGTTTGAGCAGCGCACATCTGATGTGTCCTTCTGAATGAGGGCCTGCACAAAGGTAAGCGACTGTTCCAGGGCGTAGGTGTCTCTGGAGCAGGTGTCAAGGATCCGGGCTCCCAGAGTGATGTTAGGCAGCAGGTCTGGGTCACTGTTTATCTGGTCCAAGGCGTACAGCATGGCCTCCAAACGATGGATCCCCTTTTCTCTCTTGACATCACCGCAGGGCACCCCAGCAGGACCCCGGGAATGCACAGGGAACAGCCCCCCTAAGGTGATGTCGCCCTCGATTTTGATGGACTGGGGCTGGGTGCCCTGCTGGGCCCAGGAGCCTGGCCCGATACCCACCAGCAACACCCACATCAGCTGGAGCCATATTTGGTGTCCTGAAGGTGAACTGAACTGACGGGATAAGCAAGCTTCTGATGTCATGATGATGACCAGCAGAGGTACTGACAACATCCAGCCACTCCCTCTACCTTTGACACCTGAGGGCATTCAGAGACAGTCCTTCATCACTTTGTAATCTTTTTACATTAAATGAATAGAAAACACAACATTGTAAATTTGGACCTTTCAATAGATCTGCAAGAGGTAAAACAGATTTTTGAAGGTTTCTCCCTTTTCTTTACATCATTTTTGTGCCTTATTTTGGTGAATTATATACAACTTTGAAAATATCCATGAAAGCCACATGAAATAAAAGTTACATCTTTGGACACCATAGATGGTCTGTAGTTGAGGAGAAGATTTTAGCCCGCATGCAGGATGAGAGTGTGCAGAAGAGTGAAAGTTGGAAGCTTTTATCATGGAGAGCTGAGAGCCCATGATGGAAAACACTATAAATTTTGCAAAACACAAAACATCTACAACGGCTTTACTGCATTTCATGCTCCAAAAGTTGGAGCAGATTCATTGTAGGATTTTTTTGCATGAGGATCATTGAAAAAGGATCCCACACACAGTGAAAAAAAGATTTGATCAGGTGTGTGAATATATTTAAAGTTTGGCAGCAGATTTTGGTCATAAAAAATTATATAGGGGTAAAGTATTTAAGTTAGTCAAAATGTCTTTTATAAAACGAAACCTATATGCCTACAGATTGATTTTTTTTTTAAATTGCTATTCTTACTGAAAGTCACATGTATGATGTTCAATCTGTCTATATTTACATAATGCTCTGTGAAGTTGGAAAAAGAGAAAAGTCTTGGAAAGATTATTATCAATAAGATCATAATAGAAATCTGCAGCAGTCTAAGCTTCAATTATCAGTCAACTGTTGCAGAAAATGTACTTTTCAAATCTTTAATTACAGGCAATCTGCAAGTATAGAAATGTCTTCATGACAAAGACTAACTTACCTGTCCATTCTTCATCGACCAGTCTTCAGTATATCCATCCCATGAACTCTTCCAAACAGGCCTCTGTCCATGGTGCGAAACGTGACTTTATATTTAGAGCCACGACTATCCTCTCCTCACCAAAAGTAAATCCTCTGTCATCTCAGACAGCCGCTGTGCACTCTCCAAAATAACCAGAACACACTGAGAACTGTACACTAAAAATAATTAAAGACAAAATGATAACTGTGATTTTAAAAGCTTCAGGCTGTATTATCATGGCAGAGTCTAGGAAAAGTGGTGGAAAAGTGCAATAAAACAGCAGTGAGATTCTACAAATCATTGGCAAATCCCTTAAAAGCTCTCTCTCTCTCTCTCTCTCTATCGTTCGTTTTCCTCTGCGTGCATCTCTGTCCAGGCACTCCCCCCAGCATCACCACCCCCCTTTCTCTCTCTCTCTCTCTCTCTCTCTCTCCCTCCCTCTCTCTCTCTCTCTCTCCCTCTCTCTTTTGAACTCTCTCCTTGCTCGTTCTGTCAGCACACTAATGGCCACGGATTGGGATTATCATGCAGGCGTCTGTGAAGAAAGCACTAGGTGCACTAGCCCATTTCTTTTTTTCATACAGCTAAACCAAATATCCCCCACCCCCACCGCCCCAACAACAGTATGATGGAACTCTGTCACTTTGAGAGATTAGATGTGCAGCCATTTGATTCATACTCTCTCTCTCTCTCTTTCTCTCTCAAAATGACACACACATACACACAAATAAACGCTAACATGCCTCAGAAAACAAGACTCACACACCTGTCAACAGTGGCACAATGGTAGAGAATATCTGAAGACAAACTGGGCTTCTGCTGCAAAGAATGCAGATGGATTATATTTATTATTGATCTGAGTAAATGCTCTGGGGAAAGAATGCCCCAGATCAGTTTGCAGGTCATCATCTGTCAATTATAGACTTGAACGTAGTAACAGTACATCCGCTTCCTACACCTATAGACACATCTCAGAGAGCATTTCACTTATTCCAGACTCAAAAAGGCTTTGAAAAAAAAACATACAACATTTGTTTCCCCTTCACATTACATTTTTTATTTCAAGTAAACCCATACTATTAGAAAAACAGTTTTGACTCAGTTAAAGTATATTCAGTAAAACAGAGACTTCAGAGATTACTGGTTTATTAATTGCTGTGTAAAACATGTGATTTTTGTCAGTGACTACCCTAAGAAGACAGACTTCTCTAAGCCATCCTCCACTTTGGTATACTCCAGGTGAGATTTGAAGTACTGGCTTTCATATTGTGGACTGCTGCGAACATATTCCAGGTAGTCTGGAGCTCCCGGGCAGATGACATTGTCGGCCAGCAGGATGCTTCCTTTCCTGAGGAGACCGCACTCCTGATGAAAATGGGAAAGGGGTGTCAACAGCAGGAAAACAAGCATCAACTCAGAAGACAATTAGTAAATACCAAACATACCTCCATCAGTTTTGTGTCAGGAAGGTAGCGATCCTTCCAGTGATCCAGGAAAACCAAATCAAATGTGTTCAAACCAAAGTGCTCCTTCATTTTTGGGATCCAGTCACCAGATGCTCCAACAACTAACTGGACCTAAAAAGAAGAAACATTTTAATTCTGTGTTCACACTACGTTAATCCTGTTTTCATACTTTGTGAAGATATGACTTTACCTTTTCCTCTAATCCCGCCCAAGCAATGACTTGACGAGCAATTGCAGCAAAGTCTGGGTTAAATTCAAGGGTGATGAGCTTTGCATTAGGGGGAAGTAGGCTGGCGATCCGCACAGTGGAATAGCCACAGTAGGTTCCTAACTCCAGCACAGCACCCGGATTTACCTCGGACACCACTGAGTCAAGAATGCAGCCTGTGGCAAAAATACAGTAGGTAGTTACCAAACATATGTGTCAAGAGAGAACTTCTTTTTCAGGGATGGCTTTGCTTAGTTCAGCAAGACAAAGACAAATCACATGCACGTAATAAAACAGGTGATCAACTGGCCCGCCTGCAGTCCCAACTTGTCACCCACTAAATATTTGGTGCATAGTGAAACATAAAATGAGACACAGGCAACCCTGAACTGTTAAACAGCTGAAATCCTACACTGAGCAGGAATTAGACAACCCAACCCAATAATCAAAATGACAGAAACTGGTCTCATAAAACATATGGGTCAAGAGAGGAAATGATTTTACACGTGAAATGACATTGTTAAATGTTTCAAAATCAGAACCTTTCTCATCTCCCACGTTCATGGCCCACTCCTTCTGTCTGCAGAACTGGTCGATGGCTTTTACAACGCTGCGAGGGTCCCCTCTGGTGGCATTCTTCTGTACTGCATTCAGAAGCCGCTGAAGGGACAGAAAAATATTTCACCAAAGGTTTCAGCATGTTCCTATTGGACAGACTAATATTTCATCCATTAATGTTTTTGGTTTGATTGCTTAGCAGACATAATAGACGTGCTGGGTTCTTAACCTCTTTTTAAAAGAAAGATTCAATTTGTTGGTGTATTTTCAAAATCTAGTCCATCTTGTGCTTCTGATTGCATGAGATCTCACTACAAAAATGCATGCATCCTTTAAAATCCAATTCAAAGCACGCTGTAGGATTTGTAGAAATTAAAATGTTTTCATTCAAGGTTTCAGTATGTGTCTAAAAATGAGGCCTTGTTCAGGGTCATTGTCAGCAGTAGCACATATTTGTTGTGTTACAATATTGAGTTGAATTAGTAAAACAAGGGAAAAAGGAGATGGAAAATGCAAAATGACAAAAAGAAGAACTACTATAATGTACAAATTCAAGGTGGACCTGAATATTTCCTTAATTAAATTACAGATGGTACATTCTTCATCTTCCTGCTCCACATTTTGAAAGGGACTTTCTAAAGATCAATATCTCAAGTAAAGTTTGGGAGTAGTGCCGAGTAGATTCAGGCAGGGGCGGATTTAGGTTCAGACCTTTAGGGGTGTTCAGCTCCTGACATAAAGAGTTCCTGTTCAATTCTGATTCTACTCATTGTTGAGTCCATATTTTAATGCAAATACCATTATACTTTATATCAAAGTTTTAAAAGCATCTTAACACTGTGTATAAATACTTTTCTTTACCAAAGACAATAATCTGGATATTTTTCTCACTATCAAATCACTTTTCTGTTCAATAAAAACAGCCTACAACTTCATATTTTCTCACCCTTAATAACCTACCTCTAACTTCACCCGTAGGTTTTTTTTTTTGCCATTTATCAAGTAAGGAAGGGGAAAGATGTTCTTCTGCATCCTGACAGGTAATTATTATTTCAAATGTATTGTTTCACAACTACAGTGGTCTACAAAATGCCAACCCACTCACCTACTGTCATAAGATACACGCAGATACACTTATTAATATGAAACATGATGCTACCATATCACAGCATTACGTTTGCAAGCTAGCCAGAGTGCTAAACCACCTGAATGAGGGAAGGCTAATAACTTTGACGGGTGCTAAGGAATGTATAACTTATTATATAACATGTTTACATATTTTAATGGGATGATGGTCCACTAGCACCTGGTTCAATTGTGATGTTGGGATTAAACCAACTGTAGAGAGAGGGGGGTTATTAGGGTATGCCGTAACATTAGCAAAGAATAATTTTGACTTAAAATATAATGGATTATTACTGCATATTCTTAATAAAATCTTAAACATATAATTTAGATAATTGCAATAATTCTGTCAAATTTCCCCACCACAAAAGTAATAATCCATAGATATTTGAATCACAGACTCATTGCATTCAGTGGTAAGAACATGTATGTAGAGGCTCAGGGGCCCCAGAAATGATACCTGAGGAACACCTTCAATCACAACTAAGGGCTGATGACATCTTTACATTTGCCTTCGTCCTCGTATTTTTCTGCAAAAAAAAACTTAGTTGCATTATGAGAAAAGCTGAATATGAAATCAACTGAGAGCTTTGAAAGAAGCACACATCTGTAATGTGAAAGTATTTTCTTAGATCAAAGAATATAGCTCCAACAACTGTATTTATTTTATTACAATTTTTACTGTATGTTCTACTTGAGAAAGAAATTACACCACATTGTGAAGCAGTGGAGAGATCTGTTGTCAAGGTGGATAATGTGGTGTTCTCCTACATATCTTTTGATATACCTTTTGACGTATTAGATATGATGGTTAATTTGTCTTGAATTGTACCTCTGAGGGAACACTTGTTTTGTGATTTATTATAGCTGTTTTCTCCTGCTCTTGGAAAACCCCTTCAATACATGACGTACTGACAACAGTTAAATTTGGACAAGACAAATACCCCTTTAACATTTTCAGGAGCATTGTCTCTTGTCTGTATCTCTGGTATGTATTTTCTATGGTGTCTAAAATCATTTTCATCCATTTTGTTAGCAAACATTGTGTTTATTCTGTTGGAGCTTGAGCTAGTCTTTGAACATGAACAGTATGTTGTCTCGGCATATAGGAGCGTTATCAGAAGAGGCTCCTTCCCTTCATCAAAATGCCACTGCTTAAAAATGGATCCTTGTGAGCCTTGCTGGTCTAGATTAAATGACCCACAGGTTATGTGGGGAAGGAACAGCCTCCTGCAATCTCTGCAAAAAGAGGCCAGGGCTCTGATTAAAGGTATCAGTATTATGTTAAATTTAATTTGTCTACTTATAGTAACACAACAATTGTTCATAATCTCTTCAAGAAATCCTTTGTTCGTTTGTTTAAAGTTGCTGGCTGTCCAAAGTGAAGTGAAGTGAGTTTGATTTGTTTGAACTGAAATTAATTGAACATCCCATAATACCACACCAGTTGTTGTCAGCAGGTAACTGAGTAGTGCTTGGAAAACAGGAACTGTTGTTTTGAATTGTAAAGTTATGTAATTTAATGATAACACTGAATTCTGACTCCAAGCTTCAGTTTCCTGCATGAGTTTGGTCTTTGACAGTACTAGTTACCTCATTGAAAGACAGCTTTGTAACATTACTGCATGGTCACTCTGTTATTAACATAAGTACTGTCACATAGTTGGAGATTGCAGTAACATACCAGAAATAAAACATCAAACTTGGCATCCATTCAAAGCAAGATTCTCTGCTGAATTTACGATGATTGCAAAACTACCGAGCTATTTCATTTCATTTATTCATTGAATTTTGTCTGATTCTAGTTATAGACCAATACCTGCAAAAACGAATACGAACCCATCAGCCTCAGCTGTATTTTGAGTTTATTGTTAAAAAAAGTAAATGTTTTTATTAACATGCCTAATATCATCGTTAAAGCATTTTTATTTTAAGCATGTTTGCATTATGAAGTTTTCAGCACTTTATCCACAAATCAAGTTTCAAAGAGTGTAGTCAGTATGTTACAATTTAAACCACAATTATTTCAATTTGTGAAAGAGATTTCATGCTAAAATAACTAGAGTTTACAATGTGAAGCATAAATGCATGTGTGTACACTTGAATAATAGCAGTATATATACCGCTGTGTGTATTTGGCCAGCCTATTTTCGGTCGTTATCACTTCTCTTATGCAGTACTGCATTGGTTTGACAAGGCTGGCCTTGTAAAAGTGGAACATTTTTTATAGAAGGCTAACCTGGGGACGTGTTGACTGGGTCAGTGTGTCCAGCATCCGCTCCACAATGACATCATGCCAGATGAGTGCCAGTCCTCCATGATACTGCACAGCTGCAGGAATGAGCCATCTGTACAGAGCATACAGAAGAGCTGCTCCACCGCTGCAACTGTAAAGAAGAGTCAGCCACATCCTGCAACCAAGGCAGAGAGCAAAAACATCAATTCAGCATGGTTAAGAGTGCTGCATTATGGGATGAGGCTGTGACAAATGGAACGCAGACACAGTGCAATAATAACACATTTGCCTGGGGTAGATGAAAGCCCTCATATCATCTCTCATTCAAAGGCAGAGGTGTCCTTTGTGTGGTGCTAATGAGATGGGTGTTTACTATGCTGAGTACAACATTGTTTCTGCTTCTGTTTTCTGTATCAGCTGCTGCTCACAGGACCAAACTGCACACCCACACACCTCTTTGTGATCATATCACTGTTGGCTATCATTTAATATCGACCAGAATAAGCACTGATAACGAGAAAACACGGTGCTATGTGTATGAGAAAAGAGCAGAATGAAAAAGGGTGACATTATCAGAATACTTAATAGGGGCTCCTTCTCTGGGAAAACAGAAAAAGAGCATGGCTGAAAATGGCATTACCTTCCACTCAACAATGCAACTGTGAAAGACCAGTGGTGGTTGAGGTAATTCCTTTTGATTAGGAGTTTGAGTTGCATGGCAACTGGCTGGGGGTTAAGAGCTGTGTCACAAAAGGCAGAGCCAGGGACTTCAACCTTTACTTTGGTTTCTTCCTCACAACCTCCACAAGCAGAAGTAGAAATGCGCAATAGTCTTGGCATGGATTGATTAACACACACTTGTGTCTTTTATCATTATGTAGAGATCAATCACAAAGTTACATGTTGTGCAATATCAAAGAGATTTCCATCGTTATGCAAACATTTGAAAATAAAACAGTAAGGGAAACAACACAAAAAAAGGTTTTCTAAATACTGTTCTCATGGTGTCCTAGTTCCACAATAATACAACTGCACATGAGCCACAGTCTTGGAATTAAAATCGGACTAAGCCATGATCTCCTTGAGCATGAGCAAACACTTGTTGGGATTTTAAAAAAAACATACCTCAGGCAAAGGTTTTTCATTCAGATCTAGAAGAAAGAAGGACTTACATGTGTGGGCAGGCAATGCTCCCTGTCCACTTCTCACCTCCTCTCGCTTCTGGTGGAAAATGTGGGAGTTCTCTCACAGCCGGACATATACGCGCATATATATGAGACTAACTCCTCCCTCCTCTTCCTTCCATCCCCCTCTCGGAGCTCTGCTGAATCTGAGCATGCAAGGAATGCACAACAGACCCAATCTCTACAGGCACTAAAGACAAACACATGTGGATGATTGAGTAATGCAACAAAAACAAATCTGTTTGGTATTTAACTGTTTCTGGGAAAACATTGAGTGAATGTGTTTACTTATATTTGAAATGGCTTTCCTGTGTTGATAACATGTTCATCTTTTCTCCAGAAGGGCCTAACATGAGGTTTCCAGACTGTAGTGTGTTGTTTTTATCAATACCACATACTAACTCTCCCTACTTCGGCGAGTGATCAGGGTAATCCTTCTGTAAGACAAATCTAAGACTTGTTGTGTATAAATCCATCGCCAAAAGCTCAAACTGCTTTACTATTAACCCCTTCAATACTGCAACTAAAGCAGCAACTTTCTAAAAAATGACACTAAAACCAATCTCATCAGTTTATTCAAATACAAGAGCTTTGTGATCACGTTATAGGTCAGTCTTCCAACAACACAAACTATTTTTTTTATTCTGACAATGCTGTGCAAAAATCTAAGAGACATGGAAGAACTACAAGAAACAAGCAGTAGCTAAGTTTTAGTCGGGTAAATGACAGGCTCATGATGCCAGCATCAGAATTATTGTTATGTCCCACAGCTGTCACATGTCACTGGTAATGTGTCCAAGCCTGCTCGAGAAGAGAGCTAGTCCAGTGGGCCCTGAACCAGACAGAACCAGTGTGTCTAGGAGTTGATCCAGGGGTGTTTGAGACACTGGGCAGCTGTGGCTCTCTGCTCTGGTAGCAGCTCCAGCATGGTCAGGAGGAACGAGCTGAACTGTAGAGCTTCCTCACGCTGCCACTCGTACTTATCCAGAAGAATCTCAAACAAGCTCCACTGCTTCAGCTTTGAGATGTGTCGCAGTTGTCCTGAAAAGAGTAAGAAGTAGACTGATGCGACCGTCGATCTCACACTTCTTAAAACCAACCACAAAAAACCTTTTCTAAGTATGACAAATTGAGTCGGACTGTGAGTGCATAAAGTGTCTGAGTCCTGGTATCAGATGCAGGTATTCTGGCAGCATTAAGTTAGCTTTTTGTTAAATGCTGTTTGTTTTACAATGTCTGCTTTATGTTTATTAAGAAAAATGTCACTTTACCTTTACGGTTGAAGTATCTTTTGGAATTCCTCCCTGAGAGGGCAAACTCAGATGGGAGGGGTCCCAACAGCTCAATTATGTGGGCAATGTGATCTGAGAGAACACGAGCAGATACTGTTTGTAAGCAGATTTAGGAAGAGGAAGGAAAGAGGCGGTCATACAAGACAACACAGACCTTCCTCGCGTGTGAATGTCGCTCCTGATAGAGGGTCGAACAGATAGTCCCCTGTGGCGAGCTCAAAAGCCTACAGTAAAGGAACAAAACATGGTTGTGAAACCTAAAATATACCTTTCAAAAGAAAGGGAAAAAAAGGAACTGTTCTTTTAGATCCTCTGCTCACCATACAGGCCGTGCTCCAGATGTCAGCTGGTGTGCTGTAATCAGCACCAATCAGAACCTCCACAGAGCGATACTGACACGTCTGGATGTCCTCAGTGAAGTGTTGGTGCTGAAGATCAAACATATGTGACTCTACTGTACTACTGTATTCAGTCATAACATGTGTTTTTTTCACTTTGATTTCTCTGAATGAAGCTACACATAAAGTATCAAATTTACTACAACATATTTAATGTGTTTATAAGGGAAAAAAAATATTAGAGAGGGTTAGTCAGGAGATCATTAAACCTGTTACATTTCAACCTAAGGATGACGTAAATTAATACATTCCATAAAAACAAATATCTTGATGCTACAGGAAAGGTCAGCAGATCAACAAAGTTACAATTTCTATTTTGGGTACAATAAATGTAAAAACTTGTTTTGTCAATCCAAACTTTACCATCCCCTGAGCAATACTACCGGCATAACTTCTGAGATGTTTTTAAAAAGTGAAGTGAGCTGTCACAGAGAGAATAAAATCACAGTCTGTTTCTCTGACTATTTCGTCTGACCAAATGCAATAAGAAGCATAACTGCACCACTGATAGCACTGACATGTACAAGAGTAATTTGGTCCACACAGTCTTGTCTCACTGGAAACATCTGTTTTCACTGTTCAGTGTAGTAAATGTGCCTATTTTGGAAATGTAATTATTGAATTGTAATTTCATAGAGAAAAAAAAAATGTTTTGATTACTTTTTAAATAATGACTCACCACCCAGCAGGCATTGCCCAGGTCAGCAATCTTGATGAGAATTTGATCAGCATTCTGGGGCTTTAGAAGGTCCAACAGTGCATCGGAGTCACAGACACCTGAATACATCAAGGAAAATGACATCTGAGAAATGCAGATAGCATTACTTTTTCTGAAGATATACAGTTAGATACTGTGTAAATATTAGCTCATTCACATATGCTAACCAAGCTACAGATCTTTGTTAACACAAACACCATAACACTAACCACAGGCAGAGGGAGGTGAAGGTGGAGGTGGCTCTTTGTCTGTAGTCTGATTTAATAACACTGATCTGGAGCCAGTGACCGGAGCATCTGTGTTGAGGTCTGGCCACGAGCAGATGGAGTCTCTTTGGTCGTGTGAGGCCCGGTCCTGTCCATCTTCAAACAGCAGGGTGCGCCTCCTAAATGTGAAGTTAGTGAGAGCTGTGAGCTTTGAGTGACGCTTGGAGCTCGGGGAGCTGGAGAGAGCACAGTCATCAGAGAAAGACACATGAAGTTTGTCTTTTCGATGGTTGTCAGAAGCACCCTTCTGTCCTCGTCGACTTCTGTCTTTCCGCGTCAGTCGCTTCATTGGGCTGCTGGACACCTTACTGGACTGCAGACGTGCAATCAGTTGTTGGAAATGATAAGAAATGAGCAGTGAGTAAAACTATACATCTAAAAATCATAAAATTATCAACTTTTTAACACAATATGATGCAAACTAAAGCAGCTTTATCTTCATTCTGATGCCCCTTAAAAATATTTTCTCATTACATTAAAAACGTAACTACAAATAATCTGGTATGTACTTATTCCTATTTAATACAGTGCTACAGATGAAATCCAGACATCCCATGTATTATGCATTCCCCTTTTCATATCATTTTCATTTAAAAGTTGGTGTTACTGTCTCAATAACAAATTGTGATGCTTCTGCTTTTCTGTTCTTGTTAAATGTCTAGTTAAATGTCTGATACTCAAGGTTATTCATATATCCATGGGTATGTATGCATATAGGATTAATATGTGCCAGATTGTAGATTTTATAAAGATGCAATTAAAAGACTTGAGCACAAAATAAAATCACAGCATCAATCTTACCCATTCCCCAAGACTGTGGAAAACCCCAGTCAGCTTTCCAAACAAGTTGGACAAACTCTTGGAAAGCCATGAAAAATAAATAGTTCATAATCCAGTCATAACAAAATTAAAAAGAACAGTACAATTATTCAAATAATAATGAACATGAGAATAAATGTGTTTGTCACACACCTGTTTTTCTCTGGAGTGTCCATTCCCTGAGAGAGGTGACAAACATCAACAGGGAAAGATTCACAAAGAGTAAATACTTAAAAAAGAAAACAGTAGAGAATATGAAGCTCGCATTTGATTTAGTACAACTGACCTGACGAGTTGCTAAAAGCTGGGGGTGTTGGCAGCTCCCACAGCTTGGTGTTTGACGCCAGCTTCTGGATGTAGGCCTCGTCCACTCTCAGCAGGATGTTTTCTGGCTTGATGTCTGCGTGAATAATCTTGCATTTTGTATGCAAGTAATCTAAACCCTGCAGAACCTGTGATAAGAAATGTGAATACAGTCACCGGCGCTGCACCCCAAGTCAATAATGAGCAGAAATGGAAGAGTATTTGTTCAGAATAAAAGCTCAGGCTGTTGTTAGAGACGTGGAGGATAAACACCTGTCTGAGGATGTTCTTAACACAGGGCAGGGGGAGGCCTGTGTAGTTGGATTTAATGATCCACTTTAGCAGCTGGTGGCCGAGCACCTCCAGAACCATGCACACGTCTGGTGAACTAATAAGGACTTTGTTTCACATTGTCAGTCCTGAGTTGTTAGATGTTCTCGAGCTTTTAAAGGAGGCAAAAACAAATTGACACAATCTTTCAACCTTTCACTAATAGGATGTTGTTATTGTAATGTCCATTTGTCATCAAAATAAAAAAAAACCTGCACCTCTAGTTAAACAGCAGAACATTATATAATATGCCTCTGTAAAGGATACGCTCTCTGTTTACTCCAGTGATCCTGAAGTCATCGATGAGGTGCACGACTCTCTCACGCTTTGGGTCTTCGGGGTCACTGTCCCTTACCTGATGGGCATAAAGTGGACATATTACAATGTCAACACATATTCACTCCTGAAACAATCACAATTCATTCTACAGTCGTTCTTATATCTATAAAAGTGCAATAAAATGGCAACTATTTGAAAACGTTGGAAATAATCTAAGCCAATATTTTCCCACCTTTACTTTTAAAAGTGTCACATTTTTATCTCCCAGTGATACACTCTACTTTAAGATATTGCTATACAAAACGTCAGAAAAAGCACTTCCATTATCAGCATCACTTATTCATGAATCTTCCTGCTCCACAGCCACCACTGTGTAAACAGATTTCTCTGTGTTGTTAGTGTCACAAACATTAACAACACTACAGTCAGACATACTACTTGTGGGAGAACTCTTCTATGACTAAAATCCGCTGAGTACACTTCTGTAAAAAAAAACAAAAAAAAAACAATGTGGTCACACTGACACATTTCAGAAGTTTGATCTCATCCAGTGCCGTCTCTGTGAATGTTTGAGCACTCTTCACCACCTTCAGAGCCACAAAACGCCTCTCCCTGAATAAATGCAGACAATTATGAATGCAGACAATTATGTTAGTTAGCTTCTGTATGTTTATCATTATCACTAGGTTATGTTTTCCAGTTATATGATTAGGCACATGATCAAACCTTTACTTACACCATGTCCCAGCAGAGCCATACAGTCGAGAAGTGGCCCCATCCCAACTTTTTAACCACTTGGTAACGGTCAACAAAAATCTCTCCAATCTCTACTTGGTAGTAACCACCTGCAACACAATGCACAGCCAGCATCAAAGAAAATGTTTTAAACCAGTGTGTCAGAGTTTGATGTTGGGATACTAGATACCTATTCCATAATCTGTAGGACTCTCCTGTGGCTCCTCGTAAAATCCCAGAGGCTCAGGTGACTGAGGATGTGTCTGTGCAGATGAGGAGCAGGGGGCAGGTTTGCTCGATGGCTGGAGCTGTTTAGGCCTTCTTGATTTGTTTGGGGAGGGTCGTGGGCTGTATTTGATGACGGAACTTGAAGAGTTGGCTGTAAGAAGGGCTGATATGGCAGCAGCATATGAAGATGACATGTTTTACTGGAGCCTGAAGAGTTTGATCACAGCCTGAGATTGGCCCAGATCCCAGCAGCGGGAAGACAGAAAGCTACAACAAAAAGGCATTACATCATTTCAATCACGGAGTTCTTATTTAATCTTTCATCTCTTCAACAACTGTTTGTTTTCCTAGTTCACAGATTGTGCTTTTAGACACTCACAGCAAGCGGCTCTATGCAACGACATTTCAGAAGAGCCAGTGAATGTGTATGTTTATTTTTAGCTGGACAAATGGTATGTCAACGTAAATAGCTCCTGACACTGGCCCAGCTGTAACTGAACTCTCACGCTCTGATTTTGCATGGACTACAACGAGGAGGCAACACAGCTGTAAACATGAAAGGCAGACAATTCAAAAGAGTCATGATCTTTTCAGGGTTAATTGGCAGAAGCAAATGAAAAGTCTCTAGTTTTTAGTAATAAGGCTAGCTCATATTTGTATGTATTATACTTTTTAGAAGTACTACTCAGTTCACTGAGTTTGGTGACGTGGGGATGCACTCCTACGTCATACTGTACTCCACACAGCCGTTAGACTTTTTCAAAGGGAAGGGCAGACACTATGCACATTTCTAACACAATATTTTCAAATTACAATACTTTGTACTCAAATGTCGAGATTTGGACTTGAATTGATCCATAACACTACTTAATACTCAAATACAGAGGTCTATAGTTGAAAAAAGTGGTTTTAGGGTTTAGTTACTCTTTAACTTTTAGAGGAAGTGCGTTTAAAAATCTAGCGCTTGACTGAAAGGTGCGCCATAAGTGGTTGTTTTGCGATTAAAACGGCGAGAACTTCATACTAGGTTAGTTTTAATCATTTGGTACGAATCATACTTACCCCTGTAAGCGTGATATATCCCGTTCAAATATGTATGACGCTAGAAATGAAAGCTTCTCACTCCGGTCTGTGTGACTGAAAAACACTCTGGTCCAAGAATAGCAAACTGTTGCTGCTTCTACTGACAGACTATCACTATGTAGCTACCACTTCTATTTCCAGAGGAGGGCAGTCTCCTATCTGTAATAATTTTATCTATGACTTGTCATATGACAATGACAGTTTTAAGAAACCTCCACTATAGGCTAACACTTCAAGCCAGACAGAAAAAAACCTCATACAAGGCCAACATTTAAAAATAAAACCCTCCTATTAATTATATTTAAGATCTCAATAATATAATTTGTCCATGTCAAAACTATACAACATCCACTTTTTGACTTCTAAATGCAGAACATCACTACTTGGATGTCACACAATAATCACGCAAATATGACCCATTGTTTGATTTCAACATGACACTTTATTAAGTAGAATGAATGCACAGTCTCATACATACAGTATAGAGCAGGCCATGTTTAGTCATATCTCATAGGCCTGGTTATAAAGAGAGGAGGAATGGAGAAAACAGCTGCATTTCAATATCTAAAGAAAAATAATAAAATATTGACACATCACACTTCTGAATGAAATGTTTGAAACACATAAATTTCCCACACTTGATGAGAGCTACACAAGATAGCTACAACATGGTATATGTTCATAAATATAATATACTGTAGTTTGAATAAACTTTGCTTCAGAGCTAAATGTATATCATTTATTTTCAACTGAGAGTAATTACAGAGTACATAATATGAAAAATACATGTATGACCCCCAGTGCACAGCTGTTTGGTCTTAGATTTCAGGATTTTACTCACTGGGAGAGGCTGCATGAAACAGGATACTGAGAGAATGTGAACACATCAGACAGCAGAAGAAACCAGGTAAACATTCAACAGTTTGTTGCTGTTTGTAACAGAGTAGAAAACAATTTCACTAAAGACAATTATAAAGAATTACATTCATATGAGTCTCAACATGGCCAAAGATGAAGCACATTAAATGGGAACAAAGTAAAAAGTTTCTGTTCACACAAAGACAAATATTTTCATATTTCTTGAGGATATCCATTATTATTCAGGTTTTTCTGAAGTTGTTCACAGAATGGTTATACAACTGATACAAACTCAGAAACACACAATAACAAATAACTACCCTGGATTTTAAAAATGTAGATCTCTTCTTCATAAAACACAAAACCAAGAAGATGGAATGAGTTCAAATCTAACTAATAAACAATTTAGAAAGCATGAATTGTCATTAACAAATTTACTGGTATGAGACCTGCTCACACCGTCATTCACAACTGCAGCAGCCCTACTCTGTTCACACCACCATCCTCACTTTATACAACCAACTACATAGTGCTCATTTAGGGTCAGAATGAGTGGGAGAGTTTATTTTTGATTAAATACATATTGTATGGTTAGTTTAAAAATTAAACTGTTAGTACAGTAATTAAATATCAGCTTGAAACTCATCAGTACAATCCACACTATATACAGACGAACACTCACAATGACCTTCAGTAGATGTTGGCGAAACCCTTTTCCTAAATGTTTCTCATCTCTCTTGGCGACCATTTAAAAGGGATTTAAGGCTTAAGATGTTCATAAAGTGCTCCATATGACACTCAAAACCGCCAAAACTGAATGCAGAAAAAAAAAAAACAGGTTTTATGTTTTTTAATTATTGTCATACAGTCATATGCTACTGCCACACAGGTCTCAGAACAGCCCTCAGGTTCTTCCTAAAACTGGTCTAAATCAGTCAGCACAAACAGAGCTACATTTGTTAGCCAGCACCAATCTGAATCTAGAAAACTAACAGAAAGGTCATACATGACATCATTTCAAATACCCTAATTTAGTGACATCATGACCTGATTTCAGTTTTTGATTACACTAAGCTCAAAAGGCTCAATGCTAGCATTTCAGGTCACAAGAAAGCACTTTAAAGTTTTCTAACCAAGGTTTCGTTTTGATATTTTAACATTTAGGCACTCCCGTCTGCTACGTCTGTATGCTACAGTTCATGACTCCTGTTTCATTATCAATCATGAAAAATACAAATGGCTGTGAAATTAAAATCAGATGAAGACTGAAGCATTTTTTGTGTTTTTAAGAGTATACAAACACATTCACCAGAATGTAGTTATACCTTTTAATTGATGCGAGCGCCTTTGTATATCACACGAGTAATGAGCAATAAATTACCTCTTGAATATAACGGTTCTTTATATCTCAGAAGATACAAAATAGTGATTTAGAGTTGTATATATTCTGTAAAAAAGTATATCTTGGGAGACTTTTTGGGGGTTATTAGGAAATATTCTACTGCTTGTGTTGAACCAGTAATATCCATATACAGTATGACCATACTGTTGCTAGATAAGTGAAATCCAGTGCACATCCATCAGAACACTAGGTTTGAGGTTCACATATAGTGGTGAGATCAGTTATAACACAGGGAACTTGCCAAGGCTGTTTCACACTGTACATCTACAGTTGTCATTTATTCCAGTCTCTTTCTGCTGAGGTTTCCATGTTTTGATTTTCTGCTGAGGTCACATTGTATCACCTTATCTGTGTTAGTGTGTGACTATCAGAGTCTGAGAGTACCGTGTGTGTGAGGCTACAGTATTTTTACTCATAAAATGTGTGTGTTCTGCTGAATCAGACTAGGGTGCCTGGGTCTGGGCTGGGTTCCTTTGGGGTCACTTCTTGCATCTGTGGATGGGGAGTCTCCTGATAGAGAGAGAACTCCATCGACCTGTGAGGATGGCAGCACAAATCAATACAGCGCTCCACAAACAAGAGGCAGGTAATGAAGGGGGAAACCACAGTGAGAATACATCTGTGGTTACATCATGATATGAAAAGTATGAGTCATGATCAGATTGAGAGTAGAGCTTGGAGATGGGTATCCTGAAGGATTATGTAAGCCCATCTTAAATTAATGAAAGGGGAAATCCCTTCAGTTATTTGAAGGCCCCCTTTGATGCATGCTCACATTTTATCTGCTCAATTGTCAAAGCATTTATTCATATGGCTGCTTTTCTCTCACTCAGGGCAATTCTAGGAAGCCTATAAGTGGAAATTTTTTTTTTTTTTTTATCAGGAGCCATAATAACTAGGATGCTGGGTATGCATTAGACAGACTGCAATGAAAACTGCTGACCATGACAAAGACTAACAAACACCAACATAACACAAGCAGGACTTTCAAAGTCACAGGACGGTGCATGATTTGTTGGAAATGGAGCGAGAGTAAAGCTTCACCCTCTGCTGGAAGTCACGCTGCCAACTTCCAACGAGAAAGATATTTAAGCAAATCTCAGAGGTAAATACAAAGTGAGTGATGACTAAATGTTTGCAAACAAGCATATTTGTATTTGTAATTCAAAAACTGTTAGACTTGAGCCTTCCTTCTGCTCTCATTATGGAAAATGCTTAGCGCAAATTTTAACAATGTATGAGAAAGTATTCAAATTCAGAACTGACGACAAATCCAAAAAAAAGCTTCAAGACTTAGAATAACTCACCTTCCATGCATTGGGTGACCATGGAAGCTGGCTGACTGGGGTATCTGGGATCTGTGAAGGTTGGCTGTTTCCCCTTGAACAGACTGGGCCTGGTGCACCAGTGGGTGGGGGTGCGAGAGACGAGATATTCCTGCCTCCTGACCCTTTGAGGCTGAAGGAGGATATCCAAGGGCATTTCTCAGGTACCAGTCCCTCAGACCCTCCAGAGCGAGCGCTTTATGCAAGCTTCTCGTCGAGTCTTCTGGGGTAGGGAGAGAGAATTGTGGGGGTCTGCGGCTGAATGCGGGGCCAGACAGGTCCGTCTGGTAGGGATGGAGGTTGGGAATGGAGGATGTTGTGGTGCCAGAGGCAGGAAGGGGAGACTCGTAGGCTGACAGCAGGATGCCATCCTGGGTGTGTTGCTGCAAAGGAATAAAGGGCCCACAAGATTTGGTTCTGGTTACTTTGACCCTGCGCAGCTCAGCTTGGGACCCTCGGAGGACCATGGGGCTGTAGGGAGTCGCAGCAGTGGGGAGGTGCACCTGGGAATGGGAAAAGCCGTTGGCATGGGGAGGGACAGCTGCAGTGGAGGAACGAGGAGAAGTCGCGTCCTGCCAGATCCTGCCTGTGGACTGATACAGGTGGTGCTGCACTTGCATCCTTTGCTGTTTCCCCCAAATATAGTCCATCAGTAGCTCATTGTAGCCGCCGCCGGCCCCTCTGCCGCCCATGGAGAGACGCAATTTGGCCTGTTCCACCGAGCTGCCCGCATGTCTCTCTGGGCTTCCAAGGTGGATCTGTCGCAGCTTCCCATCAGTCAGTGTCTCTGAGCTCTTGTAGGGTCCTCCTTTTGGGGGCATCCCGTTTCTAGGAGCAGGATCGTCAGGAAGGCTCGATCTATCCAGCAGGGCCTCAGAGCTGTTACTGCGCCTGGCACGGGAGCTGTATGGACAGCTTCGGCGGTCAGAGGAAGAACCCTCCTGAGCCAGAGGAATCATGTAGGGCACATCCAGACTACCAGACCACTGCTTCAACCCATTACCCCCTGACGTGTCCGACCTAAGACAAAATAAGTACAACAAAAGGGTTACATGAGATGAGTAATCTGAGCAGTAATGGAAAAAGAAAAGAGTGAACATTTAAAAAAAACTGTAACTGTATTTTAAAAATCACTTTAGGGAAACAATTCATAAGCTCAAAAGAAAAAAAACGTTGAGCTCCAACCCTTAATGATAGCTAAATATGACACTAATCGTTGTTATAACCCTGACTCTGTGTCTGCATTTAACTAAGTCATTAAGCCATTTCCAAGCACACAGTTATCGCAGTAGGAGGGAGCTGGAGCTCTGCTACATCAGACAGAAGCAGCACTGTTTCACAGATTACCTGACGTGAACGCTGATTGGAGCAGTCCGAGCCAAAAGAGGAGTGGCTGGAACACTTCTACCTTCAACATTAGATGCACTTCTGGGTAAAGAGTGAGTTGGGCTGTAGAAAAAAAAAAAAGGAACATAAGAGGACATGGGTCTATTTAACATGTACATAGTACAGTTGGTGATAAATGTGTGTAGTCTCAGGCACATGTAGCACAAACAGCGCAGCCTCACTTACAGAGTGCGTTTAAGAGAGAGGTACCTGACAGAACTTGTGACAGAGTTGCGGCGTGTCCTCATCTCATAGTAAATCTCAACTGGAGACAGCTTCCTGCTGATCCTGTGGTCAGGGCTGCCAACAGTGAGCCGAGGCTGAGACAGTGAGCGCTGGTCGGCAGCAACGCTAGGAGACGACTCTTTCGGGGGGGAAGATAACAAAGGTAGTTGTGTTTAAATGAGGGTGACCAAAGATGATGGCAAACACTGATCACTTTCATTAAAAGCACAAAAGCAAAGTATAAAAAAAAATATATATAAATATAGGTCAATACTCTTATTTTGAATTGACAGAAATAATACATACATCCCATGTATTCCCTGTGTGCTCACTACTGTGTGACTAAGTAGAACTTTGAATGTGTAATGTATGTATCCCTCAGAGACGGGGACAGTTCAAACACAATTTGTATTCAGCTGACTCACCATTGTCATGGGATGTGGAATCTGACATGGAGCTTGTACTCTCTGACATGACAGTGTCCTCTGTAAGACAACAAAACATCCAGGACACAAATAAAGCAGATACATCTATTATCTTTGCTGAGCACAAGTGCAAAGCTTAGTGTTTATTTGGAAAGCCTAACGTTTGAATTTTTTAATGAATGGTTTATTTTTCTATGAGGGTATAGTAATAGGCGCTTTGTAAATATACCTGTGTGACAACCCCGGTGAACTGTCCTCTTGTTGTTTGGTACATTTCGGTCCGATTCTGAGTGTCTATACAGAGCACCCGTGAATATGGCTTTCATCTGCTTCCTTTGGGCAGCCTCGTCCTGCAGCCAGGGACAGCCAGACGTGTTGACCACAAATACACAAAGAGCTCCAGCCACTGCGTACACACAATTGATATTCAAGGTGTTGACTTACCTCTGCCTTGGCA
Organism: Labrus mixtus; assembly: GCF_963584025.1. Taxonomy (NCBI): domain Eukaryota; kingdom Metazoa; phylum Chordata; class Actinopteri; order Labriformes; family Labridae; genus Labrus; species Labrus mixtus. The sequence goes on along the minus strand of NC_083618.1, from coordinate 7,713,502 downwards.
TTGGGCGGGATGCCAGCTCTGCGCTGCACCAGTGGGGGGTTCTCTCCCGTCTCCAGGGGGAAAGAACGTGGCAACTTCCCAGTAAGCTCCTGCAGAGGACATCCATTAGCTTGCAGTAAGTAAAATCCATCTTCACGCTGACTGTGAGTGCCCAAGTGTTATATTAAATGATACCACTTAACAGATTACTCTAAGCCTTAATAAAAACACCCTTTAAGTATTTTGCTGCACTGAAATGGATAAGCCAAAAATCATTTCATTTTCTACCACTATTTAGTTAAAGCTGCAACAGAATATCTGCAGTTGAGCAGTGATCAAACCTCTTGCTACTCGCAAATTAGACAAGACAACTTGTGAATCTAAGAATAGAGCACACAGCAGTGTGTCACAATACATCCGGCTGAAAATAGAGATGAATTAAACAGCTGATAATGAAGTGCTAAAACAGCTGTTTCTTCATCAAGACATGCTGACAAGTGTGGAGCAATCAAGCCAATCCCACTGTACACCACATTTTCAATGATAATTCCCTATTGCTCAACCAGTTACACGTCAGCTCACAGTTTCCATGCAGAATATTCAAAAATACTGTAAGTCTAAATTGTGCTGTAGGCTCTGTACGTGAAAAAAAAAGTTGTGTTGAAAGTGAAACTGAAATGTTTTGACCTGAGCCAGGTGTGTCTACATTTTTCAATTTGAGCTACTCACTGCTTCCTGCAGACAGACATGTTTAAGCTCTCCCACTCTGGTTTTGAGGAGAGCCTCAAGGGCCTGCTTCCTCTCCTGCAGCGCTGCAATCCTCTCAGCCTGCAGCTTGCTGTCCTGGCATCCTTGAACATCTACAGAGCACATCATGTCACACATGCATTGAAAAAAATCTGAAACAAATTGTAAGACTTGCAGTGTCCTACAACCCATAACAAGTTGGGACATTGTTTTAAAATGTAAATAAAAACAATGTGAAAAAAATCTATCAAATGTTGAAACTGAAAAATGTCATTGTTTCTGGATACTTATGTCCCATTTAATGCCAGCAACATGTTTAAAAAGAGTTGGGACAGGGTCATGTTTACCACTCTATTGCCTCACTTTTTGGTTAAACAAAACTTTGTAAGCATTGTGGTGACAGAGACCCCTTTATGTACCTATGAAAGTGGAATGTTGTCCTTTTTTTGCTTAGTGTAGACTTCAGCTGTTCCGGACTAAACGCAGGCCAGTTCAGCACATGTAACTTTACCACTGAGCCTGTTGTACTACAGACAGAGGGCAATTTGATATTGTTTTGCTGAAATAAGCGAGGCCATCCCTGAAAAAGATGTTTACTTGGCAGAATATGTTGCTCCATAGTTCTTGTATATAGTTCGGCCGTAGTGGAGCCTTCACAAATGTGCAAGTCCATACTCAGGTGATCCCTCTCCTCTTTAGACTGAAGAATGAGCGTCCAGGATTTCCAAAAAATAATTTTGAATTTTGGCTCAAAAGACCTCTGGACAGTTTTAACTTGCATCATTGTGAATGAAGTGATGAACTGCTTTCACAGATAATGGCTTCTGGAGGTGTTCCTGAGCCCATCTAGTGTTGTCTGTTTTTATTGCAGAGCCGTCTGAGAGACCAAAGATCACGGCCCCCCAATATTGGTTTTTGGCCTTGTCCCTTGTGTACAGAGATTTCTTCAGATTCTTCAGATTCTTCCAACCTTTATGATATTATGTACTCAGGGGCACGGCTTGTCAACAGGCAACGCAGGCAACTGCTTGGGGCCCCTGAGGGCTCACAGACTTAAACTGAAGCAGTGGCCCAAAATGTGCAAATTTTGCAATGACAGTAAGAAACCTCCATAAGGGGGCCCCATCTGACAGCACTCACTCATGTTGCCCTGCTAAGCTTTGCGTGCATTATTGCTGTGAAAAACTAAAGTTTGTCAATGAAAGTCAACAAAGAAAAATGAAGAAGAATTATCAATCTGTAGAAGAGAAAAAAGAAACAGGAAACATGAGGAAGAGTAGTAAGCATTGGCTTGAAGACATAATGGTGATGATCTCTGGTTGGAGGGCCCCGCCCCCCAATTCTTTTTTACCCAGGGCCCCAACTGACTGTTATGTTAAAAATAATATTCTGAGAGTGTTGCACTCTTTTCCAGCACAGTCTTTGGCAGAGTGGTGAACCTCGCCCCCTCCTTACTTTAGATATACTCAGCCTCCTTGGGGTGCTCTTTGTATATCCCATCACGGTACTTCATTTATTAACTGTGACATTTTACATCAGGTACTTTTTTAAGCATCTCACAACTTTTCCACGCTTTTGTTGCCACTGTCCCAACCTTTTCTAAATCAACATGTTGTTGTCATTTAATTCAATTTGGGCATATCATTTTTCAAAATGTTTTTTTTTTTTCAGCTTTAACATTTGATATGTTGCCTTTGTGCTAGCTTCAATCAAATGCGAGGTTTCAATGATTTAAAGAATCATCACATTCTGTTTCTAATTACATTTTACATGACGTCCCAGCTAACAAGGAAATGGGGTTGTACTTTTTTTAAGGTAAACAAATCCAATGAAAAGACCAAAACCAACAACCTTATTTAAAAGTATTTTTTGAAGATATAAAATATGCATCAGTGCAACCGGTACTACTCCATTATTCCAGTTTAAATGAGGATTTTAGTTTAATTTCAGTCAGCTCTTAAGACAAAATAAAAGAAACACTGTTTTCATCAAAAGCTAAAAAAACAGTCCCAAACAAATGAACACCTTTTTTTTTTTCAGTTTACTCATAACCACAATGCCCTGCTGTTTCAGGAAAATACTGAGCACTTTTTAAAGTAAAAGTGTTCATTTATGACCTCTTCTGTTCAGGCTAAGCAGGGGGGATTGTGGTTTAGAACTATAAACACGGTGAAGAAGTCAGGAGGGAATCATTAGAAATCATTTGGAAGGACACAGACCCGTTCATTGACAGGAAGAGAACGAACATTTTCAACCAATCACTGATGTGAAGGATTCTAACTCTAAAAAGTGACTCTATCAATTATTCACATTACATTAAGATGCATTGCTCATGTTTCTGCTGTTTCCAGGTGGTGGTTTTGTGTGTGTTTCTATGTGTGCTAACAGTCTCTCAGTGCCCTGATAAGATTATCTGACAGCTGCTGAGACAGTAAGTGAAAAAAAAAGGCCTTCACACATGCAGATGTTTTTTCAGCTCGCTGTTCCCATGAAAACACTTTTGTTTTCCTTCTGCTGAACTGTGAGAAAAAAACACAAGCTGACAGATTTGCCGGGCCATTTCAGGCTTGTCCAGACATGAAAGTGTCCGTCTTTACGCTGTGAGTCATTAAAAGTCATTAGTACTCACCAGGAGCCCCTAGACCCATGGATGTGATCAGATGTCCTTTGACCTCCATGAGATGTTTGTGTGGGGACTTTACGACTCACGCTCCCAGCCGCGCCCTCACCTAAGGAAGAAAATAACTGAGATGTGACTTCTGCTGAGACTGGTCAACATTTTTCTTGGGTGCCTCTCGGACCTTGCAGTATCTGCCATTTGTTTTCCCAAAGTGCAGAATCAATGGTTGCTTTTCTTGCCAGTCAGCAATAGATAAGCATGAGTGTCTGATTACACCAGGTACCATAAGGGGGAGCCACTGCACCTCTGTAAAGGGGTCTTAAGCTGAACTCTTGAAAATGTTAAAACATGTCATTAAAAATACAGCTGAAGAAGGAATGGTAGAAATATATAAATCAATTTAGGGAGGTGAAGTCAATCCCTCATATTGTATTTAAAATAATCTATTATCAGTGCAGAAAAAGCTTCAATAATAGAACTTTCAAAATCATATTTGAAAACATGGAAGGCCATATTAAAAACACACATTAAGCCAGTTTTATGGAACATTTAGAAAATGTAAAAAGTTCAATAACAGTCTAATCATAATTAACTTACAGCTTCGGGCATTCTGAATATGAGCACTACTCTAAAATTAGCTCTCTGATTCAATTAGCAACCAATTAATTTGAAAGGAGAAGAAAAAGAGAGACAGGAAAAGTGACATTAATAATTTATGGACCGATACGGAGAGGGAGAAGAAACTTAATCCCTGTGTGTTTATGTCTCAGTAGCTCAATAGCTACTGTTACAAAAGAGAGGGAGCAAGAGGAAGGGAGCCAGGAGGAAAGTGGTGAAATAAATAACAGAGTTGAGAGAAACAACATGTTAAGTAGAGGTTCATGTTTGCTGCAGTCATAAACATTAAGGTTAACATGAAATTGACTTAGCTTTGAGCTATGTTTACTATATTTTGAAGCGTCTTTGTATCACATCATCTCTGATCATTCTACTGAGAAAAATACATTAAAAATGTTTCCTTTATCAAGAATAAGGCCCCATTTAAAAAACACAGGACAACACATAACACATATTCTAAATCAACAGTGATTCATGAACACTTATTCCTACACAATGGAGGTTCATTACAAACAAAGCCTGTTTCCTAATACCCAATAGAGACTTGACATCCAAAAATAGCGATCACATTTTCTGCCAAAAGCCTCTCACTCAACGCCGCTCACAAATCGCTGCCATAAACAAGGATCCTGCCAGTCGAGTGCATCATAAATTGACTTCATTCAACCCACAAACTAGATGGAAGCCCTCGAGGGCTGAATCAAAATGTACCCTTCCAAAGACTTCCTCCAGCATCACATCTTTCAAAAGAAACATTTATCTACCAGTAACTCACAGTCACTGTCCTGAAGCTCTACATATCACTGCCCAGCTTTCTCCTTGGGTCGGTAAGACATAGCGTTCTGTTTTCCTCACTCAAACAACAGAAAGAAAAAAGGCTCACTTGAAGACATACTTGAAATACTTGTTCCCAGTTTGCTCCTGTCCTGGAACTGAACCAGTAACTGCTGTTTGCTCCTGTAAGTGTGAAAACCCACAGCATGCTTGACCTCCCACTGAATGACATGTAGAATCCCTTTCACACGAACAAGGGGCAGAGTTACGACCGACGCTCAGACAAAAGCTCATCACATGAACCCTGTTACACACAAACGAGGCTGTGATAATTAGATTTTAAGATAATTTAATATTCTGAGAATAACTTTCACCTGGAATTTTGCATGTCTCTGTGGACAAACCCTCAGGAGGAGTAAAGAGACGACAGAGACTTTGGTGGTCCTCTGGATGGTCGCTGGGCAGCCAAAAGGCGGCCTGAATGTAGCTTTTTCTGTTACCACAACATTTGCGGAGAAACCAAGTGTTATCCTTTTCACTCACCAAATTGTGCCCTTTGTCTCTTTTAGATCAAACCAACTTTTGGCCTCTGTGCTCTGCATTAACAAATGTTTCGACTATGCAGCCATTACCGCTATAGCTACTTATTGAAGCATAACAATGTAACTTCTGAAAGAACAAAGTACACATTCTTTCTCTTGCAAATGAAAAGTGAAATTCATTCAAAATAAAACCCACCTTTGTTCTCTTTAACCGGCTCAGGGCTTTTCTTCAGCAGTCTTTCTCAGTCTGGTATACCAGGAGCTACTGTTGGCTAATGTTAGCAACACTGCTGTATGGCTGGCATTTCTAAGTCAGAGTGTAAACTTAAGGACACTTGTCTATAGACTTTGTACTTTTGTAGTGTCTACAAAGATTAAATGTCTACAAAAACAGCAGTTTCATCACACTGTTTTGCTTCCAGTGTACTACTGCCAAGAACTAATAACACACCCAGTGTGTATTACACTCTTTGATTTACCATTTACCATTATCACATAATTATATGCTGTTCAGCAAAGGCTACGCAGCAGTTTGGTCCTCAACCTAAAACAATCCTCAAGTGCGTGGTGTCAATACGATTATTTTTCTGCTCCTGATCTAGTCTGAGCCTCCCTGATCTCGAATCTTAAATATCACTGATGTTTGATTTTTATGACTCCAGGTCGGGCTGCCTCCGACCACTGAGAGTGAGCAGACCGGGCGCAGGGTCACAAACATGGCAGCGAATATAAACACAACTGTGCCCCGAGCCAAGTGGAATATATGAAAAGAAGATCAGCTTGTGGAATTATGGCAACAACATGTGTGCCTGTATGTTTCATGTAAGAAATACGAGCTGAGGACTTCGATCATAATTGTTTTTCTTCTGTAGTCATGTATGATGATGCTGCGTTCTGGGCAAATAGTCTAGTGTGTGTGTTCAGCAGATTATAATGTTAAAACACTTTTAGAAATGTCCTTACCGTATGTCTGTGGTCTTGCAGATTAATAAAATAAAGATTTGAAAATTGTCTCCTGTGTAGCCAGCCTAACTGAACCCTATTATTCATCCAGTCAATTCATGTTTGCTGCCTGTACACAACATCCCAGCTGGTAATGGGGTTGTATTTGGTAGCTCTCTCTATGGAGAAGTTTACAACAACAACTTTTTTATTAGGAAAAACAGATTTAAAAAACCCATCAACGGACAATAGTTAATCATTAAGCTGCAACAGGTAGCCCTCATCCCACCACTGAGTCTAACAAATAACACACCTGAGAGGATCTGTAGACTCACAGGATAAAGTTACGCTCTAACTGCTTCAACATCTGGAGTACAGATGTGTGCAGAGCTACAGGTAAAGAAATATGAGAGGGCATCACATTCCAGAGGGAAGCCTGCGGGAGGGATGACGGACAATGAGGAATCAGATAAGAAGAGTCAAAGAGAGCTCCATCAAAGGAAGGATCAGAGGAGAAATAAGCACGAGAGATATGATCGCATCTCAGTCATCAAACACATGTTGACTTAGCATGTGTAAGGGGGATGAGGGATCTCTGGATAGTGGTATAGATAGCACTATGGGAGCCATGCTGATTAAAACATGAGCAGTGTGATGAGAATGAGGCGGCCCTGTGCAGCGGGCATCGCACGAATGCAAATCAGCAAGGAGTTTAATATTCAAGTCCGACAGGCTAAACACTGAAGTCCGTAATGTAGATCCAGTCCTACCGTGTCCACACACAAGGAACAGCACTGCTCTATTTTCATCGAAGAAGCCATACATATTAGATGGCAACATTCGTAGCAACGCTAAATTACCACAGGCAACAGTTTTATATGCAGCTCTCTCATCCCTTGATAAACATGATGCCTCCAAGCTCTTTTTGCTGTCAGCTTTTATCTAACCCAAGACTCCCTAGATCCGGCTCCTGTTGTCAACAACATGAACTGAATATACTCATGACTTACAGAGCAACATGGATTAACATGTAGCAGCAGATTCATACATCAACAACTTTAAATCTGTTGCAAGTGGTAATTCATGCACAACATGTTTCTTTCAACAGGCAATAGAGAGCAGCTGAGATGTTAAAGAGCAGCTGAAATTTCCCCTCCTGCTTTCTACAGACAGGTGAGGCCAGCAGCCCTCATGTTGACGGTTAGTGTTGACACAGCTGCTGCTGTTGTGATCAGACACATGGTAGGCAGTAGGCACAGCAGGGTTACAACTCCAACAAGACTTGTGCAAAGGTCTGGAGACAGTGTATGAGGACTCAAAGCGAGGAAATACTGTTGCAGACGTTTTAGCTTTGAAATATCCATATCAAATGTTGCTATTATTAAGCTGTCAAAGGCATTCTGGTGTGTTTTCTTTAAGCGTCAAACCTCTCTTTGTTCGTTTGTAAAAGAATAGTAACAGGACCTTCATCTACACACTTTATCTGCCATCATCCATTAAACTCCAAGGATGTTGAAATACAACTGATCCCAAGTGGAGGATTTACTGAACCTCCACCTGACCAGCCCCATCCATAGAACTGTGCAGGGCTTATAGAAGCTCAGCTGACCTCAACCCCCTACCTCCCACACTAATATGAGATCCTCTTGTGCTCTCTGTATCCATGAAAAAATGATTTATAACATGCTTATCGGCACAGCCGGACAGCTTAGCTGGGACTGACCAATCACGGCCCTACATTTCTCCTCCCTGGCCCTGACGCTCACCTTTGCACGTTAGACACAACTGGCATGGGTGAAACAAAGCCATCTTGGTGATTGCTATCCACCTGGATCCAGCTAAGCTGAGAGGGGGGGGGGGGGGGGGGAGTAATAAAGAAAGGAATGTGGCTCCAACGTCTGAGGGGATTATTCCTATACATTTCCCCTTCGCTCTGTAACACCTGAAGGGACTTCTGTACAGTATGCATTCAAAACTCATTTAAAGAGCCAGTGTTGCTGTAATCCACCTTGCTTTGGATTTGGGAGAGAGTTCTGAGCTGTGTAAAATGTGCAACCACAGCCTTTAAGGTATCCTTCACAACACACGCATAAGGGCCTGCTCTGAATCGTTTGAGCTTTTCGACTGAACAAATGTGGTGGAATTGTCTTGTCTATTGCACGGCACTACTACTGCTCTGGTGTATTTTAAACAGTTAATAAGGTCTGGGATTTGACTCCCTCAACACACAGACATAAAACCAAGACACTGACTCTAGACGTAAAGACTAAAAGCATGTTTCTGTTTTAACCAATGCAGATAGGTAAAGATAGAGCTTTTCTGAAAGGACCTGAATCCTGACCGTATGCGAGTGTGTTACTTCTCATCAACCCCACCACTGAAGCAGATGCTGAAACATGTCAGTTTATGTCTTTAGGGTGCCGTAAAGAGAGCAGTGACACCTTGCTGTAACAGAAGGGCAAAAGAATATTGTTGTACTTGCACCAATTTGGGTCATGATCCAATTTCTGGCTGTTTGATTGAATTGCAATTCTCAGAGTAGCATGAAAACCACAGGGAGGGCTTTTTTAGAATAGCAGAGTGCCATGCTACCAATTTAAAGATGACAGTGAACAGAGCAGAGAAAAAAAAAACATCCCCCTGAATTACGACGAATCCCACAACAAATGGTCTGTTAACTTTCCCTGCATTAAACACTTTGATCTCATCTCTTGGTAATTGCTTTATCGTCCAAGAAATCACGACCATCCAAAGACAATAACACCAAAAAGGGAATGATCAGCACTTTGAAAAATGCTTGACAGCAGAGTGGAAAATCCTTTTATGAAAACAGAGGTGTTTCCCAGACACACAAAAAAGGTGGACTATAGTGGTGAATCACCCTGGAGGCACTGGCTGACCCACACAACACTATTTGTCTGAGTTTTGTCAGATCCAGACAGCCATCCTTGCTCAGGAATCTGTTAATAATAGGGCTTAACTGCTGCATGAGAACAAGCAGTATTTATGTATGAGAGCAATGAAATCAATAAAGGCACAGCAGAGAAGCTCCAGCAGTGTGGGCTTCTGCTTATTTTGCTCCCTAACGATGCAGTATTAGGGGGAAGTTGTGTATTCCCAATAAGCATGACACATGTTTTACTCACTGGATTCATGTTATTGCAGTGTCAATCCTGGCCATCCACGCATATGTTACTCTGGACAGGCGCGGTGTTAGTCTACACAACACATGTCGTCGATGAAAGAGATACGTTGGATTTCATGTCATACAGTCCTTTTATTTACAGGCGTGTTTTCGAGCTCAGTGTGTAGAGCTTAAAGCATGTGTTCCCACAATAAGCCCGGCAAACTGAGCCTGCAACAGCAACCATCCTGGACCTGCATAGTCTTTTCGGCAGCAGCTCATAATGAAACATGCTGGACTAACTAATGAAAGCAACAACATAAAGCAGGTGTGTCACTCACCCGACCATAACGCTTAATGCATAGGCTCCAAATGATTCATAGCCTACAAACGCAAATATCATTTTGGAGTCTCGTCTGCGGGCCAAGCATTGTAACAACAATAATAATAAAAAAAAAACAAGAATCCAGGTTGTGATGACGGCTATTCATTTAAACGCCCAGTTAAGGATGAGAAGGACATCTTGGAGCAGAATCCCCCTCTTACCACAAAGCATGACCGATGCCTTCGGAGGTCTCCATGGTCCTCTGTAGCAAAACCAAGCCGAGAAAAAAACATTCCTGTGCGGGGACAACAGGACAAAATCCTCCCCCCCCCCCCACCCACCCCCAGGACAAGAGGTTTTAATGAATTAAAACGTACGGTAATTTCTAAAATCACGTCAAAAAAAGAGCCTCGTTCATCGCGGCTCCGTATCCCAATTGTAATTCACCAGCTGCAGCCTCACGACCTCCGCTGTGCTGAAGCCCTGCGCATCTAAGACAAGAATGCTTTCCCTTTTGCACCGGATGAAAAACCCCTCTATTTCACACAGCCAACTGACTCAACACCGTCACAGGAACGATGCCCCTCCCAGATGTGAGGGCTACATGTCTTCAACGTGCGCCAGATAATCCCCGTGATACAAATATTGTTATAATAAATAAATAAATAAAGGCTTGCACTGTTTATGTTTGTATTGCTCGAGTGTGCCTTTCTCCCTTGTTCTAATCAAATAATATTGTCAAGGCAAATTCAAAAACAGTTTCAGTGTGCAGGGCCTAAGAAAGGAAATACAAATAACATCCAAAACCATAAACACATTTTCACTATTCTCTTGTTTGCAAACAGTGTTGAATTCAGATTACATTAAATATATAATAATATTAAAGGAAGCAGAAAAAGTTTTGTTTTTTTATGAGAATGCTAACCATTGTTAACACCATAAATAAATGTTAAATCTATTGGTCTTTTCAGAGATGCTTTACTTTGAACACTTGAGACTTCAGGAGGCCACAGATCGAAGTCTCTTCATCAATATAACATACAGGCCTGGTTTCATTTAAAGGCATTAGCTGTGGTTCCCCCTGAAACGATGCCTAATGTTATAAAAAACAGTAATTCAATCAATTACGCTAACAACCCTGACAGTCAGTGCAACCTCAGATTGCTGAGTCAATAAGTCCATCAGCTCATACTCACAAACACAGAGGAGAATGAGCTATCAGGTGACACAAGTGGTACTATGGCTTTGACTGAACGGTACACACAGATTTATTCTACAATGTGACGAAACCAATCGATCAGATCAATAATAATAATAATATGTATACTTTAAAAAAAACAAGTCAGAAAAAACACTTTATTTGCACATTGCCTTGTAAAAGATAAAGACAGGAAATGAGAAAACTTTCTTTCCGACTCTTTAAATATGTTTTAATTTAAAGTCTAAATAACTAATGTTATCCTCAGGGATAATTAGCTGATCCAAAACATTTCATGTCCAGCACAATTACTTGAGGAAAACAAGATAGAAAAAATAAATCGGATGAACTGTGTGAGAAGAATGCACACACTTTCACATTGTTAAGAGTCCATTCGTTTCTCCAGAAACATCCCACTGGAAATAAGGAGGGGAGAAGGTTTTAAATATTTTTACAATTCAACCAAACTCGTTTAAAGGGGTTTTGAAGACAATGTTTAAACACAAATCATCATATTATGGTGGCTTCAAACACATGACAGCATCATGAGCACAGCGTCATATTTGTAGTTTGAGCTTTGGATACACCATCTGTTTGAGTGAAAACACATTATAAGCACACACAAAACAAACTGTGAACTCTGATCTCCACATTTCAACATTTCAGTATATTTCAGACAGTGAAGTGCACTTTTTGAACCAGCTTGCGTCATTTAGTTCAAGAGCAAAAATGTGTTTTTGAATTTGTCAGTGTACAAAATGTCTCATCCATTTTGGATTTCTCCAGAAAAAAACACCGTCTATTGGAGGATTTGTTGAGCTTTATTTATAAGTGGTAAACTGTTGATTATCTTTAAAAAAAAAAAAAAAGGTTTTCCGGCCTATTTAATGTCATTTTTAAAATGAAGCTTTTAAGCTGATAATGTGGAATAAAGTTTTCACATCAAACTGATCTTAATTACTACAGACTTATATTTTGAGACTTGAGTCTTACAATAAATGCTGGAGAGCAGAGGTGTCTTAACCAAAGGACAGTAACATTGCTTGTTTTAAGCCCGTCCAACCAGAGAACTGTCATTAAAATGCTTTTACACCTGTGAGGAAATCACTACCTCAGACATCTTGAGGTTGCTTTAATGGTGGCTTTCTCTTTGACCCCTCTGACGGACAGCTGCAACTGTTCAAGCAACAGTTGTTGTCTGAACACTGTCTCCTGGTGCAGCCAGATCCTGCACACGATATTAAGTGTTCCCAGTTGTTGCAGCTCAGTAACTTGGGTGAACTAGACATTTTATAATCAACATGTTGTGGGATCTTTTAACCGACTGTTTTGTCAATAAATCTTTTGCATTATGCAAAAAGCTTACACTTAGATATTTGATGAAACGGATTTCATATCTCAGTACCTTTTACTGGACATACACAAACACTTGGAAGATTAAACATGAAGTTTTTTGACAGTGTTGTAATGTAATATTTGAATAATTAACTGAATGTTTATTTTTTTCATCATGAGTTCACTGACAAAGCAACTGCTCAAAACGGATCAGAAAAAAATGATTTACTATCAAATGGAAGAGGTCAAAAAAATGAAAACGTGTTTTTCTTCCCAAAAACATAGGTAACACAGGTCTGCTGGTGAACTCCATCAGATATGGAACACATAAGCATGAAAACAGTGTGGACATTTTTCATTTGTACAATTTAAGTTTCATTTCTGGCTGTGAGAGCAAAGTCAAAAATAAAAGTGTTATAACCCTGAGGGGTGAGGGTTATAAATTCCTCAAGTTAGAGTGTGAAATAATCAAAAGCACAATCATGATTCAGTAGTCTGATGGATTCAAGATCTACCCATCACACTGACCAAAGTCTGACGTAACAGTCATTAAGGAAAGCCTCAAACCAGCATAACAGAAGACATTAGAAAACAAATAAAATGCCACAGCACCTGGAATGCCTTTGGTGATTCTTGTTCAAATCATACTATTACAGTCCAGAGGTACATTGTCAATCTGTAAAATGGTCTATGTATTATCAGCAGGTGAAGAGGCAGTGGTCTACACTGTCTTCACAGGCTTTATTCTGCCTCAGTTGACATTAAAGTCCTTGCAGTGCTCGGCAGTTAGCACAGATACTCACATTCTTTCTCACTAAAAAGTCACATGTTGACGCCCGCTCCAGTATAAGTGGGTCCTTATTGGATGATGGATCTTTGGGGGGCAGTCCTCGGCACACAACGTACTGCTCGAGGCGCAAAAGCAGATTGACCACTTCAGTCAGCGAGGATAAGTGTGTTGGGTAGCAGTCGTAGAGCGGGTGGGTGGGGAGCAGTGGCTGCTTTTGGACAGTTACCTGATAACAGAAGTCTGGGTCGATCAGCACCATGGTGTCTGTCATGCTCGATTGTTTAGAACACTGGATGAGCTGAAGCTGCGGGCCCTCCACCATTATGGCGGACCATAGGATGGGCAGTACAGAGGTGCGCAGAGAGTGTAACAGTTTCATTAGCTGGTTTTCCATGTCTGCACCACTCCCAGCCGTATTATCAGCCAGGCTGCAGATCTGTGTGATCTGCAAAGACGTACAGGATGGAAATAATTACACAAAAGAGTTTGCCTCATCAATCAAGACGACTAATATGAAACATCTTAACATGAAATTCACCATGGGAAAGTCTTCTTCTTCTTCTTCTTCTTCTTCTTCTTCTTCATCATCATCATCATCGTCATGGTCACCATGTTTCTGACCATGTCTGCCTGCAGGGCGTTCCTCTCTGTCCCATCTGTTTACTGGGACCTGAATTGATAAAAGTAAGGTCAAGAACTATTAATTAGACGTGCCTACAGGCTGCAGTCCTCTAAGCAGGCGGCCCGGGTTCAAATCAAACCTGTGGCTCTTTCCCGCTTGTCATTTCCCACTCGCTCCCTCTCCAATTTCTGACTCAATCCACTGTCCTATATCTAAAATAAAGGCAAAAAAGCCCCAAAATAAACCTTAAAAAACAATTTCTCGATTATCACAATTATTTTGATTGAATTTCACAACTTTATAAACCTATGAACAGTCTTTATACATTTAATACATTATTTATTGCTGCTAAACAGAAAGGAAGTTATCAAATACAAAATAATAAATAAAAAGTCTATCTCTTCCTTTTCCTTTGGAAGCATTGTGGAAAATATCTAGTTGGCTTTTTCACTTAAACTGTTGTTGCCTTTTGAAGCATAAAACATAATATAACAGACAATAAAACATAATGAAAATTTTAAAAAAGTCTGATTTAAAACAAAAAATCAGAGGTACTGATTGCTAAACCATGAACTCATAAATTAAATTGTAATATCACGTTGGAACTCAACCTAGACCTATCACACTGAGCCACAGACCACAGGACAGCACTGCAGTAGGTGTTCAGGTGAAGAGACAGTGCCTTTGAATGAAGGTGCAAAGAGGACGCCATGATGGCGAATGATACCATGGGTTTAGTGCGGTTTATCAAGAGCCAGAAAAAAGCAACGTTCCTCTAAGTACCCCTCCCACCCTTAAGCAAGACCCTTAAACAAGTAGATTCACCAGAACCAATCACTGAATGTCAACACACTTTTTGGCCTGAAGGACAAAATTATAATTTAGCAAAAAAAAAGAGAATCAAAATTGTAACTTACCAGTCCAGAGTTGTTGTGGTTGCTGATGTGAGGGATTCTGTCAGGCAGTCCATTCCGCTGTCCAACCTCTGAATAGTTCAACTGCTGATTTAAAACAAAGTGAAGATGCCGTTAAGGTTCATCCATGAAAAGCATTAGTGACATATGCATGTTGATTGCTGATCTATTTTCAAACCTGCATAGATGAATGGTTGTTTCTCAAATTCTGTTCATATGAGTGTTTGCTACTGGCAGGCTCAGAGCTCCAGCTCATCTACAACAGTGAAACATCAATCGATCTTTATTTGTATGGGGCCAATTCACAAAAAATGTTATGTTGTGACACTTAACAAAAAGCAGGTAAAAGACCTCAACAAACATAACCAGAGTAAGATCAACAGAAGGATTGGTGTGTTGTGTTGATGTGTCGTGTGCAGGGAAATGAAAAGAACGTCTACTAGCACAAAGTTTAGGCCCTCAAAGCTGCTGGAACTTACTGATTGGAAGCTGTCATCATCGTCATCAGATAAATCATAACCGAGTTGTGGTCCTTTGCCTTTCTTGAAACTTGACTTTCGACTGTATGTGTAGTGAGGTCTAGGCCTGCCAGGCAGCATCGTGCCATCAGCCCCAAAGTCACCCTGCCCCATCTGGAAAGGCAGCAAGTGTCTCTGTACAGAAATATTTAAAGACACACCATAACATCTTTAGGAGAAGAAGAAGAACTTCCTATACCAATCCCACGAGGGGAAAAGACTTAAAATTCATTTCAAATTGGTGTTGTGTCTCACCATTGCCTGCCTCTGACACTGACGCAGTCTACACTTCTGCCTCTTCTTGTTGCTGCCTCCAAACTTAGGTTTGTCTATGCAGAAATCACACGTGCCGCAGTCTTTCCTGCAGAGACAGGCTTTACATTCTCCACAGGACCGCCGCTTTCGCTTCTTATGCCACTGAAAACAAGAATTGTTGCAGAATTCTTTACAAGTGTAATTGATTATATAAAATGTCTGTTGACTTTGTAAGAAGAGGCATTTTCTATAAACAAAATACTTGTTTAATTGAATCTCAAAACCCTATTAAAAAAAAAATCCTTCACTGTGCAACAGCGAGAGTACCTAAAAAACAGTTCAAAGCAAGTTTGAAAAACTTCCCGCATCTCATGCCAACCCTGCCCTGTTCATGTGTTAGCAGAAGGACCGACCAATATATATAACTTTTTCCAAGCCGATACCTTTTGGGGGAGACAAAAAATCCGATAACCGATATATTGGCCGATATTTTTCTTAAATCAATGAAATCTGTAGAGAGAGATATTCATTTACACATCTCTCAAATACACTTTTGGGAAAGACAAGAGAAGATGGTCACTCCACTGGAAAGTAACTGGGCATGTACATGCATCATTTTGACACTCTGGAGAGTGATGATGCTTGTTGTAATCCATATAGCACACTCTGCTGGTGAAAGAGAACTGCTGGTG
This sequence comes from Labrus mixtus, assembly GCF_963584025.1. Lineage (NCBI taxonomy): Eukaryota > Metazoa > Chordata > Actinopteri > Labriformes > Labridae > Labrus > Labrus mixtus. The sequence continues at coordinate 7,697,507 of NC_083618.1, read as the reverse complement.
TAATACAATGAAACTCAAATGAAATGCTATTTGACTGGTGAATAAATCTCGTAATGTCAGCGTATATCTGCGGTGAAAATAGCTGATACCGATAGTCTCTTGATATTCTAATATCGGACGATATTATCGGCTGACTGATTAGTCGGTCAGTTTCTATTTAGCAGTATTTTTTTTATCAAATCTCCTCCTGCTTCCTTTAAACTGTTTGAATATCAATAAATTGTGTTATTATCAAGTCTTATTTCCCATCATGCCCTGTGTTTGCAGTGGGCTGAGAGAAGATGTGGTTCCAGAGTCTGATTACTGCAGCAGACGAGATCTTGTGATTTCATTGTTGCTCATTTTGCAAGATGCGAGTGATTGTCTGGATCCAGTCGGGTACAAATTGATCCAGTATGCATTGTGCATGGTTTCTAGCGGATCATTCTGCTCAGGCCTAACTTATCTTCAACATCCCTCAAGGCACACTGAAGATGGAAACAATGTGTACGATGTTCCCATCATGTGAGGTTTTAACTGGTGCTCTTAAAATCACAGTAGCACAGAAGTTGCTCATTAAGTTGCATTTCTTAGCTTCTTTAATTGAGATTCGTGAAGTGTAAGGTCACTCAGATGGGAGTCAAGTTCAGTATGAGTGACTGCACCTCTAAAAGTCATCATGAATCTTTTATCCCTGATAAAAACCAGAGGCCTGCTTCCAGTGTGCCAGTGCAGTAAATGATCTGAAACTGAGTAATCAGCCAACATCTGACAGAACTACAAAGACACTGAGCATGCAGACAAAGAGCAGAGTACAGACATGGCTTTACAGACTTGGTTAGAGAAGTTTTGCTTTTTTGTTTGCTTAACTTCTTTTATGAAGGAGAAATCAGACATCTCTCCCTCGCAACTATCCATGTAGAAAGTTACTGTTACAAACTTAAGTTGTGCTTGATTCATTGTCTCATTAGGTAATATTGTCTCCCCGTCTACAGGATGAGGAAAGAAAAAAAAGAAACTCACATCATCATCGTCGTCTGTTGACATGTCATCATCATCATCGACGTCCACATTGACCGAGAAGTTCTCTGTGTCGCTGCTTTTCAGACTCGGGTGCTGTGTGATTAAAACATTTTCAGTGAGTATGGGGAAAAAAAAGATCGCAATAATATTGAGGATTATGAATGAAGATATGATCTGATCTTAAATCACTAACCTGAGAGTCTGTAACTTCACTCTGTAAAATAAAATAAAAACAAAATATGTTACAAAATATGTCCCAACTTCCACACTTTGGGACAATTAAGTCCATCAACACTTGGCACAGTGTAAATAAGAATCAGAATGTAAACTAGTAAAAGTTAAAAACACTCGGGAATATGGTTGTAACAATACTTTAAACTCTGATACTAGTAAATATCAAACTGTTTCGTAACCACGGCAACAAAAAATAGAAGCCCTAAGCACCCAATATTGGGTTATTTTTTATTTCTTGGTTTAAATTCGAATAACCCACACACTTGACAAAGGTTCAGAGGGACCGAAACGTTGTGATTTTTCTTATAAATTAGTGAATCTTAGCAAGAGTAGTGTGTGTGGGATTTTTTCTTTTCAAATTTAAACAACCAAAAGAAAAATGCAGTCCAACTCCTGAACCCTGCCTGAATTAGACTGTGCTCTCTCTCTCTCTTGCACCAGTTTGAATACATATTACTGAAGATCTGTGGTTCTGTCAAGGACATGGTTCTTTTCAATATTCATTAATTTAATGATCTCTAGTATCAAAATGTACCAATAATACAAAATAATCTGTGGCATCGAGAGCTTTTATAAGGTATGAAAGTGTATAGAATAGCCATTTGATTTAAATGTGTGCTTTAATTAACACAATGTACCATCAATATGGACTTTACAACCAAGTGTTTCTATTTTTTAACTAAAATATCATGTTTATTGAAACGCAGTGATGGGAATTTTAGATGTTCTTCCTGAAATCTAAAGAAAAGCTCATGAGGACAGCACTTTGAGACCTTTGAGCCCCCCCCCCCCCAGTGAACACAGGGCACATTACCTGAAAACTCATGCTGTCATCAAATGTTTCAGGAAAGTCATCATAAGACCTCTGTGACAGCAAGCTCCCACTGACATTTCCACCTCCACCTCCACCTCCACCTCCACCTCCAGGCCCCTGATGGATTGTGCAGAAAATGTAAATAACATTGAAAAAAAAGCCAAGAAGCATCAAAATAACTTCTGTGTACCTAACAGCTTACCTTGCGAAAAGGACATATACATTTACGTTTCCGGCACAACCGTCTCCGGGACTCGGGGCTCTGCAGTCCATGCTTGCAGTTGGCACACTGCCCACAGTTGACTGTGTTGTGGCATCCGACACACTGTCCACAAGGAATCCACTACAGGTGACAGAAGGAAGACAAGAAAAGATGGTGTTCATATATTTATCCCTGCCTGTCATAAACATATGAAGGCAAAACATACAGGACTTTTTTTCTGAGTGTTGTTAATATCATTTCTCATCTTTTCTACATGCTAGAGGCACAAAAACAAACACCTGGAGAAATGTTATGAACAGCTACAGGTGGTTCATAATGTGTCACCTTCTCATAGAAAAAACTTGAACGTAAGGTGGAATTAAGGAATCAAGGGTTTAAATACGGTGTGGTTGAAAGGTTCACAGAGGGAACATATGGTAAGAGAGGTGACATTATTTTACCTTTCGGAAACGGATCATTGGATGCTCTATGGTTTTCGATGCTGCAGAAAAAAAAAGGGTAGAAAACTGTAAGAAAATCATCAATTCGACCTCATGTCATCTCTTTACATTATTTTTCCATGTTATTCCTCTTAGCATGGTGATATTGCCCCCTTATCAATGGACATACCCCAACAGGTGGGACAGAAGGGCCTCTTCCTTTGTTTGTCATACCATGTGCCTGTGAAGGAAATACCACATCTGGCACAGACCCTGCAGGAGAGGATAATTATGCTCAGTCCATCTGTATTTAGCAACAATTCACCACAAACAAACTCTTTGGATTACATGGAGATAACTCAAGGTCCTTACAGATTTTATGTGGTCATATGATTGAAATTAACTTAAGTAAAGGACTCACAGTGTGTTTTCTTCAGACCCAATTTCCCCATTTATGGATGGGAGTTTCAGTGGTTTGGATGATGACGAGGGGGGAGGGAGTTTAATTTTAACTTCAACTGGATCTCTGTAAGCGACTTTGGCTGTAGTTAGTGATACACTCTGTGAAGAGACGCTCGTCTGGTTGGGTGTGACGTGGAGATTTTTGGGCACTAGACTGGGGGTGAGCCTGTGGTAGGAGTCCGGGGTGTCAGCCCCTTCCCTTTTGTCAACCAAGCTGGACTCTGAAGAGGAGCGCTCTCGGATCTTTCTCTAATGGATAAGACAGGGAGAAGAAAAATCAACCTTTAGGCATATCCTTCTCCATGTTTTCAGTTTAAAGTGGTAAAATGAGGTCACTACCTTGGCTCTTTGACGAACTCTTACGGGTGCTGCTTCACCGTCATAAAACTTTCCTGACTTGTAGTCGAAGTTCGACAGGTCAAGCTGACCCACCAACACAGTAGTCAGTTCCACTCTGCTTCTAACTCGATCTCCCCGTGGACTTAAGAAAAAAAACAAAACACAAATAACTTACAAAAAGATGATTTGCCGTGAAGTTAAATAATTCCTAAAAGCAATTATATACTGAGCTTATTTCAGTATTTCTACTAATTTATAAGGGCTGTAACTTACAATCACTCATGAAACTAACTTTTGATAGTTAAGTCCATGAACTGTTACAGCCAAACAGCAGCAACAATGATTGATGAAGTAAATTTCATCACTGTGTCCAACTAGTTCAAAATTCAAAAGACTGAAACTATTTAAAGAGCAGCAAACATCACCATTAAAAGATTAGGAATATTATGCTTTAAACAACATCATTATTTATAAACCACAAACACCACTGTAAGTAACAATATGTTGGGTTGATATTGTCAGCCCTAAAACAACAAAATGTGCAATTGCTAAAACAAAAAAAAAACATTTTACTAAGGTTCTGCCTCTTGAATTTAAAAAATAAAACATAACGTTAAATATTTGAATATATTAACTACCCTTTACTTACCTTAAATAATATACATCCTTCTGTCCAATGCTACTACCTGAGCGTCGAACCACTTCTTTCCGTTTCCAGCCCTCTCCGAGCATCGGCCATTCAGACCATCCTTCATCAGGATGCGATCGCTTGCGGCGGGGTAAATGAATCCTGAAATAAAAGGGGGAAGAAAACGATAAACAAATCTTCCCACCAGTTGGGAGAAACTTACTGCACCTGAAGTCACATAAGAAAAAATGAATAGCTCCAAGTATACTGTGTTCTTATCCACTAATATCAAGTTGCTTTTAGAGACTCATTTGAGCTCATCTTTCAATAGTGCTGAGAACCAATTTCAAGTCAGTCAAGAACCCTGAGATTTCTCTGTGTATCACGCTGCACACTTTAAGAGAAATTCAGATATAATGGTGCTCTACATTCTTCATGCAAACCTACCTTTTCCTACACTGGACCCCTTTATTTAAATATGCAGCCACTTTCAGTAAAAAAAAACAATTAAGTCCACTTAGCACATATGCAACCCCCCTTCTGTCTGCAAAAGATATTGATGCCATTATCTTTGCCCATGAAAATCCAAAGATAATGCTTCTCATTTTGAGAGTACACTTAGAAACAGTCTGCAGCCAGAGAGATCATTGATGAAAACATCTTATGTGACATGTTGAATTAGCACTCTTCTAACACCACAGTTTGTAAAGCAAATCGTTCAACTTACTTATGCATTTTTTTAACAGTCTTCTCTCCGCTCGCCATGACTTCACTTCTTTCACTTTCTCCTGCCAGGCTTTCCAGCTCGCCATCGCTATTGGCTTCATCATCATCCTCAAGTGGTTCAAACCAGTCAACAGGAGGCTCACCAGCTGTAGATTTAGCGTCCTCCTTTGTCTCTCCTGAGATTTCCTCTGCTGTATCTGAGGTGGGCTTTTTCTTTGGCTCGGATAAGTCTAAACAAGCGGAGGACTCCGGGGCAGGTGCTGCCTCTGAAATGTTTTCTGCATTGCTCTTCTTTTCTGGGTTTCGTCCCGCATCTTTCAAGGACTCCGGGGCAGTAGCTGCCTCGGAAGTGTTTTCTGCATTGCTCTTCTCTGGGTTTTGTCCCGCATCTTCCCAGGACTCAGGGGCAAGTGCTGCCTCACAGGTGTTTTCTGCAATGCTCTTCTTCTCTGGGTTTTGTCCCGCATCCTTCAGTTCAGGCTCTCTGTCAGGGACAGGGCTCTCCAGTGGTTCCTCATTCATTGATGCTCTCTTTTGACAACAATTGGTCCGAAGTTTAGTTTAGCTGGTGACCAATTAACTATACACTACAGTTATTCCTGCATGTCAGTAAGATGTTTTACAAAGGGTCAATGGACGTAGACACATGAAGTTGGCCTGTATGGTTTCAGCTTTTCATGACAGAGCCTGGGGAGAAAAAGATAATATTGTTTAACAACAGAGGTTTTAAACGTAGTGGGTCCACTGCTGAGGGATACTTGTGTTACAGTAACAAATCTTATCTTATGACAACCAGCCACACAAACACACGTTTTATAAACACCGCTACCTGATGACAATGCGCCGACAGATCCTCACAAAATGTTAGCACAAAATCTCAAATGAATCACACCTCAAACTAACTGAGGGGACGACGTGTCTCAGCTTATGTTTCAACTATAATTTGCTTGTCGTAGCTGCGGCTCATCCGTGGTCAATTAGCTGAGAAATGCTCATCAGCAAACGCTAGCTGCAAACACAGCGTTAGCATCACAAGCTAACACGGGCTGCTGCGAGTTCCGACGCGCTGCTGTGACTGCCTATATTTTTATCACATGCTGTTTAGTTATGCGACATACAAGCAATGCGAATGCAACAACGAGTGCGTTGTGTTAGTGAAAAGTGAAAGCTGAATGAAACAGCTGAAGTGAATCAGTTAGCCACGACTAGCTACACTAATGTGAATGTTAGCCACATTTAGCAACAGCAAGTTGAAAAGCGGTGTATCGCCATCAGTTAAAAAATATAGAGAGGAAAAAACACACCTGTAAGTTAATTTGTCATGAGATGCTTGGCACTCTTGTCACAACAATCCCCACTTCACTTTAAGAGGAAGAGCCTCTTAAAGCTAGTTAATTACCACGCATATAGCTAACACTGACAGAAAGCGGTGCAGAGCTGTGTGGCCCAGACTGTGAACCCGCCTACAGAGGGGGCTGAGGGTTTACATTCACCCACTCAAAGACAGTCCCCTGTTATATTTCAGGTGATTTTCAAACAGTACTCCACATATACTCACGTCATGCAATTATTCTGCCAAGGCTGAACGTTAAAATTAAATAGTTGTACACCAGATACCTTGTCCAATCAGCATTTAGAGTTTGGAGGCGAAGGCGGAAGGGAGTGATTTTGATTATCTCAGCCCACTTTCTACCTCTTTGATACTACGCTTCATGTTGTCATTAAGATGTGCTGCCTTCACGGGCTGGGAGAAATCGACTCGAGGTAGATTATGCTGTGTTTGTCTTGACAGTGGAGACATCAGTGTGTCACAGTACAGCACGAACATCTTAAAAAATAAGTATATATAATAGTCTATCAATGTAAATAGACGAGGGTGACTACTGGTATAGCCAACAGTATTCACCCTGGCAAAAATCAGCCACATCCTGCCCAAAAATGATGCAGAAAAATAAGTCCTTGCGTTTGCTACCTAGTTTGGGATATAGCAATTTTCTATGATAAAACTGCCATCATAGACTCTTCAGCTGTTCCATAATGCTGCAGTAAGGGTTCTTACCATAGACAATAAATATTAGGTTCTGACCAAAAATAAGAAATAAACACATCTCTCCTATATGAGCTTCTCTTCACTGGCTCCCCATAAAAGTTAGAATATAATTTAAAATCCTACTCCTCACCTACAAAGCTCTTAATGGTGAGTCGCTGCATCATATTAGAAAGAGCTACAAAATAAACATGTTACCAAATACAGAGTAAGTTTAGGTTTTTCACAAGCTGATATAGAATAAAACCACGTTAGATAGGAGCCCATTCATTAGTCTTTTCTAGAACAGGTGTAGGGCAGCTGTGGCTCGGTTGGTAGAGTCGTCGTCTCTCAGCCGGAAGGTCGAGGGTTTGATCCCCAGCTCCTGCAGCAACATGTCCAACGTGTCCTTAGGCAAGACACTTAACCCCAAATTACTCCCGCGGCTTCGTCGGCAGCGTATGAATGGGATTACTTCTGATGGTCTCAGTACATAGCAACCAGTGCCATCATCATGTGAATGTGTAGGTGTGACATGCGATGTAAAAGCGCTTTGAGTAGAACAGGGCTATGCAAGATCAAGTCCATTTACCATAGACAGATAATTCTAGGTTAACAAATCTGTATGAGCCCAAAACAGACATCAGTTTAAAGATCTGAACGCACCATCACACAGCATCGTTCTGTTGTGCATTATTCAGTCTAAAGACGTCAAAAGGTTGAAATTAACTTCTGAATAAGTACAAATAAAAGGTTAAAAATCAAGCAACACAAGAGATAAATAATTCACATACACACAAACTGGAGAATGTTTCAGTATTTTATTCAGGGCAATCATACCAAAAACAGCTGATTTAATTAGCAGTTCATCTACTTGTCAGGGAAATATATATACATAACATCTTAAATTTTATACTCATACAAATATTTTAAAATAGTTATCTAGTTATAAAATCAGTTTCATCCAAGTGGTAGTTACTGTTGTACAAGTTTAAAGGCATGATATATACACGGATCCACAGATCAAGTTCTGCTACCTGTCCTTGTTACTACGGAGATCGGTCGTCAAGGGGTCGTGCTGAATAGTTTGATGCAGCATCAGAGCGAGCAGACCTGCTCTGTTGGTCATTGCAGTCCTGACATTACGCTCCTGTTCAAAGAGCTCGTCCAGCTTGTACCACTGTGGGAAAAGATCAGAAAAATACTGCTGAAGGATTGTTCTTATTCAACATCAGAAAAATGTGATGATAATCAACTTTGCTCATTAAAGGTCAAGGACCAAAAGATGTTGTCTTTGAAAACATTCAATTACAAGTAGAAGACATGCGCGTTTTATAAAAACTCCCTTAGTATCCGTTTGTATAGACACATTTCATTAAACAGAAGACGTGGGATTCTTTTCAAAATAAAAACCTGAAGAATTTAAAAGAGAAGTATTTTCTTTAACTTAAGCAAAAACATGTTTCACTTACAACTCTGACTCGCTCCAAGTCCACTTCTGCTCTCCTAAGCTTTTCCCAGTTGTAATGTTTGTTGCATTTCCTTTTGGGGACCCTGCAGTAATCTCCGGTCAGCTCAAACACATTCTTCACCAGAGGACATCCGCACACCTCGTCCACTGAGACCTAGTCCCCAGACCAAAGAAAAACAAATGAAAAAACGATCCCTACAAACACTGCTTCATGTGTAGTAGGTTAACACTATCTATATATTTTAAGTTTTTTTTGTTTGGTTAGAAGATTTACACGGGACTGTGGCGTTCACACACTGACCTTAGGATCTCTGGAGTGTTCTGGACACAAAACCTGAAGCCTCTTACAATATGTTTTGCTTTGGGGATTGTAGACATCGCAGAAGAGTCTGGTTGCCCTGTGGGAAGAGAAAGCGTTAGTAAAACAACAGAATGCGGGAAGAGGACTTAAAACTTTGCATTAGTCTTTTTGCCTACCCTTCTATTCTTGTAGGGTACATGGAACCAAAGGACGTCTGACTCTCGTACTGTAAGAGAATGATTGGGGAAAAGAGAAGTTAGCCTGTATGCTTTTGTGAGCGCTTGTATCTGTTCTTTGGAGGAGAAACAACTATTTCAAATGATTACCTTTGCATAACACCTTTCCATATGTCTCAGGGCCACTTTTGGGTTGATGGGATGGCTACAAGACACGCAGAAAATCTGCAGGTCGGTGTCCTCGCTATCACCTTCATTCACCTGCAAGCATAACCAAAGCATTTTGTGATCAAATGTTTCATGTGTTCTTCTTTAGTAGCCTTAAATTAACAGAGAATGCCTGTGTCTGATATTTTCAAGCTAACCGCACATTTTACAGGATCCCAAGGTTACAAACATTAAAGGCTTTATATGCGATTTTTTTGATCCAGCAGATGTCGCCCTTAAGCACCAGCATGAAACCAAAACAACTCAAGGTGCATTGTTGTGTTAGCATGCTAATGCTAGCGATCTTTATTATGCTCGTATCTTCACACTGCATGTAAATTTACCCGAAATGAGCGTGATCTAGAAACACAGTTAAGCAGTGAGTACAGTATGTTATTCTTCTTTTCTCTAGTCCCTCAATTAAACAACTTTTATACGCGAGGGGAGGAGTCGGCCGGCCGTCCCGCCGATGTAAACAAACTGAAGATATGACTCGGAAAACATCACAGACAGTGGGACTCGGGTGTTACACCCATTGTAGACAGTCATGACTCACAGAGTAATTTTCAGAGGATATACTTGATGTCTATTATATTTAAGTGTGAAAAATCGCATATAAAGCCTTTAAGAGGACCAAGTTATGTAATAGAAAGAACAAGGCGTCATAATGTTAGTGAGGCTAGCTAACCTCCTCATCCTGCTGAACCGCCTGCTGCTTGGCCTTGGCAATGATGCCTTCAAGTTCATGAAAGCGGCGCTCCATGTCGGTGAGGCGCAGTCGGGCGTTCTGCTGTTCCTTTCGGATGCGCTCCAGTTGCTTCTTGCCATGCTCCTCAGCGATGCAGGGACTCTGCTGCCACTGCTGGATACGCTGAGGGAGGATCTCATAGATCCGGCTGTGGATTGAAATGCACAGATTCATAAATTCCAAACGAAAAAACAAAACGGTTACATTTATATAAAGCATACAAAAGTAATCCAATAAATTCAAAATGTATGTAATCTAGCACCAGATGGCGCAGTAGTACTGTCATGTGGTCCATGTAAAGGGAAAAAAAAGAAAAGAAAAAGTTCTTACTTGGCAGCTAACTTCATGCCACAGTCCTCAGAGCAGTATTTGGAGTTTGGTCTTGCTGCTTCCACACAGCTTGGCCCCAGACACTGACGCTGCCCTGTGTTATCCCGCAGTTCGCTCTTCTCATTGCTTCTGGTTTTGTCTTTATGCTTCTGCTTCTGTTTGTGGCGTCGTGACTCCTTCTAAAAAGTTTGAATCAAAGTCATGCGTCAGGAGACAGGACGTTACTCGACCATGTTACTAATCATCATCATGTTAACACCTGGCAGCACTTACTTTTTTGTCAAACTTCTTTTCCCGTCTCTTGACGTGCTTCACTTTTATAGCTTTCTTGCGCATGACAGGACTAAAGGGGGGCTCATCATCTTCATCACTACCCCATGCCTGGATGAGGGGAGAGCAGAAAAAAAACTCAACATACAGAGGATGAAGATTTGCCAAAGGACAAAGACAAGAAGAAATTGAGTCACTCAGACCTTGAAGCTAGTCATTTCTAACTGCAATTCTGTGGCTGAAACAGTGTCATGATCAACATTGATGCCTGTCAGTGGTTATAATGACTGTTTTTGAAGAAAAATGCTCTAGCTTTTGTCAGCTGATGTATTCATGTATTTTAACTATCTTTGTATAGAGTCTGTGTGCAAACGCATGTGTTTAATGGTTTTACCTGGCTGCAAAACTAATTTTCCTGAGGGACAATAAAGTCAAAGTTTTTTTTCTAGAGTAACAGAAAAGGTGTTTATTCATAGCAATATGGAGTCAAATTTTAGCTACCATGTTGTTCTTATGTCCTGCTGCCCTGTACTGTTGGTAGAGATCTGCCTCACTGTCGTAGTCCTCTGAATAGCGTCTGTGGTTGTCTCTTCTTTCTTGCATAGAGAGCTCCTCATCCTTCACACGCAGCATTTTCTGTACAAAACAAAAAGCAGCAGGTTGGTCTTTTCCCAAGTAATCACAATTATTTAGAGATGAGGTAGTGCTGATCACTTTAAGGGTTGAAAAACATCAAACTCTTAATGCTTCAGAACTGAGAGAAAAGTTCTAGTAAATGATCATTGTATTAGTTTAAATGCACTGACTTTAAAATGGAAAGCATCAAAGAGAAACAAGGCAGACGTGTAAAAAATTGTTCAACAAGTATTTTATAACCTTACCCTGGCTCGAACCTCACATTGCCTAAACCTGCACTTCTGTCGGATTTTGTTTGGGCCTCCAAACTTCTTCATGTCTTTGCAGAAGTCACACTGCGCACAGTCCTCAGTCCTTCTGCAGGGCTCACATTCCCCACACATGCGGACTGAACGCTTCACCTGGGAGAATTAAACAATGGACAATAACAGTTAATGCATCCTTAGAGCTTGAAAATGGGGGCGGTTCAGTATTGTTTACATTTTGAAAATAATTAAATTGAAGTCTGAAGACAGTAGAAGATCGGAGGTATGAAAGTAAAAATTATGGCTGAAAATTATGGAAATAAAAGTGATGTTATAAAATGTGTCTGTTATGATACATGTATGTTTTATTTGCATTGCTGTACACCATGTGTATTGGCAGTGACCTAGATCAAAGACACTTACTTTAGATCCACGGCGCCTTTCACTCTTATAGTCCGGAGTACTCGGGGTGCTGTACGATCTTTCAGATCTTTCAGACCTTTCAGATCTTTCAATTCTATCAGTTCTGTCAGGCTCGGCTTCCTTGTCCCGGTTTTTCTTTGATCTATACTTTATTTCCAGTGAGGAGTTTTTATCTGGTGACAGTGAGAAAAGCACAATGAGATGCTGTTTATTTTGATTTTAAACACATTTGATGTTAAACATGGCTTGTTTAAATACTGATGCAAAATATATAATTATATTTAATCACCTCTGCATCTCATGCAGTACCATTCTCGGATTGCCTTTGCTGACTTCTCTGTGATGTTAATGCAGTGGCCATGAAACCACTCATTGCAGTTATCGCAGCCACTGTAAGTCAAGAAAGCATATGAAAATCAAGTTGAGCACTGTTGGATTTATTAACAATAATAAGGATATGAAAAAGAATACATCATTGTTATTAATTTACATCATGAAGCAGCTGATGTCCGGTTTTCTGCAGATACAGTACACTGGTGCATTCTCTCCCTCCATACTGCTCTCAGGCCCGGGAAAATGATCGATGTCAGACATTTCACTGTCCTGAAAAGTACAACATGCATCAAAACATGAATGGGTGTTGTTGAAGTGTTCGTTTGTACAGTGCAGCCTATCATTTAACATTTAGAGTCTTTCAGTTGTAGTATCGTGTGCTTAGTATCTGAATTTAAAGATACCCATACAAGTGTATTGATTGCAGCTTAAGCCAAAAATAACTGTCAAATATACTGAAGTACACTTATCTCCTTCCCCACTCCTACATTAAGTGTTACATTGAACATGTTTTATCACAGTGGGGGTCCAGTGCATAGCATGTTTCTGTAAAAAATGATTTTCATAACTCATGTTAACCAAGGAAATGTGAAATGCTATCCTGTTTAAACGATTAGCCTGCACTGACCTGAAGCATGTTTTGATGTATTAAAACACCCACAGTTAAACCTCCTACGCTAAATGTAACGAGTTGCTAAGCGATTCGACGTTCATGGCATTGAAAGGCAAACACCGTGTCAAAACAGTGGCTTTAAAAGTTTTATACAAACCTACTGAAATGTTATGTGCTAAAGTTAGCTTAGATGGTAGCTAGTTAGCATCAGCCAACTAACATTTTCAGGTGACGCTGTGAGCTAAGTCACTAATAAATACTATGTTTTTACCACAAACTTCAATTAAAAACTGTATTAGTTGGGTTACGAATATATAAACGATATAAGTTCGTTTAATTGCAACATGCTCACATCGACTGTAAAGTTAACGATCGTGTATTTGAAGTCGGCGACACTGAATAAGCTAACTATACAAAATCGTAAAATATCCTAACAAAATGTGTTATTTTCCGGAAACTTACCATTTTTGGGATCAGACCAGTCGTGTAAAGCACTTAAGTTGAAATGCAGATGCAAATAAAAAAATACAACAGAAAACTATAAAGCTAAAACGCTGGCGTTATGTTTAGCTTTTACATTTGACGGACACTTCGTTTGCAGTCGGCTGAACTCGGCTGAACTCGCTACTACTCGTTGAAAACATCATCGCTTATTGGTCAGTTTTCTTCTTCGGTGGTACGACAACAACATTGCAATGCGATGTCGCCACCTGTCAAGAGTGAATGCCATTTCATGAAGAAAGGAAGCGCCACTCAAAAAGTATTATTTATAAAGACCATTTAAAATTCTTGCATCATTATATACTTTACTCCCATTAAAAAAAAACAATGTTATAGGTGTAGGGCAAAAACAGCTGTTCCTGTCACTATCTCTGTACTTATATCATTTACAGTGGATCAAAACATTGCATTCTGTTGTTTATTGGACACACACACACACACTGTGACTCACATAAAGGGTGGGCTGTAAAAGAGCCTTTATGATGCAGTTTCACCTCCAGTGCTTACAGCTCACAGTCACTGGTGGATCTATAGGAAAACTGGATACTGGTTCACCCACTTTGAAATTTGCAATAAAGGTAAGTAAAATATATTTGCTTTCAAACTTGTGACATAGGCTAGTAACATGTATCATAAGAGTTAGAAAATTATTTGACATATTCTTCAAATAGCAGCACTAAAAGTGTTTTCCATTTCTATCCCCAAAGAGCAATGTGTCACATGAGGTTGATGTTAGTGGAAAACAAAATTAATTATCAAAGCATAGCAAATCCAACATCTTCCTCAAAGCTGTCAGGTTATCCATGATGCGCATTCCATCTACATTGTAAATGTTTCTAAAATGGTGATTAATAATAGATTAACTTCTCTGCCATTTCCAAGATGTCCACTCATCACTAACAGCCACAAAACCTTACCTACAGACCTGAGTCTGGGCTTGTGGTGTCTACAGAGACTGAAATCCATTTCATGTATCATTGTATATCTTAATTGTTAAAGATAAATTATTTCCAAGATTTTATTCGTAATGATCTTGCTACAAAGTTACATCATTTTCTTTCAGATTTGCAGGTCCAGGTTGACTTTAATCTTTCTCCTGTCCTACCCTTGTTGTTTTTTAAAATTATCTTTTTTTTTTTTTTACTTATCCAAGATATCCAAGCGAGTAGCACCTACAAGTGGATACCACAATGGAGGTCAAGTGGACAGACACAAATGAAAAGAAGCGCAGAATTGACAATGAGCAAATTCTCCAGGACTCACTTGTTAAACCTGACGACTCCATCCCAGGCCAAACAGGTATGTTCCCAGACTACCCAGGTGTATAGTGAGTATTGAGTTGTAGTTTATTTAGAAACTGAGAACTTTATTGTTTTTTTATTTTTACAGAATCTTTGACACGAGTTACTACTTTTTCAGAGAAGACCTCTCAGACCACCACTGATGACACCAAAGTATCCTCAACTGTCATCTTTGTGGATGTAATCCCAAAGAAAACAATAGGTAATTGATAAAAAATTATATCTAAATGGCTATTTCTACTTGATGAAGTTGTTATAAAGATTATCTGACTGCATTTTATGAAACTACCCTGCATAATAACCAATAAGGCGGAGTGACTGGACCAGAATCCATCATTAGTCCATGCTCCGTGGAGAAAGACCAGCCAAAGCCTCCAAGTGCCTCGCTGCCACCTTCTGTGGAGGACTGCACAGTCTATGACGGTAGTGAGTCGGTCAGATTCATCAACAGGGGTCAGGAAAGCCTCAAAACAATGACTGTCTACACTGAGCCAGACGATGACGGTAAAGGCAAAAACTTTTGTGTAGTAATTATTGATCTCTAGTTTCTGAAATACTTGTTTCCTTGACTTGAAGCTTTCTTCTGTCTCCTCACCTCTTGTCTTTGTCACTATCATTCCTTTCATGAGACCTTTGTGCTGCTATCCTTCTGGCCTGCCTCTTCTGTCACCCTCTTGACTGTTTACTTTCCATGATGAGGGGGTGTAATGAGTGTGTTTGGACTCTCTGCTCATACCTGTGCGGCTGCGAGCCCTCCACCCTTCAGCCTATTCTGGACATCACCGGCCACTGTGGATGTCTGGGCGTCCACTGCTGCCAGTGTGAATGTCCTGTCTGCGATATCTGCCTCCAGGCTACCGAGTGTCTGGACCTTGCTATGGAAATCTCTCAAATGCTTTACCACTGATGCTGGCTGCCAGTAAAAGACCACATCAAGACACGAAATCACTGGGAATCATTTATTTGTTAAAATCATCCAAAAGCCAACTTGTAGGAACAAGACACAAACGATGTCCTGTTTATGGTTAACAGTCAGTGCTAGCACTCAAATATCTGTCAGGGTAAGACAATTCTGTATTGTTTTTGAGTGGAAAAGATGACCATAGGAACATTAGCAGCATTGAGCTATTGAGTGAAGCTTCTTTCAGCTAAGTAGGGAAGTTCTGTTTAAACAGATTAGAACCCCATAAAATAATCACAACACAAAAATACAACAGTTGTGGCTGCATTAACTAGTTCAGCTTTTAGATTGGTCACAACTTAAAACAAAGCTTCAACATTAGACTTTGGAGGTTGTGTTGATGAAAAGAAATACAGTGCGTACATGTGAAAGTAAAACACATTCATTTACTGTACATAATGTTGCATTTAGCATTTTACAATTTGAATGCCAATCTAGAGTTGTTGAAAATAACTGCATTGAAGGTTTCACACAACAAACAGACCACATCACTACAGAGGTGAGGCTAGTGGTTGGTTGAAAAGAAGGCTAAAGCCCTCTGAATTCATATTACTATGAGCAATAATGTTTGGCAGATATATTACTTTTAATTTTTTTAAAAAGCCACAGTCTTAATAGAACATGCTAACCGGTAACTTCACTCAGTGATCGTCAAGGTTAACAGAGACAAACAGTCATGGACAACACAGATTTTAGTCTGAAGACACTACTAATGTTACTATTATTCAAATGTAAAAAACTAATAATCTACAGTACTAATGAGTAAGGAAAAATTGTTCTGCATCTCATACTGTCTTGCACTTTTATTGACTAAGTGTATATATTAAAAAATAAAATGCTGATCTGTAATTTGTAGCTACACTGGAAGAAGTCCTGCTTTGGCTAACTAGCTGCAGCAGCAAGTGATTTCCCACTGCTTTTAAGGATCATTACAAATACATGCAACCTGGGCATCCACTGTGTGAAATAGTAATAAAAACAGACAAAACTCTCATAAAATGCATAGACGGCCATAAAATAAGGTGCAATAAAATTGCTCAAAATAAAACATTCTTATATACAATATGCAGAAAATATTTCACAATATGCCAATTCATTATACAAAGATCCCTTCTGAAGCTGCTGGTGAAACAACCCAACATGATGAGCATGTAAATGTTACTAACAAACCCTGATTCCAAGTCAGTTTATATACTGTGTGTTGGCATCTCTTCAGCAGTTTTTTATGCCAATGCTGTTGTGAACAACAAAACATCACAGCTTTCTTCCCTAAAGATGAGCACATTCTAAATACAAGAAAACTTTATATCCCTCTTAAATCTCTGAAGAAAATCTTAAAACCTATTTATGAATGTATTTCTTAATGCCATGCTCCTATTATACAAGATTCAATATTTATACGATTGCATTTCAAATCCCAGACATAATCATCTGACCGGCTCCAAACAGGAACTGTAATAATTAGGTCTTTATGGCAAAAATATTTGTTAGTTATGATCTTATTGTTAGCTACTTTTGCTTTTCTAAGTTCAATTCTACAGTCCTATAAATAGATGTCATTTAAGGATAGACCTCACTTCCTGACATTCTTGTCCCTGCAGAAGTCTCTAACTGCCACTCAGAGCTTATCACAAGTCCTCATCCATTTCAAGGCTGCTCCTGCGACTGCTGGTTTTAGAGGCACCCGGTGACAAAGGAGAAAACAGCGAATCAGCCCCCCTCTCTGGAGACAGGGTGCATCCGTCGTCCATAAGAATGTCTCCCAAGCCCATGTCAGAGTAGAGTGCGGAGGCAGAGTTGTCGTCAAGCTCAGCAAAGCTCAGACTGCCCAGGTCCAGGGGGCTGCTGATGGTGACTCCTGCTGGAGAGTCTGAGGAGGGCGGGGACAAGAAGGAGGCTGGGAGAGGCTGTCCGATGGTCGCCGCACCGATACCAAGGAGGTTTTGTGAGGAAGCCCCACCTGCGCTTACAGCCATAGACTGGCTGCTGTGTTGGACCTGCTGCTGGAGCAGGGAGGGATCAGAACTCAGACCAGGGGAGATGCTGTTGGGTGTGGATAGGCCATGGAGCCGTGCCTGCATTTCCAGCTCCTATAAGCACAGCACACAATTCACATTTAGATGACCTTGACAAAGATATAATGATACAACGCCCAGCAGCTGTTGAATTTAAACTGTGAAAGTGAAAACACTGCCTTAAAAAGTTGAGCTATGTCAAACTAACTGAGAACTGCTAAAATTTGATCTTCAGTAATCCAAAGGCAATAAGGGCTTACCAAGTCTGGGTTGAAAACTAATAAAAGGAAACGTTCTTTTTAAAACATAACATTTTTTGTGCTCGATTGTTAAGCTAAGTGTACGTTTACAGAGCACAGTGGAATTTCATGCATGTCGTTTTTTTTATATAAAGACTTAAGTTATCAACGGCTGACATGTTTCCAACCTATGTCAAAATATAAACATTAATTTCTGAATATATCAGCATCAGACCATGCAAGTCTGCAGAGGCAGGCTACATTGCATGATTTCTTAAGCTATGATAACTGACTGAAACACATCTTTACCATACAGATCACATTTGCTTCATTGTCTCCATTCTCTGCAGAACTAAGTTTTAACTACTACAACAAGTCAAGAACTTCCTTGTTTTTGTACTTGAAGTCATGTATATGCCACCTTCTAACTCAGTTGAGACACACACTCACCTGTATGCGTAACATCAGACTGTGGTTTGCCTGCTCC
The DNA here is from genome assembly GCF_963584025.1 of Labrus mixtus. NCBI lineage: Eukaryota > Metazoa > Chordata > Actinopteri > Labriformes > Labridae > Labrus > Labrus mixtus. The sequence continues at coordinate 7,679,377 of NC_083618.1, read as the reverse complement.
AGCTTCTTCTGACGCATCTCGACATCTTTGGCTCTGTGCTGCTCTTTTTGTAACTTCCTGATGTAGTCTACAGAAGCTTTCAGGATGGTGCCTTTATTCCAACGCATCTCACTGTCACCATTGTGAGATCAGTAAATATGTATTAAAAAGGCAGTGAAGAGAGGGAAAAAACAGGAAGAAAAAACAGGATGACAATTTTACTAAACAGTAGCTGCAGAGATTTCTACAATTAAAACACAAATATTTTCATACATATTGAATAATGAATGAAAGGAAAATTGAGCATTCTTAAAATCAAACTGCACTTACGGGTCACTTGATTTGGGTATGAGAGTGCCCAGCTCCTTAATACGGTCATTGATGTTGAATCTCCGCCTCCTCTCAACTGTAGACAAGCAGGAACCAAGAGGGAGGGAGGTGAAGCGAACACATACACATATCATCTCAAATCAATCACTAGGAAAGAATGACTTCAAACAAAGTATGTGTTGTCATAGTGGGACATTGTGATATTGTCCCAGAATGATCTTGTATTCATTTTGTACACACACAGATGCAGATGCTAACATATATAAATAAATGAAGCCGAGTTAAAGCCTGACTTACTCAGATTATGGTTGTCTTTCTTCTGCCTTTCTTTCATTATTGCTTTGACATCTGAATCTGAAAGACACATTCAGTTTTTTTATGCAACACATCAAACATTTGAAAAGAAAAAGGGTTTTTATTAAATGTTAAACATGATTATGAAAAGGAATTTAAATTACCAGTTATTTCCCTTTTAATTTTGGGCAGATCAGCCGGGCAGGAGTTGCTGACGGTGAGAGTAGGTGCTGCCATTCCAGGGCTATGGTATACATCCAACAGATTTCCTGGGAGCTGCAGGAATAGAACAAAAAAAGCAGATGCAGTATTTATGAAGGTTGTTTTCCCTTTTTCGTCTTAAAAGTTTAAAGCAAGTTCCATGAATTCAACCAAAACTGACACATTTCACAACACTACGACATATTGCTCAGTTCTAATGTGCCACTAGTAAAAGTAAGCATTAAAATGAAGTTAGAAAATAATTCAAATAACAGATCTTGTTTCAGGATAAAGCATAAATTCAATTCTTACATATTGAAGATGATTAGCTGATGCTATTTCAAAACTCACAAAATGCTGTTTACCTCACTGTGTTTCCTTTTCTTTTCCTCCAACAGCATCACCATAATCCTCATTTTTTGTTTAGCTGCTAATTTTGGGCAAGCTCTATCTATCTAAGAGATAGGTTGTTAACCTGGCAGCTGCAATGTACTTTTATAGGCAGAGTCCACTTTGGTTCACTTCTCTCTGCCTTTTTGTTTTGCCCCGCCCTGGCAGCACTTTTGTGACGAATAATAACCAAGTGCCAAAACTGTATATTTACTACGACGTCTTCAGAATTTCTCACATTAAGGAGACCATCCATTCACAGGAAAAACTATTAATATGAAAAAAAATTGAATGGGTAAGAACTGCCATAAATATTTTTTGTTATTCTGAGGAAATATTTAAAAGAAAGTATACATGGTTGAAAAAAAAAAAAAAACACCATCAGTCTTCTTACCGTACTAGGCAGCTGAAGACCTGAGTCAATCAAGGAAATGATGTCGTCATTAAAACTGGATTCAAGACTAATGATGTCATCTATCACATCATCGATCTGGATAAAGCAGATGACAGAGAAAACACCAGTGTTACTCATTCAATATAGACTCTGTGGTTTCATGTGTGAAAGTTATCAACATGTATGTACCGGTATATACCTGAGGAGCACTTTGTAATGTAAAACAGTCAAGTATACTCTGTAAAGACTGAATGCCAGCACTGAACATTTAAACTAACTGTTCTGAAGAGACCTGATTTCAAAGAGAGAGATGTGGGCAGAAGAAGTGCTGGCATGCTTAAACTGGGGATGCAGTATTTAACATCTTATTGTGACAACAGGCCAACAAGGGTACGATAACAAAGGCATGCATCATCATAGTGGGACCTATGGGTCCACCGTTGCTTAGCAAACAGAAAGTAATTACCTAGAAGTAAGCAGGAGGTTAGACATTTAACTTCTCCAAAAAAATGCACACTTAAGAGATTGTGCAATTTGCTGTATCAGCAAACCAAAATCACACACAAGAAGCACAAGCAGTCATTTCAAAGCAGAAACTTGTCTTACTTCCTCTTTGTTGGATCCAATGTTTAGCAGAGCCATGGGACTGTTTGGGGCACTGCTGGCAGTTTGAGCAACCTCTGGGGCAGAACTGGACTGCTGCACAGGGGACACACCCATGGTCTGTGTAACTGCTATGTTGCCCAGAGTGGTCGAGAGGTATTGCTTCACCTGCTGCCTCTGTGCTTGCTGGATGTGGTACTTGGTTGGGTTCTCCAAGTGGGTCTGCACCTGATCAATTAAAGATTTGTTAAGGGCTAATGTACTCTCACAGTCAGTCTTTGTGGAAAAAAGAAGTTGCGATTATACTAGATGATGCTCTTACTTTCAGCACCTCCACAGGCACCTGTGCTGGAGGGGGACGGGCAGCATTTGGGGGCAGTGTGACAGAGATGGCCGGAGTGGAATCAGAGGCCCGGAGCTGAGAGGCAGAGGCCTGCTGCTGGGCCTCACGTCTCTCCTGCTCCTGGGCTTGTTCTCGCATCAGCTGCTGGCGCAGCAACACGCGAGAAGACATGACTGATGAGCGATATCAAGTTCTAGAGATGGAGCTGGAAATCAAAACACAGAAATAGGAAGACTTTTGATAGGTTATAGGTAGTATCAGCAGTTTTAAGTATATTATTTTATTGTGATATTACACAACTCAATCCTTAAAATTATAATCTGTGGTTATTATGATTTTGGAGACCAATCAAAACATCACCTCAACTATTGGTTTGGCATAAAAGCAACATACAGACCATACTATTAACTTAATAAATCCAAACAACTGTGAGACTGAACAAATACTTCAAATGGTAACACTGGACAGCATAAATAATTACATTAAAAATATGTTGTGTGTTTTTTCTGCCACTCAGCCCAACAAGGATTATTTTAACCTCACACCTTCAGATACCAAATAACTACAACATACCAACATCCTTAAGGCTCAATTCTTTCCGCCGAGCTACTTGTTGGTACAGAGTCCTTACACAATCACTTGTCAGGTCCTATACGTAATAATCGCTGACTGGGACTTCAGAGTACTTGTTATAGCCCCTACCATCATTCAGTCACTAGACTTGCAAAACAAATCCCACCATGACGTCACAGGTGTAGCCAGCGTTGCACCAGCCTTTGGGTCAGATGCGGGACGGTGCCGATGTTTTGAATTATGACACTATTACCCACATAAATTAAAAGTCGAATTAGCTCCATGTCATTTTAGATTTTGGTTAGTTTCATGCGCCGTTTAGAGCGATTTGTCAACTTGCTAACTTTAGTCTTTTATGGTAAACTCTATTTTTATCCAGACTGTCGTCTCGACAACTTGACAGCTCAGCGCTGCTAACGGGCCCACATCAAAACACCTTATTGTTTTTTGTTGTACACCGGACACACTTTAGTTACCCATCAGCCGTCAACTGGAAAGAAACTGAATACTTTTGTTAAAACAGTGTTGTTTCAGCTGTACCGAAAGGCAGTCGTGAAAAACGAAAATAGGAAGTTGCAGTGAGCTAGTTAGTTAGCACGATTTACTAGTCCTGAAGCTAATGCTACATAGTAAGACAACTTGTTTTTAGAATCAGAGAGAAACTTACTGTAATAAAAGGTTTGTTTTTCGTAACCACAGCCATTAGCTCCCGAAGTCCTCCGTTTTCACGTCCATGTTTAATGCGCTGGAGCTCGTTTAACAGGAATTAACTAAACCGCGGCACCAGTGTTGTTTATCTTAGGCCGACGGGCTGAGGTCCTCTAACGAGTGACCCGGAAGTTGTTGACAGCTGTGAGGTTCCTACATTTCAAAACATCTTAGATAAACAACATTCAAATTGTAATAGTTAAACACAAAGCCCTATTTTAGGTTAGAGTTTAATTAACTCAATATGCAAATCTAATTTCGCAGATAGCTTTAGATCATAGCCTCGATGCCAGCTATCTGCATTTTGTAATAGAGACAAAAAAAAAAAAGCCAAAAACAAATTCTTAACAGCATATAATCTTAGCCAACACCAGCATGAACCATCTACATCATTGCCTTAGTTAAGAATAGTACTTGGGACAAAGAAAATGTAAGTGTTGCTGGTTGGTTGTAATCGTTTTAAATTAAGCAGAAATAAGTTTCAAAAAAGACAAAATGCTAATAATATTTTATGTTCCTTTTATTTCAGCTCTCACAATTAAAAATCCATTGCAGATGTCAAAGTATCAGAGAGTTTGGTGGCAATTTTGTCTGCAGAAGGGAAAAAGAAAAAAAAGTTAAATAATATTTGGATGATGATACAGTTCCAGCTATATAAGCTAACACTTTATACTTTATTCTTAACAGAAGACTTTGTGTGTGTGATCACATGTAGATTGATGCATGTTTATCATCAGTTACATGGGATGAAAAATATGGCATAAACAACAAAAGTCCCCCCCCCCCCACTGAGGATGAATGCTACTTTAGTATAACCATATCTGATTTTTCTTCTTCTATCTTGAAAAAAGCATGTGAAAAAGGTGAGAAATAATAACATGTACACTTCATTTCACAGACACAATTTAAAACGCACAACTAGGAGACCAATATTTATACCAACCAGCTCTTTTCTGTTGTTTTTTCCTTTTCTTGCCAGCCGCTAGGAGTGCTTGGCCCTGCTGCAGAGGATCCACATTCAATATATCCTTTAAACCTGGAGTCTTGGATGCAGGATCCTTCGCTGGAAAGTCAGCCTTTGTCTTCTGAGACTTTATTTCCACAGTCATTGGTCCAAACTAGTTTGAGCAGGACAGAAGGTTTAAGTAAAATATTTCCAGTAAGTGCACACAATAAAATGTAATTAAGTTAAGTCTTTAGTTGTGATGAGGAAGAGTTTCAAACCTCTGGGTCTTGACCATCCTCCATAGTTTCAGTTTCATCTTGAAATTCTGGCTCTTCAGAGGCTGTCTCTGCCATTCCCAGGTAAGAGGATGGGTCACTCTGACCACCCTCTGTCATTCCTGTGGTTTCCATGCAGAATCCCATTTGGATATCTGGACAAGATGACTCTGCAACATGGAGAAAAGCAAATTAATCTCTAGAGAAAAACATACTGACAGCTTGAGATTGATGTTGTCATATTAGGGATACCTTCCTCAGGGACCAGTTTTTCATACAGAAAAAAGCCCAAAAGAACAGTTGACAGGGAGGACTTCTATAGTCTAAATGGTGACACTGTTCCAAATGACCACTAGGAGTAAATAACGAGCTATAAATTTCCATTACCTGCAAGAACTTCCTGATTTCCCTTTTCCAGTACATCCCAGTCAAACGCTTTACCCATCTCTGTCACAATCTCAGCACTGACGTGTGTGGGGAGGGTGTGTGTCTCTGGAGGGTGTGTGAAGTAGCTGATCCTCCCCCTAAAGAACAAGAAATGATGGCATGAACGAAATGCTAAAAACATGGTCAATCTCTAGAAAATCTTAAACTTTACGCACCCTGTCCAGTCCATTAGCACACTCTTAGCTGCTTTGTCAGTGTCGGGCAGTCCCCCCTTTCTTAGTTTGCCCTGACGTTTAGCCAACATTGAAAGGAACTCCAGAGCTGTGTGGAAGTCAGAAACTCCATAGTGCTCCATGATCTGTACATCCAGAAAAGATTACATCAATGACAGTTTGACACACAAGGTAACATGTAAACATATTGAAACACTGACTAGATATACCTGTGCTTTGTTGCAGCGTCGAAGAATGGCTTCAACAGGTGGAAGGGGATCTACAAGCTGTTCGATTTTCACACAATTCCGAAGAATCATGGCTGCATCAGACGTGGAAGTAGCCATGACAATACCAGGGCAATCCAGGAGCTTAATGTGTTTGTCCAGATGCACCTCTTGAAGGCACCTAAAATCCATCAACCAAAAGAAAAGATGTTTTAAAAGTCAGCAGGTTTTCACAGGATCCTGGGATCCAGCACTTATGGAATACTTACTTGGTGACACCAGGAGTGGCTCCAACATTACACGCTCTTGCTCGTTTCAAACTGTTGATCAAACTACTCTTTCCCACATTAGGAAAACCTGTAAAGCAGGAGGTGTATAATTATTTCACTGTGGATTGCATTGCATTTTACACACAATGAACCTGAAGAATTGCTGGATGTGATGCTCACCTACAACACCTACAGTGATGGCTGTCTTTATGTCTAGATTTCGGCAGTAGTTGCCGAGTAGCTTCATCAAGCAATCTGCACCAATGCATGCACTGGTACTCAGAAGCTCTGTGGTGGCTTGTGTCACCGGTACATTACTGCGTTTCTGTCCATGACATGAGACAGAGGGGGAAAGTAATAAAGGGAAATCACGTCATTCTATAACTTACATTGTGCATTTAACATTTAATGATTGAAATGAACATATTCAAAAGCATACCAAGTTCTTGGACTGTTGTTGTGTAGACGCTTTGAAAGCTATTGTAGGAAACTCATTACGAAGATATTTAATCCATTTTTCCACAATTTCCTTTGACACCAAATCTAAAAAAAAAAAGTCAAAGTCAAGATTTGTATATTTCACACAGTCAAATAAACCATTTAACTACTTTGTTATCCAATCAAATGTATCCTGATAAAGACAATTCCTAAACTATTAACTTTAAAAATCTAACTAACTTACCAATTTTATTAAGCACCAAAACTATTTTCTTGTTGGTTCCACTTTGAATGACTGCCTGCTCCACCTGAGGACATCTACAGCCAAGAGGGTCACGTGCATCCAAAATCTCCAAAATCACATCTGAGGCGTCCACTACCTTTAAAAACAAATTTTAAATATATAATGAGTGGGAGAAAGAGTATTGTCAATTTTATGTCAGAATCGGGCCAAACAAATACGGACATCCAAACCATTTTTGAGTTCGACATAAAAAAGGGGATGACCTAATCTTAACGCAGAATCCAATGAATCGCCCTTTAGATAATATTTGGTATAACAAGCTTTCAAAGTTGTAAATGTTGCCAGTCATGGACTGAACTAGCTGGCAGGTTAGCATCTCATGCTTGCCTTTCTTAGTTTTTACTGCCCTATAACCCAGTAACATAATAAAGGTTAAAAAATCTACCCATTCTTTTTGTTCATTACATATACACCATTGTTGTGTTTTTCAATAAGTTATTATAACACACATTTGTCAATATGCATAATATAATATGCAATAGCATAACATTTTTTAAAGGAAACACAGAAATATGTTAAATTGAATAACAATAAGTCAGATGTATAATGGGAGCTTTAAGAGAAATGTATGATCATATTACAGAGTGATGAAACTGTAACATACAGAGCAGGAATAGACCAGTTTGTGGAATATTTGACAACCTACATACTTTTTTAAATTCTCTGTAGTATGCCTTTCTTGAGTTTTCATTTTCGAAATTAACATGCTTCTCCAAACTCTGCATCTCTGTCTCCTGTGAACAGAAAGAAGAAAACATAATTCACAACAGAAATGTGCGTTGTGATTCTACAGTAACACAACATATCTTTCCTGATAATGTACCCTCTGCTCAAACTGCCTTTGTCGCTGTAGGATGTCATTGTGGAAACCTTGTAAATTTCTTCTCTTCATCAGCTCTTTCTCTCTAGAGATTTTCTGCTTTTCCTGGAGGTCCTGAAGCTAATTAGGAAAGAAATGAGAAATTACTATGGCATAAAATGTTCATGCAATTTAACCTCAGACAGCAATATAGGCATATAGGTTGTTTACCCTTTGTTTCCGGACTTCTTCTGGGTTTCTTTGGTCTTTGATATGCTGCTGTGGATTCTTTGAAGCTTCACCTTTTTGTCCATCTTTAATCTGTAGACAGGAAGCACGGTCAATTCCTGACAAATTAATCTTGGGAAAAAAATAATATGCAAATATTTGGTAAAATAATTGTCGTTATAGATGTGTACCAGACTTTCTCTTCTAGCATTTTAGTGTTTGTGTGTGTTTTTAACATTTGACCTGTTTTTCGCCCAACAGTGAATGTCTGACAGCATTCAAATGACTTTATTATCCATTAGGAACTTCAGTTGTGAAAAAAGCATCAGTGCGCACTGTCCATGGTGCACACAGCTCACATGAATGACAGCACAAAAACAAACTACACACACACATATGACATACCAACATCCAAAGTGCAATCAAAGAGTGCTGAGTGAGTGTTGCTTGTAAACCATAACATTTTATGCATGACAGATTAGCAATAAATAAAGCTAAAAATTCTAATCTAATATGGGTTAAAAATGAATAAGGACTCGAGTTAACTTCTGCGCTATATTAAAAGCATGATAAATAGATCATGAATACTTTTTTTAAGGTTTAAAAGAGTGATGTTGAAAATAAATGCAATGCATAAACATTCATTAGTCTGGTGTATGTGGGCACAAAGCCTGACATGGTTCTCTTAATCCTGAAGGTGGGCGATCTGTACCTGTGGCCTGAGGGTACAAGTTTGTATATATTGTAAAGTGTGTGTGTGTGTGTGTGTGTGTGGAGTCTGAGGATGTGTTGTCCCTTTAGATTTCTCCTCCTGTTCTATCTGATGTACAAAAACTGCAGCTGCTCGCTTTGCTTATTTGTGAGGCACCTCAATGACGCTGAAGCAACAGAATGCTAACATTACACCCAAGTATGGTGAACAAGAAACTGGGACTGTATTTTATCTTCGCCACACATTGGTCTATGGCAGTTCATGCAATTTGTGCCAATAATACTCCCTTACAGTAAAGCCTGCCTCAGCATTGACATAGGAAACATGTGACGACATTTTAAATGACACATTTAACGCTCTGGGATATGGTTTGGAGTACTTAAGAGTGGTTAAAATGAGCAACTAGAAGGTGCTCACACTATTTTAATTCTGTGCAGTGTATCAAATGGCAAGTGAGTTGATGACATGTAACTCGCCACGGATAACATTAGCCGGATAGCGCTTACCTTAAGTTTACCGAGAAAGCCGATGCGTTTGGCTCGTTTTTGCTCTGTAGACAAGAAAACAAGAAAATACACATTTAAAAAATGTCCACAGCGATTACGAGAGTGACTGCAGCGTGTAAACAACTTTAAAATACGTACTAGCTTTCGACATTAGTTCAACCAAGTTGAGGTCCTGTATCCTCACGTGTAAGGTTGACATGCGCAAACTCTGACGTCACAAATCGTATCCGGCTGATGTCAAAATAAAATACAGTCTTGATGATAATGGCTTTCATTTTAAATTTTTTTAAACAAATTTGGCTTATGTATATATTTCTCTTCAGCGATAAAAAAAAAAAAAAAAACTCTTTATAAGAATAGTAATAGTTAAACTTATTTTTTGGGTGGTACATCCCGTAGATGTCATCTACGTTATATTATAACTCAGCTGGCGGATGTCAACTTGTTGCTTTTAAGGAATGATTCTGTACTTAATGTGCAAACACAATATATCAAGGTGCACACAGTGAGGAAAATATTTTTTCATGGTGCATCAACAATTGCACATACAAATTCAAAGCATATTGACATAAAATATGTTTACAAGAGGAACAAGACAACTACCAATATATATCAAGTTTAAATCTAGTGGTCAATACTGTACCTGTCCCTCTCCAGCTTAACAGGAAGGGGGAGTGAGAAGGGACCTAGTGGCTAAACTCTCCTTATGAGTCCTCATTCCCTTGAACTAAAGGGATTCGTTTTTATATTAGATTTTTCCATACCTGTACTACTATGTAACTTGTGCTTTTTGTGTGTTTATAACAGAGTTTTGCAACATCTCTCTGTTCTAACAAAGGAAGTAAGTCAAATGTACAGTCATATGTCGGGATAAGGTTCAGATTAGAATAACGGTAAAGGGGTTAGTCAGGTTTATGGATGATGGAAGTCAGATGTATGATGCTCATGCAAGTGTTCGCAACATGTAGAAATCATTTGTGTTTATTGTGTTCTAGAGAAAAACAACACGGTCAATGCCTTCAAAATAAACAGAAAAAAGGTTGAAAAGAGAAATAAAACTTCTCAAAGTTGCCCTGGTGCCCTCTAAAAATAGAGATACAAAAAGATAGTGGCAAAGAGCCAAGAAAAATATGGGACAAACACAGTAACCTTGCATACATTTTAGCCAGTTATCAAAACATCCTGTCCTTTCCAGCTCACTCAGAAAAATGCTGCTGCATAAATCTGTGGTTAAGGAGCTATCCCAGAAGTACCACAATGCAAAACAAAACAAGAGAAGCAGATGCTTGCTAGAGCCCCCATGGGAAATATAATTAAGAAATAGAGGCTTCAGAAGTATGTACTGCAAGCACTCTAAAAAAAGAGCAGAGCTGCAGGTGGTTCTGACTGCACCAGAGAGACAGCTGTTCCACCTCCTGTCTGTAAGCAGACTTGGCTCCGTCCTCCATGAGACCGATGACGGTGGTGTCGTCTGCAAATTTCAGGAGTTTCACAGAAGGGTCCCCTGAGGTACAGTCATTGGTGTAGAGGGAGAAGAGTAAGAAGAGTAACTTGGGGTTAAGACAACCAAACGTAGTGTAATGTCTATTACTCATTTCAAATGTTATTATGTCGCATGTAGCCTGGCCTAAATGCGTCTGCTGTGTGCAATTACGCATGTGGCACAGCAGCGAACTATAGTGATTATTTAAATCTCTGGGCATGCCGATAAATGGTCAGCTGTTACACACACACACACACACACACACACACACACACTCAGCCAAGGTTCATGCAGTAAAAGTGGGGAGAACTTCACCTTGAGTTTAGAGTCCAATTTGGTGACATGTGCTTTAAAAAACAACTCACAGTCAATAAGAAAACCCAAGTACTTGTAGCTTTTGACAAGCTCAATTTGATTTCCTTGGGGAATTAAAATCCATTGGACATTTGTTGGTGAGCTTTGTTTTTATCATAGTTTAGGACCAACTTCAGTTCCCTCAGACCAGACTAGACAACATTGTATGCTGACTGCAGAAACTCAAAAGCTTGTGCAACAGATGTTGAACAACAATAGATGATGGTGTCATCAGCATAAAAGTGAAACATGGCATTCGACAAATTTTCACACAGCTTATTGATATAAATGGAAAATAAAATTAGTCCTAATATCGAACCTTGGGGCCCCCCCTTTGAGATCTCTAAAAAGGAAGAAGTGGATCCTGCCATTTTGCACGCATTGCATTCTATTTGACAGATAGTTGCCAAACCAGGATGCTGCTTGCTTTGATATGCCAATTTGATGTAGGATTACGATCAATTATGTGTGATTAACTGTATCAAACATTACATACAACAAAATAAATCACCTTATAGCTTGCACTGCTCAACATTATTTAAAAAGCAATATAGCCTACAGGGATCGGTAAAAGTGGAGCGTAATTAAAATACATTATAGATGCCATCATTTATCTAACAATACATCTGTGATGTCTAAACAGGCACTGCACTAGTATGATCTAATAATTCTGACTCCGCCAGATTTGCTGCACACAGGTCCACACTGACTCGACGTGACACAAACGTACGTATATGGGCTGAGACCAAGCGGCAACCCTCCGGTCTTGAAAAATGAAGCTAATACTGGACATGCAAAATCGTGCAGTTTGTCGAGTGTCCGCTTGAGGCTGAACACCAGAAGTCACATACACACAACAGCCGAAAAGCCATTTTACAGCATAAATAGACATCTTTTACAGCCTGCAGGTCTGATTAGTCATTGTCATCGTGGGCACACACTGTATGGAGGCGATTTTTTAAACGGCTCCGTTTTGATTTTATGAAAGATACCTGCTATTCATAGTTAGGAGCGTAGCTGACATTATTGACAGGTGGGTGAGATGTAACAGTTCCAGCTCCAGCTTTCAGCCTGTCCTAAGGTTGACTGAAAGTTAGGCTGAGACAGCATTTCCAGCATGGCGGCAGCTGCCGATGAGCCTCCGCAGCCCCCTGCCTTAACAGATGGCTGACGTCACTCAGGCTTCATCCATTAATATTTACAGTTTTTGGTGAGACCTAGTGTGGGATTTCAGTTTATCCTCCGCTCACGTCCAGATTGATAAGAGCCACAAACCCAGGCTGCCCGCTTTAGCTATAGCCTCCGTACATGGGACTCAAGTACTTAGCGCTACCCCCCACCTCTGTTAAATTCTAATTGAATACCCATTCTAGATGCATGTATGTGTTTTAAACAGTTGAATCATTTTAGATTCAGGATTGATTCCATTTCTAATATTGCTGTGCTAGCTAGGTTGTTTTGCATGCAAAGGTTTAAGGTTTGTGATTTACCTCTGGCTGGCTAGCATTGGTTTCTACCTGGGAGGTGATTGGGATAGACAGTTTTGGCAGAAGACTGTTAAACATGAGTCTGGTTCTGCTCAAGGTTTCTGCCTCTAAAAGGCACTTTTCCTTGCCACTAAACTTAGCTAAATATTGCTTAGTGTTGTGCTGATGGTGGATAATGTTGGGTCTGTAAATAATATAACAAAGAGTACAGTCTAAACCGGCTCTTTTTGTAAAAACACACTTAAAGTGAATTAAGTGTATTCATTTGTTAGAAATTGGACCTAATAAATAAACCTCAAATAAATATTGATTGTTAGGCCTTTGGTTTAATGCTTGCAGGCTTTAGATTTATTTATAAAATACATGCATGTTTTGGTAACTTGCACACGCGTTTTCATTTTAAGAAATTAAACTAATAATAGTTTAATTTTTCTCATTTGCTTTTAATAAAGGATGTTATAGACAACATTCAGCCACTAGATGTCACACTACACTTTCACAAAACAATGGTTTACACAGTAACTTAATTTTTCTCACTCGTTTTGCCTTTTTTCTCCGTAACAGTTTTAACATTCTCTGACACTGTAACTCAAATAACACAACTGTTTACTGTGACATCAAAACTATATTGCATATCTTCAAAAGGTCACAGGTCACGCAAGACCTTTAATTATCAGTCAACCCTAAAAAAGTTAAAGTAAAAATCTAATTTTTTTCCTACATTTTTGTTAACACTGACTGCTTACTGTTGTATACGATGCTTTGTATAATGCGCCCTCAGAGTCTAACTTTAGGTTTTAACCATTACTATTGTTATTTTCATATATATTTTGATAAATTGTCAATGCAGATTTGCAGTGAAACAACAAGAAACATGTGCACTACTTTTCTTTGAAACTCAGTGTCAGCTCATGACTGTGTGGCACCGGACTATCTCTTAAATTTGATTTTATATTTTCTCTTTTGTACATTCACCATTGCTGAAGCAAAAGTATTTTTCATCTGATTCATTGATGTAATAATCGGTATCAATAAGTGTCAATAATTAGTGTTACACAGAAAAGGGGAGAGCTGGTAGCTCCTACAAAAAAACTCTGAAATAACCTGCAGAACAGGTGTCAATAAACTACCCAGAACTCAACGAGGACCGTAAATGAAGAAAAAAACTTCAAATCAAAAACTTTTAATCAGTCAGGTTTGAAGACCTGTCATCATTCAAATAGGGTTTGGAGGAAATTGTGGGTTTTTTTCAATGTAAACAACATATAGATCAATTGAAAAATATTGATGATCTCGGGTCAATGTGTGTCATTACATTGGTGAGAGTAAAAGGCATATTCTGTAAAGTACCTTCCATTTTTGGTGACTAGGTCTTCATTTTTTTATTGCAAATTTAATGACTGTAGAGAAAAGATTCTCTGACTAAATATGCACATGCAAACCCAGGATTCTTTTTTTTAAATATACTTGAAATATACCCTCTGTTATTCAGAGACATGCCACTCACACACATAGGCCAGATATGCACACATGCACACAAGCACGACCTATGAACATGCATTATTGGAGAGATGTCAGAGTGTGGCTACTAACAGGGAGCTCCCCTGAGCTCTGGGATTTGTAGTGGCCATCTCAAGGGCAGTAAGGAACCTTACTGCAGACTTTAGTCTGTACCGATACTTGAACTAGTGACCCTCCGGTCCCAGACTGAGCTGCTGCTGCCCAAACTGAGCTTAGTCCACCCAGGTATTATTTACTACCCTGTGTGCATGGGTGATGTGGCCATCTGGAGATTGGGACTTTTGACCATTCCATAGTCAATGGACAATCCATGTCTTTGGATTCATTAAGAAATTTAAATGCACGAAACTTGTGTATACAACAGTCAAAATATTGGTCAAAACGTTTTGATAAATATCACTCATCAGGCACATCAAAATAGACAAAAAAAGGAGCTTGATTGTGGGGCGGCTGTGGAAGGTCGGGGTTCAGTCCCGAGTGTGTGAATGGGTAGGTGTGACCAGCAGTTTAAAAGGCCTTTAAGTAGTCTGAAGACTAGAAAAGCGCTATACAAGCTTAAGGCCATTTACTATTTACCTGCTGTTTTTTTTTAATAGACAATTTAGTGTTTGTGTACAGCCTAGCCTGCAAATATTTTGAATTAAATAAGAATATCAGCTCGGAAAGTATTATTCACAGCAGCACAATGCCTTCTTCTTACTCCTCTTTGCTGCAGCTGCTATGCACACACGCCAATGCCTATGTGCACATACCCACATGCAGAGATACTCGTCAGTTTGATGATGAGTTACTCAGAGCCAGACATCAGGTATGTGACCAAAGTTATTACAACTGTTGTATAGATGGTATAGTGCCACACAGATCAGTAGACCATGGAGGAGTAATGTGTCCCTCAAAGTAGCATAAATAAAGCAGTGGGCTGTAAGCTAGCTACTGTAACATTAGCTCTTTCCCTCTGTCCCTCTTTTATTCTTCCCTCATTTCATCAAAGTTCATAACTGTTCATAGGAGAACAAATACATAGAATATCTAAAACTGTAAAAAAAAAAAAAAACGTTTCAACTTCAACCCCTTTGGTATAGGATGGTATTTTGGAGGGAATGTAATACATTTCGCAGTAAATCAATCAAAGAATGATCAAGTTTCTTGTACAGAACAGGCTTATGTGTTGCTTTTTGATATTGTTGCTAAAATTTGAATGCTTTCAAATCCCCAATATAATGGTGTCTGATGAAGTGTGGCACTCAAAACACTGGTTGAGCTCCGAACCTGTCTTCTGGGACAGGGTTTGTAACTATAGGGCCTACAGTACAAAAGCATCACTTTTGAATGACAAATTCTACAATGTATGTTATTTTGGATCAACAGTGTTCATCACTCAATAAGTGGGATACAGAAACGTTTTTCAATACTTTGCATTTATTTACTTTGTGTTTTGTTTTTTTGTTTTTTTTGTATTTGCAAGAAATCTACCATTTTGCTAAAAAATGGATATAAAGAAAATAGATGCAATAAATATTTACTGTACAAATTACATTGGCTTTCAGCTTTTTCCAAAAGGGAGAACATGGAGGTTTATGCAGGAGCCACAGAGGAGACCTCTGTCTTTGATGTGGACACTTCAGAGCCTTCATCCACTTCTTTGCCAAAGAGCTTCATGATGCATTCACGGAACTGAAAGGGGCAGAAAAATAATTTATCTCAAAAATAAACTAAGAACAACCGAACAGACATTGGAATTTGTTCAACCTTAAAATGTGATGTTTTCACCCACCTGTCGGTTCATAAAGACATAGATAACTGGGTTGTAGATGGTGGCGCTCTTGGCAAAATATGCAGGCAAGGATGCAGCCAGAGGATGGAAAGCATATCCAGGGTTAGCCGCAGCATAGCAGGCCATGAAGGTGTAAGGTCCCCAACAGAAACAGTATGCAAAGATCATGACCACAACCATCCTGGATACTTCTCTCTCAGCTTTCTGGGTTGACTCTGATTCCTTTTGCTGCATAGCAACCTGTGATCAAGACATCAACACATAGTGAGATTCTGCAGTCAGGCTGTGGTCATGTTTTTGTAAGTATAAAACTGCAGTTAAGATCACTTACGGCACGGATAGCCAGCCAGACAGCAAGGTAGCACAAGATAATGATAGCCAGAGGAATTATACAGCATGAAATCATAAGACAAATCATATAGGACTGAATTCCAGGGGCATCACTTCCACTGAATACATCAGGTCCACAGGAAGTCTTAAGTCCATGAGGCCAGAACCTGATGCAAGAAATTGTAAGATTAACATTTTTTGCTGATAATTATAAAACACAAGGTTGCAAAATTAGAAAGTCAACAGCAGGTTACCTGCTCCATCCAAAGAGAGGGCATGCACACCATCCTGCTGACCAGACCCAGGAAAACACAATTCCACCTGTGGCCCATTTGGCATCAAACTTAACATTTCCAAAAGGTTTACATACAACAACCCATCTTTCCCAGGAGATGATTGTCAAGGACCAGAGAGCAGTAATACCTGTACATGAAAGCAGGATAATCAGTTAAAGTGTTTAACTCACGGCCTGACCTTGTATGACTGTCTCCAAAACCTTTTCTATAGAGAAAAACTATTACCACTTACCACAGGTTGAGACAACAAAGCCCTCAAACATGCACATTGGGTGTCCGAGAATGAAGTAACCAAAAACCTGGTTGGCTACACTGATGGTGCTGGCAAAAACTGTCTCTCCAAGATCTGCAATTGCAAGATTGACCAAGATCCAGTTCAGAGGGTGGCGGAGTTTCTTGAACTTTGCTGTGGCCACCAAGACGAGACCATTGGTGAAAACTGATAAGACGACCACTACAAGCATCCAGAATGTTGCAAGATTGTAAACCCATCGTGGAGCAATGTGGTAATTGGGACCCTCAAATGGACCTGGGGAAAAGGAAGAACGAAAAAAGTTTCATATCATATATTATGCCTCAATCAATTCATCCTTCAATAATTGTAAAAAATTAAAAAACTCCCAAATGAATCAGTTAGTGGTCCTAGTTAATGACAGGCGCCAGAAAATGCTTGGAGGAAAGTTGCTGTTGTGAATTTTTCTGTAAGTGATTTATTTTTATAGTCTGAACAGTACAGTCAATTTTAATGATCATGTGAAATAACTAGTAAAAACAATTCAGCAGTTCATTCTTTGACTCGTATACAATGTCACACGGAAAAATATATACTGACTGCAAAATAACTAAAACCCTCGAAGGCCAATTACCAAGCCAACAAAACAATACAGTTGTAAATCATTTGAATCATACTTTGTTGGAAAACAATCTTGCTCCTGTTTGAGGTCCTACTGCTGTCACTGCCAGTTTTTTGTGGATTTTTCTTTACTATTTTTATGATTTACATGCCCATCATTGACGAACAAAAAGATCATACTGTACCTCTGGTATGATTGACGTTTGTGTAAACGAAGTAAGATCCCCTCGTTGTGTCTTCATGGTGCCTCCTGGCTTCAAAAGATTGTTTTCCCCACTCTTCTGCCATTCTGTGCTTGGAAGGAGGTCCCCAGCAGTTTGGCCTTTCTTGTCACTTACAACCTCCTTGGGTGACTGGAGATTCAACTCTTACTTTAGCTTTTATACCCATTCTTCAGCGACTTCGGATTGGATTAGGTCAAAATCACATTACATCCATGGTGTGCCGGTTGGCAGTGATACTGTGGAAGAAGGAACCTTACTTTGAACTGTAATTAAAACTAAGAGCTCATTAGGTTACACAATATACTAGACTAATCTTATTTTAAAGCGGATAGCTGTCCACTCCGTTAAAATGGAGATTAATTGGGAGACCATACTGTACATAATTTTTTTCAAGCTATTACTTGCTGACCAAAGACCGACCTTGCATGACAACTTTATGTTATTATGTGTGAAATGCTTTGGCTTCTCTTTGAAGGGTATTTTGTAGACCCTGATAGGCATGGAAGGACAACCAAAACTTAAAGCAGCTTAGTTGGGGTGACTTAGGATGAATGGTGACAAACAGAACTTTAATGACAACAGTTGCAGTTGTTGACATGTGAGAGAAGTAAGGCAACTCTAATCCCTCCGGAAAGAGAGTTCAACTCAGAACAAAGGATTTTTCAACACTCCCTTGATCCTATAAACTCACGTCATAGACCTTATGGTTGGGGCAAAGTAGTCGGTTAACCCTGTCTCATGAGGACCAAATTCAAAGAAACATTACAGAAGGATTGATCAATTAAACAGCATGATAAAGTTTCCTTGTCTGGTTTCAGTGGGTAAATTACCTTCTTTAATTAGCAGAATTATTTTTTATAAGAAATTGTCAAAATAATGAATCAGATAAAGGAGGTCTGGTGCGTAATGTATACAAATTCAAAAGAATACAAAAAGATATTTGTACAGTATGTGACTCAGACGCCACTAAGTAGGACAAAGTCAGCCCAGGTCATGAGCCTGTTGATGCTCGCCATGCTTAGAAGCCAGAGTGAAGACTGCGTCCTAGGATCTGAGTGCTGGTTGAAATCAATTATTCAAAGTAGTGTACATTGGTTTTAAAGGAAACTGATAATCCAAGTTTTCATAATAAGTTGGTTGCTTCTTTATTTACTGTGTAAGGTTTCAGCAGGGATATTTGCCCTGTCTACCACCTTTAATGATAGGGAATGTGTCTTCTAACAGTTCATTTCTATTCCAGACAGAGAACGTGTGTTCAAAGATGACAAGAGCAGAGAGATTTGCATATATCCATCTTGACTTGATGAGGTATTTGTAAAGATAACCTTTTTCAAATTGTCAACATGCGACATGTATCTAGCGTTGTATAAAATGTGATATATTGTTCATTTAGTTCAATTTTTTATCTCTTAGAAATACATGCCAACCAGATTATTTACATTTACAGAGTCTTTTTAAGATCTTTTTTTTAAAGATTTATTTTTGGGTTTTTGTGCCTTTAATGTAGAGATAGGACAGTGGATAGAGTTGGAAATCAGGGAGTGAGAGAGTGGGGAATGACATGCGGGAAAGTAGTCACAGGTGAGATTAAAATCTGGGCTGCCCGCTTGGAGGACTACAGCCTCCATACATGGGGCGTGGGGACTAACCACTGCGCCATCAGCGCCCCTATTTTTAAGACTATTTTGTGCCATTTCCCTTTATGGAATAGGGCAGATAAAAGAGAAAGTGCAAGAGGGGATGACTTACAGCTCAGTCAGTTGGGATTTAACCTTTGGCCCCTGCAGTCAAGACTCAGCCTCTGAACAAGCGCTGCATGCTAAATATTCTGTGCTATCGGAAGCCCTTATATCTTAATGGTCTTGATGAAGGGTTAAGAATGATCCTGACGGGTTACTTGAAAGCTGGATATGAAGAAGTATGGGTTTTTCATATTACAGTTAAAATAGTAGGTTTGTCACGGGCATGAAAGTGCAGACTAAATAACAAACCTGATGTAAAGTAACCTGATGTAATCAGAATCGGGGTTTATTGCTAAGTACATTTACACATACAAGGAATTTGACTTGGTGTATTGGTGCTAAACAATTAACAAGGAAATAAAGCAGAACTAGCAACAACTTAAATAATACAGTATAAGAAGCTATTACAATATATAAAATAGAATTTAAAAATGTAAAATATTAAATATAAAAAAAAAACACAAAATGTACAAGGTGCAATGTAGGAGCTGTGCAGTGAGATGATAAACAAAAAGTAGATTATGAGTGACAACCTTGTAAAGAAAAGGTGAGCTTGTTAAAGCTGATAACAAAATTAGATTCATGTTTATTTGGGAACGTGAACAGATGGATGTGGAACTCAGGTGATCAGGATCAGTAGGACAGTCTCGGGGAGGCTGATGGACAGTTGGAGAATAGCAGGATTGGAAGAGTTCCCAGTAAAGCATGGGCAGGAGGAGGGGGAAGGTTCATGAAGAAAAAAATAGTATTCTCCACTTAAAGAAAAAGGACTCCCAAAAAGTGGATAAAACAGTTCAGCAATTATATAAGAGCTATAGATGTATTTTTTTTAAAAAAAGGAGGAGCAAAGTAAGTTTTTAAACAGTAAAACAGCTTGTGTTTAAGGTGTTTCATAATTAATCCAAAAAGAATCCAATCATTAGTCAAATTTTTTCGAGGTGAAAAAATGTATCACACCACAAATCCATGAAATGTTAAAGAAAGAAAGTGGGACTTTTTGATCTAGTAAATGTCGCCTTTTGAGCACCAGCATTAAACTAAAACAACTGCTGTTTGGCGACACCTCCGCTATTGAAGCCTCCGCTCTCCAGCGGCACACCTCCAACCCCTTTTCACTCGTGTTCACACAAAGGAGTTATCAATTAGAACGCACCATAATTAAGCACCATGAAGTGCAAGTGGCGGACATAATTGTCCTTTACTCAAGCTTCAGTCGCCTGTGGCCTGCATTGTTGTGTTAGCAGGCTCATAAATTGACATGGAATTACTGTGATCTAAAGACGCTTACGTGACATCCAAATAAGCAGTGAGTAGGCCATGTTATTATTTTCTCTTGTCCTTGACTAAAACAGCTTTATACTCAAGGCCGTCCCGTCCATGTAAACATGATGTAAACACGGCTCCGACAACAGCACAGTTGGCGGGACTCCCGCTTCTCACTCAGTGTAGACAGTCATGATTCAGAGAGACATTTATACAGGATAAACTTGATTTCTGTGATGTGTAAAATGTTGCACATTCTTCCTTTAACCTTTTTATAGCTGAATCAAAGCTTTAGGACTATAAATCACAATAGAAACATGGCATGTTGGAGTCTAGCTACAGGATAGTCTCTTGGTCAACAGGGTAGGTCCCAAAATGCAAACTTGTGAGTTTTTACATTTCCATCTGAGTTTTTTAACAAACATGTCGACAAAATAGTTTTCATTGGTATAGTGCCAAGGATCAGGATTGTTGGTGGGGGATTTTTTTTGTATGTTAGAAGTATTGCCACTAGCATTTGGTATTCCCTTTTAATGTTTAGATGTGTTCAATTTGACTTAGATACCATTTATTTGAAACCTCACAACCATTATGAATTAAACGCTATATTTATAATATCAGGAATTTCCCTGTGTTTTTTACTAGCTTAAAATAGAGTGTTGCAGGTAAGCATAATCAACTAACAATGAACTAATAAGTCAGTAATGTCAGTATAAAAGTTGGATTTCCAACCTTCTCATTAATGCAAACATCATGCCAACGTATTGTAAATCAAATTGCTCAGTTCAGCCCATGTGTTATAATATCCTTTAAACATTAAGGCTCATTGAGCTAATGCAGCATGCTTGCTAGCTTACACATACTTATGTTGCTTTGAACGCACAAAACTCTAAAGAACTTTCTGAAATTTTAGGCATGAGCTGCACGTGCGAATGCTAACAGCCATATTTTTCATACTGACCCAGACTTTTTCCTGCCAGCCCCTAGAATAATTTTGACTGTATGTAAAGTTGGGTGAGCTGATGTAAGAATGCAACAGGAAATATTTAGGAAAATCACTGGGAGCAAGTGGGACGGGGTATCACGTTTATATTGTGTGACTTGGGGGGGAATCCATGATATAATAATGATAATAGTAATGTCAAATGAATCATAGTTTAAGTCATCCAGATGTGGAATTTTCCTGTTCACTGGAAAGTTTGAGCATGTCATTGCTTATGTGACCACCAACTCTCAGCAAATGAGCCAGCCTGAACATGTAATTTGAATCTTAACAAGATATAACACACACACTGCACTATGACACAGAGGTCTGCTTGTTGAGTCAAGGGGCCTGTAGACAAATGCTTTTTAGAATTACGCACACTGATTGCTCGATTTTTGGCGGATAAATGAAAGCTAATGACAGAGTTGTAATAAAATGTAATGGGTTAATGGAAGAAATCACTTTCATGGCTCCTGTTTGAGGTTAAAAGCTGATTTAGTGTGTTTAGTCAGAAGGCAAAGGATTTTAAACGAGCTCCAACCGGAGCTGATCGAACTGAAGTGTAGCTCAATTGGATCCATTCACGTCTCTTCATTTGGAATCCTTTTGTCAATGCCTGACAAAGAATAACCTGATGATGACAGAATTTGCATCAAATGCCGTTTTCACACTAACAGAAATCTCCTGAAAAATGCAGGATATTTCCTGGAGGAGCTGTAGCCTATATGTGAACGCAAACAGCTGAATTTTTCGCTTGGACTTCCCCCTGAGTTTCTCCTGCCAGATCCCTAGTATTTTTTCCGCAGCAAGTCCGAGTGAGCTGATGTGAGAACACAGCAGCATATTCTCCAGAGAACTGAGCTCGAGCCAATAGGAGGGGGAGTGACGTTTCTATATTGTTACTGCTGCTAACATAGAGCAGAGACATAGAGTGTCTGCACGCGATCACTACGATCTCTGTGCATGTAATTAAACGGCTGCATTGTGTTTTCTGTTCGTCCGTATGTTGTTCTCCGCTATTTTGTGGATGTTGTCATTCCATTGGATTACACATAGTATTGATATAAAGACAAATATTCTCATTATTATTTTTTATTTGCCCTAAAGAATTGATAGAAGCAGGACATCCATGTTTAGAAAATTAGATTGGCTACTAGAAATGTCAGACATCAACACAGTCGCGTTCAATTGTCCATCATAGCAGGGGGAGGCACCGCGGTTAAACAAAGGCTCTTATTGGCTGTTGTAGGCTGTTATGAGGTGAGCTTTATGGATGTAATGTGTTTGGATTAAATCTTTCAATGGATTTAAATGGACCCGTTTTTGGTGGATTATTAGGATCTAGAGATTACAGTACATATTCAAATGGTAAATTAAATGAGATTGTTTGTAGGTGGTCTGACAGGTGCATAGATCATAGTAGATCGTGGCTGCTCGGTGGTTGAATCAGCACACACTGGGGTGTCAGTGTAATATTGTTACAAGGTCACCTTAATGCAGACTCAATCAGTGAGAAAAACAATCATGCTATCATACAATAAATAATTATTCCAAGTCTAGAAGACAAATAGTTTATTGATGCTGTTAAACTCAAATGAGAATATGGTTCAATGAGCGCAAAAAACAACAAAACATTCTAAGAACAGTCGACAGTAGGCGAAATATGTCATTCATATTTATCCTTAGTCATGCACGAGCCTAGTTGACAGAGAGCTGCAGACACTGGAGACCCAGTTACAGCTTACATTAGCTCGGCAGACCGAGGAGGATACACTCCAAACAGCTGGCTTGATTTAATACACTGCCTGCTTTTAGCGTACTGTTTAAGACAAGCTCTTTCAAGTTGCCTTAGAAGATGGGGTAACACTTTACAATAAGGTACACAAATGTTGCATAGCTAGTGGGAAACAAATGGGAAACTAACCAGTAACCACAAGGAAACCAATAAGTAGCCACTAAGTAGTGGGTAGATAGTGAGTACATTCTCATCACTTGTTCTAGAGTAGCTTATGATTAGTTAGTGGGAAACGAATGGGGAACTAACTACTAGGTAACCATTGGAGAAAAAGTTGGCTCTGAGGTGTTTTTTGTTTTGAGTTTTGAGTTTTTTATTTTATCGTTGCGCACTATGAAGTGACAGACATGTCACGAGCATATCAGAATTGATCTATGACTCAAACTAAAGTGGGCGGGAGTATTGGACAAAATAACTGATTTTATTGGTGCAAGAGGTCCCAGTGTGTAGATATGCTTTTTCAATGATATAGCACACTTTTACAATTGTTTGTAAATTATTCCGTGGACCCCCAAGCTATGGTTCGCAAACCCCTGGGGGTCCTGGGACTCCACTAGAGAACAACTAAGTAATGGGTAATGCTTCAGTACTGATTAACTACCCCGTTTGATCACTTTACTATAGAGTACACAAAAGGAGTAAGTAATGTTTAGGTAATTCTGAAGTACTGAGTAACTACCCGGTATGATGCATCACTTCATTCTCTTAAGTAATCAATAGCTACTCTATAGAATTGGATGAAAAGTTACTCACTATCTACCCATTAAACAATGGTTAACTAGTAGTTCTTTCCCCATTAACTAGCAACAATTTGTGTGATTTATTCAGCATTCATTATCCGTTAAATAATCATTAGCTACACTAGAACATGTGATGAAGAAGTACTCACTATCTACCCATTACTTAGTGGTTACTTAGTGGTTCCCTAGTAGTTAGTTACTCATTTGTTTCCCACTAACTATGCAAAATATGTGTACCATATCTACCTGTTAACTAATGGTTTCCTAGTAGTTATTTCCCCATATGATTCCCACTAACTAATTAGCTACTCTAGAACATATGATGAAGAAGAACTCACTATCTAGTAGATAGTGAGTAACCATTAGATAACCACTAAGTAATGGTATCTACCCATTACTTAGTGGTTATATAATGGTTACCTAGTGTTACTTAGTGGTTACTCAATGGTTACCTAATGGTTACCAAGTTAATTCCCAATTTGTTTCCCTCACACTCATCATTAGCTACTTTAGAACATGTGATGAGGAAGAACTCACTATCTACCAATTTACTTAGTGGTTACCTAGTGGTTATTTCCCATTCGTTTCCCACTAACTATGCAAAATATGTGTACCTTTTTGTGTTACTGAAGATGGTATTACAGGAGAAAAGTGACTGAGGGCTTTGCCTCCCATCCTACTTTTGGAAAGCTAGGTACCACAGGCAAGCCTGCGCTCTCGTTCATGTGCTTTCAATTCTTTAAAAAAACAGATCAATCCAGCCTCGAACTTTAACAGAAGAAGAAAGTATGTACACATCGTGTTACCCTCTAGTTCAGTGGTAATCTCAACTCGTCTGGCCTCAGGACCCACCTCCAACAACGACCCAAATTTCGGATATTTTTCGACCAATCAGATTTCCGTCGTTGCAAGACATGTCACTGAAGCACGAAACGGAACAAAACCAACATGTTTAAAAAGCAAAATGTTTTTCCAGGCACACAATCGCAACCCACTGAAAATGGCTCCACAACCCACTACTCTTACCCGACCCACCAGTTGAGAACCACTGCTCTAGTTGTTACACTCCTAACCTCACCTATATCGTTGATGTTCGTTATAGAGCACAGTTTGACATTTCAGGCAGAAGGATTAGGTTTAAATCCAATAGACTGAGTGACTGATACTCTGCCAGATGGGTCATTGTATCCGGACAGTCTGTTAAAATGTTTCTACATTTAATTGCACACTAGTTCTTTACTCAGGAATAAATGGTGGGGTAAGGAATTCTGACCTGATCTCTTAAACATTAATCTCCTAGTTAGTGTCGGGTTGAGTATAATGTTGAAAACACAAAATTGTAAAAGTTCTTTCTGAAAGTATTTTCTGAAATTTCTCTGTACCATCTTATGCATGTCTGATGTTTGGGAGCAATTCAATGAGAATGGAATTATAAAATGTGTTAAAAGATCAAAACCTTTTTTAGCTATAGGCCTACTATTCTGTCCAATCCCTGCTGACGCCATAGACTGTAAATAATAACAAACACCGGACAGTTCTCCAGTCATTTACAAGGCTTAATCTCATACCCTGTTTACAGTTGGTATTAAAGTGTGTCCTAAATTATTGGATTAGGAGTGGACAGCCAACAAAAAAAGTCAAAGCCTCCTGGGTTAACACAGGTGTAAACCCAGGAGGACGGAATGTGATCCGGTCACTTAGTTTGAACACAAATATTTCCTGTGCCACATTAAGGACAGCCCACTTTCCTTGTATCCATGTCAACAACAACATGACGAAAAAGACTACTCCCTTCTGATACTGAACGTATTAAATATTTCTCTACTATTTCTTGTGAAAAATTCTCATTTTAAATTCCCATGTCATTTTGCAGACGTTGTGTATGCATCAGAAACAGATGTGCATGAAAATAGGGAATATGTCCACTTCTTTATTGAGTAAAAAAAGACTGCAATTAATTTTGATTATGGGATAATTTATCAGAGTTTAAAATAATCCAGCACCATGAAGATACAGATGATTTACTGCTGAGACAAGCAGATTGGACACACATCTGTTTTGTCATGCTCCACCCCTGACTTAATATGAGATGCGATCTGTGTTGTGTAATGTTTTGCCAACTAAGCAGTGCACATGCTATGTGCTAAGGGAGGTGCAGGGCATAAAGAGGTTTGATTAAGTTCCTTGGTTATACACAAGTGTGTTTTGGGTGTTGCATGAATCAAACCGATCAGTGTCAGCTCTCATTTCCTTTAAGAGCCAGGTACACCTGCAGGCTAGTGCATTGTTATTTACTCAGTCTTTCTTCTTGGATAGACCAGGCTCTGACCGGCTGCATGTTACATGTACCTTTCATTCTGCCCATAACACCAAGAACACACACAGGCCACACTGTTTGAAATGTGTTTGAGTATTCCCACAATATCAGAAATGTTCAGGGCAAAATCAGATTCAAATAAAGAGCGACACTGTGCACTGCACAGGTGTCGTACCTTTGCACCTTTGCAGTCATTAATAATTATATGTGCATATACAAATTGCTCTACATATTTGCAGATCTGTGTAAGCATTTATCGATCTCAGTGTATGTATTTGTGGATATATTCATGAATTTGTGGTTCTCTTTCTGCATTTCTGGATCAGTGCATATATCTGAACGCATTATTGGATCTTTTTACGCATTTGCAAATTGTTTTGCAATAGCTCCATTGTTTGGGATCTTATTTATCACTTTTAGTATCTTCCCATTATTCTGTCTTTTATTATTTCGGGAAGAAAGAAAAAGACAGGAGCCAGTTCCCAGGGTTCCCAGTGTCCAACTAAGGAGTTGACTTATTGGGATGACATGCTCTTGTCTAACTCGTCATTGATTAAATGGCATTACCCTTGTCTCCCCCACCACAGTAAGAAATCCAGTAATCTTTAATTAGGTTATGTCCTTAAAGTCCTACATAAAACATTGTCCAAGGACTACTTCTTCCCAATGTAACATTGCAAAAAATGGTCACATTCTTTCTTAAAGAGGTGCTGAAAAACTGGTGCAAAAATGTTTTGCTTAATTCATGTGTTTCTTCATATCAGGCTGTATCAATACATCCATTCAGCTTTCAAGCGTCCACAATGCAGATGCAATAGTGCTTACAACATGTTGAAAAGAGATCTTACCTTCCCTGCATTTGATCACTGTAAACTCTACAATGTAATGACACTTTCACCAACAAAGCCATTAATGGTTGGTCACAATAATAACTCAAAAGATAAAATAGTTTTCTCTTTCCACAATAAAACCCATTTTTATAGAGCCAAACCTTTATTTATTAAATTATAAAAAAAATAGGGCTCTGGTGGTGTAGTGGTTAGTACATGTGCCCCATGTATGGAGACTATAGTCCTCCAAGCGGGCGGGCTGGGTTCAAATCCAACCTGTGGCTCCTCCATGTCATTCCCCACTCTCTCTTTCCCTGATTTCAGACTCTATCCACTGTCCTATCTCTACAATAAAGGCATAAAGGCATGAAAAGCCCAAAACATATACCAGATTGTAGCCATAGGCTCAATTCTATCTGTAGTCGCTTGGCAGGTTGGTGATGCACAGAGATACAAATTTATAAACTGTACAGAAGTTGACAGGGACATATGTATAGGCTACAAGCATAAAAAGTGGCTGTGCAACTTTTTTATAATCAAACCCGGATAAAGTGACCTTCAGAGGTAAAGTGCTTAGAGTGCCTGCAGAAGGAGGTAAAGTGATTATGAGGTACTGGTGTAAATGACACAAATGCCCTCGATCCTGTAACTTTAAAGTGCTGGTGTGATTGCACAAAGCCCTATTGCACCGATTGATTGATTAATTATAAGGATCCTCTTGTGGAAACATATTCTAGTTTGAGTCAGAGAGGAAGGCACACTCTCTCTACTTGAAAGAGTTGGCCTGTGATTTTCCTATTTAAGAAAAGCCTATTCAGAGGGGTGGCTCAGGCAGGCATGCCCTGGATCAGCCCTGCTGTCCTCAAGCTCTCGGTCATGGTGAGGTTGTTTTGTCTCTGTAAAGAATATTACAAATGAGCTTGGTTAGCAAGGTCTGTAATCCCCAATAACTATGATTTCAATTAGGATGCTAATGTTGGCACAAAGAAGCAACTTTAATCTAAATGCACTTACCAAAAATGTGTTTCACACGTTTGTACATGCAAGGTTTTGTGAAGAAAAAATGACAGCAGCATTAAAAGCAACAATAATGACAACAATGGCACCTGAATAGGACAGAGCCAAAGTTTAAGTTACAAGCTGCATGTGTGCTTTTCCTTTTACAAAGTACAAGTGTCTGCTGGGTAATCTGAGATAGAGAAGAAAAGCAGCCATCAACATCATATTGTTTAATGGAATTTTTAGCTTTATTTATAAACTGAATGATTGAGTGAATTATTTCACCTGTGAAATGCTGCTGAAGATTCCTTATTCTCAGCTGACCAAAGCAGATTAAACGGACAACTCAGGTTCTTCCACAAAACAGATTAACACGGAGTAATTACTTCTGACATGCTTACTCCGTAACACTTTAATCTCTCCGGAATAACAGTTCACTTCAGGAGCAGAGGTTGACAAAAGCTGCCGCCTCGGTTTCTTTTAATCCGTTGATTCTCTGTCTTTCTGTAGTCAACGTCTCGCACAGGTAACGCAGATTGGATAAGAACTCCACACGGGACAGGAGGGACGGCACACAGAGAAGAGGATGAAGAGGGCTGGACACTGAAGAAGTCTGTAAACCATTCTTCTTTACTACTTTAAAATGATTCTCTGTTTTGTTGGTGAGTAAAATAGCTAAATTTAAATTTAAAAAAAGATAATTTGCCTTTTCTTTTGTTTACTGCTTGAGATTATAATGCTTTAAACAACTTACTTTTCTTTTGCCAGAACTAAAGACGATTTAAAAATATATACAGATTTACAATTTGTTCTTAGATAGAGTGTTTTGCTTTCAAAGGCCTTCTGTAAATTTACACATCATCCAAGAGGTGGAGTTGGCAGTAGTTTATTCTTCCTTTTGTTACCCCTCTTTCCTCCTATTTCCATGTGATCCTGTGATGTTTCGAGAGTAGGTCTGGAATTCCGCTAGTTCTGAACTATTCATGTTTGGTAAAAGTTCACTACTAGCAGAACTCGGATTTGCTCCCGATTACCGACGTGAATCGCCTTGACCACCGTGAACAGGGGACAAGTGGTTTATTCACTTGCCGTTTGAGCAGCAGGTGGTCAACATGTGTGGTGACAATTACTGAGTGTAAATAATTACACTGGTGTGATGTGAACCGAGTGCACCTTTGCCTGCCTTATGGTCTCTTGTTCACTTCACATCAGGTAATAATCCTACTCTCAGATTTGTATGCCTTATATTGTCAAGAGATGTTATTGGCTAACCAACAAAACTATTTTGTTTTACCTCTGCCTTTCCCTGCAGCTTAGATTACCTATGGTGGCCTAAATTCCAGGGGTAATGGTGCCAGTAGTGATTTAGAGTATGGATTAGAATCATGCCTTTTATCTCTTTCAGCACCAGGACAGGCAGACGACATGTGACTGCTTGTTTTGTTGTTCCTCATTTTCACAGGTAAAACTAAAACAGCGCAGGAATGTTCACTATTGATGTTTCAGCATGAGTAACTAGGTTTAGAATTGTTATACGAGTTGTATCAGTGCCTTTTTTGTGACATATTTGTTTTCATGTGCTTCGAAAGATTTTTCACATTTATATTTTGATGTGAAGTTGAACTATATATTATATTTCATACAATATTGTGATCGACACCAACACGGACCTGTGTTGGGCAGACACAGAAGCCAAAGATTACTTTGGTTCAACCCGCTTTCATTTAAAATGTTAGAGAAATTGAAATCATTTCCTTTCTGTAGCAACTTATCAAACTTTATCCAATTATTATTAATCAAAAATAGTTAGTGCTTTGCTTGTGTGTGGGTGTATGTGTATGTGTGGGTTTGCATGTGTGTGTTTGTGTGTCCGTGCGTGTGTGTTTGTGTGTGTGTGCATACGTGTGTGTGTGTGTATCCGGTGTGCGTGTGCATGTGCGTGTGTGTGAGTGTAGGAAGCCATTGAGATGACGTTAATCCTTTGCTTGCTGGCCTTGTTTGTGGCTATATGTGTACATGTGCTAAGTCATCTTGTGCAAAATAAAGCAGCTCAAGAGTTACTATTTTGGAATAAAATGGTAAAGCAGACTTCTTTTGTCATTTGGAAAAAGTAGCTTATGGGTTGATTTTGATCTGAGTCTGGTCTGTTCGTTCACATTTGGTAGATGACCTTTTTAAAAAGAAATAAGTTCAAGTTAAATAAAGCTGTCACAAGCAATGCTTCTTGAAAGTATTTTTAAGTGATTGACTCGTATGTGTACAGTTTCCATAGTTTTTTTAACACCTGTGAATGAGTTGTTCATTTAAACGTATGGCGCCATCTGCAGGCTTTTCGAACTTATCGTCTACGTCTTTTACACCACAGAGACCTGATATATATTGTGTGTACGTTTATGAATCTGTGAAGGATGTACAGATGGTGTGTTATTGGTGACATAGAATAGATACACATGCTACTAATGCTACTAATATTTTAAACCATAAATGAGGCTGTTTCAGACAAACTGGCAGTAAGAAACTGGTACTATTTCCTGCTACGCAGTAATGTGTTTGCATGTGATAGGGAAGACAAGAATGGGTGATTTCTTTTTTTATGCTTCTCACAGAAAAATCATAATTTTATATGAAAAGTTTATTTTTGTTGTATGAATAATGCTTTGTTGGTTATTTACACCAGAGCCATATGTTTTCTGTGTCATGTTTATACTGTGTGCGCTATCCCTACTTGGATCATGCTGGATCATCACTTTCTAACTCATTGTTGATGTTCGAAAATATGTGAGATATTAAATTATCGACAATGAGCTGGAAGGAAATGTATCTCTGCACAAGAAGCAAATTAAAGACAACAGAACTGCAGTTAATAACACACACCAATGCAGCGTTGTGAGCAATTTCTTTACTATGACAATAGTGAATTTGTGCAACTTTTCAAATACATTCACAAAAACTAATGTACTTGGAGCATTCGCTTGTTATTTGACTAGTTACTACTATGGGTTTTGAAGTGACCTCCATTGTGCATCTTGAACAAAAAACAAGATTTCAGGACAGAATACAAGACTACAAAAGAGATTATATTTTGGAAGTGTACATTCAAAATGAATAGCCTAGTAAAGACAGAAATAATCACTGTCATCATGTATTTAGTTCTTTTTTTTTTAACATTTTTATTTGCATATAACTCTTAATATGTAATGATAATATCATTACACCTGCCATACTGTGCTTCAGTTCAATCCTTTTTACAATATATGTCAGCAGCATGAAATGTGAACAACCTAAGCAGGTCCAACTTTAGAAACTTCAGTGACTGATGAACTTGATGACTCCTCATCATCGCTTGCGTTCATGCCCAGCATCTTCTTTAAACATGTGCGGAACTGAAAAAGGGGGAAAAAGCAAATTATTGTTGTGTGGTATTTCTTTCCATTGTTACATGTAAAATACTTGCAGAATTGAATCCATTTGGGGACACAATATACAATATACCACATCATTTTATTTTACGATTGTCAATCTTTTGTCTGTATCCAAATCAAACAAAATTGAAATGCTTTTTTTGTAATTGCACATGAGCTTGAAGATGGTTATCAAGATGCTCAGAATCAAGCTGTGGTCTTTATTGTTTGTTACTATTTCAAATCCAGCAAAACAGTTAATCCAACAGTTCTCTTCCCACCTGCAGCTGTTTTATTGTTACATCCATACTGGACTTTGAGGCTTACCTGTTTGTTAAGGAGGATGTAGATCATTGGGTTGTAGACTGTGGAGGCTTTAGACATACAGGAGGGTATGGTGGCCAGTCTCAGGTCAAACGACTGGCCGCGGTTGTTGACAACCCAAAGTGCAAAAATGGCGTAGGGAGCCCAGCAAAATAGGAAGCCCAGCACCATGACGACCACCATCCTGGTCACCTCCCTTTCTGCCTTCTGGGTGGAGGCAGACTCAGCTTGGGCCTTTGCCGCCTGTTGATGAAGAAGCAGATAAAAGTGGAAGGTCTGTTGGACACACTCACACATCACATATGAAATCTGTAGAACACACAAATGGAAAACCTGAAATGTATTGCCTACCGATTTCAGCATTAAGAGCAGCTGTGAGTAGCAGAACACAATGGTAGTGAAGGGAAAAGCAAAGCAGAAACCGAACAGGAAATACACATAGGACTCATTGTTGTACTTGTTGTTGGTTGTGTACCAGTCTGGTCCACAGGAGCATTGCATGCCCTCTGGGATATACCTGCAGAGACAGTAAACAAAGTAAAGGGTGTGGTGGGTTTTACTCCACAATTTGGTGCAGGGGGATAAATAACACTTAATATTCTAACAAGAACTCCAAGAGTCTAATAAAGATTTGAATATAGAGAAAGTCAGCTGCTGAAGAAGTGTTATTTTCTAAGAATTATTAGTCTTCTAGACTAGTTTGTTTTTCAAATGAATATATCTGTTGTGTGTTTTGTCTGTATACTGACCTACTCCAACCAAACAGAGGAGGAGTTGAGGCAATCAAGGCAAAGACCCAAGTCGCTGCACAGCAAGCTATAGCATGGTGCGACTTGAAGGCAAAGTTCCCAAGTGGCTTACAGACAACAAGCCATCTCTCAAACGCTATCACAGCCAGAGACCACAGACTCACCATACCTGCAACGGGACAGAAAAATGATACATGTGTTTACTGTTCACTCACTGTCATGAAACGTATCATATTGCACATTTGTTGTACAAACTCAGTTATACTAAATTGTCGGTTTCGTATTCTTTTAAATAGTATCTTCCAGGTTTAAATCACAGAGCACTCCTTCCTTCCTCTGCTGTTTCTTTAAGGTATTGTGGTCAGATTTACAATCTTACCTATGATCATTTTATTTGGCTGTCACATGTTGATTCAATAAATGAAACGATTACACTTGTATTAAATCTAAATGAAATCAAAGTTGGGTTTGCTGTGTTTTATAAAAATATCCATGGCAATATATATCTGCCAGACGTTACAAAATATATTAACAAAGATTAGTATACACAAAGCCTTTTCCTTTATTGTCATTTAAATATTTTGAACTTATTTGATTTGTGAAGCTCCTCACCCCCCAAGGTTGCTGTAAATCCTTCAATCTTGCAGCCGGTTGTTCCAACAGCCATGTATCTGAAGGCGAAGCAGTAGAAGCAGGTGGACGACCCCACACTGGCAACGAGGAGGTTTGCCACTGCCAAGTTCACCAGGATGTAGTTCAGATGAGACCGGAGTTTCTTATATTGAACAGTACATGCGATAGTGAGGACATTAATAGCTGTTCCAGTCACAAATAGGAAGAACATAAAAAATGACATTGCATAAAAGACACCTAGGTGCCCCAAGTGATCCTGTGGAACAAGGAATGGGCTCAGTGAAGTGATATTGTTGGTATCCAGAGTGATGGGAATAAAGAAGTCCTCTGGGAGCTCCATTTGGCGATGTCCCCTCATTGTTGTCTGTTGGAAAGTAAAATAAAATTTGGAGCACTCTTCAAAAAGAGTTTAAAATGGTTTTATTAGAAATCTACAAACGATTTCCATCTAATTCAAAATGAAACCGAGGAACTTGTTTCGTGCTGTCCTCCGACAGTCTCTTTTCAATGGGACATTAACCTGCATTTATAGGAGACTTAAATATTGCTTAGGCTCAACTTAATTGGCTCAAGGGTGGGATTTAAAGCTTTTGTTCGCTTCCCACACATGATTGCTCAAGGAACGAGGAAGGGATTTAAAGCTTAAGTACACATCCCATACACACTTGTACGTACATGATGAACTCCCAAAGCAACAATCACCACCTTGGAGATAAGTATCAAACTGGGCATGGAACAGCTCATTAAATCCTATTGTCTAATAGGCCTGTGTTAGTGGACTACAGTACATAATCTGATCATCTGTGATGTTCATGGGGTCAATTGAATGCATCTGGACCTTTGTAATCCCGGTGATCCCCACAGGCTTTAAGTCATGTATCTTGGCGCATTATTAACATTTCCAAATAAACACTGTAATTGTTTGTCAAAGGAGTTCAGTGGACTTGAAAGTGCGAGTAATGCAACACAGAAACTTTAAAGGTGACAGCTAAAACAATGAACGAATACTGTGAAAAGAAACAGCTAAGGGACCACTGAAAAAGTTTGTTGCCCTCAGACGAACCATTGTTTTGTGTCCTTTTTGCCCTTGTAGGTGCACCTGGTCTCTCCCCCACACCCTTCCACACAGACTTCCATCCGACCTGATTTCAGGCCAATCCAATCACTTCCACGAGGCCGATTAAACTATGATGACTGACTGCTATATGTCATTAGGTCAGTAATGTCTGAAGTAAAAATAAATTAGCTTCTTGTGTGACGTTGGTTCAGTATGCCAGGTGTCTATGATACACCATCACAGATGTTAGGAGTAAACTTGTAGGACTGTCTGACTGAATGTTTATTTGTTTGACTGATTAGATAGCAGAAGAAACTCAAACTTTAATGAAAGAGATCAGAATACCACTAGAGCAACATCAACTAACACACTGTGATGTGGAATAATTAACAAAAGTACACATCACATTTTAAATGTAGCCTTGTATCACATCGAGTTTGATCCAGCACGTTGTTTGGAATCAGATTTTCCAGTCATCATTAGTGTGTCAACTAATAATGTAATTCATTGTGTTTGTAGAGATTTTTTAATGCTATTACAATGACATGATTATTGTAATGTAAAGATGGCGCTGTTGTGGGACATACTTCAATCATTACAAATCATTAAAAATAACAAAAAAAAATAACTATTGACTTCCTCATTCTGTGCTTCACCAGTCTTTTGTATTATTGTCTGTTAGAAGCTCGGAGGATTTCACTTCATGGAAGTGATGCCAAATGCTAAATTAATGTACGTTATACAACAGAAGGAGCTGCTTGACTGAGATAAAAAATTACAATTACAAATAACAAGTACAAATAAAGGAGAGTCAACATCTTTTTTGAACTAACACAAAGAGCTGTGACTGTTCAACAACAGTGAAAACTCGATTATAAAGCCTTAAAGATGTCATGCTTAAACATTGCAGTTGAGATTTTGACCATAGATTTTTGTCGCCTTTGAAATATAGAATATTTAAAACCTATGTCTTTGAAAGACAACTACCTTGTTCAGATTGAAGAAATCAGTAAGGATCCATTGAGCCTTTTGTAACCTCTTTGTATGTTGTTGTTTATGGTGACATATGTGATCTGATTGTTGAAGATGACGCACATCACACAAGAGCCTCACTATATTTGGCTCAAAAGAAGAAATTCAAGATTCACGTCTTTTGTAAGAGAAAAAATGGAATCAAGGCAAACAAACACTCACACCAATACTTTGTATTTGTGTCCAAGTGCACACAGTGCTGTTTGAGATACTTATTATCACTTGTTCTTAACATCAAAACCTGGTTTAACAGGTTAATCCTACTTCCTAATAAGGAGCTCAGCCATCCAATCTGGTTTCCAATGACACTAAATCGGATAATCTCATGTGTTTAGCCTTTTGTAATCCGCTCTCCTGGTTTAACTCAAGCTGTGTGTTACCTTTTGGGCATTTTGCTTCCTTTCCTGAGCTTTAAAAGCACATAAGACATCGAGAACAATATTTTACATGAATTGTTCACAGCACAGTCACTTTGTCCTTCTAACGCTCAGTGAAATGAAGGACTTTATACACGTTCTATAAGATGAGGCAGCTGATATTGCAGAAGACTAAAATGCACTATGCTCTGTGTGTACGTAATTACATTAGGGTTTTGTGTGTGTTTGTTTGTGTGTGTGTGTGTGTGTGTGTGTGTGTGTGTGTGTGTGTGTGTGTGTGTGTGTGTGTGTGTGTGTGTGTGTGTGTGAGTGTGTGTGCAACACCAAGCTATGTTTTGACCACAGGATTTTTGTCTCACCACCAAGTGCTGTTGGTGTATTAGCCCGGTCAGAAGTATCTGGATGTAAAGGAGCCGCAGGAGGTGAAGGAGGCTACATCAACATAGGACGGTTAGCCGACGTCGAGTTCATCGTTGGTTTTTCAGGTGGGACCAAAGCTTCTTGTATTTGGTAGTTCATGAATTTGAAAGCACATTGATGCCATTGATCACTGTAAATATAACAACCACACATCGTTGCTAGACAGATTGAGTCATCAGGAAGTTCATAATGTTGCCCAAATCTAGAGGGTAGGGGATCTGATATTTCTTGTGAAGTTTCAGAACACTGCTGTGCTAGCTGTTGCTATGCCACATGAATAGAAAAAAAACCTAAATTTGCTTTTCATCCTCCAAGTGGAGGACGCTTTTTCTGACAGTAACAGCTGATTGTGAGGATGGAATTTCTCTTATGTGCATCAATCTGAATACATTTGCCAGGACAGAAGTATTCCTTTTCACTTAACTTATTTACTTCATTATCAACATAGCAAAACACAGGGAACTCTTCTGCAAAATAGTTGTGTAACTTGTGCTTCTGTAAACAGCAATTGAAAGCAAAAAGTTCAGGGAATGTATTAACAAAATGTAAGTGCTTTCACATCTTAGATTTACACAAAATTTGGCACTGATGTTAGACAGTGGAATACAGTTAACTTAATTTGAGCATGATTTTCTAACTGACAACTTAATAATAAGAATCTTTAAATAATTAATTGCATGAATTTTTCAGCCAAAGAAACATCTGGGAAGAATGACATCTAACACTGCAGCGATAAATAAAAAGATGACAGAAGAGAATACAAGAAGGTTAGGATATCAAGCCTTACAGAAATATTTAAAACTGCTCATATTTATAAATCAATTTGGACATAAATCATGTTATATCATAAATAAATCATGGACAAATAATGTTGTGTATTAGAGAAACATTATATGTTTAGCTTTGAAAGCTTCGCTGGCCACGCAGTCTCAGATTCATTTTGAAATGTTTGCATTGTCTGTCCCCTGTGTGATTATCAGGACTCTCTAGCAGGGTCAACACACAGGCTTCAGTAACTGTTGCGTTCTAATATGCAAAACCTAATTTGGACAATCAGCATTCTTAGTTATAGGAGCAAAACTGAGCTGAACATGCAGCACAAGTTTAATGTTTTTAACAAAGGTATTAAGTACGGTGGCTGTGAAGTGTAAAGCAAAATTAAAAAGTGTGAAACACTTTTACAAAATTTGAGACAAATTTATAATTTGAAAACATATTTTAAATTTTATAAAACAAAATTACAAAACCTAACCCTAACCTACTTTACCAAGGACAAAACACGTTTACATTTTATTCTACAATTCATACAGCAGACGCTTTGATCCAAAGCGAGTAAGAACAACACAAGCAAGGATCTAGAAAGAGGAAACAATGTCAGTAAGTGCCAACAATCAGCTAACATTTTATAAAACAAATTTACAAGATGTGAAACACTTTTACAAGCGCTGAGACAAATTTACAAGGGACACGGAATACACGGAAAGACTTGACGGACTGTGATTCGGAGTTTGTGGTGGCAGAAAGTTATTTAACTCCTCTTATGTTTTAACTTTGTAATTTCTTATCTTACTTACTGTGTCTATTTATGTGTTATATTTATATATACTTCTTATTTTTATTAATATTATAGTTTGTTTTTTTATCCTTTAACCACTTGTTTCTATTTCTTTTCCTGCTCTTACCTTCTTATTGCTGTTATCTTTTGATTTGCTTTTAGCTCTTTTAGTTTCTTACATCTTTTTAAATCTTTGGTTCCTCTTGGTCTCAGCTCGTGTTGTTGGGTTCTTGTGTTGCCTGGGTTCTTATAATGGTTCTTGTGATGGTCGGGTTATATATGTCTGTTGGGTATCGTGCACTTTGGGTTCTTTTCTGTTGAATTGTATTTAATTATTTTGCATTTGTTATGTTCTTGCTGTTGTTTATGTTCTTCTGTGTTTAGTTTGCTTTATTCTTGTTTTTGCTGTTTGTCAAAGCACTTTGTAAACCTGTGTTTTTACGTAAAAGGTGCTATATAAATAAAGTTATTATTATTATTATTATTATTATTATTATCATTATAAAGATGTTTTTCCTGTTTTGTGGAACTCATTTGAGCCTGATTACTCAGTATTGCTTTTCCTGTGGACGGTCTCTCGAAACTTTTGAAGTATCCAGCATCTCGGAGGTCTGCAAATAACTCCATCCAGAACTGAGACCTAAAGACATAATAATCTTATAAGAATATAATCTTATGTGTATACATATATGACTAACATAAAGATTTATAAAATAATTAAAATTAATTTATCCGCCTAGTCTTTCCGCCAAAACAAACGAAATGACCCCTCACTCAATCACTTCATTCATTTGGTACATTCCCTTTCTGTCATTTGTAAATTTCTTTGGGGACTGGTTAAAGTGTTCTGCCACTTGTAAATTTGTCTCAGTGCTTGTAAAACTGTTACACATCTTGTCAATTTGTTCTGTAAAATGGAAATGTGTTTTGTCCTTGGTAAAAGTGTTTTGGTTTTGTAATTTTGTTTTATAAAATGTAAAAATGCTTTTCAAAATGTACATGTGTCTTAAATTTTGTGTCTTAAAATTACCAAGTGTGAAACACTTGGTAATTTTGCTTTGCACTTCCCAGCCACCGTAATTAAGTCATGGCTAAAAGAGAAACAACATTGTTCCATCACATAAAACACAAGCTCACATATCTACTTATACGGCCGTCTTTTGGACTTGTATTTATATCTGCACAACTGCACTGTATTCATAACCATACTTTTTCTTAGGGTATTTCATCTGTAACTTCTAAAAGCCTCCCGTGGACAGGTGTTGCAAATAAGCTTTTTTTTTTACATACTTCATTTACGTATTAAACACTTAGAGCAGTGCATCTGGGATGTGTGCATGTTCAAATGTTACTGCATCAATGTTGTTGTATGTCCATGTTAAATAAACAAATAGGTCAAATAAAAATCTATGAATAAATTGTCATGTGTGTTCTTATTGGTGGATTTGGAGTTTGATCTACGTCACCTGCAGTACACATGTCAATGTGTCCTTGGACAAAACCCTGATCAACAAACTGCTGTAAAAAGCCATTGAGTGAATGTGAAAATGTGTTAATGTGATGTGATTTGATGGTTAGCTTGGATTTAGCATAACAGCCTCTGCCATCAGTGTGTTAATGTGTGTGTGAAAGTGTGAATGCTGCATGTATCGTGTATAATGCTATAAGTTTAGTCACACTCTGTATTCTCTGTCAGAGTTCACACATGAAGGAGTCTAGTGCCTCTGTGCCCGAGACGCTTCAGTTGGATCCTATCCAGACAGGAGGAAGTAATTGTTTTGTAACCAGCTAATCCCACAGAGCTATTATGACCGCTAAACACATTAAATTGGAACAGAGGTATCCTGTTTTCTCTTAGCATTATGATGGATGATCTTGTACCTTCATTATCCTATCAGGATTAAGAAGGATTACATTAAGTGGAGCATGGATCGCAGCACAAACAGAGGATTTCCATTATGGTTGAATGTTTGTTTATTACAATCAAGTTTGGAAAGCCTAAATCAAAATTTTAAATAATGAAAATATTCAGCAAAACTATTCAAACTTAACAGAAAGTTTCACAGAGTTTGTGTGTGTTACAAAAATAGTTGAAAAAAAGACCATTACATTATTGTATAAATCTTTCAGCAGGTTAATTGGGCTTTGCATAATGACGCCATCCCCAAAAGCTTAAGAGGACAATCAATTAGGATAATTGGCATTTAGAATAAGAGACTAAGAAAAGAATGGGTTTACAGAATAGCTGGCATGAAAGCTTGTTATCTTATCATACACACACTGTCATTTGGTTTATGCGACACACTAGTGAATCCTGCTTCATCGTCACAATGCCAGGAGCGCAGCAAACCTTGTGCAGCACCTGCTAACATCAGTCACCTCGAGAAAGGTAAGTCGTGTAGAGTTTGGGTCAAATATCACAGTTGTCATTAAAAAAAATCCATTGTCTTTTCTTTTTCAGACAGGTGCTTGTGACAGCTCTGTATCCACAAGAGGACTGGAAACAGCTGATGGTAGTTTGTCGATAAGAGTCTGGACTTGATCTTTAGATTTTGTGACCCGAGTAAATTCGGAACGGGAGCATTTACAATTTTCAATAGAAAACTTCCAGGTTGATTTCAGTTGTCTCATACGCCCAACTGGGCTACACACAAAGGCATCTTCTCTCTCTCTCTCTCTCTCTCTCTCTAGCGCTGTTCGTCTCTCTGTCTCTCTCCCTCAATTCAATTCAAGAGACAGATAGATAGACAGATAGATAGACAGATAGATAGATAGATAGATAGATTTACTTTATTGATCCCAAACTGGGAAATTGTGGTGTTACAGCAGCAGGTTATCAGAGCAAGTAAAAACAATGTTATTAAATACAAAGTAAATAAGCACTAAACATACAACAATAAGAATAAGAAATATATACATCCAGGATTTAACTTAACATTACTTCTAGTCTAACATATGAGCTTTAGAGGCATGACTGTGTAAATATATAATCTGCATCATCAATAAACACGAGCTCTAGCATCCCAAATGGAGGTCTGCAGATAGTTCTGCCATATTTCTTAAATAAAAGTGGGGGGGGAGACAGATAAAAAAAAAGGGGCATGCCTGCTGTTGCCATGGGGATTTCAGACGCTACCTGTCAGGCGGCTTCGTATGCCCAGCTTGAGACATACCCCAGTAAACATTTACTGCATGGATAGAAAATTAAAGTTAGTGAATCAACATAACCAGATGGATGTGATAGCATTTAGAGCACTTTTCTTATCTGACTGATACACTATAGCCTGCTGTGACAGTTGGGTGAAACCAGACGGCCTATAGCCTTCCATATAAACCTCCACCTCCTGCTGCCATAATCCTTTCTTCTGTCGCTTGTGAATCTTTTTATCAGATCTCTTAAGGCTGACAAAGGTAAATTCTCCAGTAGCGTCTTAATACTCTTACTGTGTTAACCACTACTGACCACTCAGATCAGTATGGAAGATCAAGACGTCTGAGCTCCATTGATCTGTGTGGGTGTTCACATGCATGTCCTCAGTCATTTAAGACCGGTGAGTTCAGCTATTTAAATGAAAATAAATTGTATAGATTTCATGCTTAAGTTGATATCAAGAGTTTATAAGCAATGTAAAACATGCAAGTCTGACATCAAGTCAAATCCATCATAATGGGAATAAATGTTTGTTTCATAATAACTCTTTGAATGATTTAGAGTAGCCTATGTCAAGTATAGTGAAATAGCTAAATGTGTGCTGTTTTCTATATGGACATTGTTTTTCTTGGAATCATTTTCTTTTCTTGGAATCACTTTCTTAAGACTTATAGCCTATAAGTCCCCAATCCGTTAAGGTCTACCAACACATCCAAATAAAGCCCCTTCATTAAGCGAGAAGCAAAATGCTCTCACATCCTGCTCCTTCTGATCTCTTCTTAAAACAAAACAACTTTGAGCAGTCTTTTTTATCAAATTAAAAGTTCTATCATCTCATCATCTCGTCTCATCAAAAAATTAAATGCTAACACAAACATTATATAAGGCTCCATGAGGGAAAATGGTTATGCCTGAAGAATGGTTGTAAGTTTGAATTTTCTGTGTAGTATTTTGGTGGAGAGGGTATGCACAACGTTTTATTCGTAGGCTAAATAACAATAGCCTAATGTAGCCTACCTTTTCTCTCTGAAAAAACAGCTACAGTTAGCCTAACTTCACAATAACACTTCACATTAAATGAAGCATAACTTTGGTTTATAGAATAGCCTACTTGTACTTTTGAAACTTTGTATCATTTATTTTTTTGCTTTGGTATTCTAATGCTAAGAATTTTAATTTAATGGACAATTCTGAGTAGGCCTACTTCTGCCACCAGTGGTGTAATCCTACTGTAATGGTGCTAGGAAACGTGTTCAATTAAATTAAATCATGAACCCAAGAAAAGAACCTTCCAACAAACAATTGATAGGCTACGTCATTTGATTCACCGACCTCACAATTGATGAACTAAACTTACAAGGCATAGCCTCGTTTCAAAAATATTTTTAAACATCTTCCTTTCTTTCCTCCCTGACCATTGTTTATTTACAACTGTATAGGTCACCTCTGGTGTAATCTCCGCCTTATGTTGACTGTAATAGGTGGCTCTCTTACCTATTATATGGCAGTAGTCTTTGTTCCTGCATCTCGCTTGTCTGAGCGCACCTGAATGCAGCATGCTTACAGCGCATCCCCTGAACTCCAGAGAGCTGTGTCCTGACAAGTTTGAGGTCAATTAGGATTAGAGTGCTAGTGGACTTTTATAGTTGTGTGTGCGGCTTTGAGACACGTGAGTTAATTAGTGTTGCATATTTCTGTTGTTTTTTAAAAATCTGAATAAAGTAGCATGCATTTATTTCATAGTTTATGTGAAAATGAATCTCTTATTGTGTTGCAATGACTTGTTGACTTTTGTTAAGACTGAAGTCCTTGTAATTAGTCATTTGACTGACAATTGAATAGTTATGCTTATAGCTGTTTCTGTATATGCTAACATTCGGTCGACATCCTGAGGTGATTGCTGCCACCCTTTTTGGATCCATAATTCCTCTTAGGCTTCAATTTGTGTCATATGACTGTGGAATTTGTAACCTTTTTTTTCTCTCCTTGTATTTTGACTTCCTGAAAAATAGACTTTCTTTGAACATCTGAGTGAACTTGACATTCCCTCCTTATTAGAAAATGATAAATATCAGCTTGACCACGCATTGGAAGACCATGAAATTCGAGAAGGTATGTCCCACATGAAAGGT
Organism: Labrus mixtus; assembly: GCF_963584025.1. Classification (NCBI taxonomy): domain Eukaryota; kingdom Metazoa; phylum Chordata; class Actinopteri; order Labriformes; family Labridae; genus Labrus; species Labrus mixtus. Next base: position 7,636,435 of record NC_083618.1, on the reverse strand, counting down.
GGAAAATCTGCAGGTCGGAAAGACTTCGAACAGATAGGCCTACATATAAATTGTTTAAGACTAAATTGGTAGGTCCACTGAAACATATGTATGAAGAGTCCTTCCAAAAAGGCTATTTACCTCCCAAGAAGTGCATTAATTTTATTGATCTTAAACCAGATAAGTCACCCTTTAAATGTGAATCTTTTAGACCTATATCTCATTTGAATTCAGATGCTAAGATATGAGCTAAAAATCTTTGCATTAAGGCTGGTTAATGTCTGTCATCTGTTAGGAATAGATAGGGGTGGCTGTGGCTCAGTTGCTAGAGTCGGTCGTCTCTCAACCGGAAGGTTGAGGGTTTGATCCCCAGCTCCTGCAACAACATGTCTGATCTTGGGCAAGACACTTAACCCCGAATATCTCCTGCTGCTTCATGAGTTTATGTGTGTAAGAATGGGATGAGTTACTACAGATGGTCACTTTATAAAGCAACCTCTACCATCAGTGTGTGAATGGATGTGAATGTGGAGGTGTGATCTGCAGTGTAAAAGCGCTTTGAGTAGTCAGAAGACTAGAAAAGCGCTACAAAGCTCAAGTCCATTTACCATTTGATAAAAAATGTCAAACTCCAGACCAGTGGCAGAGGTTGTGACCCATTATGTTGCCGTTAGATACCATTCAACTATTAGAGGAATTAAAATAGCTGATGTAGAACATTGCATAGCTCTACGCAGATGATACATTACTTTTTCTGTCTGGTGTAGTGCAGGGTATATGCAGGTATACGGAGTATACCAACTTATTTTTCAGTCTCCATAGGGTATACCCTAATCCCCCTCTGATTCACAATATTCAGTAGTAGGCCGCAATTATTTTTCCTTAGGATGGTAAAGGGACTAGTCTGATTGGCAGTTTAAGGTATAACACCTGATCTGCTTTTGTGATTTATGTTCATTTCAAAACAATCCCTGCTCCCTTAAGTCTAATCAAGCAGCGGAAGTTGAGTGTTTATGTGTAAATACAAAAGGCCCTTTTTAAGTTAATAAAAAATGCAAAATGAGTCTTACATGTTACTGTTTATAACAGAGACCGTTTATGCTCTGCTGGCCCCTCCGAAAAAATAAGAGTATACCCACTTCTTCAGGCACCACTCCACCACTGATTGAAGTGTAACTTAAAGTAATTTAAAGGTTAAGTTATGTAATGGGTTCTATTTTGGTGTTTTGGGTTATGATATCATTTATTGTAAGGGATATATTGAGTAGGGGGATAGCTGGTCACATGGGTGGGGATGTTGTGTTGATTTAACTCACCTGTTCACATTTGGTTCTCAATGGAAGAGAGAGGGTGAGCTGGGTCGTATTTTTTGTTGACCGCTATTTTCTTTTGCCCATTGTGATTACTTTGATTATGTGTCAATGCACGTTATCATGGATAATCTTTTTCAATTATAAAAAGTAAAACATATTTTAATATCTCAGTCTTTTTTTAGGTATGGTATAGGCCCAACTTCAGCCACTCAGCGGCTTCATTGTTCCGGATAGTCGCTACAAGGACTTATATATCTCCATTTAAAATAATGTAAGATGCAAAGTATTAAGATTAATTTCCCATGTAATTTCTAAACCCATTCCTCTGTGTCCCAAACTCTGCATCTTTGACTTGTACCCTAAATATTTAAGTTTGGTAAAACATGAAACTATATATTGGTTCACCTCTGCTTAATTAATACCAATCGTCTGATTGCTTTGTATGGGGAAAACATGTTGTGCCCCCATATCAGCATCTGATTTAAAGAATGAAAGAATTGCCATTTTACATTAATATTTTCTTCTTTTTTTTTTACTCTGCATAATGAATTTACTGTAATGCATTTGTAATGAAAAAAGCTGGCTGTTATAACCATGATCAACAAATAAAGGACACAGCTTGCTCTTAATGCGCAATTGTTTATATACTTGCTGTACTTTGTACTGTATTATATGAAGTAATATAGCTCCTACTTATTTCCCTTCTTTCATGAGAGATGGATTGGTTTGGGACGATGGAGAGGTGTATACAATGTTTGTCAAATTATGTATGCCCCCTTGATTTATTTTCTTTAAATGCACAAAAAATACAAGATTATTTTTACATTAAGTCATTCAATTCTATTTTTTTAACAAAGTGACCATGTATTAAAATGGCAGATACTGAGGCAGAAGAATTAGTGCATGTATTTGTAAAGTTCCAGTGTTGGAAAAAGTACTTTAAAACCACACTGACTAAAGGTAAAGATACCTCACTGTAAAAGTATGCAGCTTAAATCAAAAGTCACCCTAAATAAAATTACTTAAAGTAGCCAATTACAGGGGCGGTCCATATTGTTAATGTTTGGTCACGTCTTAGTGATCTGTTGATTTTAAGTTGTAAGATGTCATGACAGTCACTAGGTTATTGTGGACCCCAGGAAGAATCTGAGATCCTAAACTAGAGAGTGCAAATGATTAAAAAAGACACAGCATGATGATTCACAAAACACACTCAAAGGGTTAAATGCAGCCTCTAGCGCTACAGAGCACGCAGTCTCTCTATGCGTTTGTGCACCAGTGCAGTGCGCACAGAGACGCACAGGCACGCAGAGAGGCTGAGCAGTTATGCAGTCATTTGGGGGATAATGTCCCCCAATATTAAAATCTGCTTCATTACAAAAATTCACAAGCACTAGCAACACTGGCGCTAACAGCCTCGCACAGGTAACAGTTTTCAGCTGGTGATTGCGCTACAGTAGACTATTTATAAGAGCTATAAAACCCACCTATCTAAGTCTGTAAATATGACTTTAACATTACTTTCAAAAATATACCCAGGGTTAAGTCAGTCCGGGGCTGTAGACACTTCACCCATGTCTTTTTTGGATCTGTTATGCATGATAAAGATGAGGAGTGTTGCTTTATCTTGGGGTTTTCCTTTCCTTGCGTTGTCCTTCAGGGAGGAATATTTTTATTTAGGCTATATTTAATGTGTGAAAAAAAATGTTTTTGACGTGTGGTGCTTAACCTAAGTGAACACATTCAGGCCATATTGTCATTCAGTTAACTGAACGCACTGTTTGTTATTCTAAACGTTTAATGTGAATGGTCAGAAATCCAGCGGGAGCGGGATTAACACACCCTCGCTCTTTCAAAACAAGTCACGGAATATCCAGCCTTCCCCAGCCATGTCTTCAGAGCGTGACACCACGGTTGTCCTCTCATCTCAGATCCACCCTCCAGACAGCTGACTGAGATGCAGACGCAACGCAAACCTCTAATGAACAAAACAATGTGGTTGTCTTGTGTCTGTGTACCTTCATTTGTTCATTTCGTTAATTAATTTTAACACCATATTGCCTACTTTACTGCGGTCACGCCATCCGCACTTCGGAGATCGACAGTCGCGCTGTCCGCGCTTGAAAATCGATTGCGCGTCTACTCCCCTTTTTGCGGTAGAGTGAATTGAGGTGCGTTCATGTGCATTTAGTAAATAATGAGTGCTTAATCCAAATTGCAACGATGCCTACGAACGGGGATGGCTTCATTCATTTTTTATTTTCCGTTGTTACGATGCATAGCCTACATTTCTAATTAAGTTCTCAGTGTTTTTCAAACAGATTTGATTAACTAAAAGGTTACTGTGTGGACAATAATATTCATTAAACAATCTAATCAAATGATTACAAGCAAAGTCCATAGAAAAACGTGTTAAATACATCTTCAATGACACATGCAGTCACATACAAGTCAATTTAGGCCTACGTTAAAATAGATGATTAATTCAAGCCGATCATATCTGAATTGTGGCGTTCATTCTAAAAGCATTAATGTTAAATCAAATTGTTGTCTACAAGGTCCACCGTATAATGGTCAAGCTTATTCCTCAGGTACATTTTTGGTGATATGTAGAAAATGTATTGCAAAAGTTTTGAAAAATGTGATCACTAAAAGCCAAATATACCTGAATTACTTAAAGTGCAGATATCAGAACAGACCTAAAAAAAATTCCTCATCATCAGATTGCATCAAATCTGTGTAAGGACCTTCTTCACTTACCTCTGTGATGACAATCAAGTACATTTACTGAATATTTATTTAATAATTTGATGAAAAAGTAAGGCTTAATACAAGGTGGCTTAATGTTCTGATATTAAAACATTCATAAAAATTCAAAATCAAATTGTTATCACAAATTCCACTATGTCATTGTTGAGCTCATCCTCACGTACCTCTGGTGATCATCAAGTAAATTTACTGTAGCATTATTTAATAATCACATGATGAAGTCAGGCTTATTGCACCCCAGTCGCTAAAAAATCAGATATTTATAAATTAATTAAAGAAATTGTTATCAGCAAATTCCACCATATAAGTGTTGAGCACATCCTCAGGTACTTATGTGGTGATGATCAAGTCAATTTACTGTAGCATTATTAAATTATAACATGATAAAGTCAGCAATAATACACAGCAGTCGCTAAAAATAGGAGACTGAGGATGTGCTCAACGCTTAAATGGTGGACTTAGCTGATGAAAAAAAATATATATTGTTTTTAAATTAATTACAAGTACTTTCTTGTTTGTGAACAGACTGGACCAATGAACACATAAATGAGGTCAGGCCATGCCCTCTCGCCCATCCACTTCCCTGCAGCTGCGAGTACACGCCCCCATGCGTGAGCGCGCATAAACTACACAGGCCCACAGGGAGAGATAGGGTCATGTCCTCATGGCGGAAAAACACACAATTCAGTCTCTTCTGGTTTTTCCAACACCTCCATTAGTGTAAGAGGTCAGACCCTGAAGCACTATACGCCTAAACTAAAAATGTCGACTTATAAATTCTAAATAGCCTACAGATTGCAGGCTCTCTACTGTTTAACAGTCGCCTATAGGCAATTACTGTGGGATTACTGTTTATATGCGCTCCTTTCAGACGGTAATAATAATAATAATACTATGGACTAATGAAACTAGGTAACTACTGGTACATGCTGGAATTATTAGACTTAGACTTTCTTTATTGTCATTCAAACTTGTACTTTACAGTGCAGATAAGAACGAAATTTCGTTGCATTTGACTCGTTGTAGTTCAGGATAAAAAACAGCAGCAAGTATTTACATAGAAAAATAAGGTGCAGATATAAATAGATATAAAAAGAAAAGCTATGGGTAAAAATTACTATACAGATAAATATATTGCACATTTGTGATGTATGTCATATTGTATTTTACAGTCCAGTGAGGTAGTCCTGTGTGGGGGTTTGAGGGGGAATGGAGGGATTATTTTTATTTTTTATTAGGCTATGTAGGCCTATATTAGCCTACTTAAATTGTAAATAAAGTGTCCAGTGCATAACAGCAAAATACGAAAAGATCCTGGGGGAGAAACCCGCAGACCCACTGAAGTCTGATCTCAGTCCTGGGACAGGGACGGAAAACGAATGTGTACATGATGGAAACAAAAATCCCCATTTGTCTCCCTGTTGTACTGAACTTTCAGGCCACAAACAATATGAAAAAAGAAAAACAATAAAAGTCTGACATCTAATGGACAAAAACTGTATTGCAGAGAAGGACAGCTGGACTCACTGTTCGAGGGGAAAAAGTATCAGATATAGAATCAGAATCGGTTTTTATTGCTAAGTAGCCTATATTTGCACACACAATGAATTTGACTTGGTGTGTTGGTGCAAAACAGTTGACAAAAGAAATAAGGCAAAAATAGCAAGAACTTACATAAAATAAAATATCAGAAGCTATTAATATAATGAGTGTAACAAATATAAAAACACAAAATGTACAAAAGGTGCAGTATTCAAGGTCCAGTGACAGTATGACACATTGTGCAGTATACTGTGGGAATATTCTTAATATCCGCTATAGATGGATTTATTTTTATTGAATCACATACATTACTAAACAAGAGCTTTATTACATATCATATCCCTCTTTGCTCTTAATGAAGTCCATGGCCTCCTACTTGATTTGCTATATTAGCATTTAGGCCTAGTGCTTTGTTCAATGTAAAATCATCACAAACCACATGAGTCAAGTTTCCAGGATGACTTGTACGCATATAGGCCTAATCTAGTGGGGTTACAAGGTTTAGTTTCACATCTGAAAGAAAGTCTTCATGTCAAATGTCGGCTAAGGTATGTTTGCAAAATAACAGCATCCTCATAAGAGATCTGCATAAAATAAAAAGCACTTCTTAAGTGAGAGACATCCATTTCAATTCGGCATCAGGCTACACTCAGACCTGCCAAAACATTGATATTTCAGAAAATACATTTAGATTGAAATGTCATTTATATTTTATAATTTAAACGTATCAGAAAAGTGATTTTCGATTTTAAAAAAACCCCAAAAAACAGGATATATGTAGCCCAAGTCTGATTTTAGGGGAATACATCAGGGGGTTTCATCGATGTGGAAGGTATTACAATATGCAGCAAGGAAAAAACTGTTTCAGTGAGCGCGCTCATGGTAAATGTGGGCGTGGCATCTTTAAAATATATATATTTAACCACTTACTCTGTACATTTGTGCTTAAACACTATTAACAAGCACGTATGGGCATATCTTAATAGGTTATGGAATGAATTAAAGCTGCATCATCATATATATTAATATAGAAGGGGTTCCGGCACAGATGTCGCCATCTTTAGTAAGGGACAATAAGCCTAGTGAAATAACACAACTTGTTGTTATTCCGTGAAACTTGCTAAATGTTTATTTTGTGTAGGTTTCACGTGTTCTTTGAGGCACTTTAATAAACAAGGAACTCCTCACCTATTCATAATAAAAAATAACGGAAATAGTTTCTGCGTTTCTGTGTGAAACGCTAAGTGAGCGGGTCTTTGTCGCCATGTTTACTTTGGGTGACGCCAGCTCTCTTCCATTTTCCTCCGCCTCTGGTTGTCAAGAAGATGGCAGCTTCCAGGCAGGCATGAGAGGAAATACTTCTTCGCAAATCGAATGAATTTGGATTATTATCATAAGATAAGCCCTCGAATAAGTGCTTTTGCAACTACTGCATCGAAATAGGTAAGCAGAATTTTGAAATAGGTCCGCCTTTTGAGGTTTGTTGTGTTTTGTTGTGGCACTCCGTACGGCCATTTTTCTTGTGGGAGCTGTAGAAGTAGGCCGATCGTCGAAAAGATGGCTGCTTCCAGAGACGGCATGAAACATAATAACACACTATATGTGCAGTTAACTTGAGTTTGGTTGCGTTTTAAGATTGCTATTGCAACTGTATTAGTATCAGGTAACATATGCATGTGAAAATAATACGAAGTAACAGTGCATCTAATAGTAAACTTGGTCTATCCTGTAACAGAAGCTAACTCTGTTAGCCTGACCAGAATAGGTTTAACTACTAGCCGCCAGTGCTAACGAGGTCTAGCTTAGGGCATAATTCATTTCACGCTCCGGGTTTACCTCGTTTTTTTTGTTATTTCAATTGAATATTCGATGTGGCTAAACAGATGTGGGTTTTGATTGTGCTGCATCCACTGAAGAAGGTCACTATTTCCCCCCAATGTTGTGAAGTGCGATAGAGCGGCTGCAAAGAATGCTAAGTTGCTAGCTACAATATGGCGACTCCCAGAGAAGCATGAAAATAGCCGACTCTTGCTAACGCATTTAACCGTGGATTAACTCTTTGTTGAATCAGCTTATTTGTTTACTTAGTTGATCCTCTATTCGATTTTGAAATGGTGTCTCATTTTACATCCTCTCTCAGTCGGTGTTGTGTGGTAGCGACCATGTATATTTCAATTTCATTCGCTTCCGCCATTTTTCAGACTGGCAGCAGCGTTAGCGGGGGTTTGTTTGGTTACAAGATGGCTGCTTCCATGTACTGAATTCAATGGCTGGAAACAACTATATACAACATAGTTTGGGTGTTGGATTGATTTTGTATATTCAATGCACAACTTCAACTCAAATGCATGTAAATGACTTTGAACCAGGCTCGAGAGATTCTTATGTAAGATAATGGATACTATGAAGCTTTGTAGCTGCTACGTCCATAAACACAGTGGGACAAGTTAACCACGGGACATGACCCGATACCCCGTGTGTTTTAAGATATGTTTATAATAAGTATCAACAGACTCATTCACTTTTGGTTTTGATAGAAGTCATGTCTGCCCCTGGCTCCGCGGTGTCTGGGACCACAGTGTCGGTCCTGCAGCCCCGGTGGAAACGGGTCCTCGGATGGTCCGGTCCGGTTCCCCGGCCCAGACATGGACACAGAGCTGTGGCCATAAAGGAACTCATGGTTGTGTTCGGCGGTGGAAACGAAGGGATTGTGGACGAACTGCACGTATACAACACTGGTAAGATTAACTTTGTGTTTACTTGTCTGACATTTCTTTATATGCATTAAAAGTTTAAATTAATAAATATTACATGGCCTACTGGAATAAAATGCCACGCAATTGAAGATGGAGTCATTGCCTCAAAGTTATAATAGTTAAATTGTAAAGATCGATTCGTGATGTACTGAATTATCTATCGTTAAGGCCTCGACAGACCAAGCAGTTCCGTGTCTAAAGGGATTGGTCTCCATCTGCTGGAGGAAGAGTTTTATTGCATATGAAAAAGGCGGGCTAAAATAAAATGGATGATGCTAGTTGGTTTAGGAGTAATGTTTGCGACAGTTTCTTGTATACAAACAAATAAGAAAGGGAAAGTTTTGGCGAATGTGTTATTTATATCCATATCTTTAAATACCCTTTGCTGAATCTTCTCATATAAAAAATGATAGTTGCTGCTTAACAGATTAACAGCTATGTTAAAGTCTTTTATTTTTTATGACAAAGATTCTATCTCATTGTCTTTATTTATTTATTTTTATTCTTTTTTTTTTCCTAGCAACAAACCAGTGGTTTATCCCAGCAGTCCGAGGTGATATTCCTCCTGGTTGTGCTGCGTATGGGTTTGTTTGTGATGGCACAAGGTTGCTGGTGTTTGGTGGAATGGTTGAGTATGGAAAATACAGCAACGATCTCTATGAGCTACAGGTAACTAAGCTATAGAAAGACAAACTCAATCTGTTTTTTTTTTCTTTCAGTTTTACAATTTTTCATTTCTGTAAATATGTTTGTTTTTAACTTTTTACTATTTTTCCGTTTTTTCTCCTTTGCTGTAACAACTACATTTTCCCCAGTTAAGGTTTATCTTATCTTATGAAGTAATATTAATTTAGATAACGTTCTAAAACAAATATTTCATATTAATGGTAATTCATGAGTATGAGTATTGCAGTGTCCCACTGAATCACACTATAGTTGGTTGGATGGTTTTTAATGTATGTATTAATTGTGATTAACTTATAACATAGTTTGTAAACGTCTTAATCTGCTCATCTTACTTCCTTTCTCTTGTCATCGCACACACACATGAACCCACAATCATGCCTGCACTTCTCACACAGGGGGCTGGTCCCGTCTCGCCTCATTCTGTAACTTTGTATAATGTGTGATTTGACAATATTCACCAGCAGGGTAGAGAGACGCTCAAGCACATTACCTGCGTTTTGAAATGTTTCACTCAATATTCTGTGATCACATCAGAGGATTCACACTTAAAGCTTTTGATGATGAATCGTACGACACGCATCACAACAAACGTCGAGCTGCAGAGAAATATTTAAACAGCATGTGAAGGTGCTGTTTTAAAATGAGACGTAGCACCACAGAGGTTGCATAGCTCTCTCGCACGTGTGCAGCTCTCTCTCTCTCTCTCTATCTCTTTCTCTCTTGTGCAAGTGGTTTTTAATGGATAAACCAAAAAAAGTCAGGAAATATACGTGGGTGGCCAAACATATACCTGAATGTCCCGCCCAGGTATCGTCTATGTGTGCCAAACACTGGATGTTTATTTCATATGATTGTATTTACAGCTTATTCAAGCATTGGGCAGACAGCAAAGTTTTTACGGCACAAATAAAAAAGCCCAGAGTTACAAGTACCAAAAAGTGTCTTAATAGGCGTTCCTTATTTTAACTCATAGATAAGCAATGGGTTTATGATATGAAACAACAGAAGTTATTCTGGTCTGATAAATTGGGAGGGGTAAAAAACATGGCAATATTCTCCAACATGCAAAAGTTTCACTCTCTCCACCATGAATGAAGTTATAGTTAAATATGTTCAGTTTCTCGTTCTGGTGTAAAGCAAGAACTTTAAATCCTAATAGATATTCCGTTCACTTAAAAATGGAATAAATACAAATTACATAAATATGAATCAATGACAAATGTAATATAGGAAATATAGGAGTGTGTAAAGATGCAGCGATTGTGAAAATCGGGGCCTACACTGATGTTCTTTTTTTTTATTACTTCTTTTGGTCCCACAGTGCCAACTTCTTCTCTCATGTTTGACCCAACAGTTTGTCCTCTGCCAAACATCTTGTCTGAAACAGCAGTTGTATAAACTAGTTTGGCATAAATTAATTGAAACGACACAACAGATAAACAGTGGCCACAGACATCGGTTCATGCCACATTATTTTCATCATTATTTGCATCGCTGGGTTCAGGAGTATTGGTTACATATGTGTTTATAACTTGCATATCGCTTAAGTTACTTTGGACTTACATCCTTATAATCAGATTATAGGATCCAGACGGCGCTTAAACGTGATCTTTGAATCATTTAATAACTGAATTTATTGATGGACGGCGAGTATTAATCAACTTATCAGCAATACGGGTCAATGTAAATATCCAGGAATTAGCACAATAGCTAAATTTAATGTGTTGTCAATCTTTAGTCTGATCTGTTATTCTGCTTCTCCTACAACCTCATCAGTGAATAATATGTTGTTGAACATTGTTTGTTTTAGGCTAGCAGATGGGAATGGAAAAAGCTGAAGGCAAAAAACCCCAAGAATGGTCCCCCTCCTTGTCCTCGTCTTGGCCACAGTTTTTCCCTGGTTGGCAACAAATGCTACCTATTTGGTGGACTCGCCAATGACAGCGAGGACCCAAAAAACAACATTCCCAGGTATCAATATTTTTATCAGCAGGCAATAGTAGGGCTTACAGACGCACCAGTGCTATAGATTTAACTACAGCAAAAACACGAGTGTGAAATATGTCTGTGCTCTTCATTCACAGATACCTAAATGATCTTTACACACTCGAGCTGCGTGCTGGTTCCAGCGTGGTTGGATGGGATATTCCGATCACATATGGAGTTTTGCCTCCTCCCCGTGAGAGCCACACGGCTGTGGTATACACAGAAAAGACGAGCAGGAAATCTCGCCTGATTATCTATGGAGGGATGAGTGGTTGCCGTCTTGGAGATCTGTGGACCCTCGATATTGGTAAGTTTCAAAAAGTGTAAAAAGTTCAAATATAATGCCCTAATGTTGCTTCTCTTAGAAAGTGCTGCTGTTCTTAGTCAATTGAAAACATATAATTCTTCAGGGAGGATTAAAACTAATCTTTTGACAATGGTCTGTTTAAATTTGTCTTGTATGTGGTTAAGTATTCTGGTGACATGTCAGAAAACATTGTGTGGCTCTTGGATAACATTTACAACTGCTCGTGATCTTTAGATACCCTGACATGGAACAAACCATCAGTAAACGGGACAGCACCGCTCCCCAGAAGTCTTCATTCTGCCACCACCATCACAAACAAGTGAGACCACAGTTGCACTTAAGCAACAACACAGTTCATCATTTTTTTTGTGATCATGTTAAACTTTCCTGGTAGATGCATCTCTTTATTATTTCAATGTCTCAATCTGCAGGATGTATGTTTTTGGAGGATGGGTTCCTTTGGTGATGGACGATGTCAAAGTAGCAACACACGAGAAGGAGTGGAAGTGCACAAACACTCTTGCATGTCTAAACCTTGGTTTGTATAACTAATATGTACTGAATAGTTGTTAAAATTTATCTTTTGGCAACGATAAAGTATAATGTGCTTCACTGGAGTTCATTTTTTTGCCATGTGTTTTTCTGTAGACTCAATGTGTTGGGAGACGGTGTTAATGGATACTCTTGAAGATAACATCCCTAGGGCCCGTGCAGGCCACTGTGCTGTGGCCATTAATTCCAGACTTTATGTTTGGAGCGGTCGTGACGGATATCGTAAAGCTTGGAACAACCAAGTCTGTTGTAAAGACCTCTGGTACCTTGAAACAGGTTGGTATACTTTAAAAGGATTTGATTCACACATAAGCGTGGCATTGGTGGCTCAGGTCGTCGACTGTAGTATCATTATGTGTAATATCTTGTTCTCCACCTCCACAGAGCGGCCGCATGCCCCTGCCAGGGTGCAGTTAGTCCGTGCCAACACAAATTCTCTGGAGGTGAGCTGGGGTGCCGTCTCAACTGCTGACACCTACTTATTGCAGCTACAGAAATATGATATCCCTGCAACTCCAGCCTCACCAGCCATGAGTGCAGCGCCCTCGCAGCCTTTGAACTCTCCTAAGAGCCCTGCACCAGCTGCTGCAGCACCTTCTGCTCAGAGCCTACCACAGACAGGTACTATAAAAATGGCCACTCTCCTCCTTTCTGACGCCTCCATTGTGCTAGTTCTCACTGCAAGCGTTATCATTGTTCCCTTTATCTTGCAGCTGTTTTGAAGGTTGCAGCACAACAGTCTGCCACAGGCACATCTCTTGTCACAGTCCGCCCCAGCCAGCCTGGGAAATCCCCTATCACTGTGACATCCCTTCCTCCAGGTGTACGAATGGTAGTGCCTGCTCAGACCACACAAGGATCAGTATGAACAATTTCACTAATTTATCGAAGTATATATTGCAGTTGAATAAGCAAACAAGTTAAGCTATTGTTTACTTTTTCTGTTTTCAGCCTCAGATGAGTGGCATGGCAGCTCTTGCTGCAGCTGCAGCAGCAACACAGAAGATACCGCCTTCCTCTGCAGGCACTCTCCTCAATGTTCCTGCAGGTGCTACCATTCTTAAGACCGTAGCGATGTCTCCGGGCACAACCACAGTGAAAGTTGCTTCTCCAGTCATGGTACAGATTTTAATGAAACATAGTCAATTCTAATATTGTGTGCATTTCATCTTTCATAGGTGTGTGGTTAAAATAATGCTCTTCTTATAGGTCAGTAACCCAGCCACACGGATGCTCAAAACTGCTGCAGCTCAGGTGGGCACAGCAACTGGCTCCTCTCCCACCACAAGACCCATCATTACTGTCCACAAGTCTGGGGCAGTCACAGTGGCCCAGCAGGCCCAAGTGGTAACCACAGTGGTTGGAGGGGTCACCAAGACCATCACCCTTGTTAAGAGTCCCCTCTCTATGGGCAGCGGTGGCACATTGGTAAGAAAAGAGTATGCACTTTTGCACTATGTTATACTGAAGCGTTTGACCTTCTAAACACACCCTTTGGTGCTTTCACATGCATGCGTTTAATTTGGGGTTCTGCAATTTGGGGTTTTTACACACTGTGTTTGCATTTAATCTTTAAAAACGTGTACTGAGCCAGTGGTATAGTGACTGCTAGATAACTCAACTCAGAATACAGGGAGCATGGTGTTAATAATCTGCATGACAATCAGTCAGTTACGGCCAGAGTGTTTCATAGTGCTACCAGTTTGGTGGTCCATCCTCCCACTGAACTCCCTGTGCCATCCAGTGTTTTCTGGTGACTCATGGATTTGAGTCTCTCTCCTTTGTCGGCAGATCTCCAACCTTGGCAAGATGATGTCTGTGGTGCAAACCAAGCCAGTGCAAACATCAGCGCACACAGGCCAGGCTTCAACTAACCCTCTCACACAGCTCATACAGGTCAGCTATCATCATGAGTGCAGGAAAAAAAAAACAGGAGGTAGCTTATAACTCCTGAGACAGGCACCATGTCTGTCTTCTTATGGTTTGCATAATCTGTGCTCTTCTTTCAGACAAAGGGTCCTTTACCAGCTGGCACCATACTGAAGCTGGTGACCTCTGCAGATGGCAAGCCAACAACCATAATTACAACTTCCCAGGCAGGAGGACCAGGAAATAAGCCCACTATCCTCAACATCAGCGGTGTCTCTCCTACCACCACAAAGCAGGGCACCACCATCATTAAGACTATCCCCATGTCAGCCATCATGAGCCAGTCTGGAGCTACAGGTGTTAAATCACTCATTGTCATAACTATTTATCACAACAGGTTGCTCATTAATTACTGTGATTAGAACTACAAAAAAGTTGTCGTCCATATTTTCTTAAGGGGTTAAAAATAAATCTCTAAATAAATATTAATGGCATGCTATGACAGAGTAGTGATCATTTAGTAGAGGCTGTAAATAAAACATTGCGAAGAAGTATAAATTGAACACAGTCTCGTGTTTGAATAGTGCGTCTTTATTTGACATAGTTAGAAGGTAATTGGTTTCAGTTATACATGTTTTGGCCTTGCAGGTGTGACGAGCAGCACGGGCATGAAAACACCAATCACAATCCTTACCACAAAGGTGATGACCACTGGAACTCCTGGTAAAATCATCACCGCAGTGCCCAAACTTGCCACTGCAGCCGGCCAGCAGGGACTCACACAGGTACACTGAGTCTATATGTCTGTCTTTGTATACATCATCAAGTGTTGCCATTTGTGTTTTACCTAATGACATCATCCACACAATGTGTTTCAATAGGTGGTTTTGAAAGGTGCGCCTGGGCAACCTGGTACTATTTTGCGCACTGTGCCCATGGGCACAGTGGGTGGTGTTCGACTTGTTACACCGGTGACAGTGTCTGCAGTTAAGCCAACTGTCACCACTCTAGTTGTCAAGGGGACTACTGGTAAGAATAACTGTTATCGTGAATTTTTTTAAAGAACATTTTTTTTGAGCGACAATTATGTAATTACATATTTTGTCGTTTTCTGAAATGTAATCTGTGGTTCTTTCTCTTTTCTTTTTGTATGCCACTGATCGTCTGTCTAGGTGTCACCACTCTTGGAACAGTTACTGGTACAGTCTCTTCTAGCTTGGCAGGAGGCGCAGTGGACAGTTCCAACGCTTCTTTGGTTACCCCCATCACCACATTGGGTACAATTTCTACCCTGTCCAGTCAGGTGATCAGCCCATCTTCCATAACTGTGTCAGCTGCTCAGACAAGTTTGACCTCTGCCTCATCATTGCCCTCCTCTACAATCACAGTTCAGGTAAGACTGTCTCCCAGCTAATTGTTATACATTTGAATTTCTCTCATTAGGGCATCAAACCCTTAAAGCAGTATGTGTCGTACGCTTTGACTCGTCGATTGGGTTATGGTGTTGATAAATATATATGTAACTGCAGAACAGTAACCAAGCTACTGGTGTGAACGTGAAAATGTGTAAAAAGAATAACTTAAATTTCTTTAATCTCCGGTGGTCAGAACCAGCCCACCCAGGTGACTCTAATCACAACCCCCAGTGGTGTAGAAGCTCAACCCGTGCAGGATCTACCAGTGTCGATCCTTGCTTCACCAACCTCGGAGCAGCCCAGCTCTGCTGAGGCTGGAGCAGCTGGAGAGGGCTCTGGGACCGTCACCTTGGTCTGCTCCAACCCGCCCTGTGAGACCCACGAGACTGGAACCACCAACACGGCCACCACCTCCTCTGCCACCATTGGAGCAGGAAAGGTCTGTTCCAATCCGCCCTGCGAAACCCACGAGACTGGAACAACCAACACGGCCACCACCTCCTCTGCAACACTGAAGGCAGGACAGGTGTGCTCGAACCCCCCCTGCGAGACCCATGAGACTGGAACAACCAACACAGCCACAACTGCATCTTCAAACATGTCCACTCCGCGCATGTGCTCCAACCCGCCATGCGAGACCCACGAAACTGGGACAACTAACACAGCTACTACAGCCTCGTCTAATATGGGAGCAGCCCAAAAGGTGTGCTCCAACCCACCCTGTGAGACCCATGTGACGGGGACAACCAACACAGCCACCCAGTCTTCATCAAACATGAGTGCAGGCCAAACAGGCACAGCTCAGAGGGTTTGCTCAAATCCACCCTGTGAAACACATGAGACTGGGACCACCAACACCCCATCTACAGCCACCTCCAGCATGGGAGGTAGCGAGCAGACCAGCACAGCAACAGGCACGGTCCAAAGGGTTTGCTCCAACCCGCCCTGTGAAACCCACGAGACTGGGACCACCAACACAGCCACCACCGCCACCTGCAGTATGGAGACAGGCGAAGGCACAGGTAAACTCACATATACTGTAACTGTCAGTATACCTGCGGATATTGTTTTCTACGTCCAGATTCATTAAATTAATATTTTTTCATGAGGTCTATGTCTAGGATCTCACAAGTTGTTCTTGTTCATGTAACACAGATGTGAAAAATCCAAAGGTGTTCGTGTGGCAACGAGTTATGATTTTATTACAAGAATGACTATTGGTATTGAGTTGTCAAATTGTACTTTTGTATCTATTAGCCACCCAGCAGACAGAAGAAGGAGCAGAAGGTCCCAGCAGCACAGAGGCAGCCTCCACCACCACGGCAACTGGCCCAGCTACCACCGCCCAGAGCAGGGCAATCACTACCGTCACACAGTCGACACCAGCTCCTGGACCCTCTGTACCTGTAAGTGCTCACTAAAGAACATAACTACCTCTTTAGAGCAGTTGTTACTACAGCAGATATCTCTGACTGCATGTCTGATTCATATTGAATTACTTGTGAGAAACAATGTTTCCCTGCCTTCTTGCTATAAAGCATAGTACCAAATGTTTATTTCTGTACATTTTATCATCTTCTTTCTAGTCAATATCATCAATCACAGAGGGGGTGAGCACTGCTGCAAGCTCTACAGAGGAACCAATGCAAACTGATGAGACAGCATCAGCAGAAGCTGCAACTGCAGAGGAGGGAGCTACCGCCATGGAGACACAAGCACAGGTATTTACAATATGTTTTTTTCAATTCCAAGTCCATCTGATCAAAGATATGTTGGATGTATATGTGACCCATGATGTGTTTTCTCTTAGGGAGAAGCAGCCACTGGAACAGCTTTGAATCTGCCCTCAGAGCTGATGTCTGAGGGTCAGGGAGCCACACTTATGGTGACTGGTCTTTCAGACGAGGAGCTGGCCGTGACTGCAGCAGCAGAAGCCGCTGCTCAGGCAGCAGCCACTGAAGAAGCCCAGGCTCTTGCTATCCAGGCTGTCCTCCAGGCAGCTCAGCAAGCCGTAATGAGTGAGTCCAGTTGTTGTTTTTAAGTCAGATTTGTCGCTTGTTTTCTTGTCGCTTAGATTTCAACAGTAATGTCGATGTTGAAGGCTGATGTGTTAAGTGAGGAAGAAAAATGGAAACAAGTTCTCCGACTATTCCAAGCTCCACAATTGTTTAACAGTCTTCATGATTGTACTAGTATCATTTCTTGATTACTTTTTTTGTTTCGTTTATAGATGAAAGTGTTAACACTGGAGAGAGCCAGCAACCCACCAGCATCCCCATCATGCTGACCCAGCAGGAGCTAGCAGCACTGGTCCAGCAGCAGCAACAGCTACAGGAGGCTCAGGCTGCTGCGCAGCAGGCTAGCGTGGACGCCAGCATGCCTACTGAAGGCCTTGCCCCTGCTGACAGCCTCAATGACCCCTCTGTCGAAAGTAATGGACACAATGAGATGGCTGCCGCAGTGACCAGTGCTGTGGCATCACTGCTGCCACGGACCACTGCTGAAAGTAAGACTCTAAAGAAGTTTGTTTGAGAGTTTCTTTTCGTGTTTCTGTACAGTAGTTTGAACCTTATGAACTTTTTGTTTTACACCATAGCACTCGCTCCATCGAGCACATTTGCGCCGTCTATATCGGTGGCAAGTCCAGCCAAGCTGCAAGCAGCAGCTGCTTTAGCAGAGGTTGCCAATGGCATTGAGGGAGAGGTGAGTCACTTTTAGTAATTCTGATAACATGCTGGCCCAGCAAGATGAAAGGAGAATAACTTGGACTAAATTGTTATTTTCTTTCTTTATTTTACAGAAGCCGAGTCCTCAGCCAACTCCAGTGAAGCCTGTTATAAAGAAAGAGAACCAGTGGTTTGATGTTGGAATTGTGAAAGTGACAAATATGGTTGTTACCCACTTTTATGTGCCAGGAGATGATTCGCATGGAGATGTAAGTGTCTCAGGAGACATGTAAGCCAAGCCATGACTGCTGTTTGGTGTTGCCAGTGCATTTCTTATTTCTGTATGTTTATTTATTTTATTTATTTTTGAAGGATGACTCTGGCATCATGCCAGACTACAGCCAGATGAAGAAAATGGAGCTGCAGCCTGGAACTGCTTACAAGTTTCGTGTCGCTGGAATCAATGCTTGTGGCCGTGGATCTTTCTCAGAGATATCTGCTTTCAAGACTTGCCTACCAGGCTTCCCAGGGGCACCCTGCGCTATCAAAATCAGCAAGGTAACACACCAGTGGAGCACTTCCCCTCATTAGTTTTTTTTCTGTAGTTGTGAATTTGACAAATATCTGTTTGAGCAGGAAAATAAAAGCAGCTTTGTTTAAAAGCCATGCCCTCAGACATGGAGTGTTTGTTGTTCACTGGTTCTCTACAGAGCCCAGATGGTGCACACCTGACCTGGGAGCCACCCTCGGTGACGTCAGGAAAGATCATCGAATACTCGGTGTACTTGGCCATCCAGAGCAGCCAGACAGCTGAAGCCAAGGCCTCAACTCCGGCACAGCTAGCCTTCATGCGCGTGTACTGTGGGCCCAACCCATCATGCTTGGTGCAGTCGTCAAGCCTCTCCAATGCCCACATCGACTACACTACCAAGCCAGCCATCATCTTCCGTATTGCCGCTCGCAATGAGAAGGGTTATGGCCCTGCCACCCAAGTTCGATGGTTGCAAGGTGAGGGCATGGATGGACAAACTAATATTTAATTCATAAATATATATTAACAGGTGGTGCTTTAAATAAAAAATAAAGAAAGTACTGGAGTAAGGGATACATTTTAACCAATTTTTCTGGTTTGTAGAATCCGGCAAAGATGCTGCATCGGCAAAACCAGCCCCGAAAAGACCAGGCACCTCTCCTGATACGTAAGTACGCTGTTCATGTTTCATCTTTTGCACACAGGATCGACGTCAACATTGCATTGAAAAGTTTAACATGCGTAACTCATTCTGCTTTCATATTTGCTCTTACAGCAAGGCTACTGGTCCAAAGAAAGCAAGGACGGATCAGTGAGGTTGCCCAGAGATCCCTCCCAGTCTTTTGTCCTTTTTTTCACTTGCTGTCCTTTTATCAGGAAGACTGACCTTCACCCCTCCTCATCCTCATCGTCCTCTCATCCTCCACCCCTCAAGTCTCAGATCAGGACAGCAGTGGAGGCAGATCAACTGAATGATGCTGAGATGAAAGTCAATCTGAGATGTTTCTGTAGATAAAAACCCTCCTTCCTCCTTGTTCTGTTGGTCGTACTATTTTTAGAGCAACACAAACTTAGAAGCACATTACCTTTTTTCAGTCACACCCCCCTCTATCATTTAACCTCTACTTTGGCTTGTTTCGGTAGTTGAGCAGTATAGAAAAGCATTTACATCTTTCACAAACTGGCAGCCAGCCTGAGCGCAATGTTATATATATATTTTTTGTCTTTTTGTTTTGTGAATCCTGGGGGTATGTAGAGAGAGACTACATGAAATGATGTTCAGAGATGAAAAAGGCTGTGGAGGCACGAGTTTAGATGAGAGGAAGAATCGGAATCAAATAAAGCACTTGTCCTCTATGAAAGAGGACATCATTTTTCTCCTTTTTTGCTGAAAACAAATTTGCTTCATCAACAACCAAGTCTATAGTCCCCGTACTGGACTCCAGTCAACTGGTAATGTCATCACTGTGCGCTTTTAACCCCAAGATGAGGACTGGTGGCCGACACTTCAGAATGGACAACAAAGAATGACAAAGGAAGAGGTTCATAGAGAAGGAACGACAGACTTTGATAGGACTGAGACTTGCAGCACACGCGCAAAAAATCCTCCCAAAAAATTAGCAAGCAATGACACAGAAGATCTTTTGTGTAGTTTATTTTTGTATTTTTTAAGCTTTTCTTTTCCTCCTGTGTGTATGTGTATGTTGAGTGCATTTTAAAGAAGAAAAAAAACATCACTTTTTTTTAACTGTTCATCCCCATAGTTTGTGTTCGTGGGAAGATGGGTGGCTTTGTTGAGGTTGCCACTATATTTTTAAAAATCTTCATTCAGTTGGTTGTATGTTCTTGATGTTAACAGATGGTAATGAAAGAGAGAAAGATTTTTGTATTTGTTCCAAGTAGAACCGCAGAGGTGATAGGACTGAAGGGAACTTTGAAGTGGACCCAGGGAGAGGAGAGTTTTTACTTTGTTTACTACTCAGTGTTTGTGTTGCTTTGTTTGCCAAATCTGAAATTTCACAGGGTATGAAGAAAAAAACACCATCAGATCTGTTCATGCCCTCCCCTTAATATCCCCATCAGCTGTCCTACACTTTATGCTCATGAATGTGGTCTCGCACCGCTTGTTTAATTTTTGGATGGAGGAATTATATTAGTAGGCATACTTTTCCTATCCTATTGATGTTTGTGAATCCATTTAATAAATTTTTAATTTTTGTCCTTCCACGGCTCTGTATTTCAGACTACAGATGGTGTGCAAGCTAACTTGACGTGTCAACCCGTATGTTTTGGAATGGGGATATCTTGGGAAGAAAGCTTATATGGCCGGAGTGTTCTCACCTGTAAATTAGTTCGTTCATAGAGCAAGAATAAAACAAACAAAAAAAACATCTTGGCCTTTTATATAATTACCTGTAAGAAACCATTTTTACATGTTGGTCATTTCTCGATTGCCTTTTGTGTCTTTACTTATAAAAGAAACAGTTATATATATAAATATATATAGTCTCCCTGATTGTTCTGATTTGATTCTGTCAGGCTGATTCACTGTAAAAGTCTGATGCCATGTTAGGTTCATCACAATACAACCGTGTACAGGGAGGATGTTTCTGACTGGATATGAGTGTAAATCTACTTTGTTAGGGCGGATTCAGTTGTGATGGAAACAGCCAGGACGATCAGAGCCAAGGTTTTCGCTTGCCACCTTTTCTCTGGCTGGCACCTTGGTTTTTGTTTGTGGTTCCCCCCCCCCTCCCAATTCCTTTCTAGAAAATAACTTTCTCTTCATATGCATTCATAATTTTTGTGCGTGTCAGTGTGTCTGTTGAACAAAACTAGACATGCATGCAAAAGCAGTGTATTTTAGTAGTGATGCCTTAAGTTAGACCATAAGCTGAAGGTTCTCAAAAAAGAAAAAAACATTTAATGAGTTTGTTCCTCTCTCCATGTGGTATAAAATTGTGTCCTTTCCTTCCACAGTACCTTTGCTGGGTCACTATTTTTGCACCCTTGTTGGATAGGTCATCATCAGCAGTCAGTGCCGGGGTCTCTCTGAACTTTCCCTCCCACACTGGGACGAGTGCTGCTCTCAGCACTCACAGGTGTTGCGAGTTTCTCTCGGCTGTTTGCAGGTTATCTGGAAATGTCCTGTATTTTCCAATGTGTGTTTTTTGTACTGTAGGGAGTAATGTATCTTTTATCATCAAAAAATAAACATGTTAAACATAGATCCTGTGTTTTTCTTATTGTCACTGGAAAAAATAAAAAAAATGTAGTCACCTGTTGCAAACCTCTCTGAGCTGCTCTCAGGAACGGCTTCTCCACATCTAGATCCTGTTTGGCACTTCCTTCCAAGTATTCAGCTCCTATGTCCTCACACCACTGCATGGCCTGCCTGCGAGACACCTGAAGAGCGAGTGGCATAGAAAAACATCTTAACACATTACAGGATCATCAGTTCCACCTGTTTAATGTCATTTATCCATGTACATAATCAAATATCAGCACTGTGATTAGAACAGCAGTTAATACAGACAAGATGTCATCAGTAAAACTTTTTTTTTTTTACAACTGTTTTATACTTCATCACGTTCACTGACCTCCCTGTTGCTTAGGTCAGTCTTGTTGCCCAGCACGATAAAGGGGAATTCAGATGGCTCCTGAGGCTCGCCCTGGATCAGAAATTCATTCCTCCACCCCTCCAGTGCAGAGAAACTATCTCTGGATGTGACATCAAACACCAGCATGCAGCAGTGGGCTCCTCTGTACAAAGGTGTGCCCAGAGACTGGAACCTCTCTGTACCCGCTGTGTCCCAAATCTGAGAAGACACAATGCTTCCAATGCTGAAGATGTCCTGTCCTGTATTAGTTTGTGTGTGTGGGTGTGTGGGTGTGTTTGGGTGCAAACTTGTTGGCCAACCTGCAGGATGACAAAGTCCCCGTCTATGTTGACTGTTTTTGAGAAGAAGTCTGTCCCTATAGTGGCCCGGTAGGCATTGGTGAAATGGTGAGTCACATATCTGTTCATGAAGGAGGATTTTCCCACCCTGTGTAAACACGCACACGCACGCACGCACACACACACACACACACACACACACACACACACACACACACACACACACACACACACGCACACACACACACACACACCACAAGATAGGGTTACATCACTTTTAAATCTCTTCTCTCCCCCCCCCCCCCCCCCCCCCCCCACACACACACACACCCTACCACAGACAATTAGCCTAACATTTTATAAATGCACTGTTAACATTTAATATCCTCCTAAATTGTAAACTTTGGGAACTATCCCCCAGGATTTACACCGCAGTCTTAAATCGGCTATAAACCTAAATGAAAGTGAAACAACTGTCGACGAAAGACTAAATCAACACATAACAACAGGTCAAATAACAGATTTAATCAAGCTTGTGATAGTTACCCGGAGTTTCCTATGAGGATTATTTTCAGTACTGGACTCTTTCCAGCGTTCATGTTCACCTGTTTCCTCCGCGAGTTTTAGCTGCTGCTGCCTTCAGGTGCTGCTCGTTGTTCACAGCTGTAGGTCAAAGCAAAGGGATAATAATCTGGGTTATTTAAAAAAAATAAAAAAAATTAGATTTACATGTGCTACTGTCTTCTTACCTGACGTATGTGTACATTATTGTCTTTGAAAAAGTAATCGGGGGAAATCTGGGATGTAATCATAATGTTGGGAAAAGTCATGAATACAAGTCAATATGCCCCCCTTTTTATTCATCAAAGCAAATTCTAAAATTATGTAGCCTATTATTTTGACTTTTTAAAAGAAAAATATAGACTTATAGCCTTTTTATATTTGTTTTGTTATTCATTAGACATAGGCTACTGTGTTTAAACATTTATACATGACAGGCTAAAGAATGTTTCTCCTGTCTTTCTACTATACCAAGATTGCTATGTTGTTGAGAAAACACAAAACACTTTTGATGGCCTAATATATGCTATAGAGATAAATAGACATCTGACTCCAAAGGCCAAAGGAAAGTGTCAATGCAGTGCTGTTGGCTAGATCTTGAAACTTCAGAGTGTTAAGTATCTCTAGATACTTAGAAGTAAGCGCTTGCAGAAATGAAAGAATGTGAAAGACTTTGTTGTCAATCAATCACTCAATCAATCAATCAATCAATCAATCAATCAATCAATCAATCAATCAATCAATCTTTATTTGTATAGCGCCTATATTCACAACAAGTGTTATCCCAAGCACTTTACAAAAAGCAGGTACAGACCTTACTCTTTATTATATTATATTACAAAAGAGCAGGTAAACACTTTACTCATTGTTATATTATCCACAAAGAGCCTACATTAATTCATCATGAGCACTAAGAAAGATTTCATTTAAAAATCAAACATCATATGAAAGAATATTTTCTTGGTGTTCTCTGTGATTTAATAATAAAATTAAATGGATGTCATCTGCTCTTATTCTGTTTAAGTGTTATTGCTCAAAATTCAGTTCACATGTTTAGTAATGTAAACGATATTGTATAGTTCCTTTATTCCCCACCAGGAGGCAGAACATGCCTCAGGCTATTGATCTTTCTTCCAGGATTTAGTTTGTGTTTTTATTAAATTGATAATATCACAAAGCACAATAAGATATATAGAGAATTACAAAGATGAAAACGGTTAGTTGTAAACCAGTTGATAATGAGGTCAGAGCAAATACAGTTACATTCTCTGTGGTAACACTTTCATTCATGTCCTGAGACTTTCAGAAGTGCAGCAGATGTTCTGAGATTACATAAAACCTGCAGTACAAAAAGATTATGGTATCTTAGTGAGCATAATTGTAGTGCCCAGCTTTGACCTCTAATCTACCTGACTGTATTAGTCATGGCAACGCTGAGAGACACACTTATACACACAACATCACAAGCAGATCAGAGGTGGGTGATACAAGTCATTCTTTGTTCTCACAAAAAACTAATGAGAAATATTAAGAACATTGAAAAGTGTATGGCTGCATGTGTGGGTGTCTGTGTGTGTGTGTGATAGAGAGAGAGAGAGAGAGAGAGAGAGAGAGGGAGAATTTGAATTTAAGAGAGAGAGAGAGTGCGCGCTCTCCTGGGTATGTGGCTGCAGCGCTGTGTGGCAGAGATAAGACCACCGCCTACACAGAAGCTGGTTTCTTGGGAATTACAAAGCTGTCCCCAAAGTCCACGAGTGATACACAACACCATTCGACAACCAGCTACAACAAGGTCATGGCATCTCCCAACTGTCCAACAAGATGTACCAGTGTCAGCTCTAACTGCTTCTGCAGGTTCATGGGTAACATGGCTCGACCACGGACATGCTGCAATGTCCTTTAGGTCTGTGTGTGCGTCTGTGCTGCTGTATGACAGTGAGCAATGGGCCTGTAATTCCTGGCCTCCTCCTTTCATCTTGATAACTTCTTATCAGAGCAATGCAGCCCGCTCTCACAGCGGCAGCAGCCACATCCCTGCCCAGCTGTCCACACTGCCACCCAGACCTCTTTCACTCCTAATATCACTTTCATTCACACACTCTGATGCTCTCAAAGGGCAGTTAGGCTCTCTTCCATTACATTCTCATTACATTTCTATTACAATGTCTTCACGAAAGGAAGTGGAGAAAAAGGGGATGAACTTTGTTTGATAGCACAATAAAATTGCAACTCCAGCCATCTTTTCAAACATTTCTTCTCATCTTTCACATGATTACGGCAAACTGAAGCCTACCCAGCATGCACATGGGATGAAGCTGCAGCCTGAACACGACTCCAGTCCGTCTGACACATCATTGCATACTTTTATGATTCAAACTTTGCAAGGCCTTCTAAGAGAACAGTTTCATCTATAAGCTCACTTCTATCAACCAGCATTAAGAATAAATACAAGTCCTGCAGCGTTTAATAATGTGTCCATCCGATGGCGGTGAAAACACATGAAATAATGTTAATCAAACTCTCAAATTGTGACTTTTGGGATCAGGATGACATTTCTCATAAATCAGACAAAACAGAGTAGTGTATGGTTTAAGAAATAATAAGCCAATGAATCATGGATGGAGCTTTTAGAAATAAAACGTGACTTTTGTTTGTTTTCTGTTTGGAAGTGTTAGAAACATTATTAAACTGAAGTCATCTAATCTAATAAAGTCATTACAGTTGAACACATATTAAAAGTCATTTTAAAAAGTTTTTCTTGTGAATGTTGCAAATAAACAAATATTCACACCTTTCATGATAAATAACTGTGTATCTTTTCCTAACATCAAGGGATTGGAAACATAAGTTAATGTGGAAAGGATCATTACACTATAACATCAAACCTTTTTAGAAGATCATTAATTGTGTTGTGTGGAGATAATTCCCACAGTGAGACATTTTTCCATTGACTACTTCCCTACTGGACTGTCCGACTATTTCCGGTCAGACGGTTCTACTAAAGAGAAGATTACAGCTCTGTTTGTTGATACCATCTGAAAAAGACATCAGTAGAACTTTGACCTTGCTGACCTGAAATGGTTTTTTTCCACCTTTTTTCTGTTAACGGCAAGAATATCCTCTTGCAAAGCAAATGTGCAAAGAGCAAAAAATGTAGGGGAAAAGGTGACCTAAGCAAGAAAAAAAATCACCAGGTTTATATGAACAATGCATTTATTTGCATCTATCCTTACTCCCGTATGCGGATATAATTTTAATCAAAGGGGCAAAAAAAGGAGGGCTATTGTTGCAAATAGAAAGGCCTCAATTCTTCCCAACTGTTTTCTCCCCTGATTTCCCTGAAAACTGTAAATGAACAAAGAGAGAGGAAAGTTGGGGAGCTGTTTTGACTATCAAATGACTGGCACAGTGTTGGACTTGTGCAGAGCCAGGACGTGTCCAGACCATATCTCTCCCCCATGATTGCAGCTCCTTTCCCTATTTGCATTACTGTATTCCACTTAAGCTTTGCTGGACCACAAAGAAATTGAGTCTTTGCATTTTATATTTGCTTTGTTCAAATGTCTGTCGCCCTTTTGCCATGTAGTTTAGCTCTTATCTGGGGCTGTATGCACATTTCATCAACAGACAAAAAGCACTCCTCCTGCATGCTTTCTGCCCTCTCTACAGGCGCTCTGTGATGTCCTTCATAGTAAATGTGTGTATCTATGACAAAGTCAGTCCACAGTCATTCTCTCGATCAAACTACTCCAGTGTTGGTTAATGACTGTATATTGGCGCTGACATGTGGTGCTTACTCTGTTGAAATCTTTATTTTAAAGCATGTTATCAATAGAACTCAAAGCCACAAAAGAAGAGGAACCAAGATTAAAAACTGACACCTTCACCTTTCCCACTTACTTCAGTCGCCTAAAACCTTCGACAGGACACACAATATTTCTGCAATCTGTTAAAAAATGACAAAGTAAGACATTATTCAACATTCAAAGTGGTGATTATATTACATCTTTCCTCATACTTGTTTTTTCTCTCTGTACCAAAGAGGTGTGTCTTTGAAAAAGTTGTCCCCAACCCCTCCCACGGACTGTCTCTTCACCCTAAACTTCACTGATAGTTGTAGAAGTACTTCTTGTAGCCATCAGCCTTTTATTGAGGTAACCACACAAGCTTGGCCACCTACCTGGTAACACAAATTAAACCCTGTGTTCTTCGGATTGCGACTCTCATCAGTGACATCCAGTCAGGTAGGTGACCCCTCGACTTTTCTCTCCTGCTGCTCTTTATATAGACACCGGTTAATCATCAAGACGGTTTAAAAAACGACATCCAGTTTGTGGAAGCATTTGAGTGCTTTTGAATCTCTCGCTGTTAGGTTTTCAGATCACCTCAGACCATTTATTGTTTAAGTGACTTTGACTTGTTAAATAAATTAAATCATTTTATAATGTAATAAATAGTTTTCATTCGAAGTAAAGATTTCTTCAACGTATTACGATATGGTTTATTTATGTAAAAAATAAAGTTAATTCATTCGGCTCATGCCTATGAGTAACCTGGGGCCAAATTACGACATATAATATATCTCATAATTTTATAATTATGTTTATGTTTTAATATAAATAACTGTTATACACGCCTTACTATTAATCTTTCACATACAAAAATAATTCAACCTTAAGTAGATTAAGCATGTACAGTATGTGACATCTGAAAAACAGCTAAAAGTGATTCTAAACGTGGTTAATGCCATCTGTTGTTATTTCTCTCCACGTCATGCCGCCTCACTCTCTGTTTTTAAATGCACACACGTCTAGTCTGACAGATTTCTATTAATCAGATGAGATTAGGGTCACGTAGTATCGGGGAAGCTGGATATATTTAGCCTTATAATAATGCCGTCTATCAGATTTTCTCAGACTTTATCACACACTATCAGCTTCTTCTCTTTCCTCTTCTCTTTCCTCTATGAAGATACGGAACGAGGGCGGCCTTGGCTGTTATTGCAGCTCTCATAATGTTGCTGTAACAGTTTCTGCCTTTTTCTGGTTCCAGCCTTTTTTCGAGCATTTTTTCAGACCTTTTCAAGTTCCATGATGGGGCTTTTCAACTAAATGACTAACAATTGTGTAATAACTCAGATTTGTTTGTTTGAAAAAATCAGCACTGAATAGTTAATGGAAGAACACATGGCGGGGATGGCGGGACTATATATTCGGGACTTGAGTGAATATATATTCAATCTTTATAGCAGTCTTAAACTCTTACTTAAGCAAATCTGCCTGCAAACTATACTCACTTCTTTTTATAGTGGTTGAGGTGTTGTGCTGTTTGTCCACCCTTCAGGGCGTCCCAGAGGTTGTCTTTTGCATTCTTCTAACCGGCACACCAATTGTAGAAGGGCCACTTAGTAACCGTTTGGTCAATGGCTGCATCGCTGCATTTATAGACCCGTTTATTTTTAAATTTTACTTTCAACCACTGATGAACTTCCTTTTCCTTGAAAAGGAAGTTTGTAACCATGCTGTCTAGAGATCCTGCCCCTCACAAGTTTAAGTGACACCAGTTTTTGAGGTGGAGAGTGTGGTGTTATGGTATCTTATAAGTTACAGTAAATCATTATCAGTAAATTACGACACATATTTCCGGGCAATAAATGACAGAATACGATGTCAGCTTCCAGTGTTTGAAAAGTGATAAGAAGAGACACACATTCTGAAAGAGCTGTTCTTCACCTCTTCAAGATCATGTTCAAGGTTGAGGTTTTTTCTTTCAGCATGGAGGATTCGTCCGAGCAGTCCCATTGGGTGTCCTCATCCCTGCTCACCTCAGATCCTCTGGCCACTTTCTCCTCTGAGCCCGGCCTGCTGCCTCCAGGAGAAGATGGAGAGGCCTTCTTCTCCATCCAGGACACAGACTACGCCAGCCTGCCCTCCTTCTTTACCAACCCCAGCCACAGCCGAGCACCATCCACCTATAGACACAGCTCAGGTCAGTGCACAAACCTGCTGTCACCCATCAAATCCATCAATTTATCCATCCTCCAAATCATTTTTCTTTATCTATTCTCTCCTCTTCTCCCAAAGTTCGCCAGGTGTTCAGCTCGCCGAGCCTTCTCAGCAACTTCCAGCTGCTTGATGGCTCAGGGAGCCACTCGCTGAGCTCGCCGTACAATACCCCATCCTCCACCTGGAGCAGCAACCCCCTCACCAAGACCACGCTTCACTCACACACCCCAACCTCTCTATACACCCCCTGTGTTACCTCCTCCTTCACAACCCCCAGAGATGGATACTCATCTCCAAACAGAGAGAGTCCCAGGCTCCAGGAGGCCCTGAAGGCTGAACGCCTGAGCCCGCTAGGAGGATCGGGGTCCGGCAGCAGTTTTTTGAATTTGACTCCTGCTGGTGGAAGTGTGTACAGCTCCTCGTCCAACGTCCACCCACACATGCTGAGCCCCTACAGCTCATACATGACAGGTCCACAAGAGTACAACTCTGCCACCCTCTACTCCAGCCCTGGGGCATGGATCAGCCCTTCATACTCCCCCAAGCTCCACAATAAAATGAGGATATCCACTCCAGGTGGGGATTGTATTTACCCAGGTATTTTATTTGATTATATGATAGATCAGTCAAACATTTAAAGATAAAGGTAGTAACTTCAAATGAGTTTTTTAAGCAGGTGGAGTTGCCCAGTTCTAATAAAGTACACCATCAAATTACCACAAAAAAAAAAATAAGTAAAGAATAAAAGATTCAGGAAGCAAATGAACATGTGTACAACTGGAATTTTTCCATTATTGTTAACTTTACCCATTTTCATTATTTAATAGCCTAAGCCTTTATAAGACTTGTAAGAAATTGATTGTGACAACGGGAAACTTTTCATTTGCGCAGAGGCCAGAGAGTGTGTTAATTGTGGAGCCACAGCCACCCCTTTATGGCGTCGGGATGGTACAGGTCACTACCTGTGTAACGCCTGTGGACTGTACCACAAAATGAACGGCCAAAACAGACCTCTCATCCGACCCAAGAAGAGACTGGTATGACCCACTGTGAAGGACACATATTTTTATTTATGAAATATTTGACATTTAATAACTCATTGTCAACGCAAAATAAAACACCTTAATGATTTTTTCTGTTTCAGATTGTCAGCAAGCGGGCGGGCACACTGTGTGCCAACTGTCACACAAGCACAACAACACTGTGGAGACGCAATGCCAATGGAGAACCTGTGTGCAATGCTTGTGGACTCTACTTTAAACTGCACAATGTAAGTCAGTCATCTGCATAAAACTCACAACTTTGGCTGTTTTTGTTTACACATACACAACATTTTACTCCAAATTCCCGAGGATCTTATGTCATATCTTTTCTCAGGTTAACCGACCCCTCACCATGAAGAAGGACGGCATTCAAACACGTAATAGAAAAGTGTCCAACAAGAACAAGAAGAGCAAGAAGGCAGCCATGTTTGAAACGTACTCCGACATGAATCAGCCGCCTTCCCTGGATGGGGGCCCCTTTTCCCTCGGACCCGGGACTCTCCTCACCTACAGCCACACACCTCACCTCATCTCAGCACCATCATCCCTACATCCCTCTGCCTCTTTATCCTACACACACCACCTCAACACTGGCATGGTACCCACACTGGTGTGAATCAACCAAACAGGCCCCTGAAAGCTGTTTATGTTTGGGTATCAGCAGGCCTGCTTGCTTTACAGTTATTTTTGTGAAGTTGTATATATGTGTTTTTGCACTGAGTAATGTGATTATGTTTTGTTTTTATGATCACTATGTTTAAGGGGAAACACAAAATCTGTAGATGTGCTTGTTTAATGTCAGAAAGAAAATGGTCTCAGCTGTAAATACAAACAAATATCTGATTTCACTTCCATCCAAGTCTCAATCTTTCTTCTATCATTCATAATGTGACATTATACTTTGTTTTTGTGCTACACAGATCTCTTTTGTATTTGAGAAGTTATTGTTACCATTTTAAATCTCAATCAAGAAAACAATAAAAATGTTTGACGTATTCTGGTGGAGAGTTTGAAGTCATTTGAATTCTCAGTTTATCCGTTCAGCTCAGAGAACTGACCGCAGGTACGCCCCCTGAGGGCTGATATTGTCCTCCCCTGTTCAGGTATAATAGTCTCTTTGTACAGGCAGCACTCTACTCTGACAGTGTCATTGACGTGTATGCAAATTCTCCATTCTGCAGAAGTGACAAACATTCAACACAAGTGCAACACTTAACCCGGGGCTTTAAATGTAGACTAGAACTTCCAGCGGTTGAGAGACTGAGACCGAGCTTGAAATTTAAATGCACACACACATATACACACACACACACACACACACATACACACACACAGGCATACGTATGCACACACACAGAAGTTCATGTTTGTTATTACTCATCATGTCTGTGTGCTCATAGGGGAAAAATTATTTCATGCATACAGTTTCCTCCTTCATGTTTGAATGCAAAAGGTCAGGGCTACAGAGAGTTTGCTTAGTGATGATCAAATATCATATGTTACATGACATCTCAGCTCTTAACAGAGGATGTTTTTTTGTGTTGCTGACAAGACAAAAGACACAAACGTGAGAAAGCAGAAGATCCATTGTGTTTAGATGTGTCAGGTGACTGAGAGAGAGACCAATAGAGACTAACAATCAGACAGACAGGCTATTTGTATAAAGTTATCGGGCAGTCTTGGCTGACCCAGGTTTGCCTTGGACCAGTCCCAGTCCCCTATTTCGTAAGTATACACTTTAATAGAAAGGACAGTTTTAAGCCTACCCCTAAGACTGGATTCCAAAGAGAGGGGCCCGGTGCTTTAAAGTTCTGCCTCCCATACTATTTAAAAAAACCACAACAACTTTAGGTACCAGAAACAGCTTGCCTTGTGTATGCGCAATACTCCAGGTGGTTGATAGGACACCATGAGCTCTTTAATAAATGATTGGGCCTGATCATTGGGAGCTTTGTAGGTTATAAGAAAAAGTTTAAATACTTTGCAGTTTACTTGGATGAGTTACGAGAAGCTTATTAATGAAGAAAAAAAAAGATCTCTTTAATCAGTTCTCGTGGAGCAACATGATTGTAGGGATTACAAATATCAAACCTTGAATTCAAAAATTTTGCAACAATGTATCACATTTTATTTGCTGATCTCAAATGTTTAAAATATATTTCTGGAACGGTAAATTTGACTGTACAATTAATAGTGTGGAGAATAAAAAATGTTTATGTAGAAAAATAAATGAAGTTGAAGAATAGATAGACTTCAATTTGTCTTCAGAATTCAGAATTTGTCTTAATGTAATGTACATGTTACTTTTGTACAATTACTATTAAGATGTAAGTTAGTTCTTCGTTGTGTACTGCTGATCTTTGAACATGCTGTGATTTTTATGTTAATTCCAATCTATTTCCACTCAATAACCCAACGATAGCTGTTTAATATTGATAAAACGTGTAATCAACTATCACCAGTTTGATTTGACTATTTAGAAAGAGTTCTTTGGTTGAATTTTGTTGCAAAAAGCCAATTGAAAATCTTTACATTTAAGAAAAACAAAACTCTGTTGTAATGTCCTTTTAATTTAAAAAAAGTTAAATAATGCAGTATTGTGTATGAGCAGTGTTTTTTTCCATACTGAGCAGTAGGGCTGGGGTCGCTCACACAGCACTGCGGGATGACTGATAGGTTATCACTGAGGCCACAGACCCACAACCATCTACCTACTGCTGGCACCACCACTCTCACACTCCCTGTCAGTTATTCAGCGAGGGGCACCATGTACATTTAAGACACGAGGCCAGAAAGAGTGTGACTAACATGTAAATACATCACTGGTGTCATCCAAAGACAACGCTGAAGACTCCACAGAGTTCAATCACCATTTCAGAATCACTGTGTCATTGCACATTTCGGCTCAAATAATCCAAGTCAAGTTTCAAAATCTGTGGTCACAAGCAGAACGCTTCACTTGGCGCACATCTATAAATAATATCACACACTTTGATGATTGTTTTGACTGCCGATTTGTACACGCTTCACTGCAGACTTTGGTTTCAACTCAGTCCTCTGAACATCTGGGTGCCACCACCCACTCATTACACTGCATTACACTGCATTACACACACAGACACAAAACAAACACACACACACATTAGAAACACACAGTATACATTGTATCTATATAACTTATCACATTTGTAAAACAAATCACTATTTAAGTTAATATTTCCTCAAATGTCTTCTTCCTAATTTCATTTACAGTCAACCATTCTAATGCCTCCCCTTATTCCCTCGGGGGCCATGATGATGGGAAAATATTGTCTTGATGTTCCTCTGACCTGACGGCGTGAGACAAGGGGTTTTCTATTTGATTTATCTGTATTTAAGCCTCAATCAAACCTTTAAAGAAGATATTATGTCCTCCTCAAGCATGATTACAACTGGAAAAACATAATGTTCCAAAATGTTTTTTTTTTTTTTTAAACCTGTATAGTGAAAAAAAAGGTTGATTTTTGGCCTTTTTATGACTTTATTTAGAGCTAGGACAGTGGATAGAGTCAGAAATCGGGGAGAGGGAGAGTGGGGAATGACATGCGGGAAAAGAGCCACAGGTCGGTTTCCAACCCGGGCCGCCCGCTTCGAGGATTATGGCCTCTGTAAATGGGGAGCGCACACTTACCACTAGGCTACCAGCGCCCCCATATTGTGAAAAATGTAGATGACTTATACACATCTATAATTTACACTCTTTTCCCTAACTGCCCCTATCTGCTGTTTATCTGCTGCAGCTGCCAGCTCTGCTCTGGGGAAATGGCAACAAATGCTGGGGATAGATTAGCAACCACAGGCAAGTTGACTCAGGAGGCCATCCGTTATTGTCCTTCTCTCTCTGCTGATCCTTCAGTGTTTGTCTCTTTCTCGCTTCAACCTTTTTTATCCATCAAGACTATTCAATATCCTTTATTATTGAAGAAACTATTTAAACATTGAAGCAAGTAATTTGATAATGAATTGTTCCATCTTTGATAGTCTGGAAGACTGAAAATAGATCAATGTTTGGGCATATAGAAGTTTGATTTAGCAAAGATTGAAATAAAACATCCAGACAGAGAGAGGAAAAAAGTTCATTTTGGGCCAACACAAAAACATGTTAATGCTTAACTCTCTGAGCGTGAGAAAATGACATTTGAATCAATGCAGTTGCCACAGCTTGCAGTTTAATATACAGCTTTATCAAGTTAGAACATGTTATACACTAGCACCACCAAAAGGTAATGATGCAACACTGCAGTGAAAGTCTTCCCCCCCCCCCTCCAACTGCCACAGGATGTAAAACTGTGAAGACTGTGTTCAGAGATAACACACATTTCTTTGTATTATGTGGTTTATATTGTCATCTACATTGTTGATGGATCTTATGATGCTGAAGAAAGACAAGTTTTATGCGTAGTATAAAGTATTTTAGACTATAACACCAAGTGAAGTCTATTAAGTAAAACATTTCTTTTAAAAAAAAGAGTCTTTCAATTCCAAAATAATTTGGGCTTAATGCCTGATAAAATAATAACAATAGTGTGATTTATATATAATTTGTCATGTACAGGTATGTGAGAACAGAAAAACTAGTTAAATAGATTTTTTATAATGCATTATTTCATCTGACATATTGTATTGTTCCCTTTCATTCAATTTACAACTATTGAGTGAATGGTTTCAGATAGGGTTCCCTATGAGATGCTGCTTTACTTTATATTTTGTCAGCCCTCTGGGGCCCAAAGCAGTTGCCTACCTTGCCTGTTGACAAGCAGCGCCTCTGCATAAATACAGGAAGGATTCAGAAGCTGATTTAGAGTACTAAACAAGAATGTAGGGTTATGCTTGTTATTGTTGATTAAACTGGAGAAATATGCATTGTATAAGCTTAATAAGCTGATTCAGGGGTGCAGATTGCCTAGTGGTTCAGTCACGTCCCATGTACAGAGGCCTACTCCAAGCGGGTCGCCAGGTTCAAATCTGACCTTTGTCTCCTTCCCCGCATGTCATTCTCTTCTCTCTCTCTCTCTCCCTGGTTTCCCACTCTATCCACTGTCCTTTAAGTCAAAAGTCCCAAAACAAATCTTTTTTTTTTAAATAGCCTGGTTAATAATTCCTTTATGTTAAGGTCGTGAACGTTGGGGTTAGTTTTCTTCCATCTTCGCTCCACCTTCCTACTGTACGATCCCTTAAGGCATCTGATTGGAATTATTGATCCAAAGGGATGAATTGACAGCTAATGTAGATCTGGTTTTATATGGGGCTGTTGAGTCAAGAGCTAAGGAACATCGATCATTAAACTAGTTAAAAGTGTCATTAATGTTTGTATAATTGACGATTATAACTGTTCTGAGAAGGTGGGGGAGAAACGTACTAGCAGAGCACTCATTTAAAATGTGTGACTGTTTGTTTCAGTAACGGGACTAGTGTAGAGTGAAGAACTGTGTCAAAAACAATACATTTAAGTCAGTCATGTGAAATGAATTTAAAGAGAGACACAGCGTAAAGACAAGGCCGAGAGTGTGGCCAAGGGTATGTGTGGGGAGAGAGACGTGTTGCCCCAATTTACTAATGTAGCTAAAAAGTCACAGTCAAGTGAATTAGATGGATTGTCAATGTGAAGGTTAAAATCAACCACTATAATGATCTTATCAAATGTAAGAACAGTGGAGGAAAGCAGGAGAGAGAATTCATTCAGATAACCTGAAGTAGAGCTAGGAGGTCGGTAGATAACCGTTCAACACACTCGGAATTCACACTCAGGGGAACCATCAGACACACTTAAAGTTGATGTTATAAATCACTGCAATGCCCTGACCACCACCTATAGACCTCAGAGAATTCAGAAAAGGATACCAGAGGGGACGAAACTCCACTAGAGGG
Organism: Labrus mixtus; assembly: GCF_963584025.1. Lineage (NCBI taxonomy): Eukaryota > Metazoa > Chordata > Actinopteri > Labriformes > Labridae > Labrus > Labrus mixtus. The sequence continues at coordinate 7,600,648 of NC_083618.1, read as the reverse complement.
CAGCAGTCCCCTGATTTTAGCCAACTCTCAGTACGACATAAGACGTCTGAGATGTTAGAGGTGTTGAAGTCGTTACGATTAAAAGATTTGTCCCACAGTGACCTACAGTTTAAAAGGGCAAAACATCTTTAGTGATATATGGAGTAATAGTAAATGTTTCATTTGAGTTTTAATGATATTGGCATTACATGTATGGGAGATGTGTTGCAGAGTTACAGAGAGATTAATTCAGCAGGACAATTGCATGTTGATAATGTGTGAAGTGTTTTATGGTTGGTTTAACACAGTCAAAAAATAAGACACAAGAAAAACATAAATATATTTATTTTTTGAAGCATGCCTAAAACTCCAGTACAGCTGGCCAATACAAAGTGAAAAGAAAATATAACGTATTTATTCTGTAAGCTGACTGTTCATAAGTAGTAAGAGTTGGTCATTGGATAAAGAATAAAAGAAAAACAGATAAACACGCAGTGTGATCAAACCAGCTGATTCTGTTTCACTGTGACTTAGCTTATCAGGTTCATTTAAAGCACTTCCAGTCTGGAGAGTAACACCCCGTAAAAAGTGTAAATCTCTCCTGTGTGTTAAAGAAAAGAAAATAATAGTATAGTGGAAGTATATCAGCTCACCAAGCCACATATTCTGAATAATCATACATCCTTGCTTTAGCCAGCCCTGATCCTCTCAGTGCAAAAGCAGACTGGCTTTTTGTAAACATTACCTTTTGAGTTCTGGTTTGTTTTGAACTGTGTAAAGCTTTTTGAATTGCTCTATGTATGAATGGTGCTCTATGATTAAACTTGCCTTGCCTTTTCTTTTTATGTACGTAGCACTACACAAGGTGTGCCACAGCAGATGAGATGGAGTGCCTTTTACTGTTTCTTAGCGATGTAAACACCAACCACAACTCCCATTAGCAGCGCCATTCCAACTAGCAGCCATCTGGTGAGAGTTTCCCGAGATCTCCTCACTTCTCCAGCAGCGCCCCGTCCGAAAATTTCAACAAAGCAGTCCTGGAAAATATAAATGAGACAAGAGAGATATTGCATTATATAAGTATTTTTTTTCTCTGAATTTTTTTTCTGGTTTTCAATGGAACAAACCAAGAAGCATAACAAAATCAAATACTGAATCTTTGACGTGTTTTTGTCATTAGATATAAAGCCTCTAAAGTTGTATCTTCTGTCCTCCATTAAAATCAAGCTTTCTATAAGGACTGCCTTTCAAGCCTCTTGGCAGAGATGTTTAAATACTCAAAAAGAAACAATAGAGCTTTGAGAGCTCCCTTTTTTTAGTTGTGTGCCCCATTCAGGGACACCTTGGTTGACAAGGTTACAGAACCATTAATACACCTCATGTTGTGTTCTTCTGCTGCCGACTCACCCATCCTCCCTGGCTCTCGATCCATGCACTAATGTGCTCATCCAGGTACGTAGTCATCCAGCCTGCGATGCGGGAAACCAGCTCACCCATATCCTTCTGGACGCATTCCACACACAGTACACCGCCAAAGGCAAACAGGCCTACTATACGCCCCCAGTTGACTCCATCCTTGAAAACCTCGTCCATCACACTCTTAAAGCTGTGATAGGCTGTGTTGGGAGTAATGTCAAGCTGCGAGGAAAGGTCACTAAAGGCCTGCGTGAAGAGAAGCTCAAACTCATCTGCAGAGTCCAGAAGAGCTGCCTTTACAGCCTCTATGTCGGTGTGTGGGGATGAAGACATCACTGACTGGCCGGCACGGTTCCTGCTGTTGGCCAAAAAGCCATTACTGGCAGCAGAGTTTTCCATGTCTCCCTCAGTCCTTTCACCAGCATCCTCTGGCCTCAGCACATAGGTTGGATAGTTCCTCTGAGACAGTTTGTAGCTTATAAAGAACTCCACCAGCTCTCTGTTACTGTATGACATTATGAACTGTAAACCTCCAATGCACAGCCAGCCTAATGAGACAACATGGTTACTGCTGCCATTCCTCTCAGTCTGTCTGCTGCCACATGAGAGCTTCTCCACCTTATGGTGCCTGGGGGCAGACAGGGATCACAAAAATCACATTGATTCCTGATGGCAAGCATTTAGCAAACATTGATATTGTTTTTAATTTCGTTCTGTTTGGTATAAATTCTAACAGTAATATTTAAACTTGCTTGATTTGTGTAATTAATCATGCTAAACCCCAAGTCTCATTTGATCTTTTTCAGACAAACAATCAATGCAGGTAGTACAATTTAAGAATGAGTAATTCTCAATCACACCTAAATACAGTTTATATGTGGCCTACATTATTCAGCTATCTGCTGAAATGATTTTTTTTACAATCTAACGAGATGCTCGGAAGCTTAGAAAATATAGATCTGAAGCAAACATGTGGTAAGTAGCATTGGCTAACAATCAAAACAAATGGACTATCAGCATTATGAACTCTAGTAAGGTACATTCATTAAGTTGTTAATGAAGGATAGAATGAGTCTAGTTGTCCACCTACCATTGTTGACAGCTCTGGGCACACGTCACACAAACACTACCATTTTTAGCTATGAATGCTAACTAGCTGTTTATAAACAGTCCATAGGAAACGCGTCGAAAACAACTAAAAACTACAACCACTCAGCTGTTCTGGGGTAATTCTTGTTTACAGTTATACTTACACCTGTTTAAAAAAGTATTTTCACTAAGATATTGCAGCTCTGGAGTTACCAAAGCCGCAGTTCTATATAAAGACACAATATTGGCATTTTTGCAGCTGCACTGTGGCCTCAACAGTGATGCACGCTGGCGGTTGGCCAATTCTGCTACTGTACGAGCCAGAAGTCCCGCCTCCACCCAGCGCTGCACCAATCAGCGTCTGAGTGTGGCCGGAAATTAGGGGGCCCGTGGAAAAAGAAAATCCAACTCACTGGAAAAGCGTGTGCGTTTATTTGTTGTAAATCACATTGACAAATGTCATCGAACCTACAAACCTGCCTACCGGTATGTGACATTTTCGTCCTAAATATCATGTCCCCTCAATGAAAGATTTAACGTTCATAAAGCTCATACATATTATTACTTCATTTTAAATAATGTATTGCATATTAATTTCAAAGTTTGAGTTAACAGTATTTTAAGCTTGTATGTTGTATTCTATTTTGAGCATGACTTTTGATTTTAAAGTGCGAGTTAATAATATTTTATGCAAGTGTAGTTTTAATTTAATTTAAAAGTCTGGGTTAACAATACGAGAATGTTATGCTCAATAAAAAAAGTTATGCAGTTTTTTTGCTTTTCTATTAATGTTCATGATTGAACCTTTATGCACTAAATCCTTTAGATTAAATAAGGTCAAATCTGATTTGCAAAATTTATGATGCAAATGTCAACGTCTGACTGCACCCTAAAAAAGTAATTTATAAACATCCCGCTGAGATAAGGTATGCATTTAATTTTTTATCAAACTTTGTCTCGTCTAATTTACAATCTTGTTTTGTAAATAATTTTTGAGAAACAACGGATTCATCCCAACTGCAATTCAGCCAAATATTTATACTTTGTGACTAGTGTATAAAAAAAACTTTAAAAAAAAAATGTAAACAAACATATTTATTAAAATGTGTACATAAGCAATAATAAGCATATCCTACACTTTCTAAATGTGAAAGAAAATTAGTTATTTTTCACAATTGAGAAAAACCATGGAACCAGGGAAGTAGGCTTCATAAATCTTGTGATAGTTAGCTTGTGGATAAGACAGACTGTTTAAAGAGCCTAACAAAGAAAGATGGCAAAAAAAATATATACATAACTTACATGTCATATTTATGCACCAACATGTAACTTTTTTTCCTTCTTTCAGACTCTAAGAACAAGCTTAACATTTGAAAGCTAAGTTTTTTGTGACCCATGGCAGATATTTGTGAGAAGTAACTGTTTTCAGCCAAGTTCTTTCTCTCCAGCTGAATTTATACACTGCTTTCTAAACTGAACTGTTTCACAACCAAGGCACACTTCCAGACATAAACACTAACAGAAAGTCATCCAGGCATTTGATTTCCCATCTTGCAAAGAGCTCTCCTGCTCTTTAGAAAGATCCTCCTTGGTATCCGGTTCTTCTTCATCCGTCAGGTTTGCTGGGTCATTGGACTTAACATGTTGGTTGGTGGAAACATTTCCATTCTCAGATTTTTTCTCAGTTTCTTGGTCACTGTCAGAGTCTATGGAGATGGTCTCTGTACATGTACTGAGTTTCAAGGTACAATTAAGTGTCTCGCACGGCTTGTTTTGGTCTGTGTTTGGAGCGCCAGACTTCAGAACTCCAGGTCTCTCTACTGATGGGCCATCAATCTTACTCTCCTCAAAGATCAAGTCATGCTTTACTTTCTTGACAGCGTGCATGTCAAAGCCAAGTAGCACAGACAATTTCTTAGTCTCACACTGTCGCACACACATTTTTTGCTTCATTACAAAGTGACTAGAAATGTCTGACTTCCACAGCCACAGGCTTGCAGACAGCTTCTCCTCTTCCTGAGCTGACAGGTATGGTTGCCGGTTGAAGTAGGCCGTCAGAAAATTTTTCCTGGCCTCATACGTCTTGTGCTCATAGCTTCTTGGATCCAGAGCAAGCCCAGATTCGGGTAGCTTTCCAATGGTTGTGGAGGAAATCTTTGACTCCTTGCTCAGTTTTAACCTCTTGGGATTGGACGTGGTCTGCGCTGGCAGCTGCCTCTTGATGAAGCCAGCCCCTGATGAGTTAAGAGTCAGGGAAGACTTAAAGGCTTGGCTTGCCTGTGTCCTACCCACAGCCCTGCACTGCACAAGATGCAACGTGATCGTGGAGGCAACCATGTTACTGGTGTACACTCCCAAGCAATGAATGCACTTGTATGTCATCTTTTTCTCGACAGGATGCATTGTTTGAAGCACTTGGTGTCGCTCCCTCAAATGCATAGCCAAAGCATCAGATATAGGACCCTTCAGGATGGTAAAACACAGCGGACACAGAGTCTTACCAACCTCACTTTTGTGAGGCAGGGAAGGGAAACTTGCAGCAGCAATTTTTGGAGCGCTCACTTTGACCAAAGGTGGAAAACTGCCCTGAGCAGGTGCGAGCTGATCTTGACCATTGACAGATTCTTTCATGTTGAAAGTTAGAACAAGCAGCTGTACATTAATTAACTTATCTTGTTGAATGGTGAGATCAAAGGTAAGAGGTGATGCACCTGGGGGTCCAACATAGTCCCCAGGATGAGTCTGGGCCACATGCTCCATGATCTTCTCAACATTGTGGAAAGCAGCATGGCATTGTGGACAGGTGATCCCGTGGATCATCATGTGGTTAAGCAGGGTATCACTGGGTAGATAGCGGTTGCAGAGTAAGCATTTGCTGGTAAAGTTGTGGATTTTCATGATGTACTTGGCCAGCGCCCAAACTTTCTTTGCTTTGTGCGCATTCTCAAAATGAGCACTGTACAGGTTTTCAGGAAAAAGCTCATTGCAAACTGTGCATATCTTCCACTTCTGTGTCTGACCCGTGTTCACACCAGCAGAACTATTTTCAGCCACAGTGTTGTTGCCAGGATGTTTGACATGCACCTTACCAGCTGTGATGGTGGATGGATTTTTAACAACAGGGGCCGCAGGCTTTAAATAGCCAATTACTGGTTGTGCTATTGGGCCTTGTGCTACTGCACCCCTACTCATCATAAGAGGGGTCTTCTGCGAAGTGATTGGAAAGGACTGATTCCTGGAGACAATGATATTAGCATGTCCAATCATAGTGGTTACCTGTGCACCAATGCGTTCGTGATACTCTATTACATGTTGTACCAGAGCCTCGTAGCTTCGAGTGGAAAACTGGCAGCGTTTACAGAGGATGTTGTTGCCATTGACAGAATTAGATCCATTTTTGACGGAAGATTCAGAGACCATACCTAGATATGGTGATACAATATGCTGAAAATGTTCCCTGTAGATGTGCCTTCTCACAACGTTATAGAGAGTGTCTCGGAACGTGCATTTTTTGCAATAATACATTGCTTTCTCCACGCCATCTCCCTGTCCAACTTTCTCACCTGCTTTGTTCTTCTTTCCCACAACAGTCCCCTGTGGGATCCCATAACTCTTGCGCACTGTAGTGGGTATATGGAATATTTTTACATGTGTCTCTAAAGTTCTCTTGCTTGCAGTGAATGTGCAGTATGGACAACTGAGCAGGAGTGTACAGTCAAAGTATTTCCTGTGTACATTGCGGAAGTGATTCTTGTAGCCTGAGTAGTATTTGGAAGAAAATGGGCACTCTGTGCAGCAAAATGGCTTTGATCTATATTCCTAAAAAAGACAGGGGAAGAAACATTAGATGATTAAAAAAATATGGTGATTAGTGTATCAAAAGTTTGTAAATGACTTGGATAAAGAAGTAAGATTTACCTGTGTTTTAGAGTCTGATGGATCCCATGCACAGATATCAAGGCAAAGACTACCTTTTACAAACTGCTCATCAGGGCAAAAGTCCTTGAATTCCTTTAGAAAAAATGAGAGGGATAATATAATATGGAATATGTATTAGTCAAAATACACTTTTGCATACAACATCCTACAATATTTTGTATTTATAAGTCACACTGGCTTTGAATACATTCTGCTGAGCTAGCACAGAACCAATGTAGATTCAAGATTTGTATTTGTCACATGCTCATACAGATGTGCAGTGAAATGTAAAAGACTGTTCCGCAAGGCCATGCAATAACACTCTGTACATTCAGACTCGATATTTTCTATATACTGTAAACCTTTAATACAAGAATGTGAAACTATCCCATGATCCACTTAAAAGCTCTATCAGTAATGTTATTTTAAACTTACCTCTGCTGCCTCTTTGCAGTAGTCCAGTCCAATGTCTTCAAGTGCTTTTTTCACTTGTTTCCTCGCTCGTCTGATTCTAGTAAGGTTATTCACGGGAAGCTGATACATCTCTCCTGACAAAAAACAATAAATATCTTTAAGACAGGATGAATTTATAATCCTAGTCAAGGCAACAGTAAGAATTTATTATAAACAATCACCAACATCACCAGAGACTGATCTTACTGAAATACTAATGTGAGGCCATGTCATTTCAACACCCATCTCCTTTCAGTGAATAACTTTGAACTTATTAACTTTAAAGATGACTGGACATCTACCTGCAATACTTCAGTGGAAATGCTATAAGTAAGGTTTAATTTATCTACTTTCTTTAAAGTCAGTGTGCAGGTTTGGACTTCTATTCACAACATGACCAGAGAATCTGAGTTTAATTGTTATCAGCATAATGGACTAGCATGCATTTATTAGCAAACATTAGCTGTGTCGCCCGCTCTCGTCTGCTTGGTCACCTAGCACACTCGTGGCTAACAGTAGCTAACAGTGGCTGGTTTGCGCTTTTTACTTCTCTAGTTTCACTTCCAATATCAATCGTTGTGTTCTACTCACCTTATGGTAGGTCAGCTAAATATCTTGACACTGGTTGACTCAGTACATTGACACCTCACAAAGAAGTTTGTTGACCGGTCTGGGGTGTGTTTTGCTCTCCTCAGAGCCGCTGGGTGCTGATGCTCAGCCCCACAGCAAGCTAACTCAGCTAGCTAGTCGGCTATCACATCTGCTTTGCTGTCGCTGCAAACTATCAGGATAAACTAGTGGCAGACAGTGTGGTGCACATTCAATAAGAGCTCTAAACTCATACAATACTGGCAGCCAGGACAAACCAGTGTCATATGAGCCCTTCTACTTCTTGCCACCGGTGTTCGGGCCGGGCTTATACCTGAGCTAACGCTATCTTTTCCAAGTGAGTCAAATCTCAATTCAAAATGGCGTCTTGAATTCGACGGAAGTCGTAGCAGAGAGCTTGGCAGATTTTCTGTAGGCCTATTGTAATTAATATAATCATTTGTTTTTAAAGCAACACTATTTCTCCAGTAGGCTGATGAAAACGTCATAGTCAAGATTACATTTTTATTTAGTTTCCCAACCAAAAGCACATTACACTTAAATATTGCATTCATGACTTGTCAATATGAAAAAAAGATTACTTAGTCCAGTCTGTGTGTAAATCAAGAGCAAGACTCAAAAGACAGTTATTTTCACTCTAGGGGTTCCATCACCTCCAGTACGACAGTGCGAGTTCCTGTCATCACCAATCTTCTGACTGTCTTGTAGTCCAGGTAGAGAACACACTGGCCATTCACCTGGCACACAAACTGCCGAGCCTATAAAAAAAATTATGTCAGGTAGGTATTTTTTTTGTCAAAAGTGCTGTTTTCAAAGCCCTCTGAAATTAATTGAGCAATTTATCTGTGCTGTGTGTGTGGCATTCAGTATCTAACCTTAATTCCAGCAGTGGCTGCAGGGCTTTCAGGATCTACAGCCTGCACATAAACAGGAGAGATGCCTCTGATAACAAAGCCCCAACCCAGGGCGTCTCCTATCACCTGTCATGACACAAAGCTGAAATAAGTGACACATTCTGTAGTAATTATTGTAAAGTTTACCTTTTGGCACGATATGTCATTTGTTCATAGGGAAAAACAACATTAGTTTGTTAGGTGAACTATGAAGGGGTCTTGGTAGAGCCATTATTAGTTTTTTAAAGATTTATTTTTTGGGCTTTGTGCCTTTAATGGAGAGATAGGACAGTGGACAGAGATGGAAATCAGGGAGAGAGAGTGGGGATTGACATGCGGGAAAGGAGCCACAGGTTGGATTTGAACCCGTGCCGCCCGCGTTGAGGACTGTGGCCTCCATACATGGGACGCGCACACTAACCACTGCGCCACCAGCGCCCTGAGCCCTTATTAGTTTTAAGTAGACAATAAATTAGAATGCTGTAATGTCTATTTCAGATTTTTCAAATAATAAAGTTTTTCATCACATACTGAAATCATATTACTGCATTATATCCACTCTGGGAGAGTGCTGATCCGGCTTAACTACAAGAATGACATTAAATCAGAGGGATTCCATTGGTGTTTGGAAAAAAACATGGTTGATTCATTACAATAATTCACCGTCAAGACTTTCTTGATGAAGGGTGCACCAGGTGCTAGTAACTCTTCACATGTAAAATGTCTTCGAAGTACTGCAAAAGAAAACAAAGTCAGTCACGTTCATTCTGTTTTGGACAATGAAACACAAGAAAGCATAAATATTCAAAATGTTTTGTCTTTAAAAATGTTTTGAAACATGAATATTAATTAAACACTTGCCTGATTTAGGATTATATCTCACCAGTGATGCTGAGGACGGCTGGACGAGCAGTGGAAATCCATCTGTGTGAAGCTGAAGAGAGCTCAAGCTGCCTCGACGCCCACTGGTAACCTGTTTTAAGTCTTTACTTGATCCCACTGTAATAGGTGTCGTAGGAAAGTAGTTATGGCACTATAAGCAAATGCAACAACAGTGAAGTGATGCAAAAAATAGTGCAGTGTTACTGTTTTACCGGACTGAAAAGCACTGTTGCCCTCCTGAGGTTGGCTTTTGCGCAGAACAAACGGACTATCAGTATGGTTGTCCCCTGGCGTCGCCACCACAACACTTTCATCGTCGTCTTGTTCACTTTCATTTAACAGCTCAGAAAGACGGCGGCGGCGGCGAAAATTGATGCAGAACTGATAGAGCAATCCACTGTCAAAAAAGTCACGCTTCTTTGTCACTTAATGTCGGAGTGGGAGAAAGAGAGAGAGCATAAAACACGAGTCATACATGTTTCAGAATGAATGGGATTGGGAGTGTATTTTCTTTAAATTGAAAAAAGTCCCAGCCGGCCGCTCACTGCTAGCAGCTGCTGACAGTCAGCTCATCCATGGTGTCGTGCATCAAAGGGAAACTGAGTACTCGACTCACCATGTTGAATGATGCCATGCTCCTGCAATGCCCGGCACAGCTCTATTCCCTGACGCCGGCTCTCTGCCTCTCCATTCTGAAGCAGCCAGTCAATTAACTGACATCCAGGAAAGGAGCGCTGATATTGAACACCATGTTCTTCTCTTAGCTCTAGAATAGAGTTCTTGTCTCCAATGAGACTGAAAACACACACACATGAAACACAAATCAGGTTTCATGGACATGATGTAGTTACAAATTAACTTCAACAGGCCTTGCAACAGACACACTTACCAATATCCAATGTGTCTGTCAGGATGTAGCTTTGTGGGAAATTAACATCCCAGCCTATTTATAATGTACTTCATATATATTGAAGTGCTATTTTGACTATGCCTCGCACACTCCAAGGTTAGCTATTAGCAGTGGATACACTTAAACACAAACAAACAGCAGTTCTTACTGATCATATAATCGATGTCCTCTCATGAAGATTTTCACTTCTGTATTGAGGGGAAATGTGCCATCATCCGTACGGAAACGATACAGCAGTTTAGCATCCTTGAAGACAGGCCTTTTATCACACACTAAAAAACAGGGAGTACACGGTTTCAATTGAGGTAATTGATTTAATTTGTACTAAAGCTCCTCCAATATCTCCACTCCGAACATTCTCAATTTGCTTCCTTCTCACCGTGGTGAACAATGTCTTGATCAATGAGATGCTGCATTAGGCACACAGCAGTTACTCGGTCAGGGGCCTCCTTATGGCTCACAAGCCAGTCTGTAAGTTCCTGAGCCACAAAACAGTTAGGATATGTGCGCAGGTGGTAGCGTCGGTCCTTTATCAGTTTCCCATCATGAAGCCTCAACCTTGAAATTAAGTTTGAAATTAGCCACAATCCTCAAAATCAAACTATATCTCTAACCTCAAATCTTGAAAATCAAGCATGAGCATCGTCCCCCTCCTCTCTCTCTTCTTACCTGAGCTGTTCTCCAGCAATCATGACTTCAGCTTTATGTTGTCTTGCCATGGCTCTTCTCCTAATGCTACTTGTTCGCTCCATGTTTGTTATCTGTAGACCAGAAAGTAAGTGAGGACACTTAGTTATGGCTCTTTGTGTTGACAAAATAGCCCTTGAATCACACAGAACCCCATGGCCATGTGGGAAACATGTTGTGTATACAGAAAGGAAGAGGCACAACGACATGGAGTGTTTCTGTCAGGATATCATCGACAGAAAGCTTCCAACAAAAGGAAAGTGCAGTGTTCAAAATCATGTCTTTCTGGGTTTTGTTTTTTTTGCTGTGTTGAAGCTAACACCCATTTTCTTGTTTGCTGTTCTGACAACACACAAGGCTTCTTTGAATTTTTTCCTATTTTTAGTGTTTAGAGACATGTCATTTGTCCACATGACAAGCCTTTGCTAATTGCTTCTCATGGCTCTAATCAGTCAGTTCGTGGAGGTTTTGATGCAGTCATGTTTTCTAAAGGGTCTGTTCATTTAGGTGTTGACTTCTGCTCTCAAGATAAAGCATTTTGTTTACAATTTAAAATATATCAGTGGAACAAATAGGACTAGTTGTGTTGTCTGTGGATGTTACAGCAAAACTTGAATCCCTTTAACATTTTTAAAGTCATAATATGGCTACCCTGAAGAACCTGCTAGTGCAGATGCTTGTTTTTATAGACTACATTTTGTCTTTCTTCACCAATGGCAACACAAGTCTTTTTAAAGTGATCCTGTGGATGTGAACGCACCCAGCCTCTTAGGGGAAGTGCCAGTCCTAAAACCTGACTGTGCTTAAGGCATCAATGAGCTACATGATTGGTGGAGTGTGTGAGTGGGTTTGCGCGCCGACTAAATATCAAATAAATCAGCAAGATAAGATTATCTTTTGTTGCAAAGAGGTGTTGATGTTAAGATGGCAGTTATTGACTGTGTCGGGTGTAGACATTTCTCCATTTGAAGGTGTGACCGTTTTACTACATCAATTAAATGGCAAACACAACCTGCTGTTTCTGTGCACATATAGTCTGCGAGCATCATAACTTAGAACAGGTTATACCACATAATGGGGTTCCAGCCCCCCCCCCCACACACACACACACACACCAGCTGGCATAAATCCTAACATGTGTCCCTGAGCCTTCCTTGATCAGTCACACTGTCTCCTCTTTTCCTTTTTTCCCAGAAACTATAACTGACTGAAACAATGCATCGCTGTTCTCACGCGACATTTTCTATTGGTTTTGGCTTGAGTCCTATATCTTGTCAGCGAAGCTTTTTCGCTATCTTTGGAGTCAAAACTGCCAAAGGGGGTCACCTGAGGGCAGGAACATCACTTGACCCTCTGACATCCTGTGCAGCGGTGTCACCTCTGGACACAAAGGGGTGACAGCCCTGAAACAGACCACAGCTCCTGGAACATGTCAGAGGTTTTTTATTCTGCTGTTGCTGGGAAGTTGTCAGGGGATTCATGAACCCTCAGATGCTTCTTGGTCTGTCTAGGTCAGTAAAGTGTTAGGGATCCACCACAAACGTTTTTATACATGTTCCATATACGCACAATACTGTCAGTATGAATAACACAGAAATCAAGGACCATAACTTTTAAACAGGAATAGTAGATAGAGCCCAAAAATAAACCTAAAAAGGGCTTACTTTAAAAAGAACAACCATCATATAATTGTCAAAGGGCTTTGTGATATTTTGAAAAATGTTTCCATGTGACTTAGTTTTTAGCACTGACCAGGTGAAAAACACTAAATCTGTTCATTTGCATATATAATATTATATGAGCCTCAGTGTAATGGCCAAAGAAAGACAATCTCTCCTTGTAGTCATGCAAGCTGCCTGTGATGGACCAGGCAGTGTGAATACGTCAACTGAGTGTGGACAAATAACCACAAGATGTCAGTATTCTCCCGTGCAGCATATGTGCAAAGAATAATACTGACTCAGCCAAAACTCGATGTCAAACCAACTGTCTTGCAGCCTCCGTTTTTGTTGTGTCGATGAAAATGTGTGTTTGTGTAACATTACTAAATCACAACCATCTGTCTCATAAATGTAGGCCAGTTAAATCTAAGATATTCCTTGGTTTCATTAGCCTACATACGCTAATGTAGATTTTTAAAAAAGGTATTAAATGCCTGGCTGTAGCATATTTGAACACTGACATAAATCTAAACAGTCTGTGTGAGGACTGTAGGTAAACCTGTAGTAAGGGTCAAATAATGTGCTCGACATTAAAACGCATATTGTTGGGAATGATAGTGTGTCCGCTGTGAAAACATTTTATAGGTTTTGGTCAAATGATCATCACGAACAGCTCGTGAGCACAGACTCGTAGCAGCTTTTATGCAAATCTTTCTTTTCCGCGTGTTTTCATTGGAGAGGATCGTGGAGGTGTAGTCTAGAAGGCGTGACATCATGCCAATGCAGCTTTATGAAGAAAGTGCGCTCCTCCTGAGCAAGCAGAGAGGTGCGTTCAGTCCTCTTGGCATCGCTGGACTTTCATTGTGTGGCTGCTGAAGCAAAATCGGCTGCGCGCAGCACAATTCGTCAGCTCTCACAGAGACCGATCACGTTGGAGGCGTTTCTCGCACACATGTTTTTTTCTCTAAGCTGAGAAAATCAAAAGTTTGGAACTGTTGTCTTTTCTTTCTTTCTAAAGTAAGTACGCTTTCATTGACTGCATGAACTAGCTGTGGACATTTGGAGCTCGTACAAGAGAACAGCTACCTGCAATGACCGCTGAGTCGCATTCGCATTTGGGACTGCAGAAAACTAACATGGATTTTGTGAGCGACTTTGACTTGATGAAGTTCGGCGTCAAAAAGGAGGCGATACAGGGGATAGAGCGCTCCTTCATGGGGCCGTGTAGCCAGCTCCAGAGACCAGCCTCTGTCTCCTCCACTCCTGCCAGCACACCTTGTAACTCAGTGCCCTCATCACCAAACCTAAATCCAAACGAGCAGAGAAATAACCCCGGGAACGACCAGTTCTGGGTACCAAACAACGGGGGTTACCCACAGCAAATGTACCCTCAAGCTTTTGGTCTGACCCCCGAGGACGCAATGGAGGCCTTAATCGGCGCCACGGCGCAGCAGGGACACCCCTCTGCAACTCACAGTCACCACGGTCCGCCACCTTTTCAAGCTGAATACGACGGCTACGGAAATCTGAGCGAGCCTGTCCAGCACTACCCGGGACTACCAGGTCACTCCGACGTGCAAGGCATACCTAGCAGTCACTGCCATGACCCCTTTCTCAAAGATGACCTGGGAAGCCCCGAATCGCCGGATGACCAGCAGGTCCTCGGTGCGCACCACCACGTCCCGCAGCACAGCCGCCACGACCGGCGATCCAACGCCGATAGCTTCTCAGACGACCAGCTGGTGTCCATGTCCGTCAGAGAGCTCAACCGGCTGCTCAGAGGCCTCGGCAAGGACGAGGTGATGCGTCTGAAGCAGAAGCGCCGGACCCTGAAAAACAGGGGTTACGCACAGTCCTGCCGCTACAAGCGCGTGCAGCAGAAGCATGTCTTGGAGCACGAGAAAACCAGCCTGGTGTCACAGGTTGAACAGCTGAAACATGAACTCGGCAGACTGATCCGGGAGAGAGATGCATACAAACAAAAATGTGAGAAACTGTCCGGTGCAAACTGTTACCACGAAACTGGGTCCACCAGTGACAATCCTTCCTCCCCTGAGTATTTAATGTGAGTTTTTAATTTCCTTGCAGGACTGATCTTTTCCACGGAGAGTTATTGATTGTTGACAGCTCGCCGTGCTCTGTAACAAACAGTCAGATGGATCCACCAAGTTTGAAGTAATGATGGACAAAAGGATATCACTCAAGTAACTGTAATAGACTCAACTAGGCAACAAGTTATGAATGGAAAATTAAATTGAAGCATGCATGCAGGACATGTATGAGATGTTTTTATTACACAGGCATATTTGTATTTTGTTTGAAAGGATATACTTGAAATCAAAGAATTCTCCCTTTTTATTAATGTACAACTTTAATCCTTCTGCTTCAGTTACTGCGCATCTTGTTTTTGGTGATTTTGCTTGGCCGAGTTTTTGTAACTCAAAATTATATTTTGTGTTCATGCGTCTAAATTGAAAACAAAATTGAAAGAATGATGCTGAAAATGACATTTGTATTATTTTATGAAGCTGATTCTGCTGGACAGATGTGTTCCTCCTTTACATTTATTTTGAAGATAATATATAATTATGCAAATTGTTTTTTCTTCTATGTTTTTCATTTACTGTTGATCAATAAACCCATTGTGACTTTTTAAAACGGTGTCTTATCTCGTGTTTGAATTGCTATCTGATGATTGAGTTTTTAGTAATACAGTTAAACATTTACCAGACATTATCACATCATTTGAGGTTACATCTTGGTACTAGTATTACTAATGTATACTTATCAGAGCTCCTTCAAGATTCAAAAATCAGACTCACAATACAGAAAAAAGACATGATTTTAAAATTCACAACATCATAAAAGGAGATACACCAAAACAACATTGTGTACTCTAAAGAAATGTAGATGATTGAAGTTTTTCAGTGGGTGTATTTTGAACACAGGAAAGTCAATTGATTTATTTGTTTGCAGTACCAAAACATTTACTCCACTACGTATTTCTGCTCCAAAGTTATACACAGTTACCCAATAAAAAGTATAACAATTACACACAAATGAACAGTCGCTGTCAAGAAATCATGTGACTTCTTTATCATCTTAAAAGTATTTTGTCAGATGGCCAAAGGAAGGAGCACAGGAACAGTCGCAGTGTATTTGTTGGTCTGGTGGTGAATGAAAGGACGAGTGGCTGTCTCTCCTTCCCTGACCTTTGCCCTTCATGGATTGCTGCTTCCTGTGGGACCCATGCATGTGAAAGCACGGGAGGCTGCCTGGCAGAGGCTGTGGGGCACAGATAAAATGGAGTGGAAATCAGGTTTCCCTTCCACTGTCTTCCTCAGACAAACAGATCACTTCTGCATTCATTAACAGAGGAAGAGAGAGACAACAACCGCGGCCTGCTGCTCCCAGCTCCTCTGGGCAGCACAGTGGGGAATTTTGTCACTTACTATATGTTTTTCTCTCTTTTCTATTCTGCCCTGTTACATTTTTAAATCCTCTTGCAAATTTCCTGCACACACATCACACTCAGTTCAGGACTACAGTTACATTTGGATGATCATAATAGTTTCAAGGACAATGTGATACTATGAGATAAGTGGTCACATTTTAAACTGAGTTTATTACTTCTGTGACAGGCTGTGTGCTGAAAACTTTACTGGATTTTACACTCAGTCTGAGGAGACTTTCTCGCTGCTCCCCCTGTGTGAGAGTTCAACTTGGCAGGTGGCTCTGTTAATGGCACCACCCTTTAGCCTGGAAACCAGGTTCCCTTTTCATGTGTGACCCCTGGCAGGTTTGACCTCACCCCTCTGTTGATGGAAAGCAGCTCTAAAATCGCACCACAGGTGCAAAAGCACTTTCCTTCTGAGAACAGGACTAGTCCCTAAAGATCGGCTCTGCAGAGGGAGAATGTGACGCAAATGAGTGTGGTTGTGAACTTCAAGGATGTAGCAGAAAATAACCAGATGGTTACGGCCATAAATAATGCTCCTCTATATTTTAACGTTATTGTGAGGGGCTCATTAATCAGAGGCTCCTATATGCAGCTTAAGGCATAGTGTACAGGCAAAGTCTGACTTTAAAATGAGGTTAGAGGAATACTCGTAAAGACACTAACAGTTAACTGCTGTGCAGAAGTAAAACTCCCATCAATTAAAGGTTTTCATTAAATGAATTAAGATGAATAATTTTTCTTTTGTGTCTCAAATAAATATCATATTACATATTTAATGTCGTTTCTAAATAAATACCATTTATATATATAAATATGTAAACAGATCAAATTAAAATTTTCGTTATTTTTTGATAATTTTATACATTTTATTTAGGATTGAATTACCTAAAATGAAAGAGTATATATTTGTGAATGAATTAATAATTGCGTACACAGTATTTCTGTTTACGTATACTGCCATAAATTTGTAATTGAATACGTGGAATGCGGTTTTTCAAACGGTCCATTTCTTTGTGTGGTGTCCTTTATTTGCGCACTTGCAAACATCACATGTGGATTTCCTAGCAACAGCAGAGGAATATGACAGTAGTAGAAGAAGAAGTGTTGGCGAGGAGAGCGGTTTGTGGTCCTGTGTGACAGTGTGCAGGGTGCTATTGTAGAAACGATTAGCCAGCTATTTTCCCTCGCATGTGATAGGCTGTTGGGCCTGATGTGGGAGCCTCACCACCCCTCCTCCCTGCCACCAACACCCCCAGCCCACAGCGCCTGAGGCTGGCTACTGAGTCAGCAGGAGGGAAAGGTGTCTGCACGGCTGTGGCATTAGAACAAGAGAGAAAGCAAAATAGCTGGAGAAGGATAAAGAGCAGCGAAAACGGTTCTGAATAGACATGCTTGCATTTTTTAAAAACAGATGGAGAGAGGGAACGATTGCATGGGGGGAAAGAACGGGATGATAAAGCAGCTTAAAGAGAAAGCATCAGCATCACATGAATTATTTCCAAATCTCAACTGATGAGGTCTTTTTATCATAACTACAGATTTTACTGTAGCACACTTCTATGAATAACACGTATAGATGGCTAGTGTTCAATGAAAGCACTCAAAGGGTCAGTTAAACGTAATGCCAACCTCTCGGCTGAGTGCTAGGCTTTGCCAAGGCCCGGCCTCCTCTCAGACAGCGCACACAGACAAAGGAATGCTGCAGATACTCACCATTGTGTAGGGAGAGGCAGAGGAATGCGGCTGCCAGGCTACGTACACTTTCACCAATGAACACAGCCAGAGGCCTAGACCCATGATGGAAGACCCGGGCCAACAAAACCAACAGTCACACTTCACTCACCACTTCCATCTGTGATATCATACCCTTCCTCTCAGGACAGTAAGGATTTGGTCTAGCTTGACTGTCTAAACATTTGTGGAAGATCTCCTGATTGACTGACTGACTGTAACAGGAACTGTCAGAGATTAGATACAAACACCCGTCAAATAAGAATTCGTTTGTCAGTTCGTTAATGTTCTTTTGTTTCAAACACAAACTAGCTGATAGATCAGTTCATTCTGCATTCACAATAATGATTATCACTCATCTTTTGCTAACTGACCAGACATTTGACCCCCAATAGCGAGCCCTTTCCAGCCCCAGCCAGTTCGTTGCTGTTGTTTTGCAACAGTTGAGGCTCAAACTGGCAATTGTCTGTAAGACTGGCTCCATGTGAAGTGCAGAGCACAGATAGGGATGGAGGACAGGATGGATGGGGGACTTCCTCTTTCACTTCCCATATGGGGATCCAGTCAAGTGACTCTTTGTGAGAGTGTTGGGTTGTATGTCGCAGGAAAGCGCAGCTTCGGCGGCTGTGGTTTCCGGTCAGGATGTCCAGTCGTTCCTGCACGGTTGTGACACCGTGAATCATGCAGTGATCACACGCACACGCAGACATTTCCATGGACATGGCACACTTACAAACACACAAACACATGCGTATGCAAATGAAGACATTCATGTGCACTCTCGCTCCGTCACATATTTTCAGTAAAATCAGGTTATTTTGACTTTTTAGCGTATGATAAGGAACTGTTTCTTGAGCTCCTGCTCGGACCATGAAGACATTTTTACTGCTGTTGCTACATCGTGAAAGCTTTCAGAGTAATTATGATTGTACCTCTGGTAATAACTAAAGTTATCACATGATGGGCTCTATAGGCTCCAAAAGAGTGGATTAATGTGTAGCCTACAATAAAGTCCTGCTATCTTGGTAGCTGTAATAAGGAATCTGGCTTCATTTGGACGTTGTGTTCAGCGTGTTTGTGCATGAACTCCTTGGGATCTGATAGGAAGGCCCTCTGATAAAGAGCTTGTCACGTTTAAGTCGACACCACTGACAGAAGTGTGACAAAGTCCTGTCACATTACACACCCTGGACTTTGGTTACAGAGTAAAGGGTGAACTACTGTATGTAATGATTATACAGGTTCCTCCCAGCATGACAGAACCATTAAAAACATCCTGAGCCTGTTAGCAGAGGTTGAAAAACATGATTTTTGCCCCCCTTCGTCTGATAAACAACATATTCTCCTGTTTTATGAGTGACACTGCAGTTTTGCAGCAAACGAGAGAATGGAAGAGGGATCATAAAAGGGAAGAGAAGAGTTGAAAAAAGAAGAGAAGAGATCTCTTTCCCTTTCATACCCTGCTAGGATTTCCTGCTAGGGTTTTATGGGGGTCATGCAGCTGGCAGGCGCCCTCCTGTTTCTGTCCGTAACGATGACAGGCATCCATTAGTGCACAGTAGAAGCACGAGCCACAAAGGTTAACTCAGGCTCTTCCCCCCGTAGCAGCCTCTTCCCTTTTTACAGCCCCTGGCCCCCCTGTATTCAACCCACCTATCTATATGGCAGAGAACTGCGGCGCTCAGTCACTGTAGGCAAAGCTTTACAAATTAAGGGTCGGATCCTGCTCAGATTCTGACTCCAACATTTGCACCTTGGCAAGTTTTACAACGGTGTGGAGAGCATGTCCAGTCCTCTGGGACCTTGTTAGGTCACATCCAGGAAAAATAATGGTGTGGCTGGAGGTGCTGTAGAAGAGGAAATGAGCATTTCTTGGTCTTATCGTGAAATGAAAGAGAAATATACTTGTTTTTTAAGTGTGTTAGTGTGCAAGATAGAATTGAAACTTTTCTGTGTGATCATTTGAATGACTGGGCGTAAAGTTCCTGTTTCAGAGTGATGTATCTGCAGAAAAACTAGATAAAAAAAACCTGTAAGATACATTTTTATTAGTTTCTGAAATGCTGTAAGTAAATGCACTTATAAATAGATGGTGGGGTTAGAAATTTAAACTACAGTTGTCACTGAACAAATTCAACACTGTTCTTCATAAGTTTCTGCGGGTGTCGCTGACATGAGAATGTGGCAGCAGTGTCATGCGCTCTGTTAAAGTCTCACAGGCCTCCTTGGAATTGGGTGTGTCACTCTCCCACTAATGTGTCATGTTAGCATCTCCCTTGTGTCATAACTCTTCCTTCATGTTTCTCAGAAGTACTATGCTGAACTTAAAGCCATATTATTTTTCTTTTCTGACGGTTTTAGCGCAGCCGCATCCGTCTTGGCCTTTTGTGCAGCTGGAGGACTTGGCAAAACAGAATTCCCACGCCCAGTCTTTTTATTCTTTGGCCATCTTTGTGATCATGCTCGATGTTTAGCCTCCTCTACAACAACTGAGACACAACCAACTGTGTGCTGTGGTTGGACTGTCAGGGACAGAAGCTTGTGATTGGACAACAAAGAGCTTATAAGGCATCTATTTAAGGGGATTCAGGCTTTTATACCACAGTGAACCCGTGTACATGTTAGCTCTTTTTGTGGTCAAGATAAAGGAAGTACTTTGTTCTGGGATGTAACGGCAGTAAAAAAAAAAAAAAAAAAAAAAAGAGAAACACTGACTTCTCAAAAGAAAAAGAAATTAAATGAAAGGTCACACGTAAACAAAAAAGTTTACTGAGGGTGTCTACTAAGAGTTCCCACTCAATTAAGTTCACTTTCAAGACGTACTACATCACATAAATCTACTCCTGGCTCTCTGTTGATGCAAAGAGAACTAAAACGAACCTGGTCTCTTTCACAACTTTGACATAAAGCTGTATCACTAAAACATTTTTATAGTTTATAATTGGAATACTGCAGCCACTTCTCTTAGCAGAAAGGCTGCAAACATGAGAGAATTAAATGATGATAGTGGCAACACTGAATTTTCTGATGTGTCAATTTAATCATCGCTGAGCTAACTGAGATAGGATCTGCAGACTTTGGTAATAAATATTTTTTTCATAACTACAAGTGACTCTTCTGTAAAAATGATGTTTGACCTCTGCTAAAATAACAAGACAAAGTATCTACAGCTTTACTCTCTGCTCTGTGAAGCTTGACTTGGCCCAGCTTAGGCACATCAGTTACATACTAATAACGTCAGCTGAATATGACGACACCACTTTTCAAAAGTAGTTTTGTTCTGAAAGTATAGTTGTTGCCATGGTTATCATTTTGAAACAAATTCAAAATTGAACATGATGATTCATTTTGAAAGTCTGTAGATCACAAAAGGTACAACAAATAATCATAATTGAGACATATAGGTGATGAGAAATGTCCTTTAAACCCAAAACTGTAAACTACACAGTTCTGTCAGATACAATCGCTGTGAGACAAGAATATCTGAGTGACTGTAGAGGTGGATCAACACATGCTATCCCTTGAAAAATATTGATTATAGCAGGTTTAAGAAGTTGCACAATGGAAAAGTCTGACCCAGGAATGTGTTATTGAGGCTTTAGTTTGTGTTTAAGTTGTTCTGAATTTGATGATATGGTTATATATTCATCTTCCTGACTGTACAAGCCTTTATGTTCTTTATGAGGCAACAACCCATTGTGATTAAGAATGTACTAAAACAAAACTGCAAATGATTTGAAAAAAGCATTAGACAAGTGTCAGAGAAGACAAAGTGAACTGTGTGAAGGAACACATCGCCCACACGTGGCTGAGTAGTGGCCTGCAGCACTAACATGCCCCAGCTGTACAATAACACAGGTTGGTGGCCTCTGATTTGTAACCCAACAAACTCTGACCTCAGCCTGCACGTCAGTTGTTAAGAAACGTTGAACTGTCCGATTGTTGTGGGAACCCTTCATCTGCCTGCCTCCCGTGTGTTTATACTGTCTCCTAGAGCGCAGATGAAAACTCAGACCAAATCAGATAGTGAGTGAAAACAACACCTATCAGACAGCAGGCTGATAAAGCAAAAGCTTCCCCATAAAGAAATGTGTATTATGTGGCAAAGACTCAGTTTGACTGTTCTGGTAAAAAAAAAAAAAAAAAAACATTTGGGATGAGTGTGTCAGCTCCAAGTCTCTTTTGTACAGCCGGAGTCAAAAGGTCACTATAAGTCTGTGAGTGACAGCAGTAATGGTGAGTGTGGCTATATTTAAATCCCAAGGAGAGGAACAGCCTTGACTCATGTGTGTGGACCCTATCCATCCACACACACACACACACACACACACACACACACACACACACACACAAACACACACACACACACACACACACACACACACACACACACACACACACACACACACACACACACACACACACACACACACACACACAAACACACAATTGAAACAGATTTTGTGAACTCGCCTTAAATAAAAGAAGCATTCATATGACTTGTTGACAATTATTATGTAGAAACCTGATTGAGTAATCTTTTGCTGAATTCCTATACAACTGTCACCTCTGAAGTGAAGGGCATTTGAGGGAGTACAAAAAAATTGTATTTTGCACAATGTTACCATGTGTCTTGATAAGTGAAAAGGTAGACTACATATTATTGGACAGAGTAAAGGAGAACTGCCTGGTAACAACAGATTGTATTGATCTGTGTGATAAAGTGAACCCTTTCTTTAAAGATTCTTTCCCAATGTCCCGCTGAGGAGTTGCCTTGCTTTGTTGTTTTGGATAGATCTGAGACCATCTGTGTTGATTGGCTGGTGGTAGCTGAGGTGTTTGGTAAAGGTTACTGTTGTTCATTGGTAGAAAGAGTGGAAAGCACGAGCATTGGGCTTTCCCATAGAACCAGTGGAGACTACAACTTTGAAATAGGAGCAGCTTCTCTGAAGCTTTATCAGGCCCATGATCACCTGATAAATCTGTCAGGAGCTGCCATCCCTCCATAGGAACCTGTTATTCATAGTATGTGCTAGCAAGACAAATCTTTGCAGCACTAATCCCTTAATCCTGATTCAGTGTTTCATCAATAGAAGAAACACTTGTGTTTGCTGCAAAGACTTAGACTTAGACTTTTTTTTTTATCTCAGAGCAATGCTTCCCAAATCAGGTTGAAGTGACACCTAATTGTTTGTGATGGGATTAATGAGAAAAGTGTGGCACATGGTGCATGTGTTATGCCTTTACTCTTTGTGGTTTTAGACCGGCTTAACCCCCTGGGGTACTTTGACATGCACATGCATACCTATCTGCACCGCTATCTCTTTACAGTATATCTGTGTCAGCAGCAGGGTGAGGCAGGAGCATGAGAAATGGAGGCGAGCTCGGTCCTCAGTCCCGCAGATAGGGGCTACACACTCTGCTGTAAACAGTCTGTGTGTATGTGTGTGTGTGTGTGTCTTTATTTCCATCTGTTTTCATCGCTTATGGAAAGGTGGCATGACGAGTCTTCCCACAGGAGTGTTGAGAGCGTTGATGTCCCACACCTTCCCTCTCTCCTCACCTTTCATGATGATACGGACCTTATCGCTGCATCTGCCTGGCCAGTTAGTCCACACCCTTTGTTTTAGGATTAGGGGATGCTACTGCAACCATTGTGAGCTAAACAACACTAAACTGGGAGCTTTACATCAGAGGAGAGGCACATATCTTATACTGTGAAGAATCTATATTTAGTGTGAAACGAATATTTCAGTAAATCTTGAAATAATTGAATGATCTGTGGAGCTGTTGTGGACTCTTAGTGCTTCACATGCAAATATCTCCCTGAAATACTATGTGCATTAAAATCTCAGGTGGCTCAATTAGATCCACATGCAAGAAAACTGTGAAACTATCTAAATCATAGGAGGGACTCATATGATATGATAAATCAAATTGGTTAATCCAAAATATTCCGTGCAACTATTAAGTAAGAGGGTGATACATTCTCAGTTTCGGTCTCGGACGACTCAGAAATGTTTGACAAAAGCATGACAGCTTCAAAGAGGTGAAGCCTCTCCTCCACAGTGAGCCACCGTTACAAAGAGAGGTTGACCTTGCCTTTGGCCTCTTGGCTGCCTGACAAAGCAATCCCCATGCTCTAGTGCAGTACGGCTGTCCTCTAAATGAAAGTAGCTGAGAGGCGAAGGGCAAAGAGGCCTATGGAATATCAATGTGCGATGCTCTCAATTAAGATTAAAGCTTCGAATGGAATCCTATGGAGCCGCTTCCCTAAGAAATGCTTGACATTTTACCCTTGCTGACTCTGGATAAAAAAAAAGGTCCTGCGCCACCAGTACCACCATTACCACAGCTGCTAACTAGCTGCCCCTCCACGGCCAACCCTCCATCCACTGAACTCATTCTGGAGATATTGACTTAGGCTACAGTCACACTTCTTAGAAATAAGTGAAATGGATCATCTTACTGCCAGTGGATGATAAGAATACTGAAATATGAAAAAGCGTCTGGATCAGCAAAATGACAAACTAGGGGGGGAAATATGAGGCAGTCATGATAAACCCTTAGAGACAAATTCCCCTCAGCTAGACAGAGAAATGAGGAGAGGAAAGAGAGACAAAAATATATACTTCTGCAACACGGCCATGTTTAAGAAAGAGCCTCATTAATTCACAATACATGTATTTACTGTGAATGCCGAAAACATGGACAGACTGCACCAAGATAGCAAAAAAAACACACGAGCCACATGGTTTGTAAAGAAACCGACCTGAAACCGATTTATTATAGGCACTCAGAGAGTTGCCGTTCTATATTTCAGTCTAATGAATACTGCAGATATTTTCTTACAATTGCATACACCATTTTTTTTGTTCATTTCCAAACACTTCTCATTAACGAGAATTCCCATTACTGAGCCAAAATTCTGTCCTTTGTTCTCTGAAATGATTTTATTTCAGGGGCGGTGGGTTCAGTTTGAATATTAAACACAAGTCAGTGTTTACTTGGAATATGCAGCATATTTCCTGGTGATTACAGAACATGGTGTGAGTTGTTTGAATCTGATCTTGTAGATTAATACAGATTGGGATGATGTTTACAGTGTGTATCCACCAGCACCATCACATCTGAGCTGTGAAAGCCTCTTCCTTAATGTTTCTGGTGCAAAAGACGTTGGGAGACACACATTGTGGCCATTCAAATTCAGACACTCAATTAGAAACAAACATGTTTGCTCTTTTTATTCATCAATAACTCGAGGTGGGGCTATATGCTGTATGAAGAAGGATGATCTTGTATTTTAGGGCTTATATAAGGCAGCAGTGGATGATTATTAATGTGATGTAGAAAATAAGATCAGAATGGAGCCTATCGCATAAACTCCACCCTTGATAAACAGAATTCCACATCACGCTCCAACTCTGCAGTTAACTGAATCAATGCAATTCCACTTGTGCTGATCTTGCAGACTGGGGCCCTTCCCCCATCCTCCCTCTTTCCCTCTCCTGCTCCCTCTCCCTCTCTCGTTCTAACACACACATACACACACCCATCTCCCTCCCCGTGCAGGTCTACCCATCGTAACACATTAGCAGTAGAAGCCATCACACAATCAAGACAAGGCAGTGTATGAGACGTCAGGCCAATTTGTTTCCTTCTTGGAGCTACATCACATTAGCAGGGTGGCTATACCCTTGAGCTAAATCCAAGTTCACACAGAGGGAGCGGGCTGCCGGACAGGAGGGCAGCCATGTCAGCACTTTTCAGACGGCTGCTGACATGTATCCAGCAGACTGACAAGAATGGAGAAAAAAAAAAAAGCTTGATAGTTAGAAATATGGTCCTTTTGGAGGTTTCTCTCTTTTTTTGTGGGCTTGTAATGGCATTTTCTGAGGCCTGGAAGAGAAAGAGAGGCCAGTCAGAAAATCTAACTAAAAAGTTCTTCAGTCAGCGGTCAGGACATCAAATAGAGCTGTCGAGTAAATAAAAGGACAGGGTTTTATTTCCACTCTCATCAGGATCTAATGCCTCCAAACAAATCTGATATGACTTCAGTTGTGCTCTCCCTGAATCAGAAGACAAATGGGACTCCAAGAGAGCAGTCAATAGTTCAATTATCTGATGTCTGTCTTGCTTAATTAAACATATAATTGACCATCCTAGGACTAATGATATCCTTCCCATTACCCATGAATCCATTGGATTTGGCATAACCACCACTTGACCCCACTGTGAATTGACTGGTCTTAGTTACAGGGTCAGAGTGTATCCACCGTTCACCGCTGTGACACTTCACGAGACCACATTCCCCATCGCATGTCTCAGGATGTGGCTCTCAGCTCTGCCAAAAACAGTTGGAGGGAAAAACGCAATTACTACCAGATTATCATACTGCTTCCGTTTGACTTTTCTGACTGAATTCATGAATATATATGAATCCATCTTGCATCTCAATCTGGAAACCCCCACATCTTAGTTCCCCCCACATCTATGTTTGGCTGGTGGCATTTTCTTTGTTAGCCTGTTTAAACAGGAAGATCAAAGTGTTACTTGAAAAGCTCGGGCCATCATTAAAAACATCATGAGACTCAGACACTTCTCTCTTAACAAAAAAAAACACACATAATATTTTAAAATACATTTGAAGAACTTAAAGAGAGAGGTTCAGATGTGTTTGCAAAAATACACTGCAGAAAACCTCTCAAATCTTGATCTCTCCAAGAACATGGAAGACAACTTGTTTTCTAAGCCTGATGAGCAAGCATTTTAAGTTTGTCCAAATCAACTCTCAAAGTTGTTCAGGTTGTTTACAATCAGGAGCTTTAGACTTTAAACATTTGAACAGAAGGAACATTCAGAAGCTTTTATTGAAAGAAAAAAGCAAAGATAGCTTAGATGTATGTTGGTCAGTTTTGCGTTTACGTTGCACCTTTCCTTTAAAATAAAGTAAAAACAGTCAAATGAATACAGCATCAACATGCGAATTTAAGTTATCCAAACCTAAACAGTCTTTTTTCATGGCTTACTTTGACCTACGGTAAAAAAAAATCAATTCAATTCCGACAAAAGAAGCTAGAGTTCACAAATGTTAAATGTTGCAAAGACACAAACATCAGTAAAAGAGGACTGAGAGATAAACAGTTTATTAAAAATGAGGCGCTTTCACTGTCTGATTCTGACTACATATTCATGCATGAGTCTGTTTAGGTTTTGAGAGTGTACAGAACATCAGAACAATAAACCCATAACAAAGAGCCCATGTTAACTAATTTGAATGGCTTATAATTTAACTTATAAAAGAGTACACACATGTATTAATAAGTGACAAAAACAGTGTTGAGCTACAATACTAGCCCTATACTGGGTTCCAACTATTTGCTTGAAAATACCTAACCTCCCTAAACACACACACACACACAAACACACACACACACACAAACACACACAGACACAGACACAGACACACACACACACACACACACACACACACACACACACACACACAGACACACACACACACACACACACACACACACACACACACACACACAGACACAGACACACACACACACACACACACACACACACAGACACACACACACACACACACACACACACACACACAGACACAGACACACACACACACACACACACACACACACACAGACACAGACACACACACACACACACACACACACACACAGACACACACACACACACACACACACACACACACACAGACACAGACACACACACACACACACACACACACACACACAGACACACACACACACACACACACACACACACACACACACACACACACAAACAGACACACACACACACACACACACACACAAACAGACACACACACACACACACACACACACACACACACACACACACACAGAGCACCCCTTGCTCCCTGAATGTATCACCAACCTTTGGACTTCACTACTACTCCCCTTAATAGCTCAACCTGACGAATCATTTAAAAGCCCACTGAAACAGACAGATGGGTAATGGATTGCATGGCAAATCAATGCTGGGATCAATGGGAGACATGCATCAATAAATGGATAGAGAGCTGCTGAAATAGACACCGGAGTTAATGCGGAGCAGTGTAGAACATCATTGTGAGGAGCCCACAGTGGAGGAGCTAATACGAGTCGCCTCAGCTGATAAGGTGTCCTTTTGAATAATGGAGACAACA
Source organism: Labrus mixtus (assembly GCF_963584025.1). Taxonomy (NCBI): domain Eukaryota; kingdom Metazoa; phylum Chordata; class Actinopteri; order Labriformes; family Labridae; genus Labrus; species Labrus mixtus. The sequence goes on along the minus strand of NC_083618.1, from coordinate 7,572,744 downwards.
AACTGACAGTGATAAGCTAAACTTAAGCTAAGCTGCCATAGTGTGGCTGAGGGAGCTACGTTTTTAGTCCCCACCAACACACACACAATCTCCCCTCTCTCTCTCTCTCTCTCTCTCTCTCTCTCTCTCTCTCTCTCTCGCTCTTATAAAGGAGACAACACCAGGCCCTCTTCTTTGCCTACAGTATAGCTCCTCATCAGCCAGTTTACACGACTGTGATCATGTGACAGACGGAGGCGGTGGTGAACTGGACTGTTAGATAAAGTATCAGGAGGAACAGTAGGACAGAAAAGGAACAAAAGGACAAATCTGTGTTTTTGTACCCAACACAAAGTCCTGGGAATCTTTTAACTCTCCTCGTCAGAGACATGTTATCAAGCACAGAGTCCCTTTCAACAGAAACAAACTCTATTGTTATTTTTCACTTGTAACAGTATGCTGAGCTCAGGACACATGGTGTTGTGTGGGGGAGAAGTTCAACACAAGTGTTGAACATGTGTTGGGCCCAGGTGGCGTTGTGACCAGGGTCTGACTCATCGCAGCAGCACCGGACGCTCTAGACTTGTGGTTTTTGCCGTTCGACAGCATGAGACATCCCACTCACTGATAACTCCATTTAATTCTCAACCAAAAACCAAAAAAAAGCAAACAAAATCACTCTTAATAGGCCTCCTCTTGCTCTTCTTGGACAACCAAACTGCAGGACTACAGCTGTTTCTTGTGGGCTGTCGCCATAAATCTCGAGTGAATGGCTGGTTTGAGGATGGGTGCTAAGGAGCAGCTGTACATGTCTAAAAATAGTGTCAAGGCTGCAGCCGGACAGCGCAATGAAGCTCAACATGCAGTTTAGCAAAAAGAGACTATCAACAATACGTTCCACCTGCATTAGCCCAACTGGAACCTGGCATCAGCATTGCTACGCAGGAAGTGACTGACTGTTGTGCAAACTGAACATTGTGCATGTTACTGTGTCTGTCTGACTCACACAACCAAACAACTGCCAATCCTGACCACATAATTCAGACGCACTTTTGTTTTCCAACGAGCTGAATGTTCGTTATCAGTGTGTCGTGGCCTGAGGCAGAATGCTCCCTCCTCGCTGTAGTGACAACCACCGGCCGCCCTGATGGAAAACAAAGCCAAGATGGCACAGCAAACATGAAATCATTATGACAGGCAGAGTTGAACAAAGTAGGACTCAGCACACTAAGCACATTTTATCAGTGTTTTGTATTAGTCAGGTTCCTCCTATGAATTAAAGAACAGACTGAAATTCCTTACATACAGCTCTGCTTGTTATCGAGCTGATACCAAAGTCTGTGAGTGTACACACATGTCCTGCTTGTGTTTGTTTGTGTCTCTGCCTGTACACACCTGTTCTGGTCTACTGTGGGGTAAATGTAATTGCTAAACACAGAGGCAGGCAGTGTTTAGAGATGCCAAATTGTACCTCTGGGAGTCACTATAGCTCACAATCTGACTAATGAAGGCCAAGTAATCAAGCTTCAAACTCATCAACCATGTTTGCAGTAATTAAAAGGTTTATGTTCAGCACCAGGAGAGCCGTTTGACTCTGTCAGTCTGTGTCAGAAGCCAAACCAGATCTTTGTTACATACAGAAGCCAGAACCAAAATCCCGAAGTATGGCACTACATTTACGGCCCTGACCGTTTTTTTTTCTCGGTTTCCGTGTTATTTTTTGACAACAAATACATTGTGTCGCAGGTGTAAGTTTGCAGTTTTTGCATTCACACCCAGCCACAGAGGGAGCACACATAAATATACACAGCGATGGATTTAAATCCAATAATCAATCGTATGACGAGAGCTGCCCGTCTACATCATCCTGATCTATGCTGTCCCAGGGGACTGTCATGGGCCGTGAGGAGACGATGGAGGGGCTGTTAGTGTTAAATAGTACACTCATACTACACACACCCTGGCCTTCGAATCTGCAAGTCAAACACTAAAAAAATCACATGATTACCCAAAGGAAATAACCATGTAATACACCTACAAGCATGCAAAAGTAATGAGTGCATCACATTATTGAATAAACACACGTTTTCCTTCCTTTGACATTCAACATTAACCTTTTTATCATAAACCTCAAACATATGATCACTATCTCTGATTCTATATAGTCGTCTGGACGTGTGTGCTTTGTCATTGTGCTCCACAGCATACACGTGCTGACTGACTGCATTTGGCCTTAACACAATATTTAGAAGGGTATCATGTATCCTTCTATCAGACATGCTGACATCCACAATGAATTTACCCAGCATTCAGCACGGGGGTTTCAAACATTACACGTCTCCAGGGATCAAAAGTAATGTGAAGGAAATCAGTTTGTTTGTCTCTTCAATTTTACTCCTTGCATCATTTCACACTGGAGGGCAATGGAAGACAGCCATCAAGAAATATTTATTGAAAACAAATTTAAATACATAAAATTGGGTAAATCAAGTTAATTTAGCTTAGATTTGTGAAGACAACATATTGTGCTGTTAAATTCAGAGTGTAATGCTTTGGAGTTCCAACACAGGACAGAGTAAGGAATGTGAGCCAGTGAGCATGTGAGCATGTGTTTGCTAAGGTCAGGGCTCTCTCTGGTGGCTGAATGCTGCTAGTGTAACATCTGATACTCAACATGAGCGGGATCCCAGAAAAAAAGAGTAAAAACAGGGAAATTATATGGAGGAAGACAAATAAAATAAAAGATAATCTGTTTTTTAATTGTCCTACCTGAAGTTAGTGTAATATGCGAGTTTCTCTGTTTTCCACTGAGTCGAGTCTAATAGGGACAGACTGCTGTGTTGTGGATCCCCCACTGCTTCCTTCATTACAGTCAATGGTTGTTTTACAGCAGCCAATTAAAACCAAGCACCATTTTCTCACAGACTACTACTGTATTTACTCGTAGATCTTTCCTTCAGCTGTATTGTACATAAAGAATTCAGAGGCTTTTGGTGTGTTAGCCTGGTAGGAGACACACCCAGAAGGGTCTGCTGCTCTTTCCTTATTGTTGTGCTACAGTTAGAATAGTAGGCTATGATGATAAGCCGAGATGGTAAGGTGTCAGCTTCTAAATGAAAGAAAAACTTGATAACATCAATGAGTGTTATTAATGAATAACAATATTGTCTCGTGTTTTTGGTACACCGGTTATCTCACTTCATTTTGATCTTCTGCTACATTTACCAGTACCTTTAAAACTCACCAGAGCCAATATCAACACTTTTCAATCAATCTCAGACCACACCTATATTAACTAAACTTCAATTACAATACAGGGTAAGCTTTTTTCTGATCCACACAGGTCATATATTTAAGGCATAAATCAAAGGTGGAAGCAGCTCTCAACACACTTGTTTATCAAGATGTACAAATAAATGTATGTTATTGGACACTGTTGTGTATCACTATAATTGTATCATAAGTGTGTGAATGTGTGTGTGGAAGCGTGATTGTGGCATGTTGTGAACAACTGCTTTTTGAGTGGTCAGAAGATTAGAAAAGTGCTATACAGGTATAGTTGTTGAATGTTGGACAGGTTGGTTAGACAAGAAAAATGCATTTCAAGATGTCAGTTTTGATGATCATCAGGTAAATGGGCAATTGACGAAATTGTTCAAGATAACTTTGGATTTAATATGTACAGTAACTATCGCTGTTGGATTTATGTAGTAATGGAAAAAGTACAGTAAGTTTAAGAGTTAAATCCTTAAGTTCAATTCAAATACGTCTAACTTAAAAGCTTCTATTTTTTTCTTCAGATTTATGTTTACAGAACAATAAGTAAATCAAATGTGTTTAGTGTGTTGTATTCAGATGAGATTCAAGTCATCTAAAAGTCAGATTCCTACATCCAAAGGCACTGGACTGAAAGACACATACATACAGTACTTCATTAGTCTAAAGCTGATCATCTATAAACCCAATCCTTTGAAAACCTGCTAATTTCTGCTCTCCGTCATAGACTGAAAGCACATCCAGAAGGCCTCCTTGTGATAATGAATCATTATGAATAAAGCTGTACTTCTTGATCTGGTATAGTTGCACCTTACCTCCTAAATATAGTTAAACATTAGTCACATAAAGATAGGAGTGAATAAAACATTTATAACTCGGGCCTATAAAGTGAGGTGTTTGGATCATTCACAGTGGGACCTTTGTGCTTACAGTAGGTGTGAGATATGAAGACTGACACCCTGTTGGTGCCAGCCTGGCTGCACAAGGTGCCCCTGTAAACCATGATTTCATTTAGGTCCTCAAAATAACTTTAAGTAGATTGTTGCTAATGGGAAGCTTTGCAAAAAAAAAGCCAACCATTTGCTTCACTGCAGCATAGAAATAAGTACTCTTTTTGGCGATCAGCCATCTGAAATCCCTTTTTGCAAAAACAATGTTGACAAGTGTCTTTGACAAGAGGAAAACAAATATACTTAATACAAGGAATTTGCATTCGTAAAACCCAATCTGTGTGTAAAGCATTCATTTAGCATTCTTCCTAATCTTTTCTTGTAATCTGTGACAGAGCTTCTACTCCAAATCCTCCCTGGATACAAACTGTGATTGGCTGCATAATCAGCAGAGGTGCCAGTATCACAGATGCTGCCTCAACTAATTGCAAGAAGACACTGCAGAACACGACGCGCAGGTGCTCATTCTCTTTGAGAAGTCACTTTGGCATGGTTTGCTTCCTCGTGTATCCTGGAAATGCTTTCTAAGATAGTCTTCACAACAAAAACTAGATTGCAACTTCGATGGCAAAAAAAAAAAAAAAAAAAAGAGAACGCCAAAGATGGATAAGTAGGATGTATCAGAAAAGACAAGGAAGCACTCATCTTGCAAAATGTTACTTTGTTTATTAGCAAAGCGCAATGAAAGCCAGCTTCCCCTCTGGAATGTTGATCAGATGCAGTTGCAACAGCCAAATGTGATTTAGAAAAGAAAAAAAGAAAGCACAGCACCTTAGTGCATTTTCACTCACACTACAGCAGATTGTATCCAGTCCTAACCAGCTCAACAAATCATTTGCCAGATTTACCCTCTGGACTGATAAAGTTTTCCTGATTGTGATTCATACAAAAAATGGATGAACATTTTGAATGCAGCATTTCTTTGGTTAATACAATAATTTCAAAAGATGTTAATATCCTGAAGAATTCTGTTACCATCACATAAAAAAAAGGTTTGGAAAAAAAAAAAAAAGGTTTGAGGAGAGGACACAGCATGAAAAGTCCAAAAGCGGGCACTGCAGGAAAAGACGACAAACAGAGGAACTTTTGAATTCTACTGCATGAGCCAAAACCACTTATTTAAAACAGAGGATTCACTAGAATCCTTGCCATAGCTCTTCCCCCACTCTCCTCCATCGCCAAAATCCCTAAAGACAAACTAGTGTGCACATCTGGCTCTTGGCCATGTGCCCATGCCTGCACTTTCAACAAGCAGTCTAGGGTTTGGTTCCTGCCCACAGTCTATCTGTACCCTCTGCCTGCTGAGAGCGCCAGCCCCCTGAGTCATGTTGGTGAGGTCCTCTAACTCTCTCCTCTGGGACAGGCTGGTCACCATGTGCTCCAGCTTGGAGCGGATGGCGGAGTAGTGGTGCTGGCGCTCTTTGGACAGCTTATGGAAGCAGTCCCTTAAGTTGTCATCTGCAGCTGCGGCAGAGGCCGACATGAGCCTGGGAGACTCAAAGGAGGGAGCAATGGCTTGGTTTGGTGCTGTGCGTGGCAGTGTGATGACAGTATTGGGTTGATGCTCGGGCTCGAGGTCAGTCTGGGTGTCACCGTCCGCCATTGAGTTACTGGTTTGAGTAGAGGCGTGGCAGGAGACAATGTCTTTCTCTGCTGGCTGATCAGCAGGGAGATGCAGAGCAGTGCTACCAGCTAGGATGTCCTCCTGCATGTGCTTCTGCTCCACCCAGTCATCATCAATAGGGGTGATTTCTGGTGCTGTGTTGCTCATGTGCTGATTCGGAGCGGAGGGTTCACATAGGGGCCGAACAGCTAGAGTACGGGGCTTGCGGCTGGGGGTGCTAGTCAGACACGCTGGTTCCACTGGCCTCTCACCAGCCAGACGAAGGGGAGAGGTGACTGAGTGTCTGATGAGGAGATGGTCGTAGATGCCGCTGTTGCGCACACTTGGAGGTCCTCGAGTGTTTACAGGTAGAGATTGGGCATAGAGGATGCGGAACTCCTCGTCAAATTTCTCTGTTATCTGACCAGAAAGCTCTATGAGGTTGCTGCTGTTTAGTTTACCATCCGTCCAGTTGAACCTGCAGAGGAGTGAGATTTAACAACCTGCATTACTTTTGTTTACCTGTTCTTCATAATTGCAAGCTAAAAAAAAACGTACGTCTTTTGGTAAAACAGTTAGCGGGCTTACTTGTAGGAACCTGTAGCAACTCTGTTTCCGTCAATCAGCATGAACCTCTCGTGAACTTCTCCTGTGATCCTTGCTCCTGATCGCATGTAATAATTATTACCAGTTATGGTTCGCACTCTCATTTGCTGTGAGGGTTAAAATGAGAACGCAAAGGAGTTACAGATTAGTGAAGATCCTCACAGTCACACCAGATCTTAGAAGGATATATTCGATTTAATTTGATGCCATTTTCTATTGTTATTGTGCAAACAGAGCCACACCCAGCTTTACTGAACCAACCACATACCCGTAGGTCATCGAGGCGAACACCGACATTTTTGCACATCTTGAGGAAAGCAGGAGCACATGATTGGTCCAGCAGGATGTAGACGGGGACTTTACGGTGGGAGCATGCATCCTGGAGATCCTTGAATATATCCAGGTCTGTCAGGGAGTCTGTAACTATGGCAATCACCTGCAGTGGAAAATTACAGGAGTAATATAAGAGAAATCCTTTTTAGGGCTGCAGCCCTGCTCTTCCAGAGGTAGCACATGACTGTGTTTTTATTATTATAAAACGCCAGGCTTTATTCAAACAGAGCTGTGAATCTCTGTCAGATCCACTCCCAATAATGTGTGTGCTGATGAGCTTTCTATTGACTGGGGTCTGTTACCATGGCAATCAGCAGTAACGCTTGGTCAGCAAACAAGTTACTTTTGTACAGGAGAAGAGTATTGTAGGTTCACTGCAAGGCTTGCCTCCATTTACCTGAGCCACTAAGATTCCTCTTTTTTCACCAGGAAGAATGGAATTTCACATGTGGTGGTCAAGGTTGTGTGTGGAGGATTAGACACGGATGTTTACATATCACAGATTTATTTCTTCAGACTGGTGTAACTACATGCAGCTTTGTCTGTTTTTCCCATTCTTATTTGGACAGTACTGCGAGGGTGCTTTTTTTTCTCGATTCTTAAAAATAGTTAAATGTCACAGAAAGACAAGGCCAATCAGTTCTTACAAAGCCGTCCAATGAGGAAATAGATACACAGTGTATTGTTACATCCAATGGCGCAGTTGTATAATAAAGACTGTGTGCTCGTAAAAAAAAAAGCAGGACGATCTTACGGATAAACTTTTGTGAGAGTTCACCACTAAGGTTTCAACTGATTACTAGCACAGAGTGTATTTACCCCCCCACATTTGAGCTGTAAACCAGAAAGGCTATCCGATGTTCAAAATGTTTAAAGCTCTCTAATGAAAGAGTGAATGCAAACTTTCATGGAGGAGAGCAAGAGCAAGTCAAGGCACATATGGCACGCAGGCCTTACACAGGCCTGAGGTGCTGCACAAGCCACACACTCTCTTCATGCTGGAATGTCTCCTTTCAAAACCATTGGCTGGGCTGTCAGCGCTCATCACCAACTTGCCCATGAATATTCATGCACTGCTCCTTCAATCCGTTTGGTCACTTTCTTCTTTCTGATCAAGACTTCAAAAACCTGAACTTCTGATATTCAGACTGATCAAGGAAATTCCACGGGGACAATCTCGCATGTATTTTAGGAACAATACAAAGAAGATATTCATACCCAAAATATTTGGATAATTAACCACACACACACGCGCACACACACACACACACACACACACACACACACACACACACACACACACACACACACACACACACACACACACACACACACACACACACACGCACACACTTTGTATTGTGCATTCATTTTGAAAGATAGCCTTATAATCCTGTTACAATGTTGTTACACAAATCCATGCTTTAATGGAATCCTAGCTTTATAATAAACACTAGAAACAACAACTTAATTACAATGTAAAATATTTAGGTTAACAATTTAGAATCAATTATATGCAGTTTATTTCCTTAAAGATATAAACATTTGAAATAAACGATCATCATAGCACCAGTGTCAGTGTGTGCAGTTCATTGTTTTAGAAATTATTAAGAATTCTAAAAGATATTTGTACCAGTAGTCAGATGGGTTTTATACTTTCTTTGAGCATACCTCTTTGGCACTTTTAATCATACGCCTGGCAGCCTCCTTGCAGCTGTATATGCACTCCCCGTAGCTGGGCTGGAAGTGCGCCACGGCCCTCGTTACGCCCCGGTACGAGCCGGCGGTGAACGCGGGCCAGCCCAACTCCAGCACCGGCGGCTCCACGTCTGACACCTCGGGGAAATAGGTGACGGAGGAGCAGTCCACGGAGCTGCTGAGAGACTGCTCCAGAGCCTGGTCCTCCCCATGGAAGGACACACACCGCGGGGGCACGGCGACGCTCCGGATCCGCTTGATCTCTTCGTCCGACAAGAAGTTCGGGATCCTCTCTTTCCCGAGAAAGTCCAGGAAGTTTTCCACACCTCCCGAGAGTAACTCCTCCAAAGCGAGCCGGTGTCTCTCGTTGTAGACCTCCTGCAGGTCCAGGTCACCGGTTCCGGTGGGTTTTTGAACTAACCTCAGAGGTGAATCGTCAAGAAGTTGCGAAAGAGCCATAATTCTGGATGTTGTTCCCCACTTTCCCACTCCCAATAAACTACCCGTGGCCTACTGCAGGTGGTGGCAGGTAACGTTTGACCTACAGGACGACAAATTCGTATTTGTGTTTTTCCCTCCGTTCCTGTCCGGCACGGATTCGTATTGGCTTGCGTACAGTTGTCAAAGCAGAATGGCGTCTCTTGGCTGGCTGACTGAGACAGTCAATCTAATGTAAAGTCGATCTTATTGGCTCATTTGGAGGCAAACAAGCCTCCTGTACGTCCCTCTGCTCTCCCTATCCGGTTACACGGCGCTTAAACACAGAGCCCTCACTCTGATGCTTTTTCCTGGTATCACAGACGCTGGAAATTCATTCTGGAGCCCAGAAGCCTCAGTCTCTGATTAAAAAGAGCACAAACAAAGACAACAAGCCCATTTAAGCCTCATCTTCTCATCTAAAAACTTGTATTTTCTGGTCAATAAAACTAGAAATTATTTCGCCTTTTGGGAGAAGATAAATGAGTTGTTAAAATGTTATTTTTGCTTGTAGCCTATGCATTTATTAAGACGCATGCGAAGCTGTTCGTAGTCAAGAGGAGCAGCATTTTCTAATTTATGGTATGAAGCATTTCCCTGCAGCCTATCTGACTCTGTGGCCCAGTAAAAAGCAGCTAGCTCGGTTTTGTATGTTTACAATCTGACTGATGTGTCTGTGTCCTTAGCCTACACTCAGACTTACAAGCACAGCGCATTTCAATGTCAAAATGTTAACAAGAAAACAAGACAACCATTTTACGGACATGTTCTACAATTCTAATTGAACTGCGCGCAACTGCAACGACTGCGGGTAACCATGGCGACGGTGACTACCTTGGATGCTGCGCGTGAACTTAAACTGTGAGCAAACTGCAATAAAGGCTATAACAAGGCTACATTGTTTTCAACACACATGCTTGTCTTGATGAAAACAATAGACGTCGAAGAGTCCACATTGACTCTAAGAATATGGATAGGCCTATTTAAGGTTGGCAGGCACATTTAAGGGCCGTCCAAACTTGACAAGTGCTGCAGCTTTATCAAATGGATTTGCTTACTCTGTCAGTGACTGGTGCACTTGTGTTGTGCATTACTAATCTGTAATGAGCTAAATAACTCTGGCGTAAGCCTACATTTGCAGGAACCCGTCATCTAGTAGGTCTATAGCCTACATTATAAAAGGGAGAAAGAATGATAAATATAGGTCTACACACTGCATGACAGAGGTCAAAAGTGCTGCCTGAGAAATCCAACACACACTCACTTAATTACCCAGAAACCGTCCAACTAAATGCTTTATTATCAGTCATCCTTAAAGAATTACAATTATTGTAATAATGAACAGAACGTCGTCTGTCTTAAGCAGTCAGCGTGTGAACATAATATGATCACATAGGCTATCAGCCTATGCACTTAACATGCTGCTGCAAAAATGAGAGTCACATTTGCATTTCTGAGACAAATAAATGAAACCATGTTCTAGCCTATACAAGATCGTGCATGATATCACCTCTCACTTTTGTATTTTTGTATTTTGTCTTTGCATGATTCATCTTCCTCTTATATTATCTTTGTCTCCCCTGACTGCTCACAGACACAACTAAAAGCAACGTTTGAATCCATTCGGGACAAAGTTGGAGGAAAAAGTATATGCGTGTTTCCTACATTTTGTGGACCTGGCTGCCTGGCTGTGTTCGGGCCCTTTCTACTACCCAACTCAGCGCGCTTTTACGCGCGGAAGGCCAAACAAGGTCACGAGGGTCACAGCAGAATAATCGCCACAGTAGAATAATCCCTATTCTACACAACAAGACATATGATGACTGATTAGAACTTAAAAACATTAAATACTGTGTACCATTGCTAAGCTTTAAAACTGGACATGAACAAAAATGTTACATTTACTGTTCATCTGCGTAAATTGGTCCACCACTATTACGCGTGTGCGTAAAAGTCTATTTTAGGACGGTTAATAGACCTCTGCTTAAAATGACAATTCCCACAACGATTAATATTCATGGTAGCACATCAAGAGATTTTTTTCTTCTAAAGACGGCACCAGTCTGAAGAAAAAAAACATGTGACCTAATAAAGAGGACGTTTTGGGCGATGGAGCTCGCTGAAAGGCAGATTACTGAAGTCTTGTCAAATCCCAAATGTACACAATACAATCCATCTGTTCAGCCTGCTCCGCGGCGCCATTGTAACTATGTATAACCCAATCTGTTAGAGCACAGCCTAACCTCTATAACGACATACCCAAATGTGCACTGTGCTCAGTATACGTCCCTCCTCCCTCCCTCTCTCTCTTTCTCACAAACACACATATACACACATCCCCATCACATCCCCGCCCCTTCCCAAAATTTTAGATGAAAGGGCTTTTGGATTTTGGATGACGCTCCAAATCACGTGTTCATAGGAAATACACTCGCTATAATTTTTGGAGCTGCCTCGTCCCGCACCGCCGACCGTAGTTGTTTTGCCGTCTCCATACAGTGAAGCAGAGGGGTGGAAAGGTAATGTAATGTAATGTACCTTGCCGTGGTCAATGACGGGTTCACGCCAGTTCACCGGGTTCACTTAAGGAGAGCTCCCACCCCCTGCTCGCCTCCTCTTCTTCAAAACGCAACGATCGGAGCCAATCCAAAATAATACATTAATAGCTACATTCATGTCGGATTCTATTTTTCCCACCGACTGTTGAGGTAAGGACACATCTACTCTTCCAAAACGCGAATACCTCCCATTATCGGCGAGGTGCGATCTCAAAAGTTGTTCGCTGAAATTCTGCCTAGCTATTGAATATTGAATTTTAATCTTGTGCTGTAGTCAAGGCAGTTTATATGAAGTCGCCAATGTATAAAATGGCGACAGTAGGTGGAGGAGGGGGGTGGAGGATTTTTGGGAATATTCATAAGGTTATATAGAGTGCCAGATCGCCTTTGGGAAGAAGACTCCGAGGCAGTGTGTTGCCCCGCAGCCTTGTGAATGGAGTGAAACGGGTTAACTCGTCAGTTTGTTACACTTACAACAACTGACTGTCTGAATTTTCGCTCCTTCTCTCGCGCTATACAATGTGGCGTATCTGCTAATTTTTATTGCCCAACGCGCTGTATTTCCCCACTGTGCTGTGACTGTGAACGCTTTTAGTTGTGAAAGACTTCGAAACAAAGTGCTATAGCCGGCTGACATATGAAGCTTCGAGTGTATAGACGTACAAACTGCACGCAGAGTGTCCATTTTCATCTATTGATCGCTCTCTCTCTCTCTCTCTCGCCACACATTTCTTCCTCCTGAAAGGCAGTAAGGTAGGCCTATGTCTATGCACTGCACTTTTTCTTTCATTTCCTCCTCTTCCTCCTGCCAACATGTGCTGCTGCCCTACTCAAACACACACACACGCACGCACACACACACACACACACTGTGAAATATATACGGTACAGGAAGAGCTGATCATATCAGTAGCACGCAGATATTTGGCAAACTTTGGATTCTCAGGAAGGCACGCATGTCAAGAATATCATTAGTAAGGTCACATTTGGTAACTCTACATAAATATTGACCCAGCTTTGAATGCCATGTGTCTCCCACTGCCTTTAGGGGAGGGACCTCTGTGCTGACTAATGTTGCCTCTGCTGGATCATGTGTGGGTCCATAACACAAGAGACAAACCCATTTTATTCAAGCAGGCAGCGAGCGGGCATGAATCACTGGTAACATTTGGAACGTGTTTTAATTATTTAACTATGTAAGCTTGTTACATATAATGTAGGTCATGGAAATGACTGTGCAACACTTCAGCCAGAGAGTAGGTGTTTGGACCAAGGAGAGCGTCTGCGAGTGTGGAGTACAGCTCGGTCCAAAGTTGACATTTCTGCACTTAGACGGTTCATATATTCGCAATGTGTGATGACTGCCCGAACAAAGGTAATTGAGCACTTGCTGTTACCCAAATTCATTTCAGCTTGGCCCGGTAAATTCAGTGTGTGTGGAGTTTTTCACTCCAGCAGTACGCTTACACTTGGGGAATGTCAATTCCCTTTGTGGATCCCTGGGAACGGTCTTCCATCTCCCTTCTCGGAACTGCTCTAATGAGGCCAGGCATATTGCCTTTCATCCCTCACTCCCTGCAATTAGGCACAGCTCACAGTTTTCGTTATGGCCACAGCAGAGTGTTTGTATACACAGACACAATGTAGTGGGCCGAGGCTGCCCACTCCCCTCCAAAAAGCAGCAGCTTTGCACAAGCCGCCCCTCATATACCTGGAAAACTGGACTTTTCAGGATTTAGTGTTTCTTTTTTCTGATTGCAGTCCCCGTAGATGTTGTGTTTGTGTGTGCCTCCCACAGCTCAAAATGAATCCTCTGCCAGAAAATACAGGGGAAGGTCATATGGTCATGATTTGCAGATTTAGCCAACATAGAGTGTTTAACATTCCTTGAGTTCAGAGAAAAAAAACTATCTATTGCAAACCAGATTTTTTTGGGCTGTTTTTATACAAACTAGCGTTCATAGCTTGATAGTGGCAAAACCTCCTGATCTAAAGAATATTCTCTCTCAGTCCCAGTTTTTATTTTGCACCAGAAAAGACAGTGTTCTGTGCAGCTTCACTTTTATTTGGGTCTTTCATCCTTTTTTAATATTGCTTTTTTCATTGCACCAATGCGGAATTGTAGACTGCTGAAGAAGACTCACTAAAACAGCATGTTTGCACAGTTCTACTCAAAAGAATTGCCCATGCAATGGTCGGGGGTGGGGGTGGGGGGGGGGGAAACCTCTGGGCTGGTGGGGAAAGAGCCCCTGCCACTTCCTCTGTCCAATACAAGAAAGGTTTGGTCAGCAGGAGCTGGCATTTGCCAGGCTTTGGCACTTAGAGGAGGCTGTGATGTCAGCCATTTTAGGATGGACAGTACAATGTGCGGTACGCCGCCATCTTTCTTCCTTTTCTTCTTAAGTTGCCATCTGAATGCCTGTAGTCTCTGCTGCAGACCTGAAGAAGTTTTTCATCAAAAGTGATGTAAAAGGAGGTATGACTCAGAATTTTTTTTTTTTTCCCTCAGCGTGCCATGGTTTATTTGTCTGTCATTCTTTTGGGCCAGGGATGGAAGAGTTTCGTTGAACAATTGAAGATTTCAACGGTGAGCTCTCGATCCAACACAAAACAGAAACATGCAACAAAGATGCTCGGACAGGCAGAGTGCAGTTAGTGTACCACCACAGTCTCCAGGCCTCTGCACTGATTTAGCAAGACAATAACACTGACGGGGGGGTCGTTTACAGTTGGTTCGACTGCGATATTTCTTTCGTCAACCTCTGTTGTAAACATAAGAACAGTGTAGCGGGCCCTTTTTTTGTGTGTTGCTACGCCCTGAATGGAAAAGAAAAAGAACGGTTGTCGTCGTGGACCTCACCCGAAGTTATCAGAAAGAGACTTAAACCATGAATCCACTCTCAAAGATGGTGGCAGCGCATGTGGATTAAGTTTGTCCTGCACCGGATGAAGTCTGGGGAATTCTGTGTGTGTGTGTGTGTGTGTGTGTGTGTGTGTGTGTGTGTGTGTGTGTGTGTGTGTGTGTGTGTGTGTGTGTGTGTGTGTGTGTGTGTGTGTGTGTCTTGAGGTTGGTGGGTGTGGGCAAGTGACTCTGCTGTGTGTGTGGTGCGGTGGGCAAGGGGAAGAGAGGGGTTGCCATGGCGATGTTAACACATGAGTGGCACCACCGACTGGTCTCCCAGTGGACGAGTCTGCAGTCATTGAGGTAAGGGGGGGGGGGGGGGGGGTGTGTGTGTAGTGTGATTGTGTATTTGTGTGTGTGAGGAGGGGAATGATCAGGAACGAGATGGCTGAAAACACCTGCATCTCACACATCCTCACACACACATTTGCACACACACACACGCCCATGTTAAGAAAAAAGAAGCATGTCTTGCGCCGTCTGCGGGGTTGAAGACTTGTGTTGTATTAGCAATGTGCTAAGGACCCTGATGATGGTTTTCAGAACGCGTAACGCTGGAGCCCGGGGACTTATTCATGCGGGCGGCCGTACAGTGCCATTCATGCACAAAGATGTCCCCAAACTGAAACCTGTCTACCCCTACAGTCAACAAAAGCCCCACATTGGTAGCCTGATGGACAGAGGAGACTCCCAGACATGCAGGAAACAGCACAATCCCAATCTGACAGTGTAAAGGCTCCGAGCGCTGGATCACGTTTCCCCTATAAATGAGGCGCCATTGTTCCCAATCTCTTCACTGTGCAAGACAGTAATTGCTCTTGGTCTCTGGCTTATATTTGAGTGTCCAGCTGATCCACTCACATGACGTTAATCTATTTAATGGATATTTTGCAGAAAATGTTCCCACTTTAGAGCTGTTTTCAGATATATCTGTCAGGAGTCCCCCCCCCCTCTCTGCCCCAAACCCCAGCAGACGTCAGGTCATTTTTTGGCGCGTTCATGAAGCAAACTCCCCAGACAATTTTGGATCCCTGTCAAAGTAAATTACACAGAAAACAAATATTGTCGTAAGAGAGAGAATTTATGCAAAAAAAAAAAAAAAAAAAAAATTGCTCCTCCGTGACTGTCGCATCAAGAGACTCCTTGCCAGTTACTCAGTTCAAAGAGAAAAATTTTCAGAACAGTACAGGTGCTAAATGATGGGAGGTAAGGAGAGAGTGTGTGTGTGTGTGTGTGTAGGGAGGGGTGGGGGGGGGGCGTGTAGAGGGTGCGTAGAGGGTGTGTGGAGATGTGTGCCTACAAGGTGTCAGCGGGGAGGAATATTGAAACAGCAGAGCCTGTCATCATCATCAGTCATCCTCTCACTTCACTCCCAAATGTCTGAGTTCTGTCTTCCTTTGTCCTTCCTCCTCCAGTCTTCACATTCCCATTCATCTGACAGGCAGCACGACCAAAACAAAGATCTCCGTTTGTAAATGTCAACTGTAGGTGACCCAACAATCTGGGAGTGTCTGAATCAGTGGACTGTTTTGAATTAAATTTTCATGTTTAGCAACCACTTTGCAGCCTCGCCTTCCTTTCTGCTGGTAGCAGCCTGCTGTAGATTGAGCATGTTTTTCTGTTGTAATATTGTAATTACTGCAGCAGTTTATGAGGTGATGAAAGGAGATACATGCTGATTTCCTTTGAGTCGGGTTTGCTTAAACAGAAGCAGAACAGTCCGCTGTTTTCTGTGTAAAAGTATGGGAAATAAAAGTAACATATGAATGAGATGTAACTGCTATATTGTTATGGAAATTACATTCTCGGAGCACATAAGGGAGCCCTCTAAATCTTGAAAGCTGCTATTAAATTAGGCGGAACGTATAAACCCCATCAGAATTTAAACCTAGCATAATCCCATTTGTTTTGAAACGCTTGTTTTTGAATAGTTGAATGGTTCAAACGTGATTTCGGCTTGGCGAACAAGGCCCCTCTGCCATTGCTGAGCGTGGGTGTTCAGAAATGTCGTCTGAGAGCTCTGCCACTTTTCCCTCACTTCAGATGCGACTCGCCGGGTCCGCAGAGATGTAAGGAGTTTCCTCCCCTCTGCTTCACAGAGCCAGCGCCAGTGCAAGGACATACCACACACAGGGGACACTGATCGTCTGACTGTTGTCTACCTTGCCACTGAAACAGAAGGCCTGGCTTTTCAGAGGGAACTATTCAATGCGCTCCCTGTCTGGGAAGCCCCTTGTCTTGTGTCTGATCGCACGTCTCACTAGCCAGATAAAGCAGCCCATTCTTTTGATAGGTGACCTGATTCTTTACGTAACCTTTCACAACTTTTGGCTTGTCCTGGGCTTTCTCATGTAGGGAGTAGTCTCTTTTGCTTGACCAGCATCTGTGTGATCACAGACCCGCTATGTCGCAGACCGATGGAATGACCAAGTTACCTTTTCTATCTCTTTATATATTCTCAATGATCCTGGCAAACGGTCAAAAAATGTGTGGCCTACAAAGACATAAATCTGCACGGTTTAAACAGATTTTTCACAAGGTCCTATAGCACTGTGGCATCTCTTGCACACATGTTTCAGATGAACATGACTAGATTCCTCTGTTGCGTGAAACAGACTTCTAAATCCCTTGTTCAGTGTAACAAACCCAGTGAACGCTGTGTCCTCATCAGGGGTTAATCGAGTGTACTGTCAGAGGATATCATGACCTCTCTCCCAGCAAAATATACAGCACATGCCCACGTCTGGATGCAGTGAACCAGGATTACTGCATAAGATGCCGGTGACCTACTTTTTGAGTTGTTTGTTTTGTTTTGTTTTAGGGTTTTTGTTTTTTTTTTCTGTCCAAAAGCAGCAAGCATCAGTAGGAATGAAAAAGAGGTAGTCACATGGAGGACGTCACAGTCTGTCTGAGATCAGCATGTACTTTCGGGAAGTCATTTGAGGGTTTTAATTCTGGAACAGGTTCATCTTTTATTTACCATCCAGCCGGCCATGATGACATGCACGTGGATGTGTTAAAAGTCTGTGGATGTGCCTTTCACTGTGTACAAACGCATCAGACAAAGACACAAATCTGCTGAGAGTATGTGAAAAAGTTCCCTTCGTAACCAACAACATGCAGAACAAGGTATTGAGGCAAGTTGGATTTCAACAGAAATCAGTTTTAAGGTTGGTTGAATTTGTCCAGCTGATGCTTTTTGCAGAATGTTAAGCTTGCAGGAGTGGGAAAAATCGAAGTGATATGCTGTAGAAAGATGATGATAGGGTGAGACAAGTCTTTAGCACCATATCACACATTTCTTAGTCTTCTCCACATGATCTCCATCTTCAGAAAGTTAAAAGTTAGCTGTGTGTGTGTGTATGCGTGCGTGCATGTGTATGTGTGTGAAAAGTTTATTCAGACGTTCTATGATGCCCAGCAGTGACTCCCCCTTAGAACCAGATGTTGCTCTAATGAAATACTGACTTGAGTGCATTCATTGTTTTGTCCTAAATCTCTGTTAAATATTTGTGGCTTCGTGAGAGAACATTTCATAATCTGAACAGAAAGATGTTGAAGACTGCACACACAATTCATATCCATCCTTATGGCAAGATCGTTACAGTAAAAGAAAGCCTGTGGATGTGGTTTGCTAATGGATTTGTGCACTTAGTGATCAGTGTATTGTGTTTGCCTGAATGCATGGGCGGCCATGCTGCTTGTTGAACACACATGTAGGATTGAATGGTTTGAGTCTGAAGCTTATAAATGCCTTCAAATATGTCCGTAGTAGCCTCCTCACTGCTGCTGTTGGCTGGCTGCTGGGATACACACATATACTCTTGGTCACCTGATTTTCCTTGCATTATGACGGGAAGGTACACTGTAGCTTCCGATGTAAAACATATGGCTCACATCCAAGAGTGGCAGTCAAATACTTCATCTCAGCCCAGCACAGTCCTATAACCTTCATGCGCCTGCTTTTCAATATCAAAGCAAAGAGAATCAGGACAGAAAGATACAGAGCATGTAATACATGTTCAACATTTTACGATATAAATGTCCTCTGTAATTACTTACCTCGTAAAAAAATGATACCTGTTCCTAAAACAACTTTAACAATATTATTTTGCAGACAAACACAAACCTGCGTGCATATTTTTGCATTAATGTGTGTGCAGACGATGTGAAACAGCTGTTAAGGTTAGACACATCTAGCCCTCTCAATTTGAAGTGGTGAAGTGCATCCCACTCAATAAATGCAAAATCCCTAAGGTACTCTGGGGACCATATTTATCTCCTGATATTAATTCTGTCCTGGGGTGAGGCAGGTGGTATCTGGCAACAGAAACACTGATTGAAAAATACCATCTCATACTTACACAATAATAACTGAAGCGTAAATCTTCAGCACAGATTTAGAATTGAAAAATATATTGTGGACATCAAAACACCAAAGAAATGTGAAGAACCAGACCCATGGCAACAGTGACGAAAATACGACAAATATCTCTGAGATTAGACTGTCATTTCTGGCTCTGTCAACTTTCATGCTCTTTTTTTCTGAATTCATAATAAGTGACAGCTAGACAGAAGTCTGTAAATCCAAGTAAATAACCAGAACACTGCATGACAGGCTTTCTTTGATTGAAGGTTGTGTGTGTGTGTGTGTGTGTGTGTGTGTGTGTGTGTGTGTGTGTGTGTGTGTGTGTGTGTGTGTGTGTGTGAGAGTGTGTGTGTGTGTGTGTGTGTTTGTGCTTGTGTGTGTGAGGTTCTCTGTACGTGTGATTATTATTGAAAGCCTTTAGCTTTTTAGAATGATTGATACATTTTGTTTAAATTATTTCTCAATAGTAAGGATATCAGAGCAATGTTGTTTAAAACTCAAATTACAATCTTATTGATTCAGTGTGCTACTGAGATGTATCCTGTTTACCGCTTTCTGTACATCCATTTAATGTATTAATCATTGATCATGATCACGATGAAAAGGCTTTTTAAAGGTTATTTTTTGTTAGTGCTGTAATTTCTGATTAAACCACCTACACTTATCACACAGTATTACCACCTACACTTATTACCATGTGTTGAGGCTATTATCTTTCCCTGAATTCGGCTTTCTTTTAAATATCACAATTAAATATTTCATGTTTCTAATTTCTCTCAAAGCATAGATTAAAAAATCTACCATCCATCCATGTGAATCCAGTTATCTGTTATATGATGATGTTCAACAGCCATGAATACTCCTTTTTTTCTTGAGTTACTAAAATAAAATGGGGCTAAAAGAGTCACATGCTTATTTTTTTATTCTCTTTTCCAACAGGATCCTTGGTGCTGGCAAACTTGTCCATGTGACTTGAGTCCTTAACTGGCAGTGGGCATGAAGCAACACTGTGATATCATAGTGGCTGGTCCATGACACTAAACTTCATTCAACCCTCTCCACTCTCCACCCACCCACTGTTTTCATCATACTGGACAGGCAACCATTCACTCTCCCATCAACAGAAAGCTGTGCAATGGCTAGCAAGAGGAAATCCACTGTACCCTGCATGATACCATCAAAATCCAAACATGTGCGTGAGGAAATCATTCTGGGCTCACTACCAGAGCTCCTACCAACAATCCCAGAAGATAGCATACTCAGCATCTCTGGAGAGGAGTCTGGCCATTTCTCTCACAGCTCCTCCACATCAGAAAGTGGCATTGAGATGCAGAAAGGAGGTACATACAGCTGTCCAAAGTGCCGTTTTGAGTCCAGAGATCTAAACTACTTTTTGGATCACATGCACAATTGCCATTTAGACTTCAGGGCCCAGCCCACCTTCTACTGCCTGAACTGTGGGGTGTCAGTTGTTCGCTTTGAGGCACTAGCTCTGCATAACGCTAATGCCCATCCTAAGATAATGGAGGGCTTGACCACTGCCTCCCTAACTGTCAACCAGAGGGATGGAGTAACAACTGTGGAGCAAAGCCTCTTTGAGGACAACAGAGGAGATTACAGAGAATCTGGGATCTCCCTCACCAAAACACCAATTGCAAAGATGATGAAAGCCAAGGGGGAGCACAAAAAGATTGTGGTTTCTCATACTGTTGAGGTACGAAAAAAAGACAATGGAAAGGATATAGACCCCAGCATGCTGACTAATGTGCCTGAACTCCAAAACGGGGTTCCCAGTGTTTCTGGAGCCCCAGCTATGCCGAGGACCACTGTCACTCATGTGATTAAGACGACAGTGCCCAACCAAGTCTTTCACCAGCACACTCCTTCCCTTTACTCTCCCCCTTCCATTGATTCCAATAAAGACCTTCCAAAGGTGATGATCCCTCTCAGCAGCATCCCTACCTACGATGCTGCTATGGACACCAGCAGCTTTCTCAAGACATCCTTTGGCAAGTTCCCCTACCCAACCAAAGCTGAACTCTGCTACCTAACAGTGGTCTCAGAGTTCCCAGAGGAGCAGATCAAACTGTGGTTTACTGCCCAAAGGCTCAAGCAGGGCATAAGCTGGTCACCTGAAGAGATTGAGGAGGCCAGAAGGAAGATGTTCAACACTGTGTTCCAAGGTGGAGCACCTCAAAAGCAACCTCCTACACAACGGCACGTCAATCACATTGTAACCCACCACACTGTAACTGCTAATCCAGGCTCAAAAGGACCAAACTTTCAAATGGCCAAAGTACCATACGGCAGTTTGAAAACCAGGCCTGGTGGAGTCCTAACCACACAGGCAAGCTTGTCAACCAATCCCAATGTCACTAGGGTCTCATATTCTACTCCAATTGTTCCCCAAAAGTTTCCATCTGCAATCAGAACAACAAAGGTACCCACCAAGAATGCCCAACCCACTGTGGAGCCAGACAAGACCAATGGCCTCAGCCTGGACATTGCTGGAAGCAGCGGATGTGTTAGTAGCACCAGCAGCAGTCGAAGCAGCAGTAGCAGCAGTAGTTGCAGTAGCAGCAGCAGCATCAGCAGCTATTCCAGCAGTAATAATGGTGTTGAGACGTTCACCAGGAAACCAGTTCAAAACAGCAGCCCAACCAACAGCATTAAGAGCATCACCGCTTGCTCTACAAACATTAGCAACAATGATGAGCACTGTGTTGCTGACACAAATGGAAGACCAAATGGTAAAAGTAACAGTGTACCAATTGGGTTGGGAGATTCAAACAGTACCAAGAGTCAAGTGATCATTGATAATACCAGCAAATTCAGCACCCCTAGTCACAACAGTGGCATCACTAGTACACAAGAACAGACCCATGCCACAAAGAGTGACGATGAACAAAACAACTACATTTACAAGACCAATATCAGCAGTATTAGCAATGAGTACCCCAGTTCTACTTGTAATGACAGTGTCCCTTACCTGAACCATGCCAGCAAATCCCCAACTGAAAGCACCAGCACCACTGTCATTACAAAAAGCAGCTCATTAATTTTAGATGAGCGTAAAGGTAACAAGGACTTTCCCATGAAAGGTATGTCAATCCTACAACAACTCATCAAGGATGATGACCCATATGCAAGGGACAGAAGCTGTCCAGAGCTGAAAGTTGACCCAATTAAGATCAGTTTCAAGAGGCTGAAGATGAATGAACCAGAGACTACATCTGAGATTGTGCATGACGAAAATAAGTCTGAAATAGCTGAAGTGTCTGCTTCTCAACCATCTTTCTCACCGCCTTGGGGTAACAAGACTCCTCAGCAGCTACACATCCTCAGACAGGTTTTCTCCAACACCCGCTGGCCAAGCAGTCAGCAGTACGAGGACTTGAGCGGCCAGACAGGCCTTCCTAAGTCAGAAGTGGTGCGTTGGTTCAGCGACAGCCGGTACAGCCACAAGAACGGGCAGCTAAAGTGGCTGGAGAACTATCAACGACCATCCACAGATTCAGAGGAAGTAAGGGGCCACGGAGATGTTGAAGTTGAGTCACCAAAGGACTCTCCAGTGGCAAAAAAGAAACTTGTTGAGAAAGACTTGAACAGGCACCTTAAAGGAGAAGATGGACTTAACTCAGGGCAGCGGGTTGTGTGGCAAGGTTCATACTCACCGCTGCTGGATCTGATGGGGCCCGGGGAGAACAACGACCAAGGCCATGCTGAGGATTCAGCACAGCCAGGAGTCCTGCAGGATCCATGGTCAGAGAGAGCAGAGGACAACCAGCAGCCAGTGGCCAGTCAGTCACTCATTGAACAGCAGGCTGATGCCAATCAGGCGAGGTACTTAAGTCATGATGCTAGAAATTAAAAAGTGTTGCTAAAGCTACTTATTTAAGATAAACGTATCCTTCGCAGTGACTCGTGATACTCTACGAGATAACGACTAGTTATCCATCAAGACAACAAAACAATTGTAAGCCAAGCAGAATGATAAAAGCATGACAGCTTGTTCTTTGTTGTAGTTACTGTGTGATGTACAGTTAAAAGGAGGCAGGAGACGTGTGTACAGGTACTCATGCTGAGTGGCTTATTCACACAATCAAAGGTCTATGTTTAAGAAGCTATTTTTAGATAAGTAGGAGTCTGGGTTGTTGAATTATAGATTTAGAGCGCATGCTAATATATGTGAATAAATCATGACAATTGTCTTTGGTGAGAGGGATTTCGAAGAGCCATGCTTATATAGGCTTCTGTTTATAATGCCCCCTTATCAAAAGCACCTTCCTTGTGCAACTGCAATACAATTGAAGAGGAACTACTCCCTCACCTGATCACAGAGTGTTTATGTTGTGTTCATGCCTGTGTGTGTTTGTGTGTGTTGCTGATAGGGATCGCCTAAGGATGGAGCTGCTGGAGGTGTGATCAAGCAGAGCCAATCTCGCCAGAGGAAAATGATGTTTTAAGGCTGGCTAACTCCCCTGGCCGTGGTCTAAAAAGAGTGTTCATAATGACAGCAGATGTGATTGTAGCTGGACCGTTGGACTCTGACTGTAACTGTGAATACCCCCCAGCCCTCCTCCTTCTCTGCGTCCTCCTCCTCTTCCATCTGCCATCACTTCCTGCCATCGTCAAAAGAAAGAACTTCTCACCTTTGAGTCCTGTGATGTTTAAGCCTTTCATGCTTCTTTGTGGTTGTGTGGGGAGGGTGCACAATAAGGTCAGTAAGAGGGATCAAAGAAAAGAGAGACAAAAAGACGCACACTGACTGGAAAACTGACTTGAATGAGCGAAGATAGGATAAGATAAGGCAGAGAGATATTGTTTTTGGTCAGAGGGAGAAATATAAATATATGATTGAAACTGCACTATAACAGAGGGTTTGTACTGACCGGACATACGAAAGATGTGTCAAGGAAATGTTATTGTTGGCTTTGTGATATTTTTTACTTTTTTAGCAACCAGTACTTCAGCACTGCCTTGAATTTTACTTTTTCCGTTTTTTGGGGGTTTTTCAATTCTATTTACTCTTCTATAGTCACTGTAAGTCCAGATGCAATCAAACATGGTTTATTAAGATCTGTATTAATGTTGGTGATCACTTTGCAGTTCAGCTACACGCAAGAGACTATATACAATGCACTAATGAAGACAGCAATGCTAAAAATCACACTGCCCCACTGCAAAGGTATTGACAGCTCTGTCAAGATCAATACACTACACTGCCCTGCAAAGTGAACAGAGAGAAGCCTGTCACGCTAACGTTGCCTTACTAAGCTCTGTCCATGTGTTTATATGACTGATCTGTCCATCACCTTGCTTTCCAGCTATTGTGCTGTCCTGAAAATACAAAAAAAAAACAAAAACAAAAAAAACCTGCCAGTGCAACAATGGTCACTGTTCGTCAATATCTGTGAAAAAAAAAAAATCTTGTGCTGCTTTCTGTACACTTGGATATGTTTAACTTTAAGCTGTAATTGTATCAAATATTGTTACTGGCAAAATGTTTCAAACAAAATTATCAATTTGATCCCTAGACACTGACAGAGTGAGATATTGTGCTAGCTAGAGAGCCAAATGAGGAGATCTTTGCTCTCCTTTGAATTTTGTTGTGTTTCTATAAACATACAGTCACTACATGAATCCTATTAAGCTGCATCTTTGTCAAGCTGCTAATAGCTAAGAACGGTGCTATACCATCCAAAGTGAAATTGGAGGTTGATCTCCTACCAGCAGTGTATGCACTTGTGTCGAATGTTACAAATTTATTTTGGTTCGCGATTAATGGAATCTGGACTTACGGTGTTATGATCACATAAAAACTTTTATGAAATAGTCTGATCATAAAGCACTGTTGTATCATCCTTTCTACACTTATGAATCTTTACAGAATAAACTGAATACACACCAACCCGTGTTGTCTCATTATTTGCCAAGCACCTTGCACAAGGAGAGGA
Organism: Labrus mixtus; assembly: GCF_963584025.1. Classification (NCBI taxonomy): domain Eukaryota; kingdom Metazoa; phylum Chordata; class Actinopteri; order Labriformes; family Labridae; genus Labrus; species Labrus mixtus. Next base: position 7,548,036 of record NC_083618.1, on the reverse strand, counting down.
AAAAAACAAATTGTACAATGGATGCCTATCAACGCATTCAGTAAGGACTCTCCAGTGTCATGCAATGCTCTATGGTAGGAGGAGTGCATGCAGCCTCACCTGCTGGTGAACAGCAGACAGTACAAGTTGGTTCTGTTAGCTGAGTTAAGGTGGACATGTGGAAGTCGGTTTCTATGGCAGACATTGGTCGCCATAAATGTATTGAGTCTGAAGTTGTAGTGTGAGGTATTTAGTTTGAAGTGTTGATGCAGATGAAACCCAGAGAAACAGGCGCAGACTTGTCCGTTGGCACGGAGATGAAATCCTTTTTGGGCCAGAGTAAAGGGATGTTCCTGAACAGGAAAATAATGAGTAGTTGCAGAATTTTGTTTTCTACAATAACATACCACAGTCTTTGTCAGCGGTTTAATTTTATGGATTTGATTTTTTTAACTTTCAAATGGGCTTTTCTTTTTTTACATTAACCTTTCATCTGGTACATGATGTAAAAAGTCAAAGCCCCTTGTGTGTTTAGAAGAGATCAAATGTGTTTAACAAACCAAATAAGAGAGCAACTCTAGCAGGACCACTTCCACGGCTGAGGCGCCAAAACCAACAGGCGGCTGTGCTATTTGGGGGCTCTGCCCAGGAAGAAGTATATTGTTTTTAAACTTGATTTTATAAGTTATTTGTTTAACGTTAGTGATTAAATAAAGAATCGGGCAAAAGAAATGACACCATACGTTAACTTGTAGGTTTTTATTCATTTTTCAACCTACAATGAGCTTAAAACTCAAATAAAACATGATCAAAGCTATGACGGAAGGTAAAACAAGAATAAGATGTTGACTTTACAGCTACTTACATCAAATTGCTATTCAAGAGTGGAATAGATGAACTGAATTCACATTAAATGTTACATTTCTTTATCATCCTTTACATAATTAAAAAAGACTGCCTCTATTGTAACAGATTGGTGATTTTTTGGCAAAGTGGATATCCCTCACATACCCTTCTGGAAAGCAACTTTCCTTTTACTGACTTTAAATACATTATCATAGCATTATCTTCAAGTAACAATGGGAGATCTTTCTAAATACAATTGTTAAATTAAGTTAAAAACCAGATGAAGAGAGGGCAACAAAGAGAGATTGAGAGGATGCTTGCAGCTCAAAATGAATGGTTCACATTTACACTGAAGATAGAAGTCCCTGATGGAGGCTGTAAAACAAAATATTCACATTCTGCTTGCTTAAGTAAAAATCCACATGGTTGCATTTTTTTCACCTTTTACCTGCCCCGACATCCTCTTTCATGCTTAACAATTCAACAAAGTCCAGTTTAAAATATTCACCCGAACAGATCATTTCGTTGGCCAAGGTTCTCTCACGCACACACGCACACGTCAGACACACACAAACACCTCATCACGCTCACTATTCCATTTCCTCGAAAGGCGCATGGGTGTTAAGAATTAATTTGATTTAACTTTGTCTATCAAAATATAGAATTCATTAATACATGGGAGGCTAAAATACAGAGCAAAGTGAACAAGAAAAAATAAAATGATAAAAGCATTTTTTTCTTTTGTTTGAATACAGTAGCTGTAGGACCACAGAGTTCAGTTCAGGCATTTTTTTGGAGGGAGTGAGACAAAGTTAAAATTGTCTTCCGATAACAGGGACTTTGCCTCGATGTGGGTATAGTTCAGCCTTGATGCCCGATCTCAGATCAGATGTTTAAGACTACCCACAACCCCCCTGCCACTTCAAAATGGCTTCTTTTTATCTTACCGTGTTGCCACCGTTTTCCTCTCAAACTTTCTAAAATTCCTGGCAGGTCTGGCCATCGAGTAAAATTGACTTAAGCTAAAAAACAAGTATCCAATAAAAATGGGTGTATCATAGTTAAAACCACAAATTGGGATTTAAAATTCATAGTCCTCCTCTGCCATATCGATGGCCCAGGCAAACTTCTCACGCTGCGTTTTGTTGTAGATCTTCTCCACAGGGATGCCCCACTTCTTACACCTAAGAAACAGAGAGGGGACATTTGAATGGAAAGAGGCTCCTCTTTTCGTCCTTTGTGCAACTTTGGCTCCTATTAGGGGAGTCAGTGATTCTTAACACAAGGTTACATATTGCATCTTACCAAGCCACAGAGATGCGAGGGTCCAGATAGTTAAGCTTGGAAGTGCCAAGTGCAATTTGCTTGTTCTCTTCACGATCAGTTGCCTGCACCTCCAGCTTCATAAGCTGGTCCTCTAGCCTCTCAACGGCCTTCTTCTTAGTCTCCACAGTCCTACATAACAGACACATGGCACACAATCAGAAATGTAGGAAATAGTTGGTTACCCATGAACACAGCGATTTATTCATACCAAAGTTTAGACACTTACTTTTTGGATCTTTCATCTCTTCGTACTTTAGCATCTGCCTTGGAGCTTTTCAGTTCTCTCTTGGCATCTGAGAGCTGGTCCCTTTTTGCATCAATCTAAGAAAAGTATTTGATTAGTCAATACAATGACACACACTGTTTAGGTTCTACCATGCAAAAAATCATATGCAAGTACAATAAACAGAGAAACCTGCCCATAATCTACAAGAGTATTTGTCAAGCCCAATGTTTAGGGACATTCAGATAACTGAAAAAAAAAAAAATTCTCTCCTTAAAAGATTACAGAAGGTCTTCAAGCAGACTGCCCCTGAAATCCTACTCAGTTGGTCCTTTACAGCGTGAGACTATCCCTGACTGAAGAAGCATGACGTAAAAAGAAAGCTGCTGAAGTGGCAGAGGACCAACAGAATGGCTGTACGATCCTATAATGAGAATGTTTGCGTTTATGCAACCTGTAGTTGAACAAAGAACATTCTGGCAAACAAAAATAAATTCAGCTGTTTTATTACATGCATAGAGATCTCACTGGTCCCATGCATAAGGTTTATGGTAATTTGTCAGTTGTGAGATGTAAATGTCACCCTCCTCTTATGCTCAGTGAACTTTCCTGAATATTTCCTGCTTCATTTTCACATCAGCTCAACACTGAACATTTACAAGTGGGCTAAGTCAGAGTGAAAATGTGGCTATTTGTGTTCGTACATCCTGCCCACAAACATGTCCATTTGTTTTCACATTAATATAAACTTCCATCAGGTTACTTTGAGAGTGTAAAGTCAGATGTGAGTGGACATGTTACTTTCAGAAAAGACAATGTGTCCATATTTTTATGTACGCTACACTTTTTCTCTGATTGGGTTTGAGTTCTTCCAGCATTAAATTTTCCATTTAATCAGAGACTTAGAAATAATATTTAGGAATGTGGGGCTGTGTTACAAAAAACTCACCATACATTAGAATATCAATTTACACTTTACAATCACTTTAGTTTTCTAAAAGCAATGATGTTGAGTGTTCATATGTTCACCTTAGTCTGCAGGTTCTGCATGGACTTCTCAAAGGTCTTGGGTGGAGCCCTCTGATGGTTACACAGGATGGCCACAGCCCTGTTAGCCCTGTTGTAGGACAAGATCTTGGCCGTAACGTTTTCATCCGCTAGAAAGACAGAGATTACGATCAATTCATTTTATCAGCATGCTCAATTTCAAAATTAACACCCAGGTTCAACAGTGCCTATTATCATTAACTAACATGTAATCTAATTGTCTGCTTGTTGATACTATTATTTAACCCTACGTGGGTCTGAATTGAGCTGTATGCACGTACAATTTTAAGTTTGACAATATTTGACTCAACAGGACACGAACCGTTTGTGAGCGCCTTCAGCTGCTGTTGCAGGGTGATTGAAGCGTTGTAGGTACGGAAAACTTTGGCAGTCAGTCCGTCCATCAGCTCCTGAAGATGTTTGTTCAGAACAGAAGTCTGGAGGGAGCAATGAGAAGTACAGCTTTAAAAAGATATCAGTGTTAAGAATAAACACAGCTAGCTCTAAGACTAGACAATTTTAGTATCTATTGAATAAACATCTGTGCAAAAGGGAACTCTACCTGTTCCAGTGTAGAAACCTGATATGGTCTCTAGCTTCCTCTCACACACATAATACATAGTAATACTTTGCTTACATTCAGGCGGTCAAACAGGTCGTCATCAGGCTCCTTGTTCTCCATAAACAGCTGAAGATTCTTGAATACCTAAAGGAACAAGACATGATTATACAACTGCAATGTTTGCACACTTTAAAGAAACTAAAATAAAGCTATCCACTCCTTACCCTTTTCTCCACAGGTACTTTGTTGTAGTAGCGGATGGAGTCTTTACCAAGGAAGTCAAATTCCACCACAAACTCCTGACCGTCGTTTTCTGGATAGAGTTTGATGTGTTCGACTCTTACAGAGCAGCAGCCCACAGTGTCTGCAGTCTCTCCTTCCTCCTTCTCATTACCCGCTCTCAAAGCGAGCTAGAGCACACCAGGACAGTAGGATTAGAGCTGGCTTATACAGCTATTACTCTCACTGCAGCTAATGTTTAAGCACCTGCTAAACCCTGCTCACAAAAAACAGTCATTATTCAAAAAACAATTACACTGCATTAACTCTATCAGCTATATAAACTTATGGACAATGTCAACAGTAATCATCCACCTCACCTTGTCGATGAAGTAGAGAGCCACAGCCCGCTGTCTGATCCGCATCTCCTTAGACTTCCAGTCCTCGCGATATTGGGTTCTGATGCGGTCAACACATTTCTTCAGTCTACGAGCGGTTTCATATTTCTGCCAATCCTTCTCTCCCTGCAGACAACAACCAGTGTTTAAGAATGAGTCTCGGATAAACTAATGGTTTAGATGGAACTCTTTTGCATTTACAGAAAAAATAAAACATCCAAGCTTATGAGCTCAGATTAAATAATGGAGCCATTATCTGCACAGCAATATAATGTGCTGATGAAATATGAATGAAAAAAGGAAAATCACCACGCTTACTAAATCCAACTTGTTGTTCTTATTAGCGTACTGCACTTATTTAAGGAATTACTAACATCCTTCTAATAAAAAAGGTGAATTTGTAGCTCCAACATTTACATTCCAGGAGAGAAACTAACTAAACTGATATAAAAGATCTGAGTCAAAAGAAATAATCTACAAATGCTTCACAGGCTACATGGGAGCTCGGCCCATTTGCTCCTGTAATAATTCTAATAATAATAGTGCTTTAAATCCATTAAATAAACCATATCCAGGGGCTCAGATGGCCTAGCAGTAAGGTCGAGCCCCATACAGAGGCTGCAGTTCTCCAAGTGGGTTCAAGTCTGACCGGCAGCTCCTATCCTGCATGTCTTTCCCCAAGCTCCTAATTTCCTACTCTATTCACTGCCCTATCTTAATAAAGGCAAACAAAAAGTACATTCTAGCATTAAAAAAGGGAAGGTGTGTGGGGGGGGGGGGCCTCAGGGAAAGCTTCTAGGTTGGATATTTGAAAAAGTCAGAGTTATTGTAAACAAATGAGTTAAGTACTCAGGTCTATACCATAAGCAGCAGTAAGTAGTTATATCCTGCTGCAGAAACACAATCCTAAAGTCTAAGTCCTGCACTGATAATTACTTGAGTAAAGTGAACTAAGAAAAAAAAGGCTGAAAGACCAGCACAAGTAGAGTTCTTCAAATGTCCAGAGTAATGACTGAACTGTTAGTGCAAGGCAGCTATTGGGTTTCCACTGACACTAGTTTAAGATAAATAAGGAGTTTTTGGAGCTGCAAATCATGCAAAGCTGCTAAGTTTCACAGACTAACAACACAAAAGGTGAAAAAGAGTATAACATAAGATAGTTAAGGCCTAACAGCAAGAACCGTATTCCATGCATCAAAGGAACATTGGCTAACCCATTTTCAAACCAGGTCAAAAGCACATTGTAGTGCAGAACCACCAACCCACCTTGATCCGGGAGCTGGGGTTCAGCATGATGTACTTAATGGAGCCTTGAATGTTCTCAGTCCACGACACCAGCCAAGTCACCTTGTTGTCATGACGAACCTCTTTCCACTTTGTGCCTGGAGGAGGCTCAGGGTGCTTGGAGTCCCTACGAGGAGCACATTTCAATATTACATCGTTTAAGACATTAGTTCATTATCAAAGGGTGAAAACAACAAAAAAAGCTATCACTCACTTGCTGCAGTTGATGATGATGTCTTTAGGCCTGATGCGCCGCTTAAGCATTCCCATCTTAGGATGGTCTCCACGGCCCCGGAACAGGCCTGGGGGCTCAATGCGAAAGTTAGCAATACGTTCCCTGTGGTTGTCCATGATGCAGAAGCCATACTCCTGCAGCAAGCGCTCATTCTCCTCCTTGATTTTCTTTAAATAGAAGGAGAAAAACTCACATCACAAATCCAGTCTGGTAAAGGTCAATCATTTGAACAATCACGAAAATATCTTACTATGCCAATTTTATTCTGTATTAGACCGTCATATGGCAACTCCAAATTATTCACTGTTCATTTACTTAATGTTTCATTCCACTCCTTAATGGAGAAAAAAACAATTATGTTAATATTATTTACAAACAAATCTGCCAGAAGCCTTTAATATCAATAACACTTTCAACAACAGTCAACAAGGGTGACATTGTCTGATTGAGTTTCTGGTAACTTATTGGGTCACCCATTCAACTCTTTCATAATGCAAAGACTGTCAAATTATTTTGATACAATTCATATATAGAAGCTGACCAGTTTGTCCTCCTTTGTCATGGCCTTCCTGGCTTCAGATTGCGCCTTGAAGTAGTCACTCATCTCAGTGAAATTGCACTTCTTCAGGTCTGTGATCTTCCCCTTCTCTTCTGATGACATTTCCTAAAAGAGCAAATTAAGACACTCAAACATGAACCTTTCGACGGTTACTGTGGAGCTCCAAACAGAGATTTTTTTTTAATCTAAAGTCTAGTAATGTAATACTGATGTTTTTTCTAACCTTCTTCCAATCTTTGAAGAAGTTTTTGCGGAAGATGTCCTTCGTTGTGTACTCGTGGTCGAGCATTTTGGCGAAGAATGTTGCCACCTCTTCTGCTTCTGGACTGAGCTTCATGTGCTTACCTTTAAAAAAATTTTTTTTTTTTTAAAAGTGTTTGGTCAGCCACTGAGAAGACTTAATTCTCCAAATAAGCCAGGGATAGAAGTTAACTCGTCCAGTGTGACAACAAGCTTACCATCATAGTAAAATTTGACATTGCTGGGCAGAGGTTCATAAGGAGGAGCAAACACAGGACCTTTGTGTTCCAGAAACTTCCATTTGGAGCCATCTGTGTATCTCTCTTCTTCCCACCTGTAATCACATTAACAAAGAAACGTTGAATAATCTAGAGAACATAGTATATCATTACACACAATACATTCACAGCAAAGTAATGGTAGACTTTAATAACTTACCATTTCCACTTCTCTTCTGGCTCTTTCTTCGCTTTCTTTTTTCCATCAGCGACTTCTCCTTTTTTGTTTTTTGTCTTTTTGGACTTTATGTCCTAAAAAAGGGAACAATGTAAAAACATCTTAGTATGAAAACTGACATGTTCTTCAGGTGCTCTCGTTTTGTGCCTCCAGTAAAAGAAAAGGAGGACCCCTCTGTCTTAGGTAGTGACTCTATAAAAATCCTTAAATGTATATGATGCTTACCTCATTCGGTTTCCTTTTCTTGGCCTTCTTGTCATTTTCAACCTTTATTTTTTTGGGCTTGAATTCAGACCTGAGAGATACAAATGAGGTCACAGACAACCATACAAATAATCCGGCTATAACAGCAAACATATGGAAGTTATCTAATTGCAAAGGTAACTCACTCATTGTCATCATCCCGTTCTCTTTTCAGAGACTTCTCAAGTTGGGGAGAGTGGTAAAAATTCTCTTCAGGCTCAGACTTCACATGTGGAGGGCTGCAGAAGAGAAAACGTTAAAAATCAGATATAGATACTGATCAAATCGACTTCTGGTGGCTCAATGTAACACTTCATCGAAATGCAAAGGGTGCTATACCTGGCGAAGCCATTCTCTTTTTCCTTTTTCACTTTACCATCAAGGGACTTCATCTAAAAGGGGAAAAAACAGTTAAAAAAACTTTGTCAAACAAATAACAGTTTCATTCAATGTGGATTAACTACTCGTCATGTTACGCAATTACCTGCATCTGATATAAAAAAATATCAATCCATATGTAGACAAGTTGAGGATATTCTTTTTATCAAAGTACGCCAACTCTAACAAAATGTTTTCTGGCTGCTTGACACAAACTTCAATGATGTGGCCATTTTATCCCCCTTTACATTCAGCTACCAGTTGAAATAACTGAGGGCTATGGACATTAGAATTATTATTTGACAGTAAAATACTTCTTAACCCTGGACCCTTCAATCCCATCGTTACATGGACAACCAGACTACACAACTACATGTGCATTTTGAAATAAATGACGAGCATGTAATTAACCTTCTCCTCCTTCCTCTTCTCCTTGTGCTTGTCCTTGTATTTGTCTGTGCTGCCATCTTTGTGCTTCAGCTTCTCCTTGTCCCTGTGTTTTTTGTCAGAGGACTCCTTGTGATCACTAGAATATTTAAGACATACAAAAAGACAATTAATGGTTTTAACATACTCCATTAAATACAGATAAACCAAGTGACCTGGTTGCATAGCTTGTTGCCTTTTGGGCATTTATTAGAAGTTGAGTTCTACATACCCGTTACCATGCTTTGATTTCTCTCGCTCCTTGTCCTTCTTGTGGTCCTTATGTTTGTGTTCCTTGTCTTTGTACTTGTCTTTATGCTTGTGAGAGTCTGAGGAAGAAAACAGTCACTTTCTTTACAAGAGAACACAACATTCAAACAATCCCACAATGGACAATAAATAAAGGATTGTGATGTATCAATGTAAAGGTGGTAGCACAGTGTACTTCTGTACACAAGTATCAAGTAAGACAAAAAACATGTACTCTCATTAATAGGATGCTAATGCCAAGACTCAGATAAGACAATGCTCACCACCAAATCAGAAGAGCCCCACCCACATCATTCAAAACAAATTTAATTGTTTCAAATGAGGTCTTAACATGCATAAAAATCTCAACATTACGTGGTGTGTAGACTAAACAACTATTGCACAGTAGCATAGCACCTCCTGCTGCCAGTATGTGCGTCATTCTTTACGACACAATACGAAATGGCAGGCAAGTTGATACATGTTACTGAACACAAAAAAATCATTCAGACGGCATTTGTCAAAATTCAAGAGCAGTCCTTTGCTCACCAAAGTGTCACGAATGACAAAGCTAAAAGATGAAGAGTCACAAACACAGCTGACAGCAAACTGCTAGACGACAAACGGCTACTAGGAAAATATCCACGTTCAAAGAAATATCAATGTTAGCCATGTCTAAATGTTGTGCACTTTAAGGTGAAGCTACTGTAATTTATTTGTACAATTAAGGCTTTCTATTGTTGTGTAGACCACCTCTTATCTCGACAACACATGTACTTTTCATCCAGTATATGAAATGATAGAACTGACTTGTAACTCTAAGCTAAATGTGTGTGTTACGTCTTCATTAACAGCCCTTCCCTGTACTCCTTCATGGTACTGAGGAGATACTCGAACGCATATGTCAAAGACTCTCAGTTGATGGATGAAATACTGTAAGGCTGAGGAAATGTTATATATATATATATATATATATATATATAGGGAAATTCAAATGTCACAATCGTAATAATTAATAATCAATAATCACATAAGTGGGCTAATAGCTTCGTATAAATCTAGAATTATCAATGCACAAAATGACAAATCTAACCCAGACAAGTAATCTATCGTATGTGGTTTTTGCATTTTCTACTACTAAGTCAACACAGTTAATAGTTCATTGTTTTTATAATATTCAATTATATATCATGTTATTCAGGATCACTGATTTAAAAAGTATAGTAGTAAAATAAGTCTTATATACATGGTTTCTTTGTTATTGTCACCTTGAAATGTTATTTAAAGAACTTGAAAAATAAGATAAAAACATGAAGATGTTCAGTTTTACATAAAGATACCAACAAGACTATTCTATATGGTTATTTATTTGACTCGCAGTGTGATGATTCACTGTAATCATTGATTTATTTGCTACTTTGTAAAACGTAATCTAACTTAATACAGTCTCCCTTTCCCAGTAGGCTATAAGGAAACTAGTCCCTTTAACTATAATGAAAAAAAAGCACCTAAAGCAGCCAAAAGGCGTTTTAATAGCGCTTTTCTCTACAGCTAGACACTTCGTGGTCAGCACATGGTATCTTAGCGGCGCACTGTGTCTCCTCCTCACAGCCATCTGCACCTCACAGCCTGGGTTCAGCTCGCAGTGCAGTCAGGCCGCTTCACAGAAAAAGAAAATGGCGCAGAGACTAAGTCCTCAACCCCCAAACCCTCACTTTCAGATGGCAAATACGGCATAAAAACCAAGCAAACAAGATTTTCTAATACGATGAACTGATAAAACACCTCCGGGTGTGTTCAAGTAATGACTCGAATCAAGAAAATATTAAGCGGAAAAGCTTTTATTAGGGCTCCCATTTGAACAATAGGAGCCTATGAGTGAGACAGAGGACTTAGTCTCTGGACGCCATTTCTGTCCTCTACAGAAAACTAAGGCAACGTTACATTTGTTCAGGGAAACTGGTTAAATAACTCACGTTTATCACAAACTTACCATTAAAACGCGATCCTGAGTCAACCTGAAAAACCAAAAAACACATGGATGTTAAATTTCGTAGTTGCTAACCAGTCGGCTAACTAACTTTGAACTTGCTGGATAGCAGAGCGACAGACTGCTAGCTCCTGGCTAAGCTAGCTTGCTACGCTGGTTGATATTATGGCTTAGCTGATACCGACACTGCTACTGCTAACACTGGCTACTACAGACAAGACCACTGTGGGTGTAGCGTATTCCTGCTTTCTCTTTATGTTCATACTTCAACAACAAACCTCAAATCAAACTCGGCTCTAACTTTCTCTGACTTAAAGAATACAAATGTGTTAAAGCGTGTCAGCAGGCTGTTCACAACAAAATGAGTTACTCGGCTAACGCTAGCAAACACTATTCACAGTCAGCTAAGTTACCCTGTCACAACCAAGACGAATAAAACCATAACAGGAAACTATGTCCATTAACTATCATTGATGGAATTACCTGGTCCTCACTGTGGGAATGATCCCCACTCATTTTCGGGTCGTTTTGTGATTTAAAATGTAAAATGAGTAACGTGTGGCCTCAGCACACACCGGGTAGGAGATGCAGCCAGAATGAAGAAAAGACACAGTTGTGTAAGAGAAAGAAGTCCCACTTGTATTCGAATGCGCATGCGCATTAATTTAAATGGTTGAGGCTTCGTAGCTCCTCCTCTTCTGAAAACATGTTCTCCCAGGCACTACGGTTGTCACACAGTGTTCTGTAGGTGACACAGAAAGCAGGAACACGATCTGGTCCTGGTAAAGAGGAAACTTGTTAGTCCGAATCAGTATGTTGTACGATTAACCCGATAAGTAACTGAGAGCAGCTCTTTGTGCATATAACTCTTAATAATAGGCCTAATATTGATGACAGAAACAAATAATATATCATCAACATGTCAGAGGACGGCTGTCCTTCATTGTGGCCCATTCAACCAGGTAATTTATTGAACATATCAAGTTACACCTCTTAGTTCGTCCAATGACAGATTGGGTGAAACAATTGAATAATTATAAGAAATTGACATTCATACTAACACAACATCTATGGCTGTCATCAAGGCAGACTATTAAAGGAGTCTGTCCTGCGCCCCACCCCACCTTGAGTGCATCCAGGCCTATCAACATAACAAATTAAAGGCAACAAGCTTCATGCTGATGATGACAGGAGATTTTTTAAATTAATCAGATTATTTTAGCAAGGAAAACCCCAAGGAGACCGAAGTCTCTTTTCTAGAGCTGCCCTGCAGCAATACAATAATTAAAAAAAAAGAATAACATACAAATAATTGCAAATACATTCATGAACAGACAGATTTATGCATAACCCATGCCCTGGTTCACTTTTAAAGCAGTTGCAATTATTTTCCTTTAGTAGTTCAGACACTCTTTTAAATGCCATATGATAGAGAATGCAGCTTAGCCGTCATTTAAAAAAAAAAACCAATCCACATAGTAGGTGCAACAACACTAAAAGCATGTCTTCCCCATTCAGCTCTAACCCTTGGTACTTTTTAAAGTGAATGTCTGTTTTAGAATAACATTTCTAATAAAGTGAATGTCTGAAGTGAATGTCTGTTTTGGATTCATTTTAAAATTCCTCACGTATTAGTCTCATGATAAATTGCCTTGGTGGTTCTGTTGAGATAATAGTAAAACGTGTTGGGTGCTGGTGGCTCAGTGGTTTGTGCGCGCGTCCCATGTATGGAGGCTGCGGTCTTCCAGGCGGGCAGCCCGGGTTCGGGTCCATCCTGTGGCTCTTTTCCTGCATGTCGTTCCCCACTCTCTCTCTCCCCGCTTTCTGACTCTATCCACTGTCCTATCTCTCAAATTAAAGCCCAAAAATAAACCTTTAAAAAATAAAAATAAAAAAAAGTTAAAGGTGTTGTGTTTTTTTCAGGGAGTTTTTCCAACACAGCCTTACAAACACAAGTAGTTTTTTGTCATGGGGTTTTTAAAATTATGTAGCCTATTTGTTGTAGTTGCTTTCAACACAACCATGTTGAAAAAGATTTTTGATTAAATCAATCATGTGTGTTTTTGTTATCAACTTTTCCCAGGCACACTTACCTGCTGGTATGAACAAGCATACTTGATTAAGGTAACTTGATGACTTGATATTTGAGGAGCGCATGATGATGAAAACTTGTTTCTGTCCACAAGAGGGCATTACAGTCCATGGGCACATTATACAATTCGCCTGACTTCACAGAATCTCAAAGCACCACATGAATATTTAGTTCAGACTTATAACTAAGATGTTCGTGATTTGACTAAACAAAAAAATCCACACTGTAAAGGGTTTAAAATAAATTCAACAGGAGGTTGACTATCTTCTGATGGGTTTTTATATTGAATATATTAATGTAATATACTTATATGAGATAGATAGTTTTAAATGTGCAGTTACATTACAGATAGCTGTGCAAGTTCAGTGATTACATGTGTTAAAGTGCAAATAAGTGTGCAGACATGTTATCAGCTCATTTGAACAGATGTCATAACTAGACAATTTGCATTTACCTGCGGAAAATGCGTGGGAATGCTGACCGCTGAAATGTTTTGCAAAACACTGCTGAATGAAGAAGAATCAGCAGAAACAGCTGAAGGACAAGTAGAAGATGTAGAAGAAGAGGAAATAGAAGAAGAGTAGTAGTAGAAGAAGAAAAAGTACACCACCACTGAAGAAGTCGGAGCAATTCAGGGTTAAGTGTCTTGCGGACATGTTGCCCAGCTGGTGATTGAACCCTCGACCTTCCAGTTGAGAGGCGACGACTCTGCCAACTGAGCCACAGCCACCCTTGTAGAACATGAAGAAGGTAGTAGAAGAGGCAGAAGATACTGCATAAAGACTGCTTAAATGCAGTCAGACAATGAGAAAAAGGGGAAAACGTCTCCCTATTGAGTGCTCATTTCAAGGGCTTAAATTAAGAGTTGGTGGCTGAATGATGATTTTGTGAGCAAGAGCACAAACGGCTGAACGCGTTGAAAACTATGTATTACAGCATTCCCACTAATAAAGATTTGGATAACAATAGTGTGAATGCTGTATTACAGCATATCCACTAATGAGTGGATACACTGATCAAGTGAAATTGAACGTGCAAGGATAACGTGCAAACTTTACAGGAGGAGAACAGGTTTCAATTTGAAATTGACAGAGATGATCAGGGTGACTGTTCACTTTTGTAAAGACTTATTGATTTCAGTAGAATATATTTCCTGTATCCGTCCTTGTGACGGCAAAGCTGAACCATTCTGTTGGAGAAGGTGCTCCCCTGTCTGTCCAGCAGGTGGTGCAGAGGGTGATCAGGAATAACCATAATGGATAAGTTTGTTCAGTGTCCTCCTGTCTGTCTCCTTTACAGATGAGTCCAGCTTGTAATTTAAAATGTAATAAACCTGTAAGAGTTACAATATTTTGATCTTATCTTTGTATGATCCATTGTTTTGTAAATGCCATTGATTTTTAATTTTATTGCTTTAATATTAATTAATAGATCTACCGATACACACTTGTTAAATCTACACACAGTGTACTTGTTTGAAGTAGGCTACAACTTAGTATACATGTACTTAAAGAATTTAAGATGTCCTTTAAGCTTTAAACATGAAATGCAACATGTTATTATATTTAACTACCAACAATTTTGCAACACCGCACAAAAAAAGTCACCAAGTGTTCAAGAAGACTTTAATTTATCAAATAACTGGCAAACACACATACAAATGAGGCAATAAAAACATATTTAAATTTGCTTTAAAATTCTTGAATAAATAATCAGAGTAACATCATACTGCTCAGTTCCTCTCCTTACATCAACACCAACTTTAACCACAATCATTCAAAGACAATCTCTGTACAGTATTGTTTTGCACTTCAATAATATTGTTTTTTGTCCCTCAAGTTAAAATCATCCATTTCAGGTCCCGCTGTATGGATGCAATAACAAACACAAAATGTAACTGATTCAGCATATATGCAAGGTTATCAAGGCACTGTTATGGGAACAGTTTGTCCTCATCCTCACAGGCCTTTACTCCTGATGGTTTGTCTTTGACAGTGGCTTGGTTGGGCTCTGGTATAAAAACATGTAAGAGTCACACAGCAGCCGTTGCACTAGTTCAGGAGCCTGAGTGGGGTCAGCTCGAGCCAGCTCTTCCTCTGGCTGGATCAGGAAGTCACCCAACTCCGGACAAGCCCTGATCTCTGGAATATTATAACCATGTTGATCATCGCCTATAAGAAAGAGTCACTTTTGGATTAGACATCAGCTTGAGAAGAGATAAAGACTAGTCCATAGACGTCAGAGTGGGGCTTTATCTTAAACTGTAGAGACCTTCTTATCAGTGAAGGCAATCACGGGGGAACATTTCTAAGAGAGGCAAAGCAAGGCAGAATTTTTCCTTGCCACTGTTACTTTGCTAAATTTTGCCAAGTGCTGTGCTCATGATGCATTAATGTTGGGTCTTATAAATAATAAATAATATAAGAAAGAGTACCGTCTGCTCTTTTTATAAAGTGTCTTGAGATAACATTTGCATTATTGATTGATATTTGTAATTGTACAATGCCGCCATTTAAATATTTCTTGTTTTGGCCAAGAAACAACTTATGCAATCAAATTACACAGAAATAATAATAGCTGGACTCTATCTTACCATATCTATCTGCCATGCTGTCAAAGAAGAGCCAGGAGTGAGGATCAGAGCCATACTTGACAAAGGACACATAGTGGCTGGTGTGAATG
Organism: Labrus mixtus; assembly: GCF_963584025.1. Lineage (NCBI taxonomy): Eukaryota > Metazoa > Chordata > Actinopteri > Labriformes > Labridae > Labrus > Labrus mixtus. Next base: position 7,532,602 of record NC_083618.1, on the reverse strand, counting down.
CAGAGTACAGCAAACAGCTGCATCATGTGCCTGGGCACAGAGGTATCAGCAGCCACATCTGCTGGTACTGCTAGAGCTTTGGGGGAGTGAGCCTGGCGCAAGGGATGGGTGTGCACCTTTAGAGAAATATATAAAGTAGTTAGGTTTACAGTATAAGTTAAGTTAGTGGGGAACTTGATACTGAACTGAAAATGGCCATCTGGCTTACCTGTGCGTTGCAGGTAGAGCAGTACTGTTTGATTCTCCCTGGCTGCAGCTTGCGATCTGGTAAACACTGAAGACACTCGTACTCTGCCAAATGTCCACAGATGAAGCATTCCCTTGGGGCTGTAAGGAAACGTAGGAAACACATAAGCACCTCTGAGCACTTCAAAAACAATGCACTGAGTTCAAATTGATTGTATTACATATCAAAGGGGATTATGTCTGTTTCTCACAGTTGTAGAGAAGATCAGTGATGTCCAGCTCAGTGGAGGGGATGATGTGTGAAAACATCTTGTACTTGTTTCCAAACCTTGGCATCTGCACCATTAAACAAGATGGCACCTGATGGACCAATCAGAAAAGCAAAGTTGTAGTTAGAGGAATTTGAAGAGGAATTAAACCACTTTTGATGGTAAGAGGAGTACACACTCACCTCTTCAAACTTGAGGTCACCTGACATGCAGGATGTATCAAGAAGCTGTTGAACAGTGGGCAGCTGTCCCATCTGTTCTTTTTCCAGAAAGATCTGGAAGGTGTAGGTACCCTGAGATGTTTCACTTTTTGATCTGAAAAGAAGCTGATTTCAGGACTCAATTTTTCAAAGTCAAAGAGGAATAAATATTGAAGACACAGTGGCTCAGGATCTTACTTGAGCTTGAGCAGAGGCTCCATGCAAAGCACCTTCTGAAAGAGGACGGTGATGAACTCCTCTGGGTCTGCAATGAAGTAAAGCAATACAAACATAAAATACTGGAATGGCATGCTTTATTTTGGTGCAAAGCCAAATGCTTCCTATTAAAATGTGTGTTTGTAAAAGTGTATATTACACATTTGGGTGTGTACCTTTTTCATCTGTTTGGAATGTGTCACAGCCAAGCTGTGTACGGAAATGCATCACACTCTCAGCAGGCACAAACCCTTGTCTGAAATAAATACAAGTGGTATCAGTAAATAAAAAAAGAATTTAAAAATTGGAGTTTCTGTATAAATAGAACCTATCAACATGCAACCTTTCACTCGCCTATTTTGGCTCATGTAAATAAAAGATCCCTATCACTGAACCAGGCAGAACTTGTTTACCAGTTGAGATTATGTAAAATGTCCTGCTTTGAATGTTCTGCAGAAACAATTATGACACAAACTAGTTTTAGACGGTGTATTTACCTGCGTAAACGGCTGACTATTTTCCTAAGAGTGCATGTTACAGGTCGCTCTGTGTCAGCAGGATTCTGGCAGATATTATCCAGGGTCACAGCGGAGGTGAACAAACTGAAGAGAGAAAAACACATTGTTTATTTAAGTTCATGATGCTCCTTAAGTTGTACATGATGTCCTCTAAATAAAATGACTTCAGATAATGAAAGATCAAATCAGATTTGGGCTGAACAGTGCTCTACTTGAGGATAGGTTAGAACAGGTTTTACCTAAAGAGTGTTGCATCAAGGTAACAGGAGTTGATGTGTCCCTGAATCCCTTTCATTTTTCCTACCAACAAAGACACAACCTCTGATTCGGGGACAGGTGGTGCATCCCCGTCCGAGTCCTCAAAAGTAGGAACTGAAAACAGCAAACAAGTCAATTAAAACAGAGGTTCACATGAAAAGTCAATTTGAGAAACCTTTATTTGCAGCAGCCCTGATTGACTTAAACAGAGCCATCACTTTGAATAGTTTTATCAGTGAGTATTTAAAGTGAGTATTTATTTTTCTGAATTGACTGGGATGGGGATTAATACAGACACTGGCAGTAATAGGTGAACAGTGCAACCTGTCAGAATGATATATCTCTTCACAATCTCCTTATCGAAGCACAACAGTGCCAATTTGAAGTTAATTAAACCAATTCAAAAGCATGATTGATGGCCTTATGTGTTCAGTGGGGATTCACACTTCAACACAATGCCAAATTCTTAACATCTCGTTCTGTGAGGTTGTGTCATCATTTAGCCACAACGTTTTTTTGTAATTACATAATGCTGGCACGCTGATGAACAGAATCATGTTCAGCTTTGCTAAGTGCTTCATTTTATTTGATCTACTAAGAAGTAACATATTGTAATTTATCAGTAAAATCTAATGCTTTGACATGTACATTTAAACTGTTAGTGTATGCGTGTTCCATCAAAGTAGGAGAAGTATCTTACCTGGAGGTGTTTCGATGGGTTTTGTGGTCTCTCTTCCTGTAGAGGAGTGGACGAACCTGCTATCGGGGCTGCACTTTGTGATGGGAACAAACAGAGCTCGGCTTCCCTTGCAGGTGAAATATCTCTGGCTTCCATACTTCCCATCAGAGCAGCCGTTTACGTCATAGTCCTAGAGCAATCAAAATAATCACTTATGAGGACTTTGTGACCACTGAAAATTAAATAAAATGATGAAGAATTAGCAACTTACCAATTCTATCCCAGCCCATTCACCACTCTTTCCTACAGGGACCCCCAACCATCGGACCACCCCATACACTGTGACCCCTGTGTTGGAAACCACCTCCACCATGGATCCAACCTCCAAAGGCACAGGAGATATGTTTGAACGTTGGCTTTGAATGACACTCTGCTCTGTCTGGCTCTCTCTCACTTGTCTTGCTCTTGATCCTATGTTTGGCATGGAGTTTATGCGCGTCACTGCTTTTCTGTTTAGACCTAAGGAGAGGTGTGGAGGGATAGTGGGAAGGCTGATAGTTAGAAAGTCACATGACATTTCTTTCTTGCTCATCACATGCTGCTTCATCAGATTGACCTCAGGCACATGGCTCAGGTATAAATATGAGGTATGTAGAAAGCTCAGGGTTCACAATGTGCAAAACGCAAGACCATTTGACAAATCTATCTGTTTGCATTCCTGTGAAACAGGACCAGTTTTTCTAGTTGGGTACTGGGATGCTTTTTTCTGCAGTCACAAGATTTTTCTAAATACTTTCTATGGCAACATTACATTCACTGAATAGAATAAGGGGACTACAGAATTATTATTTTTGAGCAAAAAAAACCTTTTCATTGGTCTTTTTTTTTTAAAACAAGGATTCACTCAATGAGGAAGAAACAGTTATACACTTATAAAATCACTGTTTCAATCTCTGGCCCCTCCAGCCTGCATGTCATAGGGTCTTCAAGCAAGATACTGAACCCCTTTTACATTTCAGTCTGTGGATGTGTGTGTGTGGATGGTTGAATGTTGGCATGCAGTTCCAAGTGCTTTTAGTTGTCAGAAGACTGAGAAGGTGCTATACAAAAACAGTTTATTTATAATTGTATAATCCTAAAGACATCACTTCCAAGTATATTTTTGTTAAATAATGCAAAATGTTGACTGAACAGTTTACTTACCCCCACATTGCAGCCCTAGAGGAAGAGAAGAGGATGGGACAACCTGGATTATATCTGCAGCACTGAAGAGGGGCAAGGGAGCAGATTTTTTGGATGACAACTTGTGATCATTGTCCTATGAGAAAGGCAAATAAAAAAAAAGAAACACAACACACAGATTATCAGTTTTTGTCAGTGTGGACATCGTCCACAAATAACATGAAGAGTCACATTTCTCTGACAATCGCTTGACTGATAAAGAAACTGTTATTTAGAGATGATGTTGTCATCTGTGCTATTAAGTTTTTTAAGTGTTTGTGTATCTGCAATTATTAGCTTCTGAAAAAACAACAACTTACATTTGAAACACGACATGTACTCTCAACACTGCAAATAATAACCGAAACAACTTCACCCACCACAAATTCCACCTCAAAGCCAAGCATCTGCAGGTCCTCTTTGTTCTCCTTCTTCCCAATTTGCATCAGGTTCTTCACCAGCGCAGGCATGTGTCCCTTCTTGTACCTCAACACCACCAGGTCATCCTGAGACAGCTCACAGATAGCTGAGAAAAGCTGGGGGTTACACAGCAGCTCCAGGCGTTTGCTTACGGAGGTAACGAAGAGGAACAGCTGGGCCTGGTGGCGGGTCAGAGGGTATGTGTCCTCTCTCGCCACGACACCTCCGCTCTTGGGGCTCCCGTTGCTGCCGCTGTACAGCAGCCCCATCAGCTCCCCCCGCTGTGTCTCTGCCTCTACACGACCGATACATCCACGGTAAAAGCCTTTCCTCGACTTCCCACGAATCACAATGAAAAACTTTTCTGTCAGGCTTGCTTTACTTTTGGGCTCCATTGGAACTGTTTCCTCCAGTATAGTTTTTTCTAAGCAGGTTTTGTACTGTGGAAGCAGAAGGATAGTCAACCTGTGGAAACACATGAGTGGTCATCATTAGGCTAGCCTTCTTAATACATGCGAGACAATAGATAACATGCATAAACATTGACTCTATGACAGCCTTAAAACATACGAGCTGCTATTTTACGTTAGGCTACTCGAGTTTCTTATTAAAAACACTGAAAAGTTGGTAAAGGTTTTCATTAGTCCGTATATCACTCACTGTGTTAATTTGTCAACAGCTTACTCCGCCTCGTTACTTCTTTGCTGACACATAAATCCTACACAAAAAATGGTAACTCCGACTCTGACAGCTCGCTTCCTCTTCATCACACTCCTGTGTGCGCCAACCTGCAGGCATTTAAATAGTGACCTGCCTGCGACCGTCAACGCCCACATAAGCGTTCAATCTCCCCGCCTTGAAATTGCTTTATTTGAGTTTATTTGTGCAAATATACACTGTATTTTTGATTAGAAATGGGGGATATTGTTGACACTATGTTTTTTCCTGAAAGTATCTGTTGGGTTCACTTCGTAGCAACAACAGCCTATGAAAACTAAACTTATTTCAAGAGTGCAGGCTACTGTATTTCAACTGGAAGTCTAGATGGAATTAATTCAACAAAGTTGAAAAGTTTGTTTGTAAGTTTTCTCATTGTTTATGCAGGGATATGGCTTTAATATGATAACGATTGTCTGTCTTTCCACAAGTGTACACAGTGTACATTCCTATTATTTAATTTAATACCATATATTTCTCCTTATAATTAATATCTGTAAATATGTTGTTGTTGTTTTTTTACTTTTTGCTGATTCTAGGCTACTCCTCTTTTTTTGTGCTGTAACAACAACAGTTCTCCCTAGTTGGACTAGCATTAAATTGCATTTCCAAATTCAATGATTTTTATAAGCCTTTCAGCAGCACAGGCTACATTACTGTATGCAGTGACACATTTTTTTTTAATCAGTCTCATGACCTATGACTCGTGTCTTTCACAAAACTCCAGTTTGCTTAATTTCACAGTAGATGTTTTGATGAAATCAAGGGTCCCTTTGCTGGTTGGTTGGGCTTCATTAACATTTTGAGAAGGACAGGGAGGTCACCATTTCCTATTGTATATTATGACTGCAATATTATTCATCAAAATAGGCCTATATGTATTTACAAGCTTTATTTGCATAAGTAACTGACAATATTCCCTTCAAATAATACTATCACAGAAAGTTCAATAATAGTAATAATCAACAGCAGAGTAAAAAATAACAGTAATTATTCATGATTGTTTAATTCATTAACTAATTCCACGAGTCCTAGGTTTTGAGTGACATGTTTGTCTGCTTAACTCATGTGAAATGTCCTCTGACGCTGTCAGGCAAGAATGTCTGGTGGCATCTTTAGTGCACATCAGGTTTACATAACAGCCCTCATTCTTCAGCACAGTGAGCGTCCTCAACCCACATGACCAACCTCTGTTGTTTGTTAGCTAAATTATCAGATCAGAAGTCAGGTATGGAGAGATTATTCCTTTAATCAGTTTTGAAGATCAATTACATGACTCTACATTTTTGCCTTCTTTTACATGAAGCACTTGTTGGCTGGTGATTACAAAAAACATTAGAGTAGATCTATCATCTGCTGAGATTTTCCAATGTGTCCTGGAAGGTGTTTAAGAAAAAGTGAAGAAGACTACAATAAGTTATCATATAACTGAGGTAGCGTTATAGCCGTAATGACATCTTTTTTCCTTAAGACACCCTGAACATCAGAGTGTGCTTTCTGGCCCTTTTCTTGGAAGACCTGTGCACTCTCTTCTGGGAACACAGCTGTTAAGGCTGAATTTGGAAAACAAGAATGACTAATATTAGAAAATTCCTATTGTAACACCAAAGGTCAGTTACTTAATATCATACTTACAGTCAACAAGAACTCCATCTGACCTAAGCTTGGGATGACGTCTTCTCGTGTAGATGCTTTCATTTGTCTCTTTATGGAAGGACAATGCTCTGCTCATTGTCTAAAGTTTAAAAAACAACTACATTCTGAAACGTTTCCAGGAAAAATAGTAACATCTTTCATTGAATCACAAGCCAAAGCTAATGTTAGGTGCTCAAACCTGGTTTACCATATTCAAACTCTGTTGTTCAATTGAGCTGCTAAATGCCATGTAGACCCCACATTTACTTCCTGCTGGCACCACTAATGTTGGCATGGGGGATAACAGGGGCCTTTTTTCTGGCTGGACTCGGTTTTTCTGAAACACAAATGGCATGCAAGTGGGCTATAAAAATAAAAAAATACTTTGTGACTGTTTTATTTGGTGATTTTTTTTAACTAATTCACCTGGTTGGTTAATGGTTGCCCTCTGGTTTTGTTTGGCCAGGAAAAGTCAAGTATGGCACTGTTAAGAATAATGCCAGACTGCGTTATAATTTTGCTTCCGAATGGCTTGCATAACGAACTGAAATGTCATAAAGACAGGAGATAAGATAAAAGAATGTCAGTGTGATCAGCTTCCCATACCATACATTCCCACTGTTCACGTCAGATCGTCTGCGTTACCTTACAACTGACACCATGAGATCATCTGGTCCAATGACTGCTACCTGCCCCGCCAACTGTGTCTGTAGAGAGTGAGCGTTTCAGTGGTGCTCATGCAGAGACGTTTGAGAGTAATTGATAACCACAAGTATATTCATCAAATCACTTTCTTCAGCAAGAGAAGATAAACTAAACAGGAAGTTCACTAAAATGCCAAAGCCCATATTTACAATCATTCTGAAAATACTCAAAGAGAGCTTCTACCCTAGCTTAAAAAACCAGCAAGGAGTCCACATTTTAAGAGTGTTAGAAACATTCTGAGAGCATCTTTTTGAAAGGAAGGTTTAGAAATTGATATCTTAGGGAGGCGGGGTTGACCCCATTGCTAGGAAAGACAGTCTTTCAAAGGCAGTGATTCGTTGATCCAAAACAAAACAGAGAAAAAATAAAGACAGACAGGAGGCTGGCGGCCAAGTAGTTAGCATGTGATGCCTGTGTACTGGACAGAGGCCGTCATACTGGAAGCAGGCAGCCCAGGCTTGTCTCCTTTACCACATATCATTCCCCAATCTCTCTCTCCCTCAATTTTGACTCTTTCCACTGTGCTGTCTCTCCAATAAAAAGGTGTAAAAAAAAAAGCCCAGAAACAAATCTTTAAAAAAAAAAAAAAAGACATTGTGTAGTTATGAACACCACTTTATGCAATGAACATCTCTGTTGAAATAAATTTGTTTAGAAGTATAAAGCCTGCAAAATGTTTTAAACACATGCCCACTTTTGCAGCAGCCTGGTCACATGATGTGAGCACATCTCTTATGAGATCAGACAATAATATGAAAACATTTGATTATCAAAGAATCTCAACTGAGTACCTGACTTCTCGTGTTATTGTTCTCATTGAGATGGTAGCCGACCAAAAGGTTGAGATCTGACATCAGTGCTGCGCCAGGAGGAACTTGAATAATAGAGTCTGAGACAAGAATGAAACAGTCTCAGTTACAGGCACATTATTCAATCTATTGTTAAAATACAATGCGCCCTGAAAAGAGTTTGTGAACAATGTTTACTCTTAACCATTTAATAGGCCCTCTACTGGCCGCTCCACCAGCACACTGTAATTACTGATGTCCTTTCTGCTGAGGACTCCTCCATGAGCTCGCACCTTTTGGGGAGCACACAGAAAGTGGACTCTTATTGGAATATCAGTATAATAATGGACTGATTTGTTGATGTCTGTGTTGAAGTCAGTCTTAAAGCAAATTCCCCACCATAATTTATTCCAATGCAAACAGACATTTCATGTTTGGATGTCATTCACCTCATCCTCTATTTCCTGTGAGAAGTTTCCATTATAGAAGTTTGAGAGTGGAGCCTGCAGGACTCCAGCCAGACCAGGCATCCTCAGGATTAAACCCAAATGTAGAGCCTGGCCATCAGGAAAGAAAATGTCCCTGAAACGCTTTGAAAGCTTCTCACCCTTCACCTTTTCTATGGCCTCAGCTGTAGAGAAAAAAACACAAATGAGTCACTTCCTGGTTTATCATCCTCAGGTGACATCATCCTGCGATATTGTTGGTAGGTGGTTAAAGAGAAAACAAATGACAAAGAACATCTTGACTCACCAAGACTGAGAGAGACATTGAAACCTTCTTTGGCAACAGAGGCAGCTCTGTAGACCACATCCTCCCAAGGTAACCTGCAGAGATTTTGTGGTAAATATCAGTTTGAGTTAGAGGTTAATTAGAAAAGGTCTAAACACCAGATACATTTCACATGATCTTTTTACCTCCCATACAGGCTGTGAGCCTGATGCAACCCTCTGAGCATTCCTGGCACTCCCACTTGCAGACCTGCCTGAACGGACAATATAAAAAGGTTATACATGGTTACATTAAAATTAAAATTAAAACATCAGACCTCCCTTTCATTTACATTTAGCTTAGGAAAATATAGTAGCATTTCCTCTTTTAGTGTTTCAGGTGCAGTGTCCTGATAATTTATCACCCTGGTTTTGTTCTTTTGGATATCATGAACCAGCATCACGCCACCTCTGCAAAGAATAAGCAAAGGATGAATTTGTAATCACATCACTTATTGATATTTTATATCACTCATATCATAAACATGTCTGTGACATACCCACCAACTCCAGACACGTGTGGATGCACAACACTCAAACACAGGGCGGCAGCGATGGCAGCATCGACGCTTGATCCATGGTCATGAAGAACTTTCAGACCCAGGGCAGTGCAGAGCTCGTGATCCGACACTAACACACCTTTTGTGGACACCTGAGAACTAACTGCAGTCAGGATTCATAATGCAGATGCAGTACTGGTTGCATGTGGAATACTTCACAACATACCAGAATTTGCCTCAGGTAAATTTGTAGGATCAAAGCAATGGTCACTCCAAAAGCAAAGGTGATCAATGCAGCATAGACAGGAACGAGTGAGGCCTTACTGGAGCTGGCCTCGGTGGTCTCTTTGAGCTTTGACAGGCTTTGGTCTGGAAATTCTTGGCTACCTGAGACCAGCTGTTTAAGAGGAACCTCTTTTGGGAGGTTGCTGACATCTGTTGCAGCAGCAGGAGCAAATAAGATTAAAACTTAAACTACTTAAACTGTTAACCATTTAGCCTCAGTCTGCATCCACTTACTGTTATTTTGACTCAAGTCACAGGTGAAGTCAGTCGTTGAAGGGCTCTTATTCAAATGGGATGAAGCAGCAACGCTTTTGTAACTATTTTTTATTTGCCGGTTAAGTTTTGATTTAGGAGTATTATCCATCTTTCCAGTGTTCTGCCTTAAAACACAAAGCCTCTTCATTGTAATGGTGTGACGTCCCTCAGCTGAACATGTAATCAAACACAGAAGGTGCAATTACCTTTCAGCCAATGAGATCTCAGCATTTGCTTCTGTCACACAAAGAGCAGTTCAAGGACAATTGGGCATTTAATATCAAGATAAACAACATACAGGTAAAGCACAAAGTTATTGTTTTTTTAAGTTATAAAGTTTATTTAACTAAGTTCACAGAGGTAAATGCATGTCACTGCTTCATTCTCATCCAAGTGTATGACATCTCATGCACACAAACAGGAGAACATGGTGTATCTCATTTAATGAGGTGTACATCTTTCAAATACAGTACAAGTTCAAATGTAGCTGCCTGCTAGCTGGGTAACATTTGTCAAGTGTTATAATGGGTTACATCAAGATAAGATGTATAGCTTAATTCTGTGAAAGACAACGGTATAAAAGATGAATAATTAACATGAATAACTATGATGTGTTGTCAGATATTTCCCCGCTAACATTTTGCAGGTGAACAACCAAAGCCTCAGTGGCTAAGGTTGCGATGTCCTGGCTGTTGGAGGGGGAATGAGTGATGGTGGACTCCTTGGCGTACACGGTTTTGGCGCTGAATGGCATTACGAGTCATATGGTGTTTGTCTGCCCAGGCCTTAGCTTTCTGTATGGAAGATAACTGTGAGGCTTCGAGCAACGCTTTAGGCTGACACAGAGAGCCTGTGATGACCCGGCTGGTGGTGCTGCTGCTTTGAACTGTGGACTCTGGATCTAACACACTGGAGAGACACAAAAGCAAGTTAGAGAATGAATCAACCTTGAGAGTCTGTATCCATCAGTTTAAGTACATTTTAAGTTTAAGGGAAATACAAAAGTGGTGCATTTCTTGAGAAGTTGGTTTAAAGTAAGATCAGTATAGGGAAGGGAAAGTCTTCCATTATCAGGAATTATGGACAACCTCACTTATACCATGGTCTAAAGCTAAAATAAAATCCATTAATTCATGTTTTCACGTGTTTTGGGATTGAAATCTAAAGTTTATAAAAAGTTATAACTCCAGAGTTTAACATTTATTTATTTATTATAACCTGAAATAACAATTACCATCTCATGAGGTTTAAGTACATGGAAGTGTTGTTTACAGCGCTAGTAAAACAATTCTACAATTCATTCAGCAGACACTTTGATCCAAAGTGACGAACATCAGAGAGTAAGTAGTAATAAGTAATACAAGAAATATTAAATTGAGTCTGCAACCAGGGATATATTTGGTCCACTCAGCTCATAGACTGAGCTATGAGCAGAAAAGCTAACAGTACGTTAGCATTGGGGTGGCAGTAGCTCACTCCGTAGGGACTTGGGTTGGCAACGGGAGGGTCGCCGGTTCAAGTCCCAGTCCGGACCATAATATGGAAGTTGGTCTGGTAGCTTGAGAGGTGCCAGGACACTTCTCGAGCACTACCGAGGTGCCCTCGAGCATAGCAGAATGTAGCAACTCTGACATCTCCTCTACACTCGGACCTATGTTGAATCAGGTCAACCTTAAGTATTTAAAATAATTAGATGTTTACAACATATAAACCTCAACATTGTCATAAATGAACAAAAGGTCATGTTTACTGCCACGCTCAAAATATAATTAGGGAGTCGAACAGTCAGAGATGTAAGATGGTCACTTATGTGAGCTGAGAATCACAAAGTACAGAGAGTGAGTAGGTTTCTGGCATCTTTTAAACATCTTGTGAGTTACAGGCGCCACCTTGTGGTATCAGAGGATACAGCTACTGGAGAACTACACACCCTGCTGTCAGTAACAGACCTCTTCCCCACTTACACTTCTCAGTTTCTCTAAACTAGTTAGGAATTGGTATAAAGAAGCATGAAAGTATATCTTTGTTGTCAGCTTGTTAACATGTTGCAAATATTGAAATGGAGGATTTGACTGATAGCAGCATATTCATTTATTCAGTTTTTCCAGAACTACGCCATAGTTGTGCTTTTGTCAGGAATTAACTGACACCCTAGACTAGAGCCAATATGAATACATTTAAGTCATTCCTTTTCAGCAACTGAGTATGATTGTTTGATGTTCAAGATGTTCATGTTGCAATGAAAAATCTATCCTACTTGCAAATACCTGTTATCAGTTTCTATGTTTGCAACAACATCTCCGTGAGGGGCGGGGCTTGTGTCAGTCAGCTCTGCACCTTGTTTTTCAGCTGAGACGGCCTCTGTGGGGACAAAAAACATTTTTAATATAAACTTGGACGTAATTTAGATCACATTAAGTATTTTGTCCTGTTCTTCATGTGCACATTTCATAAGCTAAGCATACACACATGAGGTAGACAGGCTGTATTAGAAAAAGATGTTGAATATGTCATTCGTATTTAGACAATTGTTTGGCTTTAAGGCATCATATCATCATATTTGACTAAACATTTAAGTCCACATCTATATAAACAATTGGCCCAATTTCATAAAATGTATTTACAAAACACAGCTGTTAAAATCTGTACCAATGTACATTTATCTATGTTGTTGTATGAAAATATATAATTCAATATATATATCCCATGATGACTGACCTTGATGACTGACAACAAGCCATCCTTCTTCCAACACTTCTCCAGACTTCACCTCTTGGGTCTCCTCCTCCCCACCGAAAAGCAGACGGGTTATTGTTCTGAACATTTTTGGTTTCTCCTTGTCTTCTTTTGTGGTGTTTGTTTTGTCTGTCGTTCCTTTCTTCCTTCACTTTTCCAGCAGACAGCTCAGGTGTTGAGTCTTTATCTGCTAAAGAGAAGATAATACTTCCTCAGTTCATACAGCATCATAACTGCCTTCAGCAATGCTTATTCTAATCCCCCTTTGACTGTTATGGAGTGGGTGATGCCGACACACTCTACATTCATTACTATTTTTCAAAATTCAAGAAACGTGGGTCAGCTGACTAGTTTGTCCAATGAAAGTCCGTATAACACACTGGGTTTAAATAATGGTGCCCACTCCCCCAGAATTTCATTGTTAGGGTCCATCTGTCTTGATATGGGGGAGGGGCTCATTTTATCCAGCATCTCATGCACCTTTCAAATGTATATGTTGAGCCATTGAGTTCATAGCTGAAATGATAATGCACTATAGCCTAGCTGCAATCTTGTTATTGTGTTGTTTCATTCTTACGCAGAGGGAACCATTATAGAAATGACGGGGGTAGTGAAATAAATAATCATGTTAGGAGCACTGATCAGTTCTTCCTACAGTTAAACTTGCCTCGCTGACTGAAATCGGCCTACATGTATTTTTATTAATTCAGGCATTTTGCTCTCAAGGAGTCCTCAGTGGTTTGCAGAAATATATCGTTATGTTCCACGCCTGCAACCTAACTCAAATAAGACAATCAATGACAGTAGTAGTACACATTAAATCCATTTAAGATAAAATAGTTAAACGCGTTTTCTAATAGCATCATCTATGTAAACAGTCGTCTGTTTACGGCCGAAGTGGTTAATTTTACTGTAACCCGGCAGTGTCCTTACCAGATTATATTGTTTCTCAGTTACAGCCGTAGACCATTGCAGAGTTGCAACATGCAACACATTTACCAGCTATCTGGATTGTTTTTGATAAACCTATGGAAACCTACAGCTGCTGTTAAATCCAAGGCTGTTGTTTTGTATTTTAAAATCTCTAACCGATCACAGACAACAGATGACCCGCCCGTGTCCCCGCCCACAAGAGCAAACCTACCAATCAGAGGCCATTTCACTGAGCCCTCTGTTTGGTTTGTTTCATGCTAAGAGGAAACATTGTTACCAAGAAGACTTGTTTCTATAAAAAGGGTTTTAACTCGTTGTTTTTGCGCACCTCCTCTAGGAAATGGCATCTTCGCTCTAAAGTTGATCCATTTCCTACGGGTCTTCCTATACAAACTATTTAATTTCATTTTGCAAGGCTGTTTAAACCAGACACACAACATTCGTAAGCGGAAGTGTAGATCTTGACATGATTTTCCGGTGCTCCGGTTAACTGCGCTGTAGGTTTAATATTATCAGTCTATGGCTTTAACGGAGATATAGATGTAATGTAATGTAAGTGGGGTACCACCTTTCCAACTTGTATCACAGGCTTTTAGCATCATAGCCAGAAAATACGCCGAGAATTTCTACATTGGGATCACAGGTTGTAGTGCAGTCGGCACCATAGATCGTTTATGTACACACAGATGCCTCCTCCCCTTATTTTACCCATGTCACCGTCTCTGTCTGCTCGCACTAAGTATATCTAGGGACATGAAAGAGAGGCAAGCATCGTAGATAGTAACCAACTTTCTGTAAAGCATAACAAAGATGCCTCACTGAATCCAGTACAATAGCCTACCTTATATATATGTCCGTATAGCGTCCACTTTCTTTCCCAAGGAGCGCATATTTGTGAAGGCGAAAGCGTTGCCTCCTGTCTTTCTACGTTTCTTTCTCAATTTTTCACTCTGGTTAGCTTCTGGGGGATATCATCCAGCATCAAACGGTAGAAGTTGCTTGATGCCATTCCGCCTCGCAACACCTGTTCCTTTTTGCATTCAGGTGTGCTTTCGGACGCTGCATTAAAAAACATTTTCCAAGCAGACTGATTATCCACAATCGGAAGCAAAGTTTGAAGGACACTCACTCATCCTTTAGACTTAAACATTCCTGTAGACAGGCCGAATAAGACAACATTTAATCCACATTAAAGCATTAAACACACACATACTCACAAACCGTGCTGCAGTGCGCAGCTGAGCACTGTACCTGATGGTCATTGATAGCCTAATGTTACATCTGTAGTAAAAAAAAACAAAAAAAAAACGAAGTACATTTATCAGGATAACTGGTCATATTTTGTTACTCGGTTTCTTCCAGAAGGTGGCGCATGTAGCCTAGGCCTACTCAGTCGAGGTGAAGGAAGTGTGAGTCAAATTAAATTGAGGCAGGTCTGATGACCCTGAGACGCCACCAATTTACCACAGTTACAATCTCACAACGCAGTCAATTAAATGATTGCAAAGAAAATTGTTGGAAATGTTTTGATCGTTTATGAAGCACATGTTTAACTTTCATTCTCCTCTAAATTAAAGCGAGGAAAAACACTGGTGACTATAAAAGCAACTCAAAGGCCACTGCTCAAAGTGATTATACTGGAGACTTTCAGTGTTAGAATATATGTGAATGTGATTGTGTTTATAGGCTATACGCTGTAAAAGACTGGCAAACCTACCCACTAGACTGCATTGTGTAGTTCGTTGTGTTTCTCAGCACATATACAAGTATAATTCAGTATTCACTTGTAGTATTTAAACTGAATTCAACTATGCAGGAAACTGGCTTAGTTAGCCTAATTCAATCCTATTTACAGATATCAACATCTACATATCTTCAACACACATGGCCCTGTAGGGGATTTTGATGTATTACCCCAACATAGCCTTTATAATTAGGCTTATTAATCAGCCTACTGTGTGTAGTTTCCATTGAGTATATACTAAAAGATTTGTTAATGGTCTTGTCTTTAGGACTACACAATTGAATGCCCCGTGTCAATGCTGTGAGGCCTGCGTTTTTGTTGTTGTCAAAAGTCTGAGCGTGAGGGCTCCATCCTTCGCACTTGTGTGGTGATACAGGGGGTTGAGAAGGGGTGGAGGAGGTGGGGAGGGCCCTCGGGGCGAGCACACCCCTACCGCCTGTGTCAGAGTATTTCAGAACACAGGCTAGCATTTAGTCATTGTGCATGGAAGCTGCACTCAAACTTGTCTGTTGAAGTCCGCTCTAACTTTTTGACAACAGGGATACAATATTTTTTTTCTCCCCTAAAGATCCGAGGACCGCGAGTAACCTACATTTTTATACTCGCAGAAACTGTGCGTCGTGACCACAGGATACTTTTACGCACAGTTGGCTAAACTCACAAGGACGATGCCTCGGTCTTTCTTGGTCAAAAAGTACTTCGCTAAACAAAAGCCAAACTACAGTGAACTTGAATGTCAGAATGGTAAGTTAAAAAGATTTGTATTCCTTGTATGAATTAAGAAAGCCTACTTACATAACTGTCTAACTCGGTGAAAACCACCTGCTGTCGGAAGTGGTTTTAGCCTTTTTGGTATTATGTACACTTACTTCAAAAATGCACAGGTCTGTGCTTTCTATCTCTGGTTCAACGACAACCCTGGCTACTCCCCGTTCAAGTCAGGGCCCGTTAGACGTACTTTCCCCCTTTTTGCAACCAGACAGAGCCTCATTCATGTTACAAGCTCTTATGAATACGTGGGAGGAAACGGCCCATGAAGCCTTCCCATAGCTCCATCTTTATGCTCCCTAAATTCTAAGAACAACAATAATCTCTTAGCAAATCAAAAACAGCAGTAAGGGTATAGGATGTCAACGTTTATAAAAGCTTTCAGACAGTAATCTTGTCGTGTTTTCTTTTATATTTCATTAAAATATTTTTGAACTTTTTGTGAACATTTTGGCTCCTGTTATGAACTATCTTCTCCCTTCTGTTTCAGACACCTCACTGGAGAGGTTCCCTCTTGCTGAGCTCCAGTCAGGATATAACTCTGCCACCTGCTTCACAACAGGTCTGGTGTGGGATCTGAGTGTCCTGCCTACCCTCTACTTGCCCACTTCCCAAACAGACCCAGCTACCGCTCCGGGCCCCCTGGACCTCAGCTCCCCGTCCAGCCTCAGCAGCAGCGCCAGCAGTTGCGGAGAGGAGGATGAAGGACGCACATCAGACCCCCCTAGTCCTGAACCCGTACACACATATGCCCCTCGCCAGCGGATGAAATGCACCGGGGTTATGGCTCATATTAGCCCCCCTGAGGAAGAAGAAGAGAGAGAGACCCCAGTCACTGCAGCAAGGCCAGCCTTCCTCTGCAAACACTGCCCAAAAGAGTACACCAGCCTCGGGGCTCTGAAGATGCACATCCGCTCACACACCCTCCCCTGTGTGTGTACCACCTGTGGAAAGGCTTTTTCCCGGCCTTGGCTGCTGCGTGGCCACATCCGCACACACACAGGTAAGACCCATGCCTAACCATATTCCACATTAAACCTCAATAATAAGCTAATTATTTACTTTATTGATGATTAATTGGGGAGGAAATCTGTGTATGTGTTCCTGCGATGCTGTGAATCTACATAGGAGTTGCTGTCATTGTGAGTCAGCAGGTCACTCCAAAATTTCAGGTGTGAAGTGAGGGAGCAGAATATACATGACAATCAGTCTGATGAGGTCAGCACCTGATCGACAGACGTTATCACAGAGGGAAGCCCCCCCCCTGTAGACCCTGCTCTCATTGATCACTCTTTGTGTTTAATGTCTCTACAACAATGACTCGTCTGCTAATTATCTTATCATGGCTGCTGGGGAAGGCAGGAGTGACAAAAGGTTAAAAGAACACCTGATTCCTTTGTGCTATCACTGAGCACTTAGTACCTGCAGCAACTTGTTAGTGTGATAATCTGATTTGGCTCTGATTGAATCACGTTAATTCAGTCAGGCTCTGACCCCACTACCACGTGCTTCCTTGTTATCTTCTGAATGTGTGTGTGTGTTGTGAGGTGTTACTGTTAGGTTCATGTAAACTTAGAGACACACAAACCTAACACACCTGAAGGAAGTGCCGTTGAAGTCATATATGTTCCTTTCTTTCATTTTCCAGGTGAGCGTCCATTCTCTTGCCCTCACTGCAACCGGGCCTTCGCTGATCGCTCCAACCTGCGGGCCCATTTGCAGACACATGCCGAGGTGAAGAAGTACCAGTGTGGCATCTGCTCACGCACCTTCAGCCGCATGTCGTTGCTACAGAAGCACAGCTCCTCAGGGTGCTGCTCCACCACGGTGTGAAACACCACAGGAACGGACAAAGGGTATCCACTCAAAGCTCAGGGCGGTGGTGGGCTAGTGGCCCAGGAGATGGTGCCTACAAAAGCCCAGCTGGCCTGAAGATGATCTGTAAGGCCACAAAGAGCAAATGGCTCTTTTTAAGAGACCTGGAAGGAATCAAGCCTTATTATTGGATCTGAAATTACAAGCCTTTTAGCGTATCTGCTTTGTGATACAACAACTGAGGAGCAGAATTCATTCTTCCTATCTAGATAGAGGTCATGAGGCTGGACCAAAGCTGAACAGAGCAATGCAAACACTCACTTGATATCAGCCCCTTTGCTGCCGTTGTGCCCATTCCAAAGAAAAAATATGTAGTGACCTCATAGGGGTAAGAGGTGTTCTTTCCTGTCTCCGTCCTGGTGCCGGCTAGCTCAGGATCATGGCCTAGACACAGCTGCTGAGAGGTAGGGGTGCGTGGGTGGAATAAATCTCTCAGCATGCCTTAAAACACACACACACACACACACACACACACACACACACACACACACACACTCAGTCACACACACGCACAAAAGCAAATGCACACACAGCTGTCCCTGGTACTGTGGTGTAGATAGACGAGGTGCTAACAGGTGCTACAGCCATGACCTTCGCTGGTTGATAGCAGGTGACTTCCACTGCCCTTGGTTTGCTTAAGAAAAAAGAGGAAGCATGTCATTACAAAACAATGGCATCAGTTAGTCTTTCTGACCAGTGGGGATTGTTTTAAGCCTTTATTTTGACTACATCCAAACCTTGTCCTTAATCTGATGGTTTCAGAGATAGGACAGGACCTTCTATCAGTTGTTATCCAAAGAAGCTTCACTTTGCAGCACCACTCTTATGTGGGTGACGATGCAAGCCGTGCACTCCGAGTTACCAGTGTTAATTATAACAGCCAAAGCCATATTTTGTAACTTAAATGAATGTGTGCCTTGAAATTGTATTACTTTTGAAACCAAATGTGCCTTTTTACCTCAGTATTTGCTCATTTAAAGTCAGCATTCAAAGCAGTATTAAAGATTTGTGCCAAACAGTTTGAATTGTAATAAGGCTGGGACCAAAAACTGTTAAGAGTTTACATTATGGAGAAAAGGTTGTGTAAATGTGATCAGAACGTTGTAAATGGACAATCCAAAGATGAGTTTTTAACTTTCCTAAACATTTTATGGCAGTTTTTATAGTGCAATGTGCCAATGATGTGTTATTTTAATTTTGTACAATGCTTGTGTGTTCACTCCTTTTCAGTTTTCCTGTATGTTGTAACTGATGCATTTTTTCAGGCAATAAAGTAATTTATGTTTATTAAAACTGATTCTTTTGTTTTTTGTAGCATCCATGGCAGTTTGATCCCTTATTTGATAGTGTTAATATGCAGGGTGCAGTCGATGCATTTGTTGTATCTGTTTGATCATTAACTGGGAGACTTCTATTGGATCCTGACATTAAGCGTGGGCACTGAGCCGTCATTGTGGTAAATTGCAGAAGTAGAATTGCAGATGTGCAGGTGAACACGATTTGTGATGGACGGGAACAACTGCTTGCACCTGTTTCCAGTATCCACCTGCCACCTACTTCTCAATGTTGCTGTGCAAATATTGGTTGTGTAAATAGGAGCGTGTGTTTGCATGCTACTAAAAGGACCTAAGTGAAAGTTACATTTATTGTTTTCTAATTAATTCTATTTTGATATGAAATCATATGTTTTCCCTGCAGATCTTGAAATCATCTTAGTTGGCTATTGTCGTGATTGCAGTGTGTGTGTGTGTGTGTGTGTGTGAAATTGTTTTCCTCCCAGGGGGAGTATAACATTCTCCTCTTCATCTGCCTAGACAGTGAGTCAGAGTCTGCTCAGAGCAGAGCTGTAGGTTCCCATGACTCTCTGCTCTCAATGGGTAAGTCGGCCACTAGTCAGTCAGTCAGTCAGTCAGTCAGTTAGTTGGTGTGCGTGGGCTGAAGCCCAGCCACTCCAGCAAAAGAGTGAGGTAAGCTCTTCCACAGCACAGATCCTTCTTTCCCTCTGAGTCAGGGAAATGTGCTCATAGCTACCAGCCAGGCCGACCACTGCAGCATGATGCAGAGTCTCCCCTCACACACTAAGTTCTTCTAACCTAACTTCTTTATTTGATTCTCAAACATCAGTACCCTAATATACACCAGGTCTGACAAAAAGTGAATGTGAGAGCCCTTGATTGTGGTTTCTTTGACTATTATATTGATTGGTTATTTACCCATGTTGCTCTAAGGAAAGAGGCCTATTAAACTCTCAGATGTTTAAGGTTATCTCAGGACTATTTTGATGATGTCAGCTGCTATGTCCTGAGGTAGGGGTGTTAGTTCTGCTCACAAAGACAACTGAAGTCATTCCCTGATTTAAACTTTATTCAACTTTCACAACACTTTGTTTTTTTGGTCAGCAACGATGAAGCACTACATCTCCAAAATTGATATTCTTTTGATCAACGTCTTGGCAAAATTCACCCTCTTCTCCTTCTTATTTTTTTTTCTACGTTTGAATCTTATGAGGTCACCATTGCCACAGCAGCACAGCCTCCATCGGCCACAGAAAACTCATGTATTTTAAGTCTCTGCTGCATCACAAGTAACTGTGCTTATTCCAACCTTTTGTAGAGAAAAGAAAACACAACATGCTCTGCTTCATGTTCCTCGGGGAGAGTGGAGGGCCTGGATCTGAAATCTGAGAGCGTTTTCCTGCTGTGTGCTTTACAGTGCCAGAGCACTCACTGTAATTTACCAAAAGTGGCTGCTATTTATGCCATAAAGCATGTGTTTAACATTCCTGAACCCCACTGTGTTTGTGTATTCCTCGCTCTCTCACTCTCTGGCTCTCTCCCACTCACTCTCTTTGCCTGCCTCTTCGACTGTGTTTCTATTTATGTGTGTGTGTGTGTGTGTGTGTGTGTGTGTGTGTGTGTGTGTGTGTGTGTGTGTGTGTGTGTGTGTGTGTGTGTGTGTGCGTGCGTGTGTGTGTGTGTGTGTGTGTGTGCGTGTGCGTGTGTGTGTGTGGTGAGTGGAAACGGTCCCTACAGAGCAGCAGCCCTTTCCCTCTCCACAGAAGGATCATCTCGCCCCCTCTGAGACAAGGCCGACAGGAAGTGGGAGTTTACATTGGCCTACTTTACACAAAAAAAGAAGCCTGGGTCATGAAGCTGCAGAGAGCACTGTTTCTGCTGCTGCTCCGTTGTGCCAATACCAGCACCACCTCCCATCCCCCAATCAGCTGTCCCACCCATGGCCCCCGCCATCTTTTAGCCAAGTTTTCAGGATGGAGTAGGGTGGCCAGGAACCAGAGAGTGGCCTTCAGAGTAGCAGCAGTTAGGGCTCATGGCCTGGGACACAGGAAGGAGCTGTCAGCATCTAATAAACAGGACTCATCCTGCACTCATGACACACAAGAGCTGGAGAGAGCTCTCCCAGGAAAAGCCCTTTAAACACACACTTTGAGACTGGACTGGGGTTCAGTCTGGTGCTTGTACACACAGAATCATAAAAGATGCTGAAAATGTGTCTACCCCCTTTTTTACGCTTGTGACTATCACCTGAGAGTCAGAAGTCAGCACAGATAACTTACAGTCACTTGATTGTAAGATAATTGACAATCCAGTAAACCATGGCTGCATTGCATGCTGCATAAGTACTGTAATGTTCTGTAAAAAGAGGTCATCTTTGATAGTGGAAACAGATAGAATTGAAGCTATCCTCCTATCCCTCCTTTCCAAACTCCCCTCTCCTCACATGGCACATTTTGGCCTCGTACGCCCAAGACTTGTCTGTTAATCAAAGGTTTGTCATTACTCTCGTCATTTTTGGTGATGAAAACTTTCCCGTCCAGTTAGTCTAGAGTTCTTCTCTCTGAAAGATCTTCTGCTGTGTTGTCTCCTTGTGAACATAGTTAAATTACTGATGTAAATGTCAGAATGCACAACTCATTCCTCTCTGCTGAGCTGCAGCAGGCCAGAGACACAAATGCTGCATCTGGTAAATAATAAGGCCAACAGCGGTAACACCACAAGTATGCTTAATGGTGGATTTGATCAGGCTGTGGAGTTGCCCAGAGGCTGGATTGGAGAAGTGGTTGGGTGGGTTAGGGGATGGGGGTAGGGGGTGCATATTAAAGAGTAATGAATCACACACTCAGTCACAGGGTCGCCGGCTATGAATGTGCTCTCTGTTGGTTTTCCTGGAGCCTGGAGTTTACTAACTGATGACGCAGGCTGGACTTGATCAGAGACATGTGTTGCTGCGGACTCCATGCCAGTGAGAAGCATTGCAAGAGCGAATAGAGAGGGGGAGAGCTGGAAGGATGGATGGCGCCTGAGCTGTGTGTCCTTCTGGGCATTGCCTCACACAGGGGCTGGAGGGACTGGAGAGGAGAGGGAGGGAGAAAATAAACCTGACTTCTACCCTGGGACAGGAAACAAGAGATTCTCAGAGAGTATATCCTGACCCAGCTTGCCTAACAATCATTACTCCCAAATTCTTGTGTGGCATTTCAACAAACTGAAGAGCAGCTTGTCTCCTGAACGCAAAAGAAAAACAAAGCCAAGGAGAAAACATAAAAACAATCATATTTCTAAAGTAACTTCTTTGAACCAGACAAAAAGAGTCAAGTTATCAACTCTGAAGCTTTCACCTAATGTTTATGAAATAAGCATGCTTTATGCTCACCATGACCAAATGAACATGCTAATCATGAGTAGATACTATGTTTTTCATGTTTAGTGATTCCGTTTTGCATGGACTTGTTTGTTTACCACAAATACAAAATTTATCTTTTTCGTTTTAGGGGGTGGGGGGGTGTTATGCCTTTTTCTTTTATTCCAGAGATAGGACAGTGGATAGAGTCAGAAACCAGTGAGAGAGAGAGTGAGGAACGACATGCGGGAAAGCCACAGTTTGGATTCAAACCCCTTCCATCCGCTCTTGAGGACCAAGCCTCAATATATGGGACGCGTGCAGTAAACTCAAGGCTACTGGCGCCCCGATGATGCTGGTTTCAATGTCATTAGTTTTGAAGGTTTTAATTTGACTTGTTATTACTGAATAATATCAGGTGATACTGTAAAGTGAAGTGATAACAGTTATAACAAGCCATTTAACCATCAATCATTTTGAGATATTTTAATCTGGATAAAAGCAGTGAACTGACCAGCAAAGAGGATTTATAGAGCCACAGACAAGCAAAGTCACCTGACATGTGTAGCCCATAATAAACACCTCTCCAACTCAGAGTATAGAGGAAATATCACCTGTCTCCAAACTGGAATGCACCTGAGCATATTTTCCCAGACAAGGTGCAAAGCGACGTTGAGCTGCAGCCTGAGGCCTTAAAAGAGAATTATGAAAGAGGTGATGTAGATCTGGGCCCACCTGTCAGGACATGTCATGGCATAACAGTGTGTACACAGCATCGGGCAATGTGCTGGGAAACAGCCTCTCTCCTACTCGGTGCAGGGTTGTGATTTGTTGAAACTTAGAAAGCTGTGTGTGAAAGGGAGAAGACTAACTCAGGCAAGCCAGATCATGCCAAGACTGAACGTGTCGCACAAATGAATATCTCTGACAGGAAGAGGACTGCTAATTGAGTCATGGTAGTGTCAGTAGCATGTCATTTCCCATAAACACGGTCACAGGTTCACAGAGTCTTAAAGCCACACCAACACGAGACACTGGCAGGGACTGGAGTGTGGTTTGTCACTGTTGAAGGCTGAGGTGTGAGTGCTTCCCATTTGTTCCAATTGAGATCAAAGAAAGTTAAGAGTTAAGGCAGCAGGAACAGATGGACAGCATTGAAACACCCGGGGATAGTAAGCACCATTTAGTTGCTTCATGTACATACACTTAGTGCATATGAGGAACGCAATTGAGTCATTAATCAACACATTCGTGTCCCACTCCTCAACATCTCAATATACAAACACACACATGTAGGTGAACACAGACATGCACTCTGAGCATTTATTTTCTACTTGGGAGGCTTATGCAGCAGCTGGTTATGATGGAAACACCCTGCACTCCCACTGACACCCCACAGGCTGTCTCTGTCATTGTAACGCACCCAAAGGCTCCAGAGCTCCAGACCTCGAGCAGAACGCTCTATTCATCAGTGGCACAGCTTTCAAACAACTCCAACCAAACACACAACCAGTTGATTCTGCACAGTTTTTCCCAAACAATAGACTCTCTCACACACACACACACACACACACACACACACACACACACACACACACACAGTAAGGAAGTACTCCCGCAATCCCAAATCTATGCACGCACACAGACACATGCATCCAGTCTTGCACATGTTGAAGCCATTATCCTGTTGCTTGTTAAGTCATTACTCTATAGCTTGTTATTTTCCCAAGCAAGAGAAAGCAATCTATCCAAAAAAAGAGTGCTGAGAGATTTGCCATCCGACTGAGCCATGGGACATGGGAAGTTACCCTGAAATTTGAGGAATGTGGTGAGGGTTGAAACCTAAGGAACAGAGAGAGAATCATCTTCCAGAACAGTAAGGCTTCTTTCCCGGAGTCTTTAGCTCATAGCTGCAGCCAAGACTGCATGAGATGTCCACAGGGAGGGAGTATTATAGACATTACTGATGACAGTGCAGAAAAGTTTCAGTCCACCAATAAGACACGCAGGAACTGACATAGTCTAAGAGCTTTGACATATTCACAGTGGATCTCAGACATCTGGTTTCCATTTCCCTCCTCTCCTAAGACAGTGAGTGCTGGCAGCAGGGTTTTTCAATGAAATCGTCTATTCCACTTCCTGTGCTATCAGTTTAACATAAGTGTGTGCGCCACAAAGGGTAACGAAAATGACGCCTAGCACATACACAGTCATCAAAATGAAGTGCAGTGTTTTCTTGACTTTTCTTGTTTTGTTTTGTTTTCCCCACCCCCAAGCTCTGACGCCACCCTCAAGGTTTATTAGCAGGAACACCCCATGAGCAGCAATTTTCACAGCATCCTCTCCACTCTGCTCCACACTGAGAAAAACCTGTGAGCCAGCACACTCTCACCACACTGCTAATGAGTGACACATGCCCCCTAGCTCTGCTGCTGACACCTAAGATCAAAGCCCTGGAAGAGAGGGGGACTGGTTTAAACATTAAACCCCGAGCCCCTCATTCCCATCCACCTCCTCTTTGACACCCATGTGACATGTCTGTGGGCAGCCAAATGGTGACACACACCTGTCCTTTCTACATAACACAAGCATCGAGTGCTTGGATGTCTTGTGCTTCTTTTCACAGGACCAATGTCAGGGCAAATTAATGTATATTCCAGCTGTGTATGATAAGAGATCAGATAACACCATCCAAAAATGTCGCATGTCAATGTGAGAAACATGAATAAAGACAGCGTTCATGGTCAAAGCCATTCATCTCCACTAAACCTGTAGGTGGACAGATTAAGGGAGGAAATGGAATTAAGAAAACCTGATAGCAATAGTCTGGATCAACATCGAATCTCTTGCCCCATGATCCCTGCAGTCCTCCATTAAATCAATTGCTTCACCCAGCTCCAGCTGAAATATTGAACGAGCAGTTTCCATACTGCTGAAGGGCGGCAAGAACAGAGCGGGTAGACGGGACAGGGAGAGGAGGGGGGCTAGCAAGGGCAAAGGCAGGAAATCCCAGTGCAGCATGAACTATTTTCCTCTATAGTTCCACCAGAACAGCTCTTTGTACCAGTCCCCCCACCCCACCCCCTTTCAGGCCTCTGTCTCTGACAACCATCCACGGCTGTTCTACGAGGCAACCGCACCAATACCACCGCTGCCACCACCGTGAAAGAAACAATCCAAACCTCCAGAGTACTCACACACATACATGTATGCCGTTCACTTGTGGGCTGTTACACAGCAGCGCTGGAGTGGTGGAGCGGGGATCAAAAGCTTGGGGTTCCCCTCTATCTCAGTCCAAAGTCCCACTGTGGTTAGGCCGTAGACAGAGAGGCACCTTGTTTTACACAGAGCCCCGAAATGCCAAAAGCACTCATGTATACAAAAAGAGAAGGAACACACATGCACTGAAAAGTGCTTCTTCCTCTGCAGCATAAATTTAACACATGAGGAAAATGATCTGTAACAAATCGTGTGCTTTTTCTTTATCGTCTTTCCCCTCAACATTCCTTGGCAATAACTCTCAATTCCCCTCACAGTATCACTTGATCACCGAGGACGCACATGCTCTTCATGTGACTCCAATGAAGAGAGCGTATCACAACAAAACTCAAGACTGTGTGGGACTCTCATTTCACAGTGACACACATTCCACTTCATTAAGACTGAACTGTTAGAGAAATGGGAGAAAATCAGGTCAGTGACAGCGGTGATGCCCTAGGAAAGCAAATATCAGCATTTGAATCCCTGCCACAGCACGATATCCACTAAATATGTGTTTCCATATTGTAACATCAAATCCAGACACAGTGCTGATTTGTTGCAGAGCAGGAACCAGGCCAGTGATTGACTTGGATTTATTTTATGCACCAGTGAGACCCCATGCAAAGAATGAAAGGCCTTCGAGCTTGGCCCTTTTTTTTTCCTGACGCAAACTCAGGGCTGTAGAAGAAGCAAGTGTGAGTATAGTGGGTGGGAGTAGGCAAGGCACCTTGCAACAGCTGGTCTGAATTATCCGTGGGGTCGGGGGTAGTCAGCTTTGGGGAGGTGGAGGGGAGGTGAGGAGACTCCTGGCGCCAGGATCGGGCCAGCAGGTCAGGGAGGATGACGATTACCAAAATACTAGCAGGCAGCCATGGCTCTACAGAGAGGGGGTGTTCCTGGCTCACACCGCTCGCAGCTACAGGATGGGCAGGCTGTAGAGAAGTGTGTGTGTGTATGTGTGTAAATGAGAGAGAGAGGGACGCTCCTACTTCCACTTCCTGTGAGATAGCCCCTTCCTGTCATTGAGAAACATAGAGGAGCACCTTGTTAATAGCTGTTTAGTGGAATGATTATTTTTTAAATAGTATATACAACTAAGTAATCATAGTCGTCAGGTTTTACTATGAACCAAATATACAATTTACAATATCCCTACACACTTTAAACTTTATCATTTTGTAAAGTGAAGTTTTTGTTTCTGATTGCCACAAACCAGCTGCTTGCAAGGTGCAGCTCGCTCACAAAGTTTCTTTTGTGCTTCCTCTGAGACTGGGCTGACCACATGTGAACAGATTCCTAACAGGCATGGTACTGGGCACATGCATGACCCTGGCTCCCTCTGCTGGTGAGTAACAACGGGGAAGTACTGTAATGTTTTTTTTTTTTTTAATGCAACCAATGACATTGCATGTGTTTGTGTATCCAGTGTGTATGTAAAGCATCAACAGACAAGTTATTCAACTTGAAGTTTCAGATCCTCTTAAGAAGTCAAACAGAAGTCAAACCAGATCTTAACATGTCTGTAGTTTCTGCAAACATGAATTTGACAAGGTTTTGATGATCTTGATGCTGTGTGTTTCTATAGGTACATAGCTATTGTGTGTTCCCACTATTGCTCCTCAACAATGGCCTGGGCCCCTTTCCCGATCAAATTATATAGCTTTGTGAGCTTTACTTTATATGAAGCAAGGGAGTTTTCAATGTATTGATATAAACATGTTCTTAAAGCTCTGTGACACAGTCTAACACAGGTGAAGCTCATGTAATAGGAATATCATGAAAAAGTAAAAATGTTTCCCTAATTTGATTAAAACTGGAAACTTCCATTTATTCTAGATTAGTTAGACATTAAGTGAAATATGTCAAGACTTTTTTTGTTTTAATCTTGTCAATTATGGCTTGCAGCTCATAAAAAAATATCAAAATATTAGAATACTAGCCTTCATAAGACCAATGAAAAACTATTTTTAATACAGAAATGACAACCCTTCTGAAAAGTATGTTCATTTATGCACTCAATACTGGGTTGGGGTCCTTTTGCACAAATAACTGCATCAATGCGGCGTAGCATGGAGGCAATCAGCACTATGGCACTGCTGAGGTGTTATTGAAGCCCAGGATGCTTAGATAGTGGCCTCAGCTCGTCTGTATCGCTGGTTCTGATGCCTCTCATCTTCAGGCAAGTTGGCCAAACAAGCACAGTAATACCACGGTCAGCAAAAAAGTTACTGGTATTTTGACTGTGTGAGCAGGGCCAAGTCCATCTGGAAAAGATGGAAAGCATCTCCATAAAGCTTGTCAGCAGGCATGGATTTAATCAAACCCAGTAGACAAACACCAGCAGATGACATGGCAGCCCAAATCACTGACTGTGGAAACTTCCCACTGGACTTGTTGCGGCCTTCAGCGTCTGTATTGTTGGTTCTGATGTCCCTCATCTTCCTCTTGACAATACTCTATAGATTCTCTATGGGATTCAGGTCAGAAGTCCAGTGAGAAGTTTCCACAGTCAGTGATTTTGGGCGCCATTTCATCTGCTGGTGTTGGTTTACTGAGTTTGATCAAATCCAGAGTCAGCACAGCTAATTATATGAGCTGCACCTGTATACTTTTTAATGATTAATAAAGGTGAGGTTAACGTTTGACACAGCAAATAAAAATACATTGAGCTATGTTTAATGACTGCACATTTTTTTCTTTGTTATAAAATGGACTAAGCCTGCAGGCAAAAACATGTATTCATCTACATTATTTCGATGTCTATTTTTATGATTTCTGGTCTGGAATGGAAAAATGTTCAAATGTGTCACACTTACAGGAAACAGCTGTACACCGTTCAGCAGGATAATGAAAGACTGTTCTACAGTAAAGTTCAGATTGGCCAAAGCCTGTTTTGACCAAACTCTCACTTTAGTTAAAATCTTGGCTGTGCGTCAAAGTTAACTGGATGAGATTCTACATATCTTTTGATTATGTTCATCTCCAGGTAAGTTGGACAATACACAAAAGCCCTTAATTCAAATACATTTCATGACTACAAGAAAGTACCACTTCAGAAATCCTGCACACTGCCAATTTCTTGGGAAAAATCACAACGTTTGGGCCCCTGTGCACATGTTACTGCTGATGATTTAGAGACACTTCTATTTAGACTAAATGTCCCACACCTGAACACACACAGGTGGAGCATCGCCATCTTAAGATCATGGTGGGGAAATCATTTGAGAAAACGTTTGACAAAGGTTCAGAGGGATCGAAACGTTGTGATTTTTTCTTATAAGTTGGTGATGACGAGGTAGAATAGTGTGCAGGATTTCTTCTTTACGATGGGATAGTTTGGTTTCCTACTTCAGGAGATAGTTGGATGTGCAGACACCTCCTTTAAAACAATGCCTACAAGAAAGAAAATGATTGATGATGGTGCTTTCAGTAATTTAAGACCACTTTCTGTGCTCCTTACTTTGTCATATAAAACTAAAAATGATCTTCATTGAACTTTGGATTGTAACTTTTCACTGGAGAAATAACCTGAGAACAGTCTCCATGGAATCATCCCATGGTGTGGAGGGCTGTGTACGCTGATGAGCAACTTCAACTTCAGCTGGACTCAATCAATTAACCTAACCTTGAGTTACACCTTCTTTACACATCAAATAAGTGTTTCATTAAAAATAAACATATATTTGAAAATACTTGCACCCACAGTGTCAAGCTTGAATCCTTGCTGAAAAAGTTTGGATCAAAAGGTCATCAATACAACTCCTCCTCTTTCTATACAGGTGAAAGTTATCTTTGTGTACTTTTCTCACCTTTGATTTTTTCTACCTCTAATTCCACAAAGCTCATGAAGAGTACATGCATGCACAAACAAATGCTTCTATTTTGAAACAATAGAAGGCTACTATGTGCCATACACATCAGGGGATGTGGACTAAGTGGGAACAGACCATTAATCCTCTGAGGCAGTAGAGGGTAGTATTGGTCAGGCAAACAAGAGTTTCAGCTTAAAGGACACATTTTAATCCTCGTTTTGGTGAACATAACATTTCATATAAGAACCTGTTATACTCCAACATGTAGATTTATTTGCCTCTTGAAAAATGTGCTTTTGATTCCGACTTCCCTCCCCTGTTCCTGCACCAGTCACAGGTAAGAGGACTCCATCCTATAATGTTCACACTATTCTGATGCTTCAAATTAACAGATGACAACAGACTGCGAACACACAGTCGTATTGTGCGCTAAATACAATGTGAGAAAAGAGGAGGATTGAGACAGTGTGCCAGCTGTCTGAGTGTCTGGCCTGCTGCCGGGGGGTAGCACTTCTCTGAATGCCGAGCTGATCCTTGTGTTTCGTCTCGGAGAGTGAAGCAGGAGCGAACAGCCTTCCCTCAGGACTCTCTTCACCTGCTCCTGCTCCTGCTTCTCACTGCCCAACATCCCGGGGCCCCACATATCTCCGATTAGCTGTTACATGTTGGCAGGATCTCTCAGAGGCCTGAGGAGGGAGCTGAAGGTGGGACTGAGGCTGATGCCCTCTGCTGGAAAAGGTACTGAAAAAGAAAACAAGAACCAAGCAATAAATCCCTGAAGGGACATCTCCAGTCTATGTGAAGCAAAAATAAACCCTCCTTTAAGACGTTTTAGTCAAGTTGAGTGTCTGTTGCTTTTGTTGTTTTCACAAACTTTAATCTATTTAATGCATTCGATGTTTGATTGTTTATTTCAATATACCCTTAATTTACCCACTCTTATCATTTTGATCTCATTTTTAATCTTCATTAATATTTATTATACCTCTTTTTATAGCTTCTGGACACTTTTGATTCTTTCTATCCCCTTTATTGTTCATTTATCTTCTCACATCCTGGTTCCTCTTGGTCTTATGTTGCCTGGATTCTTAAGATGTTTGGGGTTTTTGTTTGGGTTCTTTTACTTTAGGGGTTTTGTTGTTGTTGTTGTTTTAGTTGTTGGTTGGTTGTCTCATCCGTGGTTTATTTTGTTGTTGTTTTGGTTCTCTTGCTTTGTTGTTATGTAAGCTTCTGTATGTGTCAAAGCACTTTGTAAATGAACAAATACAAGTTGTTATTACTTTTTTCAATATTATTATAACTGTGTATATTGAATAAATCAGAGCTCACTCTCAGAGCAAAGAAGCACTTCATTCAGATAAAATTCTTTCTATGTGGTTGTTGCTTTAGAACAAGAGGAAGAAATGATAGGCTACATGACAACTGCTCTTGGCTGAATTTAAACCCAGAATGCCTTATGTTTATGTCAGCTGTCGACCCCTTAACCCAGGATTCCCAAACATTTTTATTTTCTAGACCCCCATAGAAACATGCATCCCATAGTGTGGATCCTGGTTGTTGTTGTTGTTGTTGTTGTTGTTGTTGTTGTTGTTGTTTATAATTGTATTACACGTCATGAGAAGTAGAGCATTAAGAAAATCACAACCAAATTCATGCATAAAATTAGATTTTCAGTTGTGGTCTCTGATTTAATGAAAGGATGGAGACTTCAGCTGACGAGAAATGATCGTACTACATTCTAAACTGACACAATAAATATTTACCATATCATCATTTAAATTATTTCATAGTTAAATTCTAAATAATTCCAAGGAAAAAACATCCACATTTTTAATGGCAGAATAAAAAACATAATTCAAAACCCTTAATTTAAACTTGTGATTGTTTTTATTCATGGTAGTAAAGAACAAGTGGAAACAACAAAAACAAAGCAAAAACTATGGGAACATACAACAGATAAGTAATGTAAAGGGAAGAGGGCACTGCAGTGTTAAAGAGGTGAGATTATTTTCTTGAAGGAAGTGAGTGGGGGGGAGTCTCAAATGTTTTCTGGGAGAGAGTTCCAGATTGATCTGTGAGACTACAAATAATAATATAATAATCTTAATAAGGAACTACTGTAGAAAATGCTTCTGTCTGGTTGTTTCATCTTCTGCTTGAACTTGAAATCTTTTTAAATGATCCGAGCTAATCAGAGCATCGAAACCATCCTAAATATCACTATCATCATCACGACTTTAAGTGTGATCAGTTCTAGCCTCTAGATGATATGAAAACTTAACGCTTGACAGGTTATGAATGTTGATTTTATTCTTTTTTGGAAAGTAAAGATTTCCACAGTGAACATGCTGATGGCCAGAGATGGTCATGTGTGACAGTTCTTCAGTTTAATGGAAAGCTGCAATCAAAGAGACTGATGCCTGTGTGTTACTTAATAGATCATTTTAACTCATCAACTTAATTGTTGTATTCTGTTCTTGGAGAAAAAAAAAGGTCTATTGTAATTTTAATTTGTTGGCTCCAATAGAAAACGGAGAATAATCTGGAAGCACCAATGATTCATACACTTACTGTCTGTCATGGGCTGCATTAAATAACAACCTTTAAACCGTATACAACAGAGTATTTGAGAAAATGATTGGATTGTTTTATTTTTATGAACAACTTATAAATAAATGGGCTTTTATCCACAACTCAGTCTTTCCTGTCAGCCAACCAAAGTCTGGATGTTCAGGCACTTCAGGAGTTTAATCATGATCTGTCTTTCTCAATAATTATTTCAAAATGTACACTGTGAAAAAGTAGGAGGATATGTATTTATCAAAAAGATTTTGCACAATTTAATATCCAAAATATTGTATTAATCAACAGTTTCCGAGCTAAAGGACCACTGCAGCATATATTATGTATGAATATTAATAAACACAGGTCTTAAATAGTGCTTACAGAGCAGTCTGAGAGCTGAGCCTCAGTTCTGATCAGGTCTCTGCTATGTGTCTACTTCAGTAGTACTTAAGAAAGTCTAAGTCTCTGCATCTGCTGAGATTTCCCCTGAGTGATGATCGGAGCCCGATTGCTTGGATTCCGTCTGGCAACCGAGTGAACTAAATGAACTCAAAAAGTAACGTTGTAACACTTGTGCTGCATACTGTCCGACTCATTCTCTCTCTCTGAGCAGTTGCTGCAGACAACAGGTGACGTTTTCTATGGCAGAGGTGGTGATGGTGTTGGGGTGTGTGCATGAATGTGTATGTGTGTATAAAGGAAATATAGATGGGCTTGGAGCCTGTGTAAACTGTGAAAGAGCCGCCACGCAGCTCGCTGAAATGCCTTTCATTGTGACAGCAGCTCTGTCTAAACAGCAATTATGGTCAGAAGCCCGGCACTGCCACCTGCATTACTGGACGTCTTTAACAGAGCTACAACAGGACTGACAGTAAATTAGGTGAAGCTATGTCTGCCCTGACAGTGAGATGCTGTAGGTCACTAACTGAAGGTCTTTCCAAGCAGCTTGACAGGTTTCCCTTCCAAGTCTATTTTAATTCAAGGAGAGCAGCTCAAGTAAGGGCTTGCAGTTTAGAAACTGAAATTTAATTTGAAATAAACGCAATTAAAAACCAAAAGGTTAATCTTGACGGTTGATACTAATTGAGATGTTTCACTTCAGTTATTTTAAGAAAATACTTGAATCAGAGGGTCCTGTGTCGGCCTATAAAACTGCCCGACTGGATTCAACTTTTAAGGAGGTTGATAAAGAGACTGTTTGCTCCTCACTTCAATACGATCTATTATTTTATATGATACAACAGAATATCTGCCATTGCAAGAATGTTTATAGAAAGCTTAGAGCTCCTGTGTTATGTGTCTCAGTGTCTGTGTAGCCTTGTTAACCCTTTACTTGTGCTTTATTGGTGAGGAGGGGCTGCAGCACGGCTCTCACTGGGATCCTGGAGTGCGTCAGATTGTCTGCGGGCCTGTGTTTGGATAAGGCAGCATGCCCATTGTCTCTGATGCCCCAGCTGAGCTGAGGTATGCCTCCATACCCCTGAAATAGAAAACAGCTGAGGGCTGCCATGCATACTGAGGGCAGGGCTGGCCAGCTAGGCCGGGCCCACTGACCCAGACCACAATTCGGCACAATGAGAGACGGGTTTTTGTCTGGAGCCAGAGGCTAATAGCTGAGGTATCAAACCCCCCAATGGCTTGCTAAAAGACTGATTAACTCTGCTGTGGATTATTGTTGCTGTCCACTGTTTATTGGTGGATGTCATGGGGGTCAGGGTGGGTGTGGAGGGGTAATTGGGGCTTAGGAGTGTGTTTGTGCCACGCGTCAGCCCGTCTCCACTCTGATGAACTGGCGGCTAAGACCTGAGCCCACACAGTTGCTGCAAGGTATTGTGGGCAGGCACGAGGCGATTACAGAAATATCCAACCTCCATGAATGCTTTGATCCAAAATGAAGCACTACTTCACCGCCCTTTTTTAGTTTACTGCTACAGAGCATGATAGGGGTCATAATGTTTCCCTTTCAGCCATGCAAGGAGACTTGTTGCATTTTTGTAGAAATCACTACAGCACAATGTATACAACTGCGGTAAAAAAGAAAACTTTAAAGCCGTTTTTACTGGGGAAAAACCTACAGAGACTTAGGTACACTGGAGTTTGTGAGGCTTAACATAAAAAGAGCGGATACATAGCCAATATAGAATATGTCTGTACTGGACATATTCACATTAGCGTTTGGATGAGCATTATTAATGTCTTAAAGTTTTATCGCCTTTCGTACAAGTTGCTTTAAACAAACCAACACAAAAAAAGAATCCACAGATATGTTGATCATTTGTTCCTCTAATTCTAAAATAAAATAAAACAATAGATGAGTATTTTACGTATAGGGTTCATTTCAAGTCATATGATGTTTAGAGCTTTAACTTATTATTTCTAATGATCAGGCCGACATGTGCAGAAGCCAAAGATGAGGAGAGAAATCCATATATTTTGTGTGACAAAACACTGCTGAGAATGGCTGCAGTCATAATTCCAGATCTCTGTCCACCTTGCAGCCTAAGCCTGATGGCATTTTGTCCATGATGATCTAAAACAACTGTGACCAGCCCCCAGATCAAGTCTTGATGTCCAAAATGTTGGCTCCTTGCTTGCACATCGCAAAACTTCTGACTGGACAGTCCCCCCTGAATGAACTGTAGATTTAGTCCCATTTTGGGAGCAGAGACCTGTCAGTCTGTTTATTATAAGAGGGGTAATTCAAAGATGCACGAAGGTCTAATAATCCAAACATTACTG
The DNA here is from genome assembly GCF_963584025.1 of Labrus mixtus. Lineage (NCBI taxonomy): Eukaryota > Metazoa > Chordata > Actinopteri > Labriformes > Labridae > Labrus > Labrus mixtus. The sequence goes on along the minus strand of NC_083618.1, from coordinate 7,497,909 downwards.
GTCTTGGCCACAATAAGTTCTAAATGATTTTGAGGAACACTAGGGACGTAAGGAGAGCTGTTGCTCTCAGAATTCAGCTGTTGCAGTGGGCTGCAGTGTAGTAGTGCAGAGAGATGTGCGAGGGACCAGGCTAACGCTGCATGCATCAGTACGTGTGTGTGTGTGTGTGTGTGTGTGTGTGTGTGTGTGCGTGTGTGTGTGTGTGTGTGTGTGTGTGTGTGTGTGTGTGTGTGTGTGTGTGTGTTTATGTGTCGGGGTATGTGGACTTATTTAAAGCCAGCAGCTCTAGGGACTTTGGGATTCATCTCCTCCTCATGTGTTATCAGCATGCCAGCTTTTCAAATGGTGCAGCAAGTGACACAGTACATAAAGCAGCCTCTGCCTCTCTGAAGAGCCCCTCTTCCCAGAATAGCTCAGGCCTGCTCTATCTAACTGATGCCCGAGAAAGTCTGAGCCATCGCGGCAACACCTCTCAGTCTGCCACGGCAACAGATAGCAGCATCAACAAAGATGGCCGCCCTCAAGTCAAGACATTTTTAAAGTTGTTCCTTTCTACCATTTCCGCCTGGGTTTGCTGCGCGTTTTCAGGGAAAATGAACTCTCTTAGTTACATATTATTCAGTCCTTTAACCTCTCCGAATTTGGAGAAGTTACAGAGTCTTGGTTGGACGCAGAATGCCGTCTTCTGCTTATCTACATCACTTTTAAGCAATTCATCGTCGCCAACAGTTAACAGTCAATCTCCCTATCAGGAATGCTGGACTCTGGCTTTGTCTATTCTGAGAAACTCTGGTCCCTTTTCCCTCCCCCATGCTGCACTGTCACCCCGCTCTCATACCAGGCACCAACCTCTCCCCTTGCTTTGAAGGTCAGATCTGGTGGAGCCACAGTGAGAGGCACAGTACATATGCCAGAATTACTGGACACACCAAATCACAGCTGCAACATGTGACAAAATAACACACTGTGCTACGAGAGAAAGGTACCAAGATGCATCACAATGTCAACAGAGGCACAGAGTTGCTAAAGCTTGACATATTGCTGGGTACAGCTCTATAGAGACAGGGATAAAAAATTTAATTAAATTAAAATTATGTCATTGCATACCTTTAAGAAGCTTGGCCCATGTTTACTGCTCTTAAAATGTACACGAGCCACGTTATTGTGTGTTAAGAGCCAAGTGCCATGTTTCACTCTATTAATAAAATATTGTGTATTTATAGTAGCATGTTTAATGCCACTGCTCCTGAAATAATCTCATCTAAGGTTGCATCCTGTGACCACACACAATAGCAAACATCCCTGTTGGCACTTAACGACACAAAAGCCTCTGGGCTTTTACTCGGAGGGAAACATGAGTTTATAAGCATCACAGTCACTTAAAGTGGAAGTGAAGGTTGAGGGTGCATTAAACATAAACAAAACTCTGCTCCCGCTGCTTCAGTGGCGGTGTATGAATGGATTAGTATTTACTCTCTGATGTATGTCGCTTTGGATAAAAGCGTCTGCTAAGTGAATTGTAACATTGTAACATTGTAAAACATGAATAGGTATGTCTAATTAAGACTGGCGGCTGAAGTATTATTATGGAACTATTTGTATTTTATTCTGAAGTTTCACTGCAATTTCTTTTTAAATGGTTAGTTTATGTTTCTAGGTGTGGACACAAATCACTGTCCTTGTTGGGACAATGATGAACCGTCCTTCAAAATCTTTGGAGTGTTAAAATTCTCCCCTTCAGAGATGCTCCTAATGCAACTCTCTCCCACTCCCTGACAGTGTGTGTAGAGCACAAAATAACTGGGATACAAAAATAGCCGGCTTGGGTTTAGCGCAATGACAAAAACGTAGCTTTCCTTTTGTGTCAATTGAGACAGGCGCCCAGCACCAATGGGCGTCGGAGGAGGTGGCATATGCTAATGAGGGACAAATGTACACTGACCATGACCTTGAGAAACACAGTATAAAGGAGGGCACATCTCACGAAGCTGTTATTTGGTTGTGGTCGTCCTGAGGTCAGTTGAAAACTTTTCCTTCATTTGGCATTTTACGCGCGGGTTGGATGACCCATAAAGCGGCTCAAAGAACAATTATATCATAAACAACAGGTTTGTAATACTCTTAACATTGCCTCGCACGTGTCAGCTAACGTGCCACAACTTTCAATGTTTTTGTTCATTTTTGGTGAGAATAGATTTGCGGTCTTTACGCACTGGCAGTGTTTCTTTGCCACGTACGAGCTGCAGAAACAGAAACAACTACTGAACTACTGAGCCTAACGCAAACTTCTGTTTTCTTACCAAAGGAATTCTCCATCTCTGTTGTACCACTGGTGCGTCCGGGTTTGGGGCGAGGAGCTGCCACCATGTCGCGCTTTGACGTGAGGGTGTTCGGAGAGGCTGCACCGTTTTTACGCAAATCAGAAATGGAGCTGCTGGCGGCGCACACCGTTGCTTTTGACGGTAGGCCTTATAAGAGGAGTTCATCGAAACATAACCTTTTAGAGCAAACAATTCCAAGTATATTTATTAAGATCATTGTTTTGTTTTTTTTAAAATTAATATTACATTTGCATCTGATTTGAAATATTGCAGAAATCTAGCAGCTGATGTGAGATTCAGTTTTGTAAATGTAGTGTCATGCGTCGCAGTTTGTTTAAACCACCATTAAGAGTGTTAAACTTTTGAAAAGTATAATTCAGACGATAATACTAGCTTGGAAATGAACGGAGAAAAATCGCCCCTCTCCTTTTAAAAGTACAATTTATTTTCACATCGTCTTATTTCGTTGTGAGATTGTATTTCAAAGGTGCAATATTAATAACATGTTTTCTAACTACATCAAACTTTGAATGATGTGCATATTATTTTCTATCTTAACTTTCTAGTCTCTTTAATTTATCAACGATTGTATTTATTACTTAATCAGTAATTTGATTGTCTCTGCCCACATTAGTATTAGGTAGTAGTATTAGTAGTATTCAGTTTCCTAACCTGTTTCCCTCAACCCTCTGCTCTACGGTTAGGTAAGAAGCGAGCCTGGATCCCTGATGAAAAAGAGGCATACATTGAGATCGAGATCAAGGAGCTCAGCGGTGACAAAGTCATTGTTGAAACCAAAGATGGGAGGGTAAGTGTTCACCAGATTATAATGCAGTAATGAATGAAAACCTTTACTAGACACGTCTTCCTTCAACTCTGTAAACTCAGTTCATTCATGTTTCTCTCCTCCTGTCTTCCTGTTTCCTTCCCTTTAGTCTCTGACAGTGAAGGATGGTGACATACAGCAGATGAATCCTCCAAAGTTTGACATGATCGAAGACATGGCCATGCTGACGCACCTCAACGAGGCGTCTGTGCTGTTCAACCTTCGGAAACGCTACTCTGCCTGGATGATCTATGTTAGTATCACATTATGGTACTTCCCCTCTCCCATGTTTCCATGCTCCCCTCAGAGGCATGATTATCCAGATTAAGTTACCCAGTTCAGCTGTAAGCTTCAGCAATGTCAACCTGTCAATGGAGGATCTGGACATGTTTGACATGTTTGCTTGAGCTGATGTATCATAGAGGGTTAATGCAGTCTTATATGTCTTCTTCTCCAGACTTACTCTGGGCTCTTCTGTGTGACGGTGAATCCATACAAATGGCTGCCCGTCTACACACCCCCTGTGGTCGCTGCCTACAAGGGCAAACGCCGCTCTGAGGCACCGCCACACATCTACTCTATTGCAGACAACGCATACAATGAAATGCTGCGAAGTAGGTGCTCCTGTACTCTCAAATAAAGTGACACAAGTACACACAAATTGATACAAGCATAAATGTGCATACTCCTGAAGTCGTTTCAATAAAAATAAGCCTTGTGTGATTTTCTCTTCCTCAGACCGTGACAACCAGTCAATGCTAATCACGTAAGTAACAGCTGATTTTTAAATATTGTTTCAAGAACAAATGATAGAACAAATGACAGCTTCTAACTGTGTAGGGAAGTCTTATAACCCACATACAGGCCTTTCAGCTTTGATATGTTTTACACCAAAGTTTTTGGCTTTAGATGAAATCTTTTTTCCGTCCTTTTTTTTTTTTTTCTTCCAGCTTTGTGACATGTGGTGTAGTGCCTTTGACTTACACTACATTTACAAGTTTTGTGACCAGCTTTTACCTGTTGTATGTACACTTTGTTATTTTTCACACTCCTATAGCGGAGAATCCGGTGCTGGCAAAACTGTCAACACGAAACGTGTCATTCAGTATTTTGCCATTGTGGCAGCTCTTGGGGACACACCTGCCAAAAAAGGAGTAAGGCTGATGTGGCAAACCCTTTTTTGTTTCCCAGCTTTTTTTTTGCTGTATTTCTCTTTTTCTTTTTTTTTTGTCCCAGAAATCATTGGGTGTATTTCCTTTAAACCATCCCCATACATTATCCTCCATGTCAAAGTGGTTTATGTGAGAACTGATCACATCCATGTCTGAGTCTTCACCCCATGTGTTGTGTAGCCCTTTACAGCCACTTGACTCTGCTTTCATTTTGACCTTTTTTTTTTCCCTTTCACATTTTTTTTGGTTCCATTTTTTTTGGTTCAATTATTTTCCCTTGGCTTCGAGTTTTGTTCATGACTTTTCTGTGTTGTTTTTTGATCATTTTTCATACATTTTTCTACCCTACATTTACTATACTTCATCAAATAAAACAAAGTGGTCCCTGATTTTTACCTCAGTCTTAACAAGTGTCTAATTGTCCAGTTGGTTTTGATTGTTCCCTTTGGTAGTGAACGTATTATTCGATCATGCTTCTCATGATGTGGCGCTCATCATCTTCTTATCGTTTTGCAGCAAGGTCCTGCCACTAAAACAGGGGTGAGTTATTATTTCCCCAAAAAGAAATAATGCATTCACATTATGTTTAATTTATCAGTTTATAAAATATTTCTGAACATGTGTCCTGACATTACATTTTGTATCTTCTCTCCAGGGGACTCTGGAGGATCAGATCATTGAGGCTAACCCCGCCATGGAGGCGTTTGGTAATGCCAAAACATTGAGGAACGACAACTCCTCCCGTTTTGTGAGTATTTTGAAATTATGCTGTACATACTTTAAAATGGTTTGATGCTCATGGGTTTGAGCATTTCAAAAATATTTATACATTTTCCCCACAGGGAAAATTCATCAGGATCCACTTTGGACCTACTGGCAAACTAGCCTCGGCTGATATTGATATATGTAAGTTAATAGTCAAATGTTGTAATCATCATGTAATACTCTTCCTGTTTCATGTTTTGTATAATCATGTCACTTTACTCTCTGTTTAAGATCTTCTGGAAAAATCCAGAGTGATATTTCAGCAGCCTGGAGAGAGGAGCTATCACATCTACTACCAGATCATGTCGCAGAAGAAACCAGAACTGTTAGGTAGGTCTCTGAGGCTGCTTTGGATATTTTAATTACAGATAACTGCAGGACAGTGATGTCATCCTTTAAACTCTGTCCTCCAGACATGCTACTGGTGTCCACCAACCCGTACGACTACCACTTCTGCTCCCAGGGAGTTACCACCGTGGAGAACATGGATGACGGACAGGAGCTGATGGCCACTGATGTGAGAGCTTTCATTTTTTCTACACAGAGAGAAATGTAAAAAAAAAAAAAAAGCCCATCGGGCAGCTTTTTGACTTTCCTTGGCTTGCTTACAGCACGCCATGGACATCCTCGGCTTCCTGCCCGATGAGAAGTATGGCTGCTATAAAATAGTTGGAGCCATCATGCACTTTGGCAACATGAAGTTCAAGCAGAAGCAGCGCGAGGAGCAGGCGGAGGCTGATGGCACTGAAAGTGAGAACCAGCAAGACATTTGATACAAAACAACCACATGATTGAAAAGCAACTTTTAACATTTTTGCTCTGTTTTTTCACCAGGTGCGGACAAGGCCTCATACCTGATGGGAGTCAGTTCAGCTGAACTCATCAAGGGCCTCCTTCACCCTAGGGTGAAGGTGGGGAACGAGTATGTGGTGAAGGGACAGAATGTGGAACAGGTGAGGAGATACAAGGTCCGCTGTCTGCGTTTTGTTTGGCATTATTTTAACAATTTCAAAGAAAATAAATGAGATATTTTTAATTATGTTATGTAAGAAAATGAAGACAGACTTATGTTAAAGAACGCATTCATTTATTAAACTTTTTGACTTGAATGCTGATGAAAAAAGGCTGCTTAATCCTCAGTTGATCAATATGCTCACCACTCCACACACTCTTTAAACTGGTATCTAAGCAACAGAGGGTATCCATGTGAATGACAACTGTATTCTTCCTGTGTTTGTGTGTGGATATGTGTATTTGTGCATGGGTGCGGTAGGTTAACTACGCTGTTGGTGCTCTGGCCAAAGCCACGTATGACCGCATGTTCAAATGGCTTGTTGGACGGATAAACCGGACTCTGTACACCTCTCTGCCTCGCCAGTACTTCATAGGAGTCCTGGACATTGCCGGCTTTGAGATCTTTGATGTGAGTTGATCCATATTGCAAATTTTTCTCAGAGATTATAGCAGCATGTATTAGCCCTGTGATTTCTATTTTTATGGACAGATTTGTGATGAATATTATCTGGTGCTATACTTGTGCTTTTATTCTTTCTTATTGTGTTGAGTAAGCTTTACAGGATGAATCTGTGTGACATGTTTTTTACACCGCTCACTTGTAATGCTTCTCCTGAACACCTGTTTTTTTTTCTCCAATTGCAGCTCAACAGCTTAGAGCAGCTGTGCATCAACTTCACGAACGAGAAACTGCAACAGTTTTTCAACCACCACATGTTCATCCTGGAGCAGGAGGAGTACAAGAGGGAGGGCATCGAATGGACCTTCATCGACTTTGGCCTTGACCTTCAAGCTTGCATTGATCTCATTGAAAAGGTAAACAAAGCGGTTGATTCATGTAGGAAAGTGTTTTTTCCTCAGTAGGATGTATTAACTAACATTCAGCTCTTCCACCAGCCACTAGGCATCATGTCCATCCTTGAAGAGGAGTGCATGTTCCCAAAGGCCTCAGACAACAGCTTTAAAGCCAAGATGTACGATAATCACATCGGCAAGTCCCCTAATTTCCAAAAGCCACGGCCAGACAAGAAGCGCAAGTACGAGGCTCATTTTGAGCTAATGCACTATGCAGGAGTGGTAAGTGTGTCCTAATAATGATCCTACAACATTACAACGTATGTATAGATCTTGGAAATTTAGATGCCCCTGCCGTTTAACAGGTACCTTATAACATCAGTGGCTGGCTGGACAAAAATAAAGACCCTCTGAATGAGACAGTGGTGGTGTGTTTCCAGAAATCTGCAAACAAGCTGCTAGCTTCTCTGTATGAGAATTACATCGCCTCAGACTCAGGTACAATAAACAGAAATCTGAAAATGGACTAAAGCAAGTAGATGACTGTTTAAGGTTGCCATATTGACTCTGCTCATTATCCTGCAGCATCTGACCATAAGACCGGTGGCAAGGAGAAGAGGAAGAAGGCTGCATCTTTCCAGACTGTGTCTCAGCTTCATAAGGTGAGACCGACTCGCCCCAGCCCTTTGTTGTTTTGTGTGATGTGAAAATGATGGGCATCCCTGGACAGCTGGATTGGTGGCAGTTAAGACTTGCAGTGATGTTTAGGGCATTGATCACATGAACATCACTTTAAGTCTGTGCTGGCTCCTCTCTGCTTTACATCAAGGACTTCACATCAGAGAACCACAGCTGCAGAATGAAACAAAAATGCAACAAAGATTTGTTGTTGTATTTTTTGTGCATCGATATTTTAATAGCACAAAAGTAAATCAATCAATTAATCTTTATTTGTATAGCGCTAATTCATAACAAATGTTAACTCGAGACACTTTACAAAAACAGCAGGTCTAGACTCTACACTTTGTTATTATTATTTACAAAGCCCCAACATTAACCCATTATGAGCACAGCACTAAGCAACATTTAGCAAAGTTCACTGTAACAAGGAGAAATGAGAAACCTCGAGCAGAACCAGACTCATGTTGAACAACCATCTGCAGAAACTCATCAACTTGATATCCTGTGCTGCTCTTCTCCTTCAGGAAAATCTGAATAAGCTGATGACCAACCTCCGCAGCACTCAGCCTCACTTTGTACGCTGCATCATCCCAAATGAAACTAAGACTCCAGGTAACACTGAACACAAGCATCACATCGCATTACAAGTTCAACCAATGGGACCTGATGTAATGTATAAAAACCTGTTCTGTACAGGGATCATGGATCCATTCATGGTGCTGCACCAGCTGCGCTGCAACGGTGTGCTGGAAGGCATCAGAATCTGCAGGAAAGGCTTTCCCAACCGCATCCTCTATGCTGAGTTCAAACAACGGTACATATCATGATTCATGTTTCTATATCACTGCATGCACTTGGAGTCACGGTGGTAAGAAGTCTTTAACACTCTTTTGCTGATACATTCAGCTACCGCATCCTGAACCCTCAGGCCATCCCAGATGACAAGTTTATGGACAGCAGGAAAGCTGCAGAGAAACTGCTGGCCTCCCTGGATGTCGACCACAACCAGTACAGATTCGGACACACAAAGGTACGACGATGGGCCAGTGTGATGCAGAGTATTAAAGGCAGCCCTGAAATGTATAATGTTCTCTAAATGATTCATTAAAGTAGGAGTAGGATTTTCTTTTCTTTTTGGAACAGCGTTCGCGATGAATTTTCCCAAAAATACACTGTGATTCATTCTCAAGTTTTATGAATTTGTGGATTTTATCGTTTTCCTTTTTATAAAAGATTTTGCTGTCTAACCTAAACTAAAAAATAGTTTTTTTCCCTCTTATCCTGTAGGTGTTCTTCAAGGCAGGCCTGCTGGGTCTCCTCGAGGAGATGAGGGATGAGCGTTTGGCCAAAGTACTGACACTGCTGCAGGCAGTCGCTCGTGGCAAAATAATGAGGACAGAACTGATGAAGATGACGGAAAGGAGGTAATAAGGCTGAAGTGACTTTTTAGTCACAAAGTCACATTTTTGTATGAAGCTCAGTGAGCATTAAATGTTTCCACTGGCACATGAAAGCCCTTGAGCTTGATCACTCAATACCAAGAAGGTGAAGACATGAGTACAAAAAGGCCTCCCTCAACAGTTGCTTCTCTGAACAGGTTCAATAGCAACACGATCAGCTGCGAGCCTTTCAGCCTGTGATATACTATACCTTGGAGTTCACTCCCTTGCTCCAGTATGTGAGGCATGCAAGGGCAGTGTTATCGGCGTGTGTGAGGCGTGTGCTTGCCCTTGTATGGTTACCACGCATGTGTGTGGCCATACTGTTAATAAGGACCCTATCCCTGTCGCACACACTGATACACACACACACACACACACACACACACTCCAACACACACCCCTCTTGCAGGTCTCCGGCCATTCTCTCCATCGAACTCTCTCTAAATGAAACAATGCTGACGGTGTCCTCAGAATCAGGTGGCGACATGTGTCAAGTGGCAGCTGCTGAGGGCCCTCCCTAAAAATACAACCACCAGCCCCCTTCGTGCCCCATGGCCCCTGGCCCTTTTGTCCGCGGCGCCTGTACTTCTAAGTGAGTGCATTGGTGGGATATGTGGTGGGTGACAGAGGATTTAAGTCAGCCGTTGGACAGAGGGCTTTAGTTTCTAAATAAACACAGACGCTCACCTTTGAGAGGCACCCGGCATGGAGTCATGTCAAAAATGCAATCAGCTCCCCCCCCCCACACCCTCATTCAGTCACCTCCCATCACGGCTTGTGCACGCTCACTCAAACTCACCCTCTAAACACTGACAGGAAGTCCTTGACCGGGTCCATATTTAGGGCTGTGAGGCGCCATTCTATTGAGACCAAATCAATGTGGTAACTCTGTTTGGTCACAGTTAGGAAAGTCAGTGTATGATTAGATACAAGAGAGTGGATAGGCACAGGATTAGTGCCAAATATTAAGCCCCAGGGATAAGTAACTAAATAAATAGTCAGGGGAACTCCAGGATAAATCTTTTTGACCTTCTCTTTACTTTATCTGAACTTTACTTCTGTTGCTTTTTAAAGTACCACATGGGCGACATTGTTGGGTCCTAAGCTTTCGTTTCTTCTGTATTCCAACAGTCCTCCCATCAAAACCACAATATGTGTCTGTTTCACTTCAAATTTAGACTGAAAAAAACCAAACAGTGTTTATTTTATAACGGTGGATATTACAATGTTCATTCATTGTTAGAGCTTCTGAGTGGAGCATTGGGTTGTGTCAATTTTGGTGACCCCAATGGACAAAGAGTGCTGACTGATCTCTTTGCTGATCCTGTTCTGTTCATATGTAAGTATTGTTTTCTGACGTTAAAAAAAAAAAAGAATCTCAAGCAGAGAAAACTCTCAAAAAGTATTTTTCAGCAGCGTGCTGTCAATTCCCTCATCGGACACCAACTCCACGTCAGGGTGACAGGCACAAAAGATAATTGAATTAAACTTATACATTATTCTTTGATGTACTTTTTTCCTTTTCCAAGTCATACAAGGTCATAATCAGCTAAAAACTCCTAACAGGAACTTAAAGGTTGTTTGTCAACACTGTGGTAGAAGTTATCAAGCCCTTTTTTTACATTAATTTTATCCATCCACTTTAGCGCCTTTAATAATAAGCTTATTCATCTGTTACTTTGAGCTCTGCACCCTTGTTTCAAAAAGTACTCTTAGCTAACTGTTTAAAACAGATTATCTCGTACCAAACAAAATGTTTCCATCTACGATGAGTCAGCAATTTGACGTTTAAAAAAAAAAAAGTTTTACCTAACTGTTTGGTTAATTTTTTAACATACTTTAAATCCCAAATTGCTGTGTTCAGATGTTGACTTAATATGTGGATGAATAAACTCATATCAAATATTTTCTCTTTTTTTCCAGAGTAATTGTTGTGCTACTTCCACAGACCTTCCATGAAACCCATTGCATTTAAATAAATCTTCCTGTAGTAAACTGAGTACACAATAGTAATCACTGATCTCAGTGCCCTCTGAGATCAGTTTCAAATGCATTAAGATCAATATGTCCTTACTCTTCTGTTCCCTCTTTTTATCTCATTTGGTCATCAGGGAGGCTTTGATGATCATTCAGTGGAACATCCGGGCTTTCAACGCTGTCAAGCACTGGCCCTGGATGAAACTCTTCTTCAAAATCAAGCCTCTACTGAGAAGCGCAGCCACTGAGAAAGAGCTAGCCGCTCTGAAAGTGGAGCTGGCCAAGCTGAAGGAGGCTCTGGAAAAATCTGAGGTCAAGCGCAAAGAGCTGGAGGAGAAGCAGGTCAGCCTGATCCAAGAGAAGAATGACCTGGCTCTACAGCTACAAGCAGTAAGTGGCACTACTGAGTCCTCATGACACATTAACACATTGAAGTGTTGGAATGCACTGAACTCTTCCTTTGCTCACCGGTCATCCATAGGAGCAAGATAATCTTGCAGATGCCGAGGAACGCTGTGACCTGCTCATCAAAACTAAGATCCAGCTGGAGGCCAAAATGAAGGAAATTATGGAGAGGCTGGAGGATGAAGAGGAGATGAACTCTAATGTGCTTGCCAAGAAGCGCAAGCTGGAGGATGAGTGCTCTGAGCTGAAGAAAGACATTGACGACCTGGAGATCACACTGGCTAAAGTGGAGAAGGAGAAACACGCCATTGAGAACAAGGTAAGGTCATTTTAAAAAAGGGAGGCAATGAACAACAGTTCAGTGCCTCCAGGGGCACTGAGGGGAAAATTCACAGAATTTAGGGTGGATTATTTATGTTCGGAGGAATAAATCAGACTCAAGATGTTTTTGATTTCTCATATAATTTTAAAATATATCATTTCCTGACTCGCAGGTGAAGAATCTAATTGAGGAAATGGCAGTACTGGATGAAACCATACTGAGGCTGACCAAAGAAAAGAAGGCTCTCACAGAGGCTCATCAGCAGACTCTGGATGACCTGCAGGCAGAGGAAGACAAAGTCAACTCTCTGACAAAAGCAAAGGCAAAGCTAGAGCAACAAGTAGATGATGTGAGTATTTTTATCGCCTGAAAATGCAAAAACAAGGAACAAAATAAAACATGTTGCTGCATAAATTCATATCAAAGGGTGATAGAACTTAATATGTTTTAATGCTCCGATTGGAATCAGCTTGAGGGCACCCTGGAACAAGAGAAGAAGCTGCGTATGGACCTGGAACGGGTCAAACGTAAGCTGGAGGGAGATCTGAAACTCTCCTTGGAATCTGTGATGGACTTGGAGAACGATAAGCAGCAACTCGAAGAGAACCTGAAAAAGTGAGTTTTCATTTATAAACGATATAACATTGTGTTGCTATTTAGAAGTTATCATTTACAATAACTTTGAAAATCTTTTATACCAGGAAAGACTTTGAAATGAACGGGATAAGCTCACGTATTGAAGATGAACAAGCATTGGTCAATCAGCTCCACAAGAAGATAAAGGAGCTACAGGTAGACACTAGTTTCTTAGTTTATTGTGAGACATTATAGTTAGAAACCAGTCTCTCTGTTTTTGACAATGAAGTGACAACTGCTTTTCATCCAGGCCCGTACGGAGGAGCTTGAGGAGGAGCTGGAGGCCGACCGATCTTCCAGGGCAAAAGTTGAGAAGCAGCGTGGAGATGTGGCTCGCGAACTCGAAGAGCTGAGTGAGCGTCTGGAGGAGGCAGGCGGGGCTACTTCAGCCCAGGTCGAGGTCAACAAGAAGAGAGAGGCAGATTTCCTGAAGCTTCGGCGAGACCTGGAGGTAGCCATGCTGCACCATGAGGCCACGACGGCAGCCTTGCGGAAGAAGCATGCCGACAGCGTTGCAGAGCTGAGCGAGCAGATCGACAGCCTGCAGCGAGTCAAGCAGAAGCTGGAGAAGGAGAGGAGCGAGGCCAAGATGGAGGCTGATGATCTTGCCTCCACTGTGGAGCAGCTCTCCAAGGGCAAGGTAGATCAAAAATAATTGAATGAACAAAGCGAGATTAAAAGTTGTAGAAGACGAAACAAGGTCATTAACTGTAAAATTGTTTATTTCCATCTCTTTCCTGCAGGCCATTTCTGAGAAGACGTGCCGTCTCTATGAAGACCAGATGAACGAGTCTAAAGCCAAGGTTGATGAGCTCCAGAGGCAGCTCAACGAAACCAACACCCAAAGGGCCCGAGCTCAGGCTGAGAGTGGTAAGGAACATCTGATAAAAAAATCTTAGCGGCAAATTACACTTACCAATAAGTACTACAGATAACATTTTCTCCCCACCATATAGGAGAGCTAGGCAGAAAGCTTGAAGAGCGGGAAGCCATGGTCTCACAGCTCCAGAGAGCCAAGAACTCCTTCAGCCAGAATGTTGAGGAACTCAAGAAACAGCTGGAGGAGGAGAGCAAGGTTAGCTCTTCTTAATTGTATCGGACTATGGTTTTGTCTTTACAAAACTGGCAGCAACATCTACAGAAAATCAGACTTTCTTATGCTTGAATAACTGTTGATGGGTATCTTTAGGCTAAGAGCGCCCTAGCCCACTCGCTGCAGTCATCTCGCCATGACTGTGATCTTCTGAGAGAGCAGTATGATGAGGAGCAGGAGGCCAAGGCTGAGCTGCAGAGAGCTCTGTCTAAGGCTAACACAGAGGTGGCTCAGTGGAGGACAAAGTATGAAACTGATGCCATCCAGAGGACCGAGGAGCTGGAGGAGGCCAAGTGAGTGATGTGTATTTTTAACTCACAGAATCAAATGGCACACAATGATTTTATGAACACGAGTGCCAACTGTGTTTCCTTCTCATTAGGAAGAAGGTGGTGACACGTCTGCAGGAGGCGGAAGAGTCCGTGGAGGCTTGCAATGCAAAGTGCTCCTCTTTGGAGAAGACTAAACAACGTCTGCAGACCGAGATTGAGGATCTGGTCATTGACCTGGAGCGTGCAAATGCGGCAGCTTCTGCCCTGGACAAGAAGCAACGCAACTTTGACAAGGTATTAACAGTCAATTTTTACAGAACATTGCTTTGCTGTCAACAAAGGAAATCATTATAATTTGTCCAAAGAAAAATAGTAATTTTGTGTATCTTCTTACGGTTGAGACTAAGTCAACTTTTGCTTCATGGTATGAATATGTCCAATTGTGTCATTTAGGTGATGGCAGAGTGGAAACAGAAGTATGAGGAATGCCAGTCAGAGCTGGAGACCTCCCAAAAAGAGTCTCGTGGCCTGAGCACAGAGCTCTTCAAACTGAAGAACTCCTACGAGGAGACCCTGGATCATTTGGAGACCATCAAGAGGGAGAACAAGAATCTCCAAGGTACCACTCACATAATGACCACCCAGTTAGAAAGATGCATTTAAACTATTAGATTTCACAAAGATGAGACATAAACTATTTTTAAATCTCTACTTCTCCAGAGGAGATTGCTGACCTGTCTGATCAAATCAGTCAAGGAGCTAAGACCATTCATGAGCTGGAGAAAATTAAGAAGGGTCTGGACATGGAGAAAAGCGAGATTCAAGCTGCCCTGGAGGAGGTTGAAGTAAGCAATTTCCTGACTTCCTTACCCATTTTTTTTTCTTGTGGCCTAGATTTTTCTTTGGCAGAAATTACCCCAAAAAAGATGTTCAAGTACTAAGTGTCTGTGTGTCTCAGGGCACTCTGGAGCATGAAGAAAGCAAAAGTCTTCGCATTCAGCTGGAGCTAAACCAGATCAAGGCTGAAGTTGACAGGAAGATGGCAGAAAAGGATGAGGAGATTGACACCCTTCGGTGAGATTCACTGTTTTCTCCTTTCTATCCTCCTTAAAGCGCATGTTATTCTTTCCTATCAACATCCCCATGCCAACTGGAGATTTCAAATTTCTCTCCATGACATCCTTCACCTTCTAGCCGTAACCACCAGAGAACACTGGAGTCCATGCAGACCACCTTGAATGCAGAGGCTAAGTCTCGCAACGAGGCGGTGCGTCTGAAAAAGAAGATGGAATGTGACCTGAATGAGATGGAGGTCCAGCTTAGCCATGCCAACAGGCAGGCTTCAGAGTCCCTGAAACTACTGAGAAACCTGCAAGTTCAGATCAAGGTGTGTCCATCAAGCAGCCAGCCAACGGACCTAACCCGTGTCAGATTCATTAGGACCAATTCCATTGTTAAAATGTTAAATGACATTTCTGATCTTCAACTCCAGGACATTCAATTGGAGCTGGATGACACTGTTCACCAGAATGAGGAGCTGAAGGAGCAGGTGGCAATGACAGAGCGCCGCAACAATCTGCTGTTGTCTGAGGTGGAGGAGCTCAGAGCTCTGCTGGAGCAGAATGATCGCTCGCGCAAGCTAGCTGAGCATGAGCTGCTCGAGGCAACCGAGAGAGTCAACCTCCTGCACTCTCAGGTAAAGAGATGCATTCAAACCTCTGTGCAGGGCATCTAAAATGATAGGATCACTTAGAATTTAAATATGGATTATCATAAGGCACTCGCTTTCCTTAAATGGCAAAGATAGTATCTTGTTTTTCAGCTAGTTTGGTTTTTTGGTCATTAGAATCCAGGAAAAGAACAATTTACAGCCTTTTTGTACAGCATCTCTGATGCTAGATGGTATAGGAGTTTTTACTCAATCATAGCAAGAAATAGATTGGTTTTGGAGAAGGGAGAACCCATATTTATAGCAAGATGAACTAGCATTTTCAACCTGAGATGATGCTTGTGTTTTCTCCCTCATCCCAGAACACTGGACTTATCAACCATAAGAAGAAACTGGAAAGTGATCTGTCCACACTGTCAAATGAGGTGGACGACGCAGTGCAGGAGTGTCGCAATGCTGAGGAGAAGGCCAAAAAGGCCATCACCGATGTAAGATCTTGAATTGAAAAAATAGAAAAAAAAGACAGTGGATCTGGTTAACCCTTCAGTCTTCAGTAATTACATCTAGTTTAATTGACCAAACTAACAAATGTGCTTTCCAGACCACTGTAGCTGGGCCAGCTTCCTGCTGATGTTGCTCGAATGCTTTCTAGTCCAGTAAGAGAGTGTACAATTAACTTTGATCCTTTGATTTTGTAGGCAGCCATGATGGCGGAGGAGCTGAAGAAGGAGCAGGACACCAGCTCCCATCTGGAGAGGATGAAGAAGAACATGGAGCAGACCATAAAGGATCTGCAGATGCGTCTGGACGAAGCTGAGCAGATCGCTCTCAAGGGCGGCAAGAAACAGGTCCAGAAACTGGAGGCCAGGGTGAGAGATGTGTCAATTTGAATCCATGTGTTGTCAACTCATTATCATTTTCCATTTTGTTTTGTTTATAATTTTTAATGAACTGCCTTTTTGTCAATGGTCTGGTAGGTCAAAGAACTTGAGAATGAACTGGAATCTGAGCAAAAGAAGAGCCAGGAGTATCAGAAGGGTGTACGCAAGTATGAGAGGAGAATCAAAGAGCTCTCCTACAAGGTAAGCTACTGTTGTTTGTACATTGTGCATTTAAAAAATATATATTGAAAAGTAGAGTAAGAGCTTACTGTGCTTTCTGTGCAGGCCGAGGAAGACAAGAAAAATCTGGTCCGCCTACAGGACCTCATTGATAAGCTGCAAGCCAAGGTCAAGAGTTACAAGAGACAGAGTGAAGAAGCGGTGAGTCCACTATCAGTAGTTTAGTATTTAAGGCGATGAAAGATCATCTGAAGCATAGCTGGCCCACTGGAGGGGGTTCATATATATAGAACAAAATGACTGAAGTTTTCTCTGTCATCCTTTCTTCAGGAGGAGCAGGCGAACTCCAACCTCACTAAGTACAGGAAGCTCCAGCATGAGCTTGACGATGCAGAGGAGAGGGCTGACGTTGCTGAAACGCAGGTCAACAAGCTGCGGGTCCGCACCCGAGACCAAGTTAACAAGGTTAGTAAACTAAATACGTAATTGATTTTGTTACAGTATGCTGCCACATAGTGTGACCTTTGGAACTATTTATTAAAATTAGACTGCAGGCTTTATACCAAGAACTTATTTTTGGAAGGAGCTGGATGTAATCATCTGTTGACGATGACCTCACGTAGCCTTCTCTTGTGATCTCTAGTGTAGTCATGAGTAGCTCTATGATACTGTGTATGTGGTTGCTAACAAACATCTCTGTCTTTTTTATTTCAGCTTGCCGAGTGATGTCTTGAAGCTGAAAGCTGCGTCCAAACATATCACAGTCACCCAGCTGCAACAGCTGTGTTCAACTGTGAGGACAGATCCAAATAAAGACTAATAAACCTTTATTTATGTCTACCTTCTTTTTTTATTATTATTTCAGAATGAAATCTGACAGATGGAAATCCCACAAAAAAAGGTCTAAAGAAGAATTTATTATATTATTTATCTGACAAACAGCTGTTAAATAAGGAAAATGAAGTTCAATACAAGCATAAGAGGCAGAACAAAAGGGTGAACGTTGGTTACAGAAGTAGTAATAATAGAATGTGAAACTTAATCTGTTCTCTGATAGGTTAAGAGTCAACCAGGGTTAGAAATTAAGACTTAAGTTTGCAGAAGTCTATGCATCTTTCAAGAACACAAATTGCAAATAAAAAAGGGAAAAAAACAGTTTTCTTGAATAAAGATTAAGATTTTACATTGTGAACTTCAGCCACCGTCAGAATCTTGTGTGGTCGTTCTTTTCAACAAACGCTACTGATACCGCCGGCCCTGGTGAGGTAAAACATGTTTGACTGAAGAAGAATAACACAATCTGCCTTTAAATGTTTGTGAAGGACGGCTGCTGTCTCCATCATGCCGCTTTGAAAACAGAACGTAAATAAATGAAGTCAAAATGTCAGGGTTCTAAAATAGAAAGCAAAACGTGTTATGTATGCAGCATGTTCTTGTCCAAAGGGCATAACATTAGTCAGCATTCTCTTTACATATAAATGAATGAAATCTAAGGCCTACTAGGAGCATCACACCACATACAGGTTCTCATGTGCATCATACAAAAGGGCCACTCTCTCATTTGGATCACAAAGCTACAGAAGTCGGGGTTACGAGATTGTAAATACAGTCACCTCAGAGGAGTGCTCACAACATTCATGTTTCTATACCAATAGCATGATTGACTTTCATGATGGATGACTCGAGTGATAACAGGGAATATAATTAACGATGACACATGATCAGTTCCAAGAATAAAACACGACTGCAGGAGCACCCAGAGTTTGGTCACATCATTTCATCAAGAAACCTTTGCGATTATCTCAGGCATTCTGCAGAGAAACTGAGAATTTGTTAGAGAGAAGCACTTGTTAAGTGTAGTTGCATTAAATGAATTGCACAGCACAAAAGGTGAACTTATTCAAAGTATGTGCACACCTATAGAGATTTAAGACATGCTGAATGAAAGCTAAAGAGAAAGGAAACATTTCTGGTTGATTAGCTTTAAAGCAAAGAAAAGGCTTTCAAAGTGTAAAGGACGTTTGTGTTTGCATCCTAAGGCGGCATAATACTAGTAACTCATGGCATCAGGGACCTACTGTAGAAATGCCTTTATACATTCACATGAACATGAACTATGAACCATGACATGCTGGGAGTAAAACTGTACAGTTATCATCAGAAGTGGTTTGATCTGTACGCTGTGAGGATAAAATATGAGGTAGCTCATCCATTTGTACTTATCCCAGGTTGTGTCTGTTTATTTCGAGACACCAAAAATCTGTTAATGTCTGCATTTTCCATTTCCCCCAAACAGCTGCACATTCAGGCCATGGACAGGCAACAACACAGCCGTGCCAGCTGCATCTTCTTTATCTTTAGTAAAGATCGAGTGGTGCCATGCAAAAAGAGCCATCACATTAAACGATTGTCATTCTTAGCTTGTTGTCAAAGATTTTGAGAAGTAGCAGAAACCAGAGAAAGTCGTAAACCTTCAGTCCATCGCCGATGCTGCTGGGCAGAAGGCTACACACTGTTTGTGTGGCTGGAGCAAGGAAAGTAGTATCTTAACACTAGTGCCTGCATAGTTTATTCTTTCCTAAACCATCTCTTACAACATCAATACACTGTGTTACAAAGACCTTTTTAATCAACAAATGTGTTAAAATATAATAAACAATAAAAACAACACCACCTGTGCATCATTTATTCTACAGTTTATCCAGAGCTAAAAGCCATTTTTTTCAACAGGAAAAAGGTAAATCAAAAAATAACCTGGTAAAGAAAGGAGGCCCTGGGTGAACGTTCTGACACCACGACAGAGTGGATGGTTTCTGTTGAGGAGCCCTGTGTGATGGGGGGAAAAGTGTCATCCAACCCAAAAGTTATCCTAATGAGCCAAGTAGAGCCAGAAAGCACCGAACGTCATAGACCCACAGGAAGGTAAAATAAAAATGCTGTTCATTAAGACCCCTGGAGAAACTCCAAAACCACCAGTTCTATCAACCATCAGGTAAGGACTTGGATTGGCGTGGAGTCAGCCGAGAGTGTGTAGGTAGTGGGAGGTTGAGGCTGGCGACTCCTGGCAGCCCTGTGACGCATCAATGACCTTTGTCAGACTTACAGTTTAATCTGTGGTCAACAGGTGAAAAGACTCATTTTTCTAACATATACTTTGTTTAATCATACATATTTTTTTCCATAGAATTTTGTATAGGTTATATAAAAGGCTCTATTTAAAGTTCACCTACAGCAAACAACCAATGCAGGTGTGGTTCACAAGGTCCCATTATTGTCTTTTAAATGATGTGGCCAATCTGGGATGGGCATAAAGGCTTCTCCCTCCTCCTTTGAAGAAGAGCATGGCAATTTAGTGCGAATTACATCCCCTCATATCAGTGATGAAGGCCTCCATGCGAAGGTACCAACAGCAAACATGCGAGTCTTAACATCCAGAACACAGTCACAAAGTGCCTGGATGGCTCAGTGCAGTGGAGTCCTCGTCAGCTGTAGATGTCCATGCTCCCTGCCATCCTCTGCCCTGTCCTGCCCACAGTGGACCCACTGGATGTCAATCTTCTAGCAGGTCTCTGTCCAGATCCATAAAGGGCTCATCAATGTAGCTCGATATGGCACACAGAGAAGTCCTGTCTATGCCAAGCAGCACGGACACCGTCTCCTTCCAATAGCTGAAGGGGATACAGGAGCTCTGAAAAGGGAACCAGAAAGGGTTTAGAGCAGCTTGTATATATGGGCAATCAACCAATAAACTATGGGGGAATAACCTTGTGTTAACATGGATCGACGTCCACAGCAGTGTACACTGCACCTACTAACAGTATTACAAAGGTGGCGTATATAATATACTACAGCCAACACAGACTTTTTGCCCCTTTGGGCTGCAGAAAAAGTAAAAACAGAACATGTAACTCATTCTATAGACTGATCCGGGGAAAAAACGGAAGTTGACAAGCCGCCATTGCTGCGGAGGCCTCTCCTTTGTACAGCCGCAGGTTTGAATGTGAGCGGTCCTAAAAAGAGAAAATCTGTCTACTTTTAATATTATTTTTACTCTACCTTTTACAACGTTAAGTGCTTCAGAAAGAACCTGTGGAGTTTTACAGTTTACTAATTACTTTTTGGGAAAACTGCTGTTGCAGTTAACGGGAAGCAGCAGACTCTGAGATGCCACCGCAGTTATGGCAGCCACCACACGATGGCAGCGCCCACAAACCGTCCGTAGTAGGAAGCGGTCTAAAAAGTTACATTTTAAGCCAGCACAGATCAAAGTGAACAGCACATTTGAAGTTGTGTCATGGCCACCAAGAAAATGTTGCTGTGCTTTTAAAACTACATGTTGCTCTGTAGCTGCTTAATGCTCTCCTATGCTCTACAAGTTACCAACTTTATCTGTCTGTTTCTGGACTAGTAGCATAAAAGGATTTTCACAGAAAATATTTGCCTGCTGCTGATGAAAACAAACTTCAGAAATTAAAGTGGAAAGGGATTCTTGGCTGTTAAAAACAATGAGCAGAAAATTGATCTGTATAGCTGAGAGGCACTACAGAGTGACTGAAGCTGCTCCTACACAAAGACTGACTCAGCCACACTAATCTCAGCCATCCATAGATCCATTTTTTATGCACAAACCAAGACAGTTAAATAAAGTGGTTAACAATTTATATTTATGCCAACGGACCAACATACATTCCCAGTACTTTTAACATTGAACACAACCGCTTTTTCATTGTGCTACATGTATATTTGTCTTTTTAAGACCAATAACCATTTTAAATATTATAGTTACTACTTTGTAAATCCACAAACACAAGTGTTCAGTTGGGGTTAATCTATGCGTGAGCAATAAAAAAATGTATAAGACACTTTGTCTTTAAAAGTTCTTTGCTAAAAAGTTTTCACTTTTGATTTTTGCTATTATCTTATCTGTGAATCAGCTTAAAAAGCAAAAAAATAAAAGTCTTTGTATTCCCAGGCTCATATTCTACCGGTGATTACTATCACCTGATTGGTTGACTGATTGATTTCATACGTCTAAAAACACATTGCAACTCCCTACTGGCAGCTCTTCCTACATGCACTATCAAACCCTGCAGATGATCCAAAACGCATCAGCGCTACTGGTCTTCAAACTGCCCAAAAGAGCACACGTAACTCTGCTGTTCATATCCCTCTACTGGCTCCCAGTAACTGCTGACATTGTTGTCTCTGTGCACTGCCTGACATCGCGTGCATTTGATTGGACTTAAAGCTGTTTGCACTTACATGTACTGACGTTGTTTTCTCTTTTGTACTGTGTTCACTTTCTGTTTGCAATCTTTGCTGCTGTAACAATGTACATTTCCCCGTTGTGGGATAAATAAAGGATTATCTTATCTTATCTAGATCTTTGCTTGTCTGATCTGATGCATGTCAATGGTAATCAGTTCATTCCTCATTAGTAGCTCTATAAGCACCTGCAGGTGAAAATGGTAGACCATGAGCCTTCGAGCATGCATGTTGGTCAGTCCACACCCGACCACACGTAGCAACACAAACAAGCAGGCGCAAAAAGCAATCACACTACAACCATCGGTTTACCAGCATCAGGAAACTTAACATACAAAAGGTCAGTTAAGAAACCCGAAACCAGAAAAGAAAAATGGGTATCAGAATAACCAAATGGGCTTGAGTACACATAGAAACACCAGTTAATCATATGTTGATAAGAACTGCTTCTTTAAGTTCTTCTTGAAAGCTGAAAAAGAATGTGACATATTTGTTTTCCCCCCCTTCTAATTTTTGTCTTGGATGAGCTTTGACAACGTTAAAAATGTAACATACACACCCTTCATTTAGTGAATGTGTGTGTGCCTGTGCACTGGCTGCTCCAGCACATGTGTGAGTTAAAACAACAGACAGAGAACACTCATTTAGTAACTGTATCTTCAGCTCTTTGTAATGCAGATTGCTAAAGACTTAATGCTACAGACTATAGCAGGCTGTGAGATAACGTTGCTAACGTGAAGATTGTGGTTGTTGTCACCTGTAACCACCAGCAGATATGATGATATGTGTATGCATGATGAATGCAGACACGGTGCAAGTGAGAGGAGAAAAAGTTGAAGCAGTTTGATTCATGGTAACTAACTATATAACTTCACGAAACCGTTTTCTGTGTGAAAGTCTGCAAAAAATGTATTGAAATTTATTTGCTTGTTTTTACATTTGAACAGTGGATCCCAGCACTGAACACACTACTTAAACAATGCTCTCTTTTCACTGACAACATTAAATATACCTATATAAAGAATATTGTCTTACCCTATATCTCATTTGAAAGTACAGTTAATTAATGTATCTTAAAAACTTGATATATTGCCCTGCCCTAACAGGGATTAGGCAGTTTTATATTGGGATGATAAATTACACATTGATTCACGGATCACTTGTGGTACAAACTGTGGGGGGGGGGGGGGGGGTCGATCCTTTGCACCACTACTACAGTAGTTTGTGTTTAACTCCTTTTCCTGCACCAGCACTGATTGCAGGGTTGTAATAAAAAAAAGGAAATAATGAAATTTTGAGGGGTTTTTTCTTCTGTGGTATGATAACAGGTATCATAACAGATATTGTTTGATCGTTTGATAGTAGACTCTCATTCTAAGTAGGGTTAACATATTTACTCAGCTGTGTTGAGCATATAGTGGAAGCTACTCACATTCTCCAGACAGGTGCTGTCTTTGTCCTTGTTGAGGTAGTGGCGCTGCCAGAAGCGCAGTAGATTGTGGAAGTTGTTGAGCAGGCAGCCTGGGTACTTGTCAGCATACTCCTTCTCCCGCAGGGCATTGAGGTAGAAGGGCAATTTTGCCTTTCTTCTGGCCAACATCAAGATCACCAAACTGGTGTTTAAACAGCTCACATTCTCCTGCAGGAATAATGGGACAGGTTTAATACATAAAAGGAACAACTTTTTTTTACAGTGCATTGTACAATATCTGAAAAAATCTAAATCAGTGCCGACAATACTTAAAGGTTACATTCAAATGAAAGTTGTGAGTGCCTATTCCTAATACTTGAACTGTGAGTTTCTCCAAGACAATAAGACAACGTAAAAAATTAATAGACCTGTGTCAGAGTTTGTACGTTGATGATGTTGATCAGTCGGAAGAGAAAGGACAGCCTGTTCTCAACTCTGGCCATGTATGACAGCAGGCAGCACTCAGAAAGTACCTCCACCACTGGGACAAATACACAACAACAAATTAACACTTAATGATCTCTTACAGAAAAACCACTTCCATTTATATATGATTTTAAAACCCAAAACAAGAAATGATTCTAGGAAAGTCCTTTGGAATTTTTGTTGACCATCTAGCTTACATGTACAAATAGTCCATCCTTGTTTACCTTTAACATCTTCAGTCTGACTCTCAAAGCGGTCCAATGATAGGACAATGCAGCGTACCAGCATGTTAGAGTCCACCAGAGAACTGTTGATCTGTGTCAGGAAAGTCTGAAACTATGGAAGAAAAAAAAAAGAGAGATAAAATCATATCTTTACACACTTTTATTCATTCACCACATAAGTTGAGAAAATACTGTCAAATTGTATTCTTAAAGTCAGAAGAAATATTTTCATATTTTTAAAGCATATGTGTACAATCTACCTTCTCTGGAGTGTTGACATATTTGTTAAATCTTTTGAAGGCATCAATGTTGAACTTCATCAGCTCTCCAAGCAGATCAAAGTAGCTCTGTAAGACATCCCGAGATGTGCAGCCACTGTCTATGATACAGAATAGGATGTGCTGTTGAGGGAGAAGAGCAGCTGTTTAGTTTAGAAAATAAAAAAAAGAGGGCAGATCTGTGCAATACAGAATAACTTTGTGAATGATGACAAAAACAATCTTAGGGCCAGATCACACTGAGACGCGTCGTGCTCCCAAAAACACCTGAGCAAATCTGGTAGGATCAGCTGGGAGCGCCAGTGGGGCGAGGCTGCATGAGCATATGGGTGACCATATAAAATAAGGAAAATTGATTTGCACGCACATCTTAGTGATCAGGTCCTTAGGCTGTACTTTTACCTCTAGTAGTCCTCTCTTCAGAAGGAACATTTGGTCTGCATAGGAAGTGGCTCCACGAAGAAAACTTTCCACTGCCCTCGCCTGCCAGAACCTACAAACACAGAGAAAGCTTCAGCAAAGCTATAACAATCTGAACTTCAACGACAAATCTTCAGAAATCTTTTTTTTTTTTTTTTTTTTTTTTTTTTTTATGAAAGCAAGTGCTTTGCCTCACTTTGGGGTATATAGATGTCTTCAAGAGTTAAATAAATATCAATATCTTCATCACTTGCATGTAATCTTTGCCCTATGTGAAGCTGACCTGAAGGATGAGTCTGGTGGCTCCCTCTTCATGACAGTGAGGATGCGTGTGAGGAGTCCCTTCTTCCCGTCACACACCAGAGTTCTGTCTGTGTTTACCAAAGCTTCCACCTCAGGGATGTTGGCCTTCATAGAAATGGCACTGAGTTCATTCAGCTCCTGGCTATTCAGCAGGAGATATTTGTTCCTGAAAAACAGGCGCAAACATGTCAAAAAGCATAACTTAAGAAGAGAGGTCACGTCAAAGGTAACTCAATCTAGAGTCACTTACTCATGATGATCGCTGAAACTCTGAAGTAGCCTAAGGAACTGGATTTTAAAGGATATTTCCTGCAAACAGATATTGAGTAGTTGAAAAAAAAGTTAAATTGAATAATCAAGAGCTAGTTTCCTATGAGGGTTAAAAGTACATACTGGACTACAGTCACAGTTCTCGTTCTGGCCATGCACCACATGATTTGAAGCGGTGTACTTCCTCCAGATAAGCTTGTCGAACAGGTTATTCAGCCCGGGGATAAGACGGAACTCCGCAAGCATCTTGTGGACCTGTCCGGAGACACAATGTAGGAGTCTGTAAAATCTGTATTTTAAGTCTGCTGGGAGCTAACATTGCACCTTACATCTCAAGAAAAGGCATGGCGTGTGCTCATAAGTACCTGGTTTCTCTGTCGCCCCATAAGAAGGACACAAAGCACATACAGCACTTCCACTTTATACATGATCTCATGGACAATCTTCATGGACTGGGGCAGTCGATGTCTCAGAGGACTGGTGGCAAGGGAACTCTCATCAGATGACTCTGAAGGAAAGGGGGACAAAGCTATCTCAACTGAAAAGTTCATAAGATTCCAGCAGTATGAGGAAACAGCAGCTAGATTGACTGTTGTCTCACCTGTACTGCTTTGTTCAGGCTCCTCTGTTGCCATCTGCATGAGGGCGTCCAGGACCAGAGCGTTGTCTAGCCAGGTGTACCAGTCCTCCAGCTCCTGCAGGAAGTTAGCTCCTGTGGCCTCGGACACTTTCCTAGTGGCCAGCTTGCACAGCCGCTCAATGAAGCCGGGGATGTTCAGAAGGGTTACTATGGAAACAATAATGATTATAGCAATAGTTTAAAACTTATAAATGGCAGAAATGTGTCAGTTTGACCTCTGTATCCAGAAAACAACCTACCCTGGTTGACCTCTGCCCGTGAGGGGCTAGCATTGCGTTTCTGCTGGGCATTTTTAGCCAGCAGGGTGTGCTTGTCATCGTTTCCCACATCAGGTTCTGAGATGGTAACCGATAGGATGCGGCAAAAGTTGGCTAGTTGTTGCTGGTCAAAGCTTTGGACCAGGCCTGACAGATTGGGGATGCCATCCAACTGAATCATTTCCTGAAAAATGCAAACATATGAAACGTTAACAAGCTAGAGGCACACACTAAACAGTAGAGAGGATATTTTCCTGACGCTTTTAGAAGTAAAAAAAAAAAAACACACTTCCTGAACTTAAAAATTGTGTCAGTTGGATGTGATTTGTGGTTCATACAGGTCATCCCATTAAAAGTGTTTAAAAAGACAGCAGTGTAGTTTTTCTTGTGTTTTGTAAAATAACACTTGTGCATTTAATTTATCATGAAATCAAGTTTTTATTGATTTACTGACAGAAGGTAAAAAGATAATTTATATATAAAATAAAACAACACTGTAGATTTAGAGTCAATCTTTTCCACTTTGAAAATCTTTTTTTCAATTTACCACAACTGTTTCCTTAAAAAAAAGTTTTCAAACAAAGGTTACTGTCATATTGTCGCAGTTATTATGTCATATGTTGCAACTTAAAATATATATGAAATTAAAATGCTGCTAAAATCATTGCAGATAACAGAAGATATTGTGCAAAGCAATCTAAAACAGGAAGTGCTTTGCACCCCAAAATTCAATTGAGATTCTCTCTCTTTGAGGTAGGGAGTCTGCATCACAACAACCTTTTCTAAGTTACAAAATGACTTTATATATCATAACTATTAATACAAGAGGATAAGTCATACTACTTATAGTTGTCTTGGCCATCAACCAACTTAACAAGAACTAAAAGAAAAATTAGAAAAGCATCCCTTTTTTCGTACGAGATAACTTGAGTTATTTTCCAGATAACAACTTGTTATCGAAGGACGGTTGCACAGTGTGTCTGGGAGACCTTCCCATGCAGGACTTACAATGTCTTCATAACAGAATTTGACCATGAATTATGCATCTGCACTCAGCCGACCGACTAAGATGTCTGTCAATTTGAAAGATAACGTCTTGAAGCCCTTTACTCTCTAAGCACAATACAGGCAGTGAAGGACTATTATTATAGTATATGAAAGCTGCCTCCTGAACCTATGCCTTACATCACACTAGTCGCAGATGCTTTCTGTTCAATGTTAGGACTTTCAGACTCTCTTATGCCTCCAGGGTCCAAAATGCGAGCTGTCATGCTACAGCACGGTATGAAGCAACTTTGCCTAGTCCGAGTACACCCTTAGGAGAATTCATTTTGCTTACCATAAGAAACAACAGGAGTCAAAGGGCCATAAACACTGTTAACATGCTGTTGTTGAGCATTTAATGTAAGCAAAACCCTGACCTTTTTGACTCCCAGAATATCTTCAATAAGTGTAGCTGTCTGCAGGAAGGTCTTCTTGTTTGTCATCAGGGTGAAGAGAAACAGGACAAAGTCATCCCTTGCTGCTAGACTCTTTGTGACGCCCTCGGTCTAAATTTAAAGAGAAAGCATAAAGCTTATTTAAAACATGCTCATACCAACCTGTGCAGACAACATAATCTCTATGGTATCTACAAAATGTAGGTGGACGCTTACACATATACAACAGTTGTAGAGAACACTAAGGCAGTCTTTGACCAAGTCATCATTCACTGAAACAGAAACACAGAAGTTAGTTTATTGCAAGAACATTTGATCAACTTACAACTTTACATTGTCATGTAAAACATGTTAACTTCCAGATAAAAGCAGACATCGATATGATATGAGTACCACTTACTTTTGGGTTTCTTCTTCTGCATAGTTAATGTGGGTCTCATTAAGATCTCCACAAGCAGCTGAAGAACACAGGACAAAAATACTCATTTGAAAATACAGCTACAAGAACCGTGTTAGTTGAGAAAAAAACTGTCTCGTCAAGAATTGAAATACATGACAACTAATTCAGCAGAGGTCAAAAGCTTTAATGTCTGTGGGGCAGATAATTAGAGAGCATCAAGCACTAGAAATGTCAAACGTACATCGACTCCACCGAAGAGGTCAAAGGTATGTGTGTTGGGAAAGGTGGATTCCTGAGCAGTCTTCCTGTCCTCTGTGACAAAAGACATGGCCTCCATGGAGAGCTGGGATGATAATACCTGACAGAAACCATTGTCCAGATGTAATTTACATCACTCAGATTCCAAAGACAAACACTTAGCAACAAGTGGCTACGACAATTACTATCTCATTGTTGGAAGGACTAGTGGTTACCTTAAGAAAGCTGTGGGCATGGGAGAGGTCACTGTTTGGATGGCTGCTCTCATAGAGCTTCTGCAGCAGAGGAGGGATGCCATGCCACTTCGCCCGTTTATCTCTCTCCTGAAGTAGACCTACTGGGAGCTATGACACAAAAACAGAGGCAAATAAGTACATTATGAAAAACATACTATGTAGGTGTAAAAATGTTTGCGTTTGGGTGTACACTCTATACAGTGTGTCCATTTTTGATTGCACTGGTGGATGCCAAGCCTATTAGCATACCACATCTAAAGAAAGTCTGTATTATTCACATGCACATTAACAAAATGTACGCTGAAGGATGTATGCCCTTTATGATCCGGCCTATATTGTCAATAAAATTGAGATTTTTAATCACATACTGTGTATGAAAACCTCTTCTCAGATAACCATCCTTTTAAAAAAAAATGTTTTAAAAGTAACTATAAGGCTCCAGACACCAAGAAGGTTGTAAGCTTTCTTTATTAAAAGGAACAAGCCATCTTTCTATTTCTATAGAACTGTCCAATGTTAAAATAAACCTTTTCCTTCTAATACAAGTCAACGGCCACCCAACTGGCTCTTAAGTTTATTGTGAAGCCCTGGACATGTATGCTCGAGAGAAGAAGATTACACCAAGTTAGCTATGAATCTTTTCTTTTCAGATACTGTATAATCATCATAAGCTGAGGAATCAGAGATATAAATAACATCCCATTAAAATACTACTAAAATCAATTCATTAAAAAAGTGTTTAGAACCACAGCTTGTGACAGCTTTTTCTTTTCAAGATGCTGCTTAAGACCTTATTATTTACAGTCTATGCTTAAGACACACCTCTTTGTGTTGACTTTAAATACAAGTTGAGTTTGACATTTTGAAATGTTATTATGCTCCTATTTATGTTATTTATTGTCATTTATTGTTTTGTTTTATATTGCTCTTTTTGTTTAGATTCATCCTTCTATATTTATATATTTGTTTACCTGTACAGAACTTTAGTCAACTGAGGTTGTTTTAAACGTGCTCTAGGAACAAACTTTGACTTGACAGTGAGAATTAAAATCCCCTCTTATAATTCAAATGCATCTTGATGTAACCAGGTTAACAATGTCAGAAGGATTGTGTGTCAACAATGGTCTCATATCCAGGTAACAAACTGTGTTGCAAAGATAACAGTACATAACTTTCTTGTGGGGTGTTTTTGTGTTCACAATCAGCAACTTTTAACACATCTACTAATACCCACTTTTTAGAAAACCCTCCTGGATGCAGATATAATGTTGTAATTTGCCATATGGTTAGATTAAGTGCTCCACCTCTGATCAGTGTAATAATCACAAAAATAGACCGAATAATATTTTCT
Source organism: Labrus mixtus (assembly GCF_963584025.1). Lineage (NCBI taxonomy): Eukaryota > Metazoa > Chordata > Actinopteri > Labriformes > Labridae > Labrus > Labrus mixtus. The sequence continues at coordinate 7,468,220 of NC_083618.1, read as the reverse complement.
CCAAAGTAACATATATTCTTTAAATGTTTTTCTGTTGAAGGAAATAAAACTAAAGTAGCTACCATTACCTCCAAACAGCTGTTGTGGTGTTTCCATTTAAGGAAACGATAGTTATTGTGGTTTGACTGACGTTACGTAATCACCTGAGCTGTTCAGCTTAGCCAGCTAGCTGACGCTGCTAACACAGGCTAGTTTATACCGTTTATAAGATGACAAAGGCGCCCTAAATATTAAAACACAGACTCTCTAGTAATTTGTAACCCACATGTTGGATGCAAACAACAATATCCATCAAACTTTCAGTGCACAGCTCTGTTAACCTGGCCTACAATGCTAAGCTACAGTGGGGCTAACAACAAAAGACCTATTTAAAGCGGAGCTTGCTTCATACACTTTGTGCAGAGCTAAGGCTTTTTGTCCTCACATTGACCATATTATGTTATCCCAAATCAACCGTTTCCAAGTGTAAAGTCTTGGCTTTAAATGTAGACCATTAGGCTGAAGCTAACTGTGCTGTTAAGGCTGACGGGGTCATGTCGAGATCCGTCCCCATGAAAACGTCTTCATTTCAGGCTAGATGCCGAGCGCAAGTCCCGGGTCTCAGGCGACCAACTTTCTAATGTTTTAACTCTCATTTCATGCATTGTATCTCTTACCTCTGTTCCTCGACTAAACCCCTGGCCGGTAATTTTACTAGCCGTAAACTTTGAAATGATATTGCTGTTGCCATTTCTTCGTTTTCCTCCAATACAAGGGGAATCGGACCCCAAAAGCGTCGCCATTATTTCTTCTTCCTGAACTGAACTGTTCGGGCAGGAAGTGGAAGAAGGCTTTGATGAATAGTTGGAGGTAAATAAGCGGCATCTACTGGTAGTGATGCTGAATTTATGTGGCTTCACTTCATTAACTTTCTCTTGTTTATTAATCTTACTGCTTAAGCACAAGACACAAGCGTTTGTACGTAGTTATATTGGCACATGTTGCTCATTAACATATTTATTGGATTCCAATAATAACAACAACCATGACAACACTCACATAACAATATAGTTCACATGGGCTATTTTGCAATGTATGTACATGAAAGGTAATACATTAAAATACATTCTTTTTTTGAAAGCAACTGCAACCAATGTTTCACTGACTTTCAATTTCTTTTTAAGGGACAAACACTTTCTGCAGACAAATTGTGTGTCATAACTTAAAACATTGTAGTGTCTAAGCCCTTCAGTCACTTCATACTTTTGAGTCTATTTGGGCGTGTTGTCGACCTCTTCCAGTGGTTTTGTCCAAGCTGCAGATAAGACCGGACAGTATATTACTGATTCCTTATCTAAGTTCATTCTCTGAGAATTAGAGAAAAAAATATCTGCTGTTTCCTCAAGTGTCCCAGCTATGATCTTGACCTTCTGTCATTTGGAGGTAGGAGGAGATGGCCTCTCTCAGCCCCTCGCTCACCAAAGAGTTGTCTGACTCTGTTCTTTTTCTCCGGAAGATCATTGACCTGGGAAGGGACAGCAAAGGATTTCCAAAAAAATGTTAAATTGATTGATTGTAAAGTTGAAAATGTTCCCATTTTACCATCGACACAATGTAACATATCCTGTTTGAAGGAATACATCTAACAGGCCTGCAAACATGTGCAGAATTTGTCCCTGTTGCCCTGTTAGCTAATTATCATCTTTCAAATTTACATTTTCTAGTAGGCCTATTTATCAATACCAGAGGTAATTTAAACATCTCACTTAACACTCACACAACTTTGCATATTAGTACGACACAACCACTCCTTTATTTGTAGGTATATTTGTGTTGCATGCCTAATTTTCAGTTAAGGTCAGCACTACATCACTAATTACACAACGCTAAATCAACATATTTTTGATACAAAGTCACCCAAAACTGAAAATGATTAGCCCCCCCAAAATTTTATAAATAAAAAAACAGTTTGTTTAATCATCTGGTGGCCAGCAGGTGCCCTTTCTCTGATGAAGAGTAGGCAATAGAGTGACATCTTGTGGCAGTTATCAGAACAAGTACTGTTAGAAAGAGTCTGCCACACCTGCTAATGTCCTTCCAGTTGAACGTAGGCATCCTGATAGCTGTGGGAACAGGCCTGGCCTCTCTAGCATTGTCGAAACCCTTGATGAAGCACGGTCCAGAGAGCCGACAGCACAGTCCATCTTCACACTCTGGGGGGAGTGGAAACATTTCATATGACTCTTTGAGGTTTGTCTCTATTTTGTTAAGACACTGGAATCAAAGCCCCAGTAGGTACTAACCTGAATAGTGCTCCACTAGATGTTGCAGGGATGGAAAAGTGAGTCTTGGAGATATGTAGAACCAGCCATTTTGGAGGTTTGAAATGCGGTAGTGTTTTACACAGTCCGAAGAGTTGGTCCTCCTCAGGACAGACAGTGAGTAACCATCTGAAATATATATGAATGCTGCAGTTATTGGCTATTGGCTCTTGATTCTGAACTCTGCAGATCATTCATTCCAGCACTGATTCATATTCCCATATTTCATTGAGTAAAATAATCTAGATTTCAAATCAAGCCATTAAAACAAACTGTGAAAGAGACACCATCATTTGTTACGTTGAGGCTACAGGTTGGTTTTATGTTTTTTTATCATGTGACTCACAAAGGAGACAGACAAAAAAAAAAATCAAACCTGTGTTTGTCTCTGACTCTCTGATCAAAAAGGCTCCACTCAGGTTTTGAGGCTGCATAAGCAGCTCTACTGCTTTGTTCCTGCTGATGCCTGTGAACAGCCACCTGCAATAGAGAAGACACATTGGAATAGTAAAACAGTGTTTTTGTACTGACAGCTTTTATTTTGTTGGAAAATGAACAATGGAACAACATGAGAGGAGGACTGAAACCTTTACTGGCAGAGACGAATGTCACGTCACTGGAGAGAACAGAAGTAATGTTCCAAGCATAGAGATCACCTACAGACTCCTCCTATCTGACAGGGACCCCCTCTCATTTCACGTCTGAACTACTCCTCTGCTTTTCTTTTTTCTCACACAGTGATGAGAGGCTTCTCAAAACGTGTTCCTATGACGGTTGATTACCTGCATGTCACCTTGGCGGTGTAACAGGTGGGAATGTTGCTCTCAATGCCTGTGGTAGAGGATCTCACCATCATAAAATCACCATCCCTGTTGGTGAAAATACACAGTCATGGAAAATTATTTGTTTAGATAAAAACTTGGGCTGTCAGAATTAACTAGTTCTGAGTGTAGGTCTGAAATGATTGAATAATTGTTTTTAATCGCCATTAATTGCATGCTCTTTTGTCCCTATAGGCGCACAGTGTAAAGCCTCCACTGTCTTCCTGAAGTCACAGTGATGGAAAACAAAAAACACTGTGGCATATTTGAATGTCTCAATTCACTTTAAAAACGTCTTAACAGCTCAGTTGATGAGTCAAAAGTCATTAACACCTTCTGAGAGAAAATATTTAACCTTTTCTCTGTCCCTTTTAGTTGTTTTCATAAATGTTTTTCTCCTCTTCTGTGGTTAAGTTAATGTATTCACCTTTAATCAACTAGAAGGTCCCTCACTTTATTTCAAAATAAAAGCATGGTTGAATTGAAACAGCAGGTAAAATACTCTTAGTTTAAGATAATCCAAATAAAGCCTAACAATTTTATTTTTGAATGCAAAGTAATTGCAAAGGATTTCAAACATGCGATTAAAAATGCGATACATCACAATTAACTATTGGAAATGTTGTGATTAATCGTGATTACAAATTTGTATCTATTGGCAGCCTAAATAAAAACGTTGGAGAAAGTTTTGTACTGTGATATGATGGTCAGTCGCTCCCCAAAGCACATGGTGAATTCTGTCTGTCCAAAGGATGTGTAGTTACAGAGGGATACAATCATGCTCTCATGGATGGCTGCAGAAAGAAGGAGAGAGGTGAATATCACCTAAATTCAGTTTGTTGAATTCTTCTTATTTATTTTTGCTTGTTTAAACAGGGTAAAGTTTACCTTGTGATAAAGATTCAGGTGTATTTTCTAACACTGTCAGGTTAGATTGACATCTGATGGGGCAGATCCCCATCTTCTTTGGCTTTTTCCCGATGTGAGTTTCCTCCTGTGGCAAGAGATAAGGAGCTTAGATAGAAAATTGTCTGTCTTCAGTAACCCGTCACATGTTGAATTCAATTAATTGCAAAGAATCAAATTATGGCAGCTTTCAATAAAAACTGCAAGCAGCTACCACAATGTATCTAGTAACCAGGAAACAACACCTATATGACACAGGAAGGCGCCTAACCACAACAAGAGGCATTTATATCCTGTGATACATTTCCAACAAACATGTTGATTGATATTCAACAATACATAAGAGTGATTGTGTCAAAATAAGGAAGAAGCTATTTATTCTTATATTGCAGAATATGTTTTGTACAAGCAGCAACACATTAATGAAACATCTAAAATAATCTGAACAAATATTAACCACAAACTGATTTCCCCATTCATCTGCAATACATGTTTCCTGAGTAAAATTCATTGACATTTAATCAATTACAAGTAACTAGTTGACATGAAGAAGAAAGAAAACTCACCTTGTTTAACCTCAGTTTAAAAAGATGTCGGAGCAGAAATTGTATTCTGCACAAGAAGAGAGGCAGATCCTCTTCAGATCGACTCGTAAACTTTAACTGGATTAAAAGAGGAGCTGCTTGTCTGTCTCCAGCTCACACACATACACATGGAAGCCTGTTGTACATGTGCAAGCTCAGGTTCCCACTCTGTTGATCAATCATGTCATGTCTGTGAACTGTGTCAGAAAGACCAAGGTGTTTTTGCAGCTGTTTTTTGTGAGGATGGGGGCTGACTGAAGAGACGTGGTTTCCTGCAAGGTGTGTCATGCTGCTGCAGCTTCCTGTGACGTTCAACACTTTGACATCCTGACTTATTGCAGTTTGCGTTGACCTCTATGATGCAGAATGAGTTGTGGGTCACCATGAGCAGAATTTACATACAACACATTTGTTCACCTGGTGGTGTAATGTGGTGGGTTGAAGCAGGGAGCTTTTGTAAGTCCAGTAGTTACTGCTCACCCTTTATATATATATATATATATATATATAAATAAATAACTTTGTTCTCTGGATTTTGCAGCTGAACCGTGATGTTTGTTAATGAAAAACCTTCCTCCTGACACATTTATCTTGTTAGTCCAGTGCTCCCATTACACTCACTTATTGATATTTAAATGATGTCTCACATCAGATAATGGTAAAAGCTTGGGTGGAACATGATAAAAGTTCCTCTGCCAGCCTACTCCTGCTCTAATTCATCAGCAGTCAAAAGTTCATCCATCATGCTGATATTGCAATGTCTTTTAACAAGAAGAGACGTCATTTGGTTGTAAAAAAGAAAGTAAAAAAAGGGAACACTTTCTATTTTAGGTTGAAGTGTTTTTGTGGAAACTGCACTGCCTGAAGATAAACATAATTCATTTTGTACATCAGTGATGGTAGAGCTGGTTTCAGACATTCACATCACAGATAATGACAACACACTGATAACCGTTTTTTTCTTGTTCCAGTCTTTAATCAGATTCACTGTGAGCTTCTACAGCGGCAAACTACTCTACCACATATGGAAATAATAAAGAGTATCTTTGCCGCAACAGGACAGATATATCTGCTGTAATCACTGAGAACTGCAAGTTAACTGTGTGGAAAGAACATTTTATCAAAGATAGAACGCTAACATGCCAAAGAGGGAAATCTTTTTCAGATGTTAATTTTAAGTAGGTCCACTAAATGATGCACATTCCCTATTTATAAATGTACTCTGCAACTAAAAATGGATTGGAATAAAATACAACAGCTAATAAGAGCATCATCTTCCAATGTTAGATCAACCACTCTTACATATTAAGTCAGAAGTTATGACACAGCCTTTACAGAGTTTTGCATTAGACTGTACAGATGTTGTAATTTGTGAGAGATTCTTTTCTGTCATCAACTTTAGTAAATTGTCGAGCAGCACTATAGAGAATCCAGCATAGTTGAAGAAGTGTCAGTGAGTGATATAAAAATCAGATCAAATGTTGCATTAAACTATGCAATAAAACTATGAATCTGAAGTCAGTCATCTCATCTCATTTGCACTGCAGCTGATACTTGTTTTTTCAGTTGTGTGCTGAATAAAGACTGGCTTATCTGTGACAACTGAATTGTTAAAAATAAGAACAAGTGTGGTTGGAAACTAACTCACCTCAGTCACCGCACTTTTCCACTGACAGAAGAGGAAAAGTACAAGCACTCTTAGCACTGCAGACATTCAGTTCTTTCTCTTTATTTCATTCAAATGACTGCACCACACCTGTTATTTACGTGCAAAAATTTTAGGCAAAATTGTGTATAATGTTGAAGTGATTGAATACATCAGGCATGTTGTCATGTTGAAGCTTTATTAAGTAGTAATATAAATGAATTGAATCAGCAGACTGTGAGAAGCATTAGAGGGCCCCTCAGTGAGGGGTCTCCTACTTCTTACATCAGATCCCCCTTGTTAAAAGTTGTTCAAACATAAATGAATAAATTCAACTGGACAAAAACAGCAAAACTAACAAGGAAACTGATATGAGTTCAGATACAATAATAATCAAAAATAGAATGATAGGGCTGACACACTTAGTAGATGACTTTACATTCACAATGAATGTTTCTTAATTCAATGTTCCCGCAGCTTTGATCTAGTTTTAGTGGCAGTTTGCTACAGTCTGCAATGGTTCTTCCATTGTCTATCAGCCACATCACTTTACCTTGATTTCTGCTGCTACAGTAGATTCAGTGAACCCTCTGTATACTTTGTGACTAATTCAGCCTCACATTGCAGCAAGTTGGAGATTAAACACAAAGATACAGTGACTCACAATCAACACTAGAGGAGGTATAAGTTAAAAAAAAGAAGCAATTGTGATGAACAGTGCAATGAAAAAGGGTTATTTAGAACACTTGGGAGACATTACAGTTTGTGAGAACATTTAAAACAAAGACAATTTGGAAAAAATAAATACAAGGGTGGTGAGGTGGAACGGCTGAGTCAATCTTATAGCATGACCATCTGAATATACAGCACATCTGAATGTAGTCCCTGGTAGGAATGTGACTTTGACAGTGTATTCAATATTTTATATTCAATAATATGCATCTGTTAATATATTTATAACATCCTCTTTTCTAATCACATAGTTCATACAGATCCTCCTATCATTGAATTGCTTAGGAGCAGGATGAGAGAGAGAGAGAGAGAAAGGGGGGAGAGGGAGAGAAAGCGAGAGAGGGAGGCAGGGAGTGAGAGAGAGAGAGAGAGAGAGAGAGAGATACAGAGAGAGAGAGATACAGAGAGAGAGAGAGAGAAAGAGAGAAACATTGGGTAATAGGGTTCACAAGTTACTATGGGAGTGTGCATACAGTTGTGGGGTGGGGATGTGGTTTAGCAGGAGACCTCCATGGTCTGGGGTCCGGTCTGGCTGTCCAGGGCCCCAGTTGCGCTACCCTCCAGATAGCTGTTGAGGTTGTTGCGGCTGCGACTGCTGTCCATGGAGGTGATGCTGGAGGAGGAGGTGGTGCGGGAGCGAGCCAGACGAGTCATTCCTGCTGTCGGCACTGAAAAGAGAAAGGCATTAATATTCCACTCACACAGAACAGAGAGCCAGTGCAGTGTGGGAACACTCAGATACAACAACAAAAACGCTTACCATGCAAGCAATTCTCAAATGTGGATTCAAATCAAATAAAAAGGAAATGTGTAACAGAAAATTGCTTCATGTGAAGAAACCAAACAAACAAGCAAATATAAGAGCTAATACAAAAGGAGGATACAGCATTTGCAATTCTACAGACAGAAAGTAACAGCAGAGGGTCATGCAAAATAATAGGAAACTGAGGACAGAATCCATGCTAACAGGATAAACTCAACTCCTTCATGAAGATGAATGTGTCAAAGTATGCAGAATCTCACTGTGTGTGACTATCAACTACACTGAGCGTCTGTTGAATACAATTCTGGAACAACGACTGGAGAATTTCTGCATACATTGACATTCAAGTGCTAAAAGGCCAATGGGTTTATAGCCATCTAGCCTGGCAGCTGCTCAAGAACCTGGTACCTGATTCGTTGCTCAGGTGACTGAGAAGAACGTAGGGAACTGTGAGCAATGATTAAAGAAGGAAAGAAAGTGGAAAAAGGGAGACGTTATGTAGAGGGAGCTCGTTTGTTGCGTCATCCCACCTTAGAGTAATTCTGCTTTAAAGTGAGGCTGTGTTGCAACTTGCTGGTCAGCGAAGACAAACTGCTTTTTGCTTTTCAACAACAGGTAAGAAATCATTGCAAGTGTGCAAACTAAAATCTTTACTTCATGTACTTTTTTGGCTCTTTCTCAATTGCAATTCTCACAGTGGAGATGTGTTAATGAGGGAAAAGCAGCTTTCAGAAACATGCTGAGGTGTTAAGATTTATTTTCAACACTTTCTCTGCATGAAAGCACTCTTTTTAATCTGTTCTAATCCTGCAGTGGCATTTACTCAACAGGGGGACTCGCTGGCCTTTAAGGCAACACTGAAGCACCGACACACTAGCTGCACCCGGGAGAGCCTCCCGTGGTGCAGAGTTTGGGATCAGGAGGGAGCAGAAGGGAAACAACATTACAAAAACACACAGAAAGCCATCATTTGTTTGGCCAGGGCATCAAACCTATAATAATGGCATCATCCATCAAGTGAGTAGAGTGTGGTTGATGCAGAGTAATTCAGCGGGATCTGATCGAAATATTTGATATCTTTTCTTCTTTTTTCGTAGATGAATGACTGTGGAAAACCTGAAGGCCTGTTTAAGTATGCACTTTGAGTCTCTCTTGAAAGAGACTGCATTTTAAACAGTTCTGGATTGAAAAGAAAAGCACACCAGGCAAAAAGAAAAACAGGGTATTCTTTTAAGCCCACTCTGAAACTGAACAGTGAATATCTGTTCAGTGCCATGGTCATTTTGGTCATGCTAGAAGCACTAACACCTCACCTACTGAGGGTTTTGGGGACCACAAACTGCAAAGAGCAGAGAGAAAAATGTGTTAGCATTACTGAGCTGCTCAGGCTGCCTCACCAGGACCAAGCGGACAAAAAACGGTGTCGGTTTGTGCACTGTTGGCCGCAGTCCAAACCCTATCACCAGGGTTTTTACGAACAACCATGAAAAACAATCCTTTTTTAAAGTAACCTTTGTCATTGCACTCACGTCAACAGGAAATTCAGAGAAGAACAAAAACCTTGACCACAAACACGTCAACCCTGAAAGTGTTAGTGTAGCTTTTCACATGACAGGCTAGTTTGAACCAGTATCATTTTATCTAGGTTTTTTTCCATGTAATCATAAGTAGCAAAAATAAATGAGCATGTTTACTTACTGTAGCCCATTCCCTGAACAAAGTACTTGAAGGCCTCAGCAAGTTTTCCAGGCTGTGAACAGATGAAGGGTACATGTAAGAAGATAATAAGTAAAACAATCTTAAGAAGACATGGATATCTATGTTTCAACAACCTAAAGACCAACCTGCACAACTTGGGGCAGGCCTCCACAATCAGCCATCTGAAAGACAATCATCAGTCTTGTTAAGACATTTGTGTACAGTGAAAAAAATGTAATAAAAAAAAAAAATCATATATCCCCAAACTATTATCAAAAGCTCTACCTTTAAAAGTGTAGTCTTGGTTGGATTTAACCTGGAATTGCACTCCACCTGAAACATCACTGCCAGTTCATTTCTGCACTCAGACAAGAGGAATAACAGGCTCTACTTCCCAAAGCTTTTCAGATTACTTTGATAATGGAGTGTAACTCACCACTGCCTCGACAGCAGGTGCTGTGTCACCAACCACCAGCAGAGCGGGGCACCTGTAAAGACGAGAAGTAAATATCTACAGAACATCACACACAGAATTTTATGATATCTTACTCTCAGAACATACGTTAGTGTGTTGACCGTGTCCTCATTGAGACCCACGATTGGCCTCTCGATCTCCAGATCCCGACGGCTGGTACCAGAAAACAAACCATTATTTGTCAGATAGAACTATTTTATTAGTAAAGTCATCTGGCTTACTAAAATTAAGATAGACAGGGTGTACTAATGTGCTGCATCATACTATTGGTAGGAGCCACAGAAGAGAGCAAGGTTGTCCTGGTTGATGTCTTGTGCAATGTGGAGGCGATAAGTTTGGATCAGCTCCAGGTTGTCTGATAGCTCATCCTGTTGAACAGAGCAGAGTAAAACAAAAAGAAGAAATACAGCAGACAAAGGGTCTGTAAGTAGCACACATGAAATGTACACAATCTTCCAGACAGGATTATAGATAGTATGATAAGCTTCAGCATTGCCTGTAAGTCTCGGCATCCAGGAGGACAGGAAGAGATTAATTAGTTAAAGTCTGCTAGAAGAGCAAAATGGACTGACGTTGTCTAGGGAAATCAAGAAAAGCCTTCTGAGATTCAGTAACTGTTTCAGACTCTCAATGAAAAAGCTTTACAACACTTAGAGAAGCCCAGAGTGGAAATTTACTGCAAGAGGAACTCACAGTGCTGAAGTGGTGGGACATTACGATATCCACCAAATCACTGGTCCATCCAGAGAGCTGCACACAAGACGAGGAGACAGATCAGAGACAAGAGCTGACTTTTATCTACTTAGAAACCTCATGGTTATTCTTCATAAAGCTAGTATGTCTACTTCTACATGAAGTGTATGGATTAACAGGTATTGCATTTATTAGTAGGTTTAACTATCTATGACTTGAGTCACTTCTAGCCAGATGATGAATCATTTGAATATATTCGAGTAATAAATAGTAGGCAATCCAACATTATTATGCATGATATAAAACAGACAAATGTAAGTCTGGAGATAAAGTATATGAAAAACTGAGCTAAACAGAGTATGGCTAGGATAGATGACAAAAAGGAAGGAGGTTAAACTGCATTCAGGAACATTAAAAAAGGCTTGGAACTGAAGTAAATTAGCTGGTATATCATTGAAGTATAATTTCAATTAGTTTGTGTATTGAAGAGTGAATTGAGGTTTATAGTTCATTAATAATACTGACCTTAGAAGCTGCCCAGTCGATCCAGCCTTCAGCACATGGGTCCACATTGATCAGAACCAGTCCCTCCACCAGGGTGGGGTTGTTCAGCTGGGAAAAGAGGGAAGCATGTCAGTGCCAAATTAAAAAATGTGACTTTTGACGAACAAGGTAGTGATACATGCGAGCAATCCTGCATTATTTATGCTGCAGCTTGCAGAAAGTCCAGGTTTTGCTAGCCAGTTTGTTTTAGTCTTGTAAGGGTCCATTCATCCAGTTAGCTAAAGGAATCTTAAAAATATACTTCGCTTCATCTCTACAATGGTAAAACTAAAGGCATGCATTAATATATGTGTATCCTCTCAACAAAAACAGACACAGTACAACCGCACAGCAGTTTTGTACAACATCAAAAATAGTGAAGCATATCTAAATGTCTGAGGGAAGACATGACACAAAGAAGGTGGAATTCTGGGCGTCTAAATTGGGATGTGCGGTTTTGGAATTGCCTAAAGACAGAGAGAGGCTCTCTGGGGAAATCTAAGATCCATCTCGCCTGATACTATTGGAGCATTGCGGATGCTGCCTTCACCATGATGCAAATGCAATGCAGCAACAGCTGCTATAAATCTATCAAGGGTAAACACAATTTACCCCCAGCCCAGTTAAGCAAATGCATTTCTGAATCAATTTTCTTGCCTAATTCTAAACAGGTGCAGACACTCCGTAGCGAGCCCTGCATTACAATTTATAAACCCCCCACATTCTTTTTTTTTTTTTTTACCATGACCACCTTCCTCTCTTTTCATTATTCATATTTCTGTGCTCCCTCGCTCTCTGTCACTTCTGGCTTTTTCTGCTCTACTGTACACAGATCTTATTTTAGCTCTGCGATGTTAAGTGTCTTTAAACAAGACAAAAAGCTACTGAAAAGAAGAGAACCAGTGAGATGATTCATCTTCTGGGGTATGGCAGTTTATACCCAGCAGACTGTATAGAAATGTGTGCCCTGGCCCTGTGTGGGCTTGGTGAGAGGTTTTAATGGTCAGTGTAACAAGCTGTGAGGTCTGAAAATCTGCAATCATGACAGTCGAGACAGAGGAGAACAAAGGCAAGCTTAACATTACCAATTGGAGTTAAAAATATAGACAGTGTGGATGATTAATACTCACTGCAAAGCGGCTGAGGATGTATGCTCCGGCTCCAACGCCTATGCCGATCACGCTGTTGACCCTGCAGAGAAACCATCAGTTACTGTAAGACTGGAGATGAACAGTCAATGTATGCGTAGTGTCATTGATCAGCTATTGACCGGAGAGTGACTCACTTGAGCTGAGTCATCACAGAGGGCAGCATTTCAGCTAACTCATCCATGGTTGGGTAGCGATAACTGGAGGAAGATAAAAAAAAACACATTCAAGTCTATGTGCGTAATACAGGTCCATTTAGTTTAGTGTCTTGTACAAGGACACTTCGACACATGAACTGCAGGAGCTGGGATAGAACCACCACCTGTCCTTGTTGCTCAGAATGAATGTAGTCTCATTAGACAATTAACTAACAGTGTACTTCAGTCAAGATAAAATAATTTAACGTAGCTCCTCCATCAGCAATGAATAAAATGTGTTTTCATTTATCACTATGTGTAAAACCAGTATAACACTCACCTGCTGGGAAATGGAGGTGCACCCTCCTGCTGGCCAGGCGCGTCCACATGGACTACGGCAAAGTGCTGCGTAATCTCCTGCATGTCCTCATAGTTGAACAGGGTGTTGAAGCACGACTTGTCTAGAAAGGTAAAAACAGAGGATACAGCAATAATATGAAGGTTCAGGACTGACAGCTTTACAGAGTGTAAATGTTAGGCGCAGGAATACTGTGAATATTTATTTTTAGCTGACTCACGGTTGAGTCCGATGTCATGATAGGTGAGGATGACAGGCCTGTTGCCCTTGGGAACACCTCGCATAGTGACATGGAGGACGCCATGGGGGGTCTCAATGTCATGCTCCTGCAGCAACAGAGAAAAAAAGTAACGTTTAAAAGTGATGTAAAAATACAAGAGTCATGGAAGAGAAAGGGTTGAACAAAAGTCATTATACAGTATATCTATTTTTTATGTCACATTGGATTTGTTTGTGTGGCATGGCTCATACTGTCACATTCCAATGATAATAATGGCAACGTTTCTGATCCTGATAACACCAATATCATTAAAAAACACTCGCATAGGCCAAACCCCAGTCTACACCCAAAGGCCTAACACTAAACCTTTATGGTATAAATTCACAAAAGGCCTGTAGTGCTTAATGTTTGTGTGTTAATGGGGGAAGCATGAATCTCACAAACATGACATCACAAGTGTCCGTAAATAATGCATCACCAATAGGAAAAAAACAAAGAAAGCAACACCACTGTCCTGTATTTGTGGTTACAGAGTGTGGTTGTGGTTGTGATATTATTACAGCGGTTATATATTTTAGATTAACTACTAGAAGCCAAGAAAATTATGATAATATGAAAAAACTGGACTACGTAGATGTTCTTACTTACAACTTATCTTTAACTTAACTTTCTTCCCAACATGGTCTAAATTTGGTTCTTGGTCAGTAAGTGTTGGGCAGGACAAGTATATTTAATAGGTCAGCAATTCCCCTTTAAAGTTAAACTATTGGCATTTCATAGCAAGGGCATGACTTTGCATTAAAAAGGCCGCTTTAGGGCCCTTATGTACTTCATGATTTGAAACTGGGACAGCCCTGAGCCCTCAAGCACATCAAAGGGGGGCAAGCCTCCTATTTTGTGAGATTGTGATTGGGCCAAACACACAGAAAAACCATGGAGGAGCCATACAGTGTGGCATATGGGTGACACATTTCTTAATTGCCACAAAAGTTATCATTGTCATTTGTTACTTTAATCTGGTTGAACTAGCAAAGACATAAAACCAGGGACTTGCATCCTTGAGCACACTCAGTAACGTCCATCAATGTGCAGTTGCTGTTTCACACTATAAAACTTCAATTATGTTCAACTTAACTTCAACAAACTTAATGTTATCAAAAGTAATGGTGAGGCTCTTTCAAGTACTTGGAAACATTTTCGACATCAATGCAGAGGCGTAAGCTACAGAGCATCAAGCTGTGGGTACAAAGATATTAGCATTGTTTCATTTACTAAATATTTTGACAATAAATCTCAAGCTGTGCGAAATTAAGCAGGGGAAAATGTATTACGTGTGGCCTTTTCCTCTTTGATTAAACATAAGTGGACTAAGCACAAAGCAGGAGATTATCCATGTGTTTCCCAAAACAGCTAGAAACTTGTAACTGTTTCAGCTAAATGGTGCAATTTGTGTATACTGAGAGACTAAGTGAATACAGACAAAATAAAGTGTCAATGAAATATACTCCAAATTTAAGCTGAAATAAAGATGAGAACTAGCAGCAAAATAGGTAAAAAAAATTTTTTAAAGTATACGGGTACAAGTATTAACAAATAAACTGAAGGTTAACAACCATTTACCTAACATAACATTTGCGGTGTCTATCCTAGATTAAGGATGCGAGGCATAAAGATCATAAAGATAAAGATCACTGACCCCTCTCACATACAAAGCAATGAATGGGCTGTCTTAGAAACAGGCTTTTCAATCAGGACCATTGTCTTTTAATCTAACAGTCTGGATCTCACAGCAAATTCACAAGTATGACTCGGCAAAACAGAATGTATCGCAGAAAGGCCCATTTAAATTCTAAGCACTCACACAAGCCTCATTCGTTCTGAGGCTCTCTTATGAAAATCTTTCTCTATTGCTATGACGATACCCTACAATAGTAGTTCAAACTGCTTCTATATGAAAAACGCTGAATAGCTTACTGGGACATTTCAGATGTCCCCTCTTGACTTAACTGTGTCCGCTTTAAAACAGCAAAACAATCAAGTCACAAATGGGAAAAATGTGATTTGGAAAAGTGTAGAAAGTGACATAACTGAGAGTAATAAAATATACAGGAAGTGACAAATATCATTTCTAGACTTTTCTCAGAATCAGAACATCCTTTTGATTAGTATACAAAAACAAACACAACACACCCACCTCTCAAGGTCAGCATGACATGGTGCATCATGCAAGGGTGTTCATGACAAAGCTACATGTGTGTGCGTGTATTAGTGTGTATTAGTATGTGTATGTGTGTGGACTGCACTGAGCAGGAGCAGCGGGCGGGGCACAGCACTTGCCAGGTCTCAAGGCCCACTGGTCATCAATAATAAAAAGACTGAGCCTAGGCGTACGAGACACACAGGTTATGGCTGACACACACGGAGGTAGTGGGACTCCGACTGCTCATGCTGCTGTTTCCCCTCCTGAGTTCCCACTGCAGGCATGTGGCTGATGGAAACGTTTCACAATCTTTGTAGAGGAGATGAAGGTTAATTCTCAAGGACAACGCTGCAGCTATTTTCATCTAAAATCAGTAATGGACACAGCTGCACAAGAAATGTGTCAGAAAATGGAATGAGATAACTTTGTTTCGTGTTGGAGTGGGTACAAAGATGAGCCTGTCGCAAACAAAGCAACACAACACCACCCTGAATGACCGTGTGCTACAAGATACTGATAGTAACTATAACCTCCTTTCCTGAGATGGAATAAACCTTGAAGAAAGTCTCCTGCTGACAAGAAGCCCTGCACTCATCACATGCCTGACAGATAATGATCCTGCAACCTTCGCCTGGTGCTGGGCGGCAGAACAACCTGTTATGGACAAACAGGAAACTCTTCATGGCTGTATTGCTGCATAATATTCGTTTTTCGACAAGGACAGAGTCAAGGACACTCGGTGTAGGAAATACTTTGCTCAAAGAACTAGGAAACACACTTGTTCACGTCCGTCATGTGGGTGCAATGCCCATGGAGCATATATATATGTGTGTGTGTGTGTGTGTGTATATATATATGATATATACACAAATGAAATGGCAATGGGAACATAATGGGAAAACAGAATGAAGATGAGATAGACAAAAAGAGTCTGGAAGTGGATGGGATGAAATAGAGCGTGAAAACAACAAGAACAGAGTGAAGGAGACAGGAGAAAAGATAGCAATGACCAGGGGAGTCCTGTATGACTAACAGAAGGCTGTGCCTTAAAACAGAAGGGGGTGCAGCGCCTAAATTTATCATGTCTTTCCAGCCATGTCCTGGTACAGACACGGATGGAACATAATGGAGAAAATGGCTGTGGAAAGGCAGTGAAGGAGAGGACCTTTCATCTATCCATTTGGCTCTTGGCAAGGTTTAAAACTATATTGATCTTGGAGCTCCGCCTCTTGCAGTTTTCTTTCACACACGAATGAGTATAAATTGAGCATATATGTATATATATATACACCATATGTATGTGTGAATGTCAGTTTTCTTGGGAAAACAGACATGGGCTGGGGCTGCAAGCCAGAACATCTCTATGGGGAGCAGAAGGGGAACACTGCAATGGCAGCAGCCCTTTTCTCTATCTAATATATTCCTGGGGGCTAGTGGATGGACAAAGATTATGTGTTGCGGGTGTGTGTGGGACAGGAATACTGAGATGGAGTTTGTGTTTTGAGGAGAGGTGCTTCAGGAGGCATGGGTGAGCAGTAAGTCATGCTGTTCATATTCCTGCAATTACTCTCTTATCAATCCCTCCCCCCTCCCCTCTGTGTTTCCCCGCCCTGCCAGGAACGGCATCAATCATTTCTCAGAGCAGCATTACGGGGCAGAAACACCAAGCCTTCTCTAAACGACTTCAGTGTACACAGTTAAACATATGCATACATAGTACTCATACACACATCCATGTGTTCAGTGGTATCATCTCAGGTACATGCCACCCTGCCCTTTTTTCACACAAACACAGCCCTCCCCACCTGCAGCACAGTGCATGTGTGTCATCAAAGCAAGGGGCTCAAAATACAAACTCAAGGTCTCTGCAGGGGAGGGAAGGAGCCGCTACAGTAGATTTGGTGTGGTGTTGCTAGAGTGTGTGGGGGTGAGTGACCTCCCTGACTATGAACTGAATTGTAATTAACACAATGCACTATGCACCAGTTAGAGATAGAGCAGTTCACTAGGAACACACGCATTGCTGCAGTTATGGGTTGACACAGAAATACTCACTGAGAGATGCAGAAACATGCAACCCGAAACACACAAACACCAATCATCCTACTTATGGACACACACATACTGACAGGAACATAACACAATACAAAATACAAATGCATTTTTCACATCACAACATTTTACGGACAACGGAACCCTGAGCATGAGAAGGCTGTGCGAACTGCACATAGGCACTGCATGACCTGTAGCCACACACACACAAACACACACACACACACACACACACACACACACACACACACACACACACAAACACACACAAACACACACACACACACACACACTGAACAAATGTCCACTCCAAACCAGCAGCTGCAGAGAGAAAAAAAAGCCAGAGTCTCTCAGTCGTTTGCTAAAGGTGGTGACATGCTATCCAGGAACAAACCCCCACCAGCTTTACCCTTCCTAGAGCCAGCTGCTGTCGCCCTGTCTTTGGGGAACCGCACAGCAACCTCCCCCCTAATCTGAACCAGAACCCCCTGCTGCAAGGACCCAGCAAGGTGTGTCAAGGCAGGCAACACACATTTGTCACTCACCACTCCATTCCCAGAGCATGCAATCTGGTCCAGGTCCAGAATAGCTGACATGTTTTTCCCACGCAGGAGAGGAGTGTGTTATGCTATGAGCAAGTGTGTGCTGGTCGGATTTGAAGATCTCCAAACGGAGGAGGAGGGGGGAGCGTTGGTAGGAAGGGAGGGATGTAGGGTGAGGCAGCTAGAGCAGCAGCAACAACGGAGAAGAGGAGAGGGAGGAGAAAGACACAGCAGAGGGAGTGAGCAGGAGATGGGAAAAATTATCTGAATGAAAGCAGAGGAGGAGGGGTGGATAAAATGCAGAGAGAATAAGAGAGAGACAAGAGACAAGAGGTGGGAAATAGAGCAGGATAAGAGACAGAGGGGGAGGAGAGTGAGACTGCAGTTTGTGCTTGGTAGTCACAGCGCGTCCATACATCCAGTCACCGCTGCTCTAATTGGATCGCAGAGGGTCAGGTGGGTAGAAGCAGAGGGTGGGGCTTGCAGAGGAAGAGGGAAAAGGAGGGGGGTAGTGGGAGTGAGGAAGGGATGGGTTGTGTGAAAGAGGGGTGATGGGGTGCAAAGGATGCTGAGGCAGACCTGGAAAAATGGCAGGCTGCTGACGTCACACGGTGATACTGATAAAGTTAGAGGAGAGGAGAGCTGAGGAGACTGACTTTAACAGCTCTGTGTTCTGCATCAGCAAAATGGCTGCTTATCACTGATATTTAACAACAATCTCCCCTTATTCACTTCAGAATGTGATCCAATTCAGCATCCAAATAAGCATTGTCTCCTCTTGAATATATACAAAAAGACTTTCTTAAAGCCATCCAGTTGAAGACTGAGTCAAACATCCGGACTAGCTTTAATGGTTAACACATTAACAACTCATTCATACTGCAATATCACTTAAAAATAGAAATCTGCTTTCAAGCATTCATTTCATCACTGATGTTTCTAACCCTGATAGCCCTGACTCTGTTCAATGAACCCACAACTATCTGCTATTTTGAGTCCCCATTCACAACCATACACGAGAAGATCCATTTCCTCTAAATGTGCTTTTGAGTTATATGATCCATGAAGTTTATTGATTTCTCCTTTCTACTCTCCTCAGTCATACCAGTGTAAAGTGACACGCCTATAGAGAAAGCTGCTCTTTGCAGCCAATGGAATTGGTGCAAACAGTACAGAGAGGGGGATTAAAAAGAGAAGGGTTACTTCATTGGTTAGTCAATGTGGCAGCATGTTTGGTTGATAACTGCTGTTTCTTCTCTACCACTGACACACATGTAGTGTGTGCACATTGTATAGAGATATTAAAAAAACATAATGCAGACATAGCATATAATCTGTACGGTATGGTGCAACAAGAGAGTTAAAAAAATTCAATTTAAGCCAACTTGTGGTGAGAACAGGACTAATAGTATGGTACACACTAATGTTCAGTCACTCATGCTAGGTTATAGTGGACATTATTTGTATCGTGACTGAACACATCATTTTCAATAGAGCAGGTGTCTCTGTGAGCCATACACTGAGTCATTGTGTACCTCAGCAGCATTCTGCAGTCTGAGGATTCATACGGGAACACAGTGAATTTCTTATTGCTCCGCTAAGTCAAATGAAAAGCCTGCAATAACACAGACACAACCCAAGGTTTGATTTTACATGTCTAAAGTTGTTAAAAATGTACAGCCCAAGATAACATTTTGTATTAAATTTTAAAATAAACTACATGACATGTTTTTTTTCTCCCCCCTTTCTGAGATGATATTGATTACAAGCAAAATCTTCAAAACACTGTGTGACACTGAAGACACTTTTTGTGACATTCAGAACAGATAATCAATGACAAGGAAAGCACAGTGCGCTAAAACACATCACAGAAAACATCGCCCCTCAGCCACACATTAAACAGGCGTATGGCGCCCTCTGCTGTACTTAATGAGAAAGTGAGGATTTAAATAGCCAAAGACATGACTGCCAGCAATGTATCTGAAGTATAGATAAGACAGGTTTTACTCGCCTTTTGCTAACCATGGAACAAGGTCAGAGAGAATATTGTATCAAAACTGCAAATTACCAATGTGATGTTAAACCTTTTAAGTAAAGATGAACAGAGAATATTGAGAAAACTGTATAAAAACTATTAAAAAAATAATAATTCAATAACAGAAACAATAAGCGCACAAAAAAATACAGCAAACATCTCGTGCAGCTGACCTACATGGATACAATATTTTTCTTCTGCTCTCTACAGCAAAAGCTACCAACACTAAGATGTTCTATTTTTAAAGTGTATAGTCAGCTCTTTCCATGCCCATAAAGTAACTCAGTGTTCTTAAGTATGCACAGCAGGTCTCATGGGTGGAGGAGGCTGACTCACGCCTTCCTCCTATCCTAGCTCCACAGAGGTATAAGTAGGCCATCATAAGGAAAACACGAATGCACCACCACTCTATCTCGGTTTTCTTCTCCCCACCCGGCCTCAGGACCACCATCCACACCGCTCTGCTGGTGCAGGTGCATGACGTGACTGCTGCAGTACCTCTGTACCGCCTGCAGTGGGAGCTTTGGTAGCAGGGAAATAAGAAGGAGAGCAGCTGGATTTGTCCTCCAGCTGCCGGAATGTCACATTGGCTGCTCAGAGTGATGGTGCAGCAGTGAGGACCCCTCCCCCACTCACAGACTGTATTCATAGGAAGTCTGCTGCTAATGCCGGCTTGTGCTGCAATGTGGTCTCCATTTGTAGTGCAGTATCAAACTATCTAACAGCAGTATATGGTGCAATGAAAGTATGAATCTCATTTCAACAAGCGTGGTGTCCTTCACAAACAAAAAGAATGAATAAGCAACAAATGGCCGCTATTTTATATTCATTCCCCACAGTGGAAAAATCTGCAGAAGACACCAGTTCACACTTCAATGTAAAGCCTATTTGTGCCACAATAGCTTACTATCACAATGTGCCTAGGAGCTACTTGAGAAGCTAACTTACTCACATTTCTGCCCAAATGGCTTGTTAAACAAAAACACACAAAACATTTATTTTCTACGAACCCAAGAGCATAAATTCAGGAAAAACATCACCACATTCTTGGCTAATTTTACACAAGACAGTTACACTTACAAAATATGAACTACTGCGGTTATATTCAGGAGTCTCAGCAGAGCTTTAGAGCACAACACTGAAACAGCATTTACATCACAAGGACACTGAATCCAAGGGGCAGCAGGGGAATTCAGAATGACATTACATTTCTACTGTCAGTTGGTTCTTTTCCTGCTTTGATGTGCTCAAAATAGATTGAAATTTCTCACTTTATTGTTGAAGGGCACTGGTTTTATGGAAAACATCCAAATACAGTTCAAAGAGTTAGACTGTAAGGTCAAAATGGCTGCCATTAAATAAGGTCAAATCCGTTCAAATCAGCTTCAATACCACTAAGATTGGCAAAAAAAAACATCTTTTCAAAGAACAACCACAAGAAGTTCTCAAATCCCTAGAGGATGAGTGGAAAAAAGGTAAATGAAAATATGAACTAAATGCATACAGGTTTAGAAATGTTAATGTATTAATGCAACAAGATGCAGGCTGGAAAGGATGCTTGGGAGCATGTAGCATGCTTGCCCAAGCTAACATGCTTTACTCTCCTCCCCTGCCTGCAGCAGCTATATTTAGCTCGGGTGGGATGTTGGGAGCAGGCGTGACTGCAGAAAGTGAGAGAGGGATGAAATGTTTAACCCTTTGCAGCAATGGGGCTCATGAAACTCAGCAGAGTGCTCGTCTGTAGGAAGCCCGTTCTCAAGTGAGAAAGATCCTTGCAAGAAAATACTAATTGCACAGCACAGCTGCAGAGGGCAGACACCATCAAAGACTGAAATCTGGAACAGCGCCCGCTCAAGCACAATAGCCCTTTATTCTTTAATGATTATTATTATTAAATTATCACACAAAATGACCCGACTATGATGCTGAATCTTCCCGTGGCAAAGCAAGCACTCAAACACAATTTTACTGTGGGAAGACTAAATTCATCACAGTGAATAAAGAAAAACCTCAAAACAAACCACAATTTAAATACACACCTGTATCAAAAACACCTGATAGAACCTGGGGAAGCAGGTGGTAGTCAAAGGGAAAGGGTTGGCAGTAGAAGAGAGACAAAGGGAGAAGTCTGCAGTTAAATGTATGACTTCAGGCTTGGGCGAGAACTGTTCCATCACTACGTGGCCATTAGCACACATAAATAGCTGTTCCTATACCTGCAAATTATCCATAGTACAGTATCCATAGAGAAGCGATGAAGTAATCAATAGTAATTAAGCTGCTAGTTAACCGTAACAAAACAAAGAAGACAGTACGTGTTTCTAACAAATGTGTAACCCCTCTCAACTCACACTCCTCAGCGCTGTACTGTCGTATGATCAAATGGTGTAGTGCTACAAGCTCAGTCAGTCAGTCGCTCAATCATTCACCCACTCACAAGTACAATGACCTGAGCAAAAAACAATTCAACATTTTCATCTTAGACAGTTTTAAACAGACCTTGGCTCTTCCTTCTACAGACACACTGCAAAGGACAAACTTGGAGAAAAAGCTGGCCTGAAAAAGACTGTGTATGCCAAACACATTCAAAGGCTGTCCCCCAGAAAATTAAGTATGTGTGTAGCAATTGGCCTTATTGATTTACCTACAATAAATCCTACATTAATTAAAATGTGGTTTGTGGATGTTGCCTTTGATATAGGGCAAACAAATTAATGGGTTTAGTTGTAGGGATGTGAGAATGAGGCCATGTCCCAGTACCCCAGTCTGCTTCTACTCTAACATACAATACTCTGACCATGGCACCACAGTGTTAAGTGTAGCAGAGTAGAACTCACCTGGCAGTCGAAATCTTGGAAGTTTCTAGCATTCTGTAAAAAAAAAGAAGAAAAGTTTAAATATACAAAACGCTGAATTGGGCCATATAATGCATTTGAGGCCAAATATAGTTCTTATGTAGTTGTATACTTAAAGATGGATGGAAAGGCATGTGCTGCAAAACGTGTTGGTTTTATTATTATTATTCCACATTTAGTACATATTGCTCACAAGTAGGGATGTAACCATGCATCGGTTTAACATCAGTATCAGCCGATGTGGCATGATCTGTTGTTAGTAGCCGATGTTTGTCTGTTATGACGTTTTAATTCAATGCTGGCATCTAGAACACCTAACTACTGGTTCAGAGAAGAGGTTTTTTATTGGGCAGATGAATCAACTGCTGGACAAAATGTTTCCATTGTCAAACATGAGAGAAAATGTCGGCATAGTGGGAGTCTTACACCAAATGAAGCAAACATCTGTATCTGCAATCAGATAAATTGTTATATTAAACATGTGTATCGATATTGGCCCTAGTTTTCACAATCGGTGCATCCCTACTCACCAGTATACCTGTGTGAAGGAAAAGATCAAATCTTGTTGTGTCAAGTTTTCTAAATGCTCCTCACCAGGTCAGTTTTACTCGTACATTTAATTGGAAATGTTAATTAGAATTTATATTATACAAAGAGCAATGGCTGTGTCTGTTCAGTTTGATTACTAAAAACTTTTCCAGCAGATATTAGTAAACCACAAAATGTGTTCTTCTTATTTAACGTTTGGTCTATTCTTTAATTATAGCTAGTTATGACACAAAAACCGTACTTCTTAGGAAACAAACTGAGTCCTTAATGTAAAAACATCATTAACACTAGGTCTGCACAATTTGAGGATAATCTATGATAAGTGATAATATAGTTTACTATTTCATTCATGACACAACGTGCAATACTCAAAGAATAAAGAATAATAGCTAGTTCTCATGTACTGTTGTGTATGTTTCAGACAGTACCTGTTTTTGTAATCACCAAAAGAACTTTGTCGACCACATTTTCCTCACCTTTTTATCCTCTGACCATTGGCTAGCTAACCTCACAGCCAACACTAAAATAACATTAAATAATCCGAGATTAGCTAAAGGCAAGCTGGGATTTCAGTTTATTGGCCAAATGTTGTAATCGGATGGCCCATGTGTGTAGGGCTCAATCTGACTGGTCAACTGCATTCTGAGGATGATGTATGGTATATGTACATACAGATGGTTTTCTTGTTCATGGTGATTAAAGCAGCATGTGCAGCGTGTGACCTACTTCTTGGGCATGTTCATATTGTGATAACAATGATAATGAAATGAAATGTATAACCCTAATCACTCAATGCTACAGAAAATATAGTATATGAAGTGCTTCTCAATATTTAAAAACAACATTTATTTATGTCTGATATAACATCAGTCATTATAGGTGCAGATTTTTTGCAGTACATTTTTTTCCCAGTTTGTGTTTTCTCTTTTTTTCCGACAGCAGGAAGCTTCAGGACATGCAGGCAGTGAAATGGGGGGTGGGCAGCAACAACAGAAAAAAATTCATCTGGGATTTAGTTGTAGGCCAGACGAGTAGGGTGCATATGGGGGTAGAGACAGATGGTGCCTATACTGTTCTCCTATTCTTCTAATGCTCAAAAGACTGTGCAGCACAAATCAAAGGGAAAGCATGTTTCTCTCTGAAGCCTACGCTATTCCTTTGATGAATATTTAATAATATAGTTCTAATCCAGCTGACACACTTCAAGAATTTATAGCTTTATTACAGTTTAATACACATGTAGTTCTTTTTTGGAAGGTTTTCTATCGGCAAAATGTATGCTGTGTTTTGTTGTTGATCTTATATTAACTAGACTTAATTCGACCCTTTTTCTTTTGATATATGTTCAGAATTAAAGTCCAACATAATCCCATGTGTTGAGAACTTTGGTTGTCAGCCATTAAGCATGTTCTTAAGGTTTCCTTGCTACTTTTGTTTTGTATTGTTCTTCCATGCTTTTGGAAGCCCTTTTAATAAATGTATTGTCTGTATGGATATCATTAAATGCTTTTATTATTCCAAATATGATTAGAGTCAAAATGAGGATCTCTGTCATCACTGTCCATGATCTCCATCACTGTTCAGATTATCATTATCTCCCGGTGATTCAAGACTCCAGGTTTGTCTTTTTAATGAGCTGGCCACTAGGTGGCATGAGAGGTCAGTTCCAGCATCCAATGATTTTAAGAAATATATTCCTTACCCTGTCACCTCGTACAAATTATCAATATAACACAGCAATGAATAGTATGCTCTTTCTCATTCTTCCGACCCACTTTTGAGGTGACACAACCCCCCTCAGAGCTGATACATCATTACTCACTCTTTGTTTGAGGCACTGACTCTCTGAGAGTTGCCTTTAAAGGGGAACAAATACTCTTGTGTATCCACAGAACATGGTCATAATAATCATCTAATCAGCTTTTGAGACTGCGTGGGGCAGAGGAAGAGGAGTAGAAGGAGGAGGCCAGAAGACGCAGAGGAGCTTTGATCTGCCCCTGGATTTTTTTTCCAACTCTACACTTTGTTCTGCTTTTGCTGTCTCTCACTTGCCAGATTCTTTCAAGCTCTTAAAAAAAATAAAGAGATGAGTTTCTTCCGGCATCTCCTTTGATCTCTTCTTGTTCTTGCTTGACTCTTTTTTCTGACTCTGGATTTTTTAAAGCTATGAACCCAGCATTTCTTCTTCTCTCTTGCCTCATTCCGTCTACAACCTACAATCTTTTTCCTTGACTTGCTCTTTTCTTTTTCCTCTCTACAGTCAAGCAGATATGAATAATTCACTTTGATGAACGGGACTGCAGAGTCTGCATGCCTTGTGTATTAGCGTATATATTGCCTGGTGAGATCGTATGGGGTGCTTGTTTGTTCATGTTAAGAGAGCACAATATGTTTGCTTTATAGTGGTTCTTTATGTTGTTCCCAGTATAGTTGTGTCCCGGCAGCTTGTCATTGTCCTGTCCCTCTCTAAACTTACCTTATTAGTCAGCAACGGCTTGATCTCAGTCAGCTGTACATCCTGCAGCTCATCCATCTTTCTGTCTCTTCACTGTAAACCACTTTGTCTGAGAAGAAAAACGGAAAACATAATGCTTACAGATACATCAGCAGGTAAAAAAGAAAAACAGTACCTTTTAAGAGGATTGCATGAACAAAACCATTGGCAAAAAAGAGAACTGTGCTTATTCCATGAAGAAGAAGAAGAAGAACATACTATGAATTATGGTGCTCTTTCTATGGTTATTTAAGTTAGAAATTGGATAAATTGGATTAGCACACCCCCCCCCCCCCCCCCACACACACACACACACACACACACACACACAAAAACACCTCCCCCTAAAGGAACTTGTCTTCTTGACTTCACATTTGGATGCATGTGACGATACAAGGGCCACCTAGCTAAGGGCAAGGGCGCAGAGGTCATATTCTCTGTCATTTCTCAGTGAAAGGTGACCTTCTAGTCCACACAGATGGTGTGCAAACATGTACACTCAAACAAAAAGGAATCCGGACAGGTTTAACAAGGCCTTGTAGAGCCCACCTTATTTGTTTTCTCCTTCAAACAACCCCTCCAACCCTTTACATAATTACTGAACTAAATGCCTCCCCTCCCCACTCTTTTCTTGAGATGGTACATCTCAGGCCTTGCCTGTTTGCACAAGGTGAGGACAGGAAGTGGTATTGAATTACCTGGCTCTGCCAACGAGAGTGGCTCATGTTGCACATAACAGCAGATGGAGCCTCTGCCCCTTCTAGGTCAATGCTTACAACTGGAAGACAAAGCCAAACCTGCCTGCACCGCATCACAAGCGTAAAGATAGCATTAAGTCACTAACAGATGCACCGAATGCTAAAAAAAAACAAGAGACAAGGACAAAAGCAGTTGGTCAAAACACCACCATCTACTTTCAAAGTAAAATCAATCCCCCTTGCAACGACCTTGAGATTGTGACATCAGACAACCTTCAAGGAAGGTTGTTAGGATATATGTTTGGCCTTGTATGCCTTTATTTGATAGGACAGTGGACAGAGTAGGAAATCAGGAAATAGAGCGGGGAAAGATATGCTGGAAAGGCGCCACAGGTCAGATTTGAACCTGGTCTGTCTTCTTGGAGGACAATAGCCTCCAAACATTGGGTGCAATCTAACTGCTAGGCCATCTACGCCCCAGTTTCATCCTCTGATGGCCTGACATAGGTTCTCACAGACAGCTGTCTAATGACGCATGAACAAGGTCAAAGGTCGTCCTACTTTGGCAAGGGATTGCATCTTGCTCGCAAACAGGCAGGGAAGCAGATGGGAACAACTGAGCTCAATCCTTAAATTACATAAAACAGTCAGGAAAAAAAATGCAAAAACATCAAGTGTTGAAAGTACTAAGCCATCAGCATGGGGAGTGAAAACATGCCCGGCAAAATCCCTGCTGACAAATCCGGCTCAGTGCTGGAACTGAATAATATTTAGACAAGTGAACAAGGAGGGAAAAAAGAAAACAAATACTCTGCATGCTTGACCGTATTGGCCGGATCAATCCAACACTTCCTCAGGCTGTCACAGAAAGAGAGAAGGAGGCAAAAGCCGCATTAATTGTAGTCGGCTAGCCGGGTAATCAAGGTGTTAAAGTAGACGGGGTCAGGTTGAGCTTAAACCAACTGACAGACTGACGAGGGGCCTTTCATAGCCCAACCCCATTGACCCCTTTTACTGGGTAATCTAACCTATTCATCTAACTACCATTCTTCTCCCTTTATCTCCCTGTGCTTCTTCCTTTGGGTTCCACCTTAGAGTAAGATTTGTCCCCTAAGGGCTGACGTAGATCTTAGATGCCCATAACCTTCTATCTAATCCCCTGTAAGAGCACCAGCTCCCTTGTAGCAACATCTACTACCATCCCTACCATTTCCTACCTACGCAATACCTGCTCTATCATTCAGCATGAGCAGCTGTTGCCATAGAGACAAAGCTGGTTGCTGGTGTTTATTCTAAACTAGGCTATCCCCAAGGGACAGATGTGAGGCAAGGAGACAAGGGGAAAAGACAGTGGTAGAAACGAGAACACTTCAGCAGCATTTCCCCAGACAATCATTGGGAGTGAAACGAGAAATGCTGGCTATATGTTTGACAGCAAAGCCTTGTGTAATTGTAATAGAAAATCAGGAAAAGTAGACCCAGATGACAGGAGGAAAATTCCATTTGCAGTCTGTGTAGACTGCGGGCTTGATCCCATATTCACACCACGTCATCCATGTGGATGAGGATGGGGGATGGATTGACGGAGCTGATGATAACATGTTCCTCTATCCTCCACAGCAGGAGTGTCAGTTGAACATGAATGCTCTCCCAAATGGTCTCCGATAACAGAATCTGTTTTACTTAGCTCTCTCGCTTCCAGATGAGTAACACAAGCGTAACATGCTGGCTCGCACATGATTTCCCTCATCTATTCTCCAGGTCCATTTCTCTGTGGGGCGTGTAGCCGCCAACCGAGCCTCATCTCAGCACTAAATATCATGTCATGCAGCGAGGGACGAGGGGGCTGTGCTGGGCGAAACAAATGACAGCAGAAACAAATTGTGTCAGAGGAAAAACCACATGAGGCCTTATCTGGGCAACAAAGGTCAGCCTTCACTATAGCTTAGTGTCAGTGCTGTCTCTGGGAAACTAGGGAGATTTCAATTCTGACACACTTTATAAAAGACCAACAAAAACTTGTTGAAGTCTGTCAGTTTAATAAATGGATAACTCTGTTTCTCTTCTCTGTTGGCAAACACTGCTGAAACCTCACACAGATCACTCGATCTCGAAGTAGAGGGAGGACACTCCTTTACCTTAACACTAAGCTGCAGGGGCTGGATTGCATTATGGTGCTAAAACACCTACTGTTGAAATATGGTGTCGCTGCCAACATAAAGGAGTCCTGTAGCTGCCATGTCAGCAGACGACGCGTACTGATCGATGAACACATCCCCACCGCCTCCTCCCACAGCTTCGTCCTCCTCCTCCAGTCAATGCACACTCTCTCCATGTCTTCGTCTATCAATCTCCATCGCACCGTGGGCCGTCAGGAAGTCTAAGCATGCCAGGCTGGATGATGGACGACTGGGATCCCAGCCGTGATGTTGACCCTCCCTCTAACCCCTTTAATTTAGGCCTCTTTCATCAATATTGCCATGGCAAAGGAAACTTCAGGTTAACTCGATGTCATCATCATACATATCATGGCCTTCCTCAGGGTGTGACCTCTTTGGCTTTAGGCTGACTGAAGTGAATGTCACTGTGTTGACCTGACACCTCTGGGTGTCTTTGGAGAGCCTGACTCAGCCTTCGGTTGTATTTCCATGGTAAACAGTGAATGGATTTGAGCTCGTATATGTGTAGCGCTTTTCTTTTCTTATGACTACTCACACTGCTTTTTACAACAATGCAGGTCACACCTACCCAGTCACACCACATTAACACATTCACACACTGTTGGCTATGTAAAGTGTCCATCAATATTAACTAAATCCATTCATAAACATTCACACACTGACACTGCAGCAGGAACAATTAGTGGTTAAGTGTCTCGCCCAAAAACGAGGACATCGAAACATGTATCTACAAAAACTGGGGATCAAAACACCTAGAGAGACGACAGATACCACTGAGCCAAAGCACGGTGATATAAAGCAGAAACCCTAAACTAGCCACATATTGATACCCTCGGCTGTCAGAAAGGTTTGCAGCAAAGATGTTGAGGTTGTGGTGGACAATGTGTAACAGTTTGCTTTTAAACAAAGACTGCCATGACAATCCCGCGCTGTATCCGAATTGCCAAGTACCTACTCAATCTGTCAGTAGGCAGTAGACAGTACGTACTATCAGTGCTGTATACTGTTTAGTACCTACTATTCAGTAGGCGCGCACAGTAGGCAGATATTTGTTCCTACTTCGTCTGATTCATTCAGTATGGAAGTGACGTCATTTACATTACCCGAACCGGCCGCATCCACCCGTTTTTTTTGTTTAGCTTTATTCAAGAAGAGTAATGCGCATATACAGTCAGGTAAACAAAAAAACAATATCACAATGTAAATCAAGTAAAAGGCAGATTAAATAACTAAATAACATACAGTACATAAAGGAATGTACAAATGAAAGACAGTAATATACAGAATATAAAATAAAATAAACCAATAAAGACACATTTAAATAGTGAAATCATTATTTAAATAAAGGGGGAAAGGTTTTATAATAATGCAGACATTTGTTATATTTTCTGTTGTTAATTAAAAGTAGTGATTTCAGTCGGGACTTTAACTCTAGATTAAAAATTGATTCAATTAATCCACGCTCGTTTGTTTTGATTTGGAGGCGGACGTGAAGTGACGATTTACGTTTAATTTCGCACAGCATTGTGGGTGGTAAAATACAATTCATTTCCTGAAAGCACGCATCCGATCCATACTGCATGAAACCCGGAAGTTAGTATCTATACTGAAATGTTCAGTATACTGAGGTGGAACAAAAAATGCATACTGAATGACCACGAAAGTTCAGTATACTGAAACTCCATACTGAATAGTACGTACTGCCTTCTGAACTGTGGCTATTTGGAAACGGCCCCAATCTCAATCCAATCCCTTCTTTAGGGAAACAGTTTATTACCAATTTATTCCAAGCAAAAGGAAAGGGTGTCACCTGGCTGTCAGCTTCTCTGGGAAACAAATTTTCATAAGCGTGTCTATCAAGCTCGACTAGAGCCCCAGCCTTAGTGTGCACTTCACCAGGCATCACTCCACAATAGAAAATAGGCCAGCACAAATTCCAGAGATCAACCAACAACCAAGCTCTTCTTCATGTGCAAGACTGTTGTGCTGTTAAAGGGCTGCAAAAAGATGGAAACAGTTTATCCCTACACAGTCACCACTGGGAAAGGCACTAGAAATTTATTTTTAAACTTTTCATAGCCAAGCCAATCCTGTGTTTCCAGTTCCCAGTCTGTGGAAGCAATCCTGCCGAAGTAAAGCTAATGGACTGTGAGAAGCCAACGTTCCAGATTATTACGTTTACCTGAGCCGTTTGGTAAGAGAATTAGAAGGAGGAAGTTCATTTGTTGGGCTGCTGACAGGAAGGCTAGTTGAATTATAATGACTAGAAAAGAAACCTGATCTGGAGTTTGTTGACCTATAGCACAAAACATTACCTGCTGATTCGGCCAGCAAACACACACGAGCACATGGACCCACATTCACATGCTTACTGCTCCCCCTGCTTCATGTCATTAATTAAATGAGAGCCTGCTCCCCGGAGGACCCATCAACCTCCTCACAGCTCAAATGATTCTTCTAGCACAAGCCGACAGATCTTTTCTTTTATTCTTTTGACAATATAACCTAACAATGAAAAGACATGTCTTTGACTTCTTTCTGTCAGGATTCCATCAAAACGGTCTGGTCTTATCAAATAAGGAA
Source organism: Labrus mixtus (assembly GCF_963584025.1). NCBI lineage: Eukaryota > Metazoa > Chordata > Actinopteri > Labriformes > Labridae > Labrus > Labrus mixtus. The sequence goes on along the minus strand of NC_083618.1, from coordinate 7,437,009 downwards.
CAAAACCCACCTCTGTTGTTTTAAACCAAAAACTGGTTACACAAGCTCTAAGACATGATCCTGCTTGGGTGTAAGATAACATAAAACACACAGATACATGCAGACCATGACTGAATAGTCGACAAAGCAAAAAAAAACTATTTCACTGGCTGCAAAGATGAAAGGAGTTTTACTGTAGAAAAGAAACTCAATCTGTCAGACAGGCTATTTTAGGACAGCTATTATGAGAAACAAATCTTCCTCCTCAAATACCGATATCCTTGTTTGATCCTTCCCGAATTAAAAAGGTCTAATAAATGCTAAATACTGCATTACTATAATTGACTCATCCCCTCTTAGGAAAACCACATCTGAAGGCAGCCTCACTCAGTCACTATTACATTTAATATCCTGAGCCTCGGCCAGCCATAACTCAAATGCAAGTGATAAAAATGTTGTAGAGGCTGTACTTGGATGGGACATGGGATATAACAAACACACGCACACAATACTGCAGGTGCTCTTAAGGTATAAGACACACACACATTTGTGCGAGGGAGGAGACTCATGACCTTGTGTTGTAGGTCGTTATTTTCATTCATAGTGTGCACGTCTCTTTAAAATGTTTAAAGGAACCATCAAACTGCATATTTTTAAAGAGGATACCCTGAGCTGGTAGTCCTTCACTTGCATTATTCTGTGTGTATGAGTGAGTGTGTTTTCTTTTAAGAGAGGAAAAGCCTGGTTCATCAGCAAAGATGCTCATTGGCACATAGCAGCCACGGTGCTAATCTGCCTGCCAAAAAGGGAGCCCCCCTCTACACTCACAGCAGCCCTGACCTCTATACTCACGCAGAATCTGGGACAGCCTCTGTTACTCATAATTACACATCCATGCATATAAACAAGCACACACCCAGCTTCAGACATCTTTAAGATAACACCTACTGTCTGAACACTCGTTGAAATCTTTGATCCTGCTGCAGGTCCACTGTGAGCAGGACCTCTTTCATTACTCTCTCAGGGCTTTTAAAAGATTGCATTATTCCTAGTGGACCCACTTTATCTGCTAATGGTCTTATGAGATTGGAGAGCAGCATCTGGCTGTATTGATTTATAACCACACATCTATTGACATCATCAGCATGGGTCACTTCTCACTTGAAAACGCACAAAGCCAGAAGGCAGTCTCAAATGATGGCTAACTGGCTTTCTATATTTAGCGCTGTGGCCCATGCAGTTATTCATCATAACTTCCAGACGCACCCTAAATGCACTGCACTGTTACAAAACCCGAAGACTAACAGCAATATTTTCCACTGGTGAAGTAATGCTCAGTCCAGCAAACTGGAAACTAAATTTATCCGTCAGGCCTTAGTCAGACACCAACATGAACATAGCTTTTATGAATTTTGTACGTGTATGAAACTATGAAATCTAAGTATTTAAGTGTGTGTCTAGATTGGGTGTTAGTCATCTCCTAAGTCCGTCACTGCTCAGAGCATTGTACTAGTGTCTCACAGGGTAGCTCGTGATTCTGTTTTGGTTTGATGAAAAAAGGGAGCCCTGCACTAAGCACCCATAATTTCTTAATTTTAAGAATGTAATGTGACTCAGTTTTTACTCTTACCAGGTTTCTATGTTACCAAACAATAATGTACACAGTACTGCAACATCGTTTTAAATATTTTTATGATCATGTTGGATGGAACTATGGTGGATAAAACCTCCATCCAGCATGATTTTATCCACCATGGTTCTTCTGAGATTAATGACATCATTCTTAAAGTAAGGTGAAAAGGGGATTCAGAATTTAAGACACACTCTTTATTTGTTCTGTTGAGTAACACTGACTGACTCAATGTATGCCATTCTGAAGAACATTCAGACACATGCAATCATTGGATATAATTGTTTGTGGTGTCATTGTCTCTCTATGTCTGTAAGAGCCTTTAACACAGATTTCAAGAGCAGCAGACAAAAATATTGAGAAGTTAAAAAAAAACTGTGACTTGGCACAGTGGAAGGTGAGAAAAAAAATTGACTTCAGACCCAGCTTAATAGGTGTCAAACAGATAAATCTGTGTTTTTCAAAAAACATATCAGGAACACTCACATATCAAAGTGTAATAATATTTTTATTGTCATAAATAAATAAATAAAAATAATATATGACAGAGAGTTTCATTGGCTAGAAATTGGAACAAGCTCCAGAATACAGGGTGAGTCTTCAACATTTCAATGTGAAGTTTTTGATTAAGAATATCGACTAAAAGTAATAACTATATAGAAATGTTTAACCGGAGGGATTTGGTACTGCAGGATAGTAGTGCACGTTTCATTGAAAGTATGCATCAGGAACATCAGGCATTGTGAAGCACCACTCCCCCGGTCTATACTTCATTTCATGAAACTTGGAGTTATCAGGAGAAAGTAGTCTTAAATAAAGATATTGGTTCATCCACCTTTATCCCTTTTAAAGTATTATATGTTGTGATGTATCACTGTTGTTTTTTGGTTACTCCATCAAGCAGAGAAAAAGACAAAAAAAAAAAAAATCAAAAATCAAACGTTCTTGTAGGTTTAAACAATGGCATGGCTATATGCTAGTAAATTCCTTTTATGCTTGCCACACTCACACTCATGAATGATGTATTTCATCTTTCCTTTGAATAACCAGCAAGGCAGCGCTGCAGCTGATCCTCTCAAGCTATGATAAACAGAAACAGACTGATAACAGAATAGCAACACAGACAGCACTTTGAATTGCTGTCGCTACACGAGACAATCATCAATAAATCAATTTTCACAAGTATAGACACTTCTTACACAAAGGACGGCAAGGAGGGAAGATGGGGTGAAAGAGAGAAAAAAAAAAACCCTCAATATTAATGGGGTCAACAAGAGGCAAATGAATCCTGATAAATCTGCTGTGATAGGTCAGAGAGAGGTGTGAGCCTGGCTCTCCCGGCTCGGCTCCTCCAGATATCTGGCTATAAATTAGAGCGAATGGCCAGGCTTGTCATCCCTGCACCTAGTGCTGCTAACAGAGTTCCTGCCCCATACTCTGCCACGCTACACTAGCTGCTGCTCTGTTGGTGGGGATTTCCTCTGCCATGCTCTCTTGAGCCGACAGAACAAAGAAAGTGGAATGCTGTGTGTGTGTGTGTGTGTGTGTGTGTGTGTGTGTGTTTGTGTGTTAGTGGGTGTCCCAGCTGGCTGATGTGAGCAGGCAAATTTTATTGACCAGCGGGGTCCTGCTGGAGGCTCAGCAAGATCTGCAGACCATGGTCAGACAGGCCCGAAGGGCAGCAGTAAGACCCTCTGTATAGCCTGAACACTTGTAGACATGCACACAAACACACCCAGCATCATTTCAACAGGCTGACTAGGTGCAAACGAGAACCCGCCTCCATGAAACATTAACACAGCACTGAGACATGATAGCTCTAAAGGCTGAGATAGTAAAGATGTCTGCCTGTGAATAACCGAAGCCTCTGAAGCAAAATGTGTGTCAGCGTGTTGCAGTATATGAATCAGTGCACTGAAGCCTGTTGCCTCACAGGAACGAAGACTCTGCTAATAGAGTTATCCATGTGGTCAGCTTGCTTGTCACAATGACTGATTACTGACAACTCAATCTCCCACAGAAACACAGAGGTGGCTCCTGTAGTGCCTTCCCTCGTGAGTCACAGGCGTAGAGGTTGGCGGTGTCCTTGGTAACCACAGGAGACCTCCCCCTGAGCCGTCAGCTCAGCTGGTGGTGCGGCTGAAATCAAATGACCTTTTCACCGCAATTTACATCAAATCATTCTCTTCTCATCACATAAAACAAACTAAGGGGACATTCTCCACCATCCAGCGTTTACTTAAGATAGTGTCATTTACTTTTAATGCAGCATTTAGCATCACATGAGTCATAAAAAAAGCACAGATAATTCTCTCTCCCATCTCATGCATCAGCAGTTCATGTGTAACACCTACAAGTCACGACTCACACTGAGCTACACGCACACAAACACTCTGACACAATCTTTTAAGTGAAATTCCAGCTTTTGGTGATTGGGGCTTTACCCATCTCCTCTGTCGGAGTTGAACTGCTTAGCAGGAACACAGCCTTGGGGGGGAGGATATTCAAACCACTTGGGCTAACTGTATCTGCCATTTGCTCCTTCACATTAACAACCACTTAAGCATTTAACTTTCTTGGTAGTTCCCTAGACCATCGCAGCTAGCTGAGTGTGAAATGATTCATGCTGTGCACAGCCTTTCTACATGTCTATGAGTGTGTGTAAGTGTGTCCTTCATTTGTATCTATGACAAAAAGGAATTTGTCTTAGCGGAGAGCTGGAACATCCTAGTCTTTGCCAACCATATCTCTCTCTCACACACATAAGCGCAGTGTGAAGTGAACATATTTAATGAGATTCAGTAGTAATCGTTTTTCTTACTTCAAAGTGAAGAAACACTGTAAATTAGCTGAAATGAAATGGCAACCCTCAAAGATACTGAAAGAAGTGAAGAAACTTGAGTTGCTATGATTCAGACTGTGTAGTAAGTGAAAAATAAATCTGAAGGTTTTTCAAATAAACTACGTGACCCTAAATGAGCAGCATGGCTGAAGGACAGGCCAGGACATCCAGAGGTCCAGTTTGGCTCGTTTCCAACACTTTGGATCAACAAGCTTACCACCTGCTGATGGCCTTGCTGATGCTGATAAAGAAAATAGAAACAAACAGAGCCCACCCTCCAGCGTGTGTATGATCAGGGTGATAAATCCAGCAGATGAGAGTGTCTGGAAATATGGGGGCACTTTGCCACATGACCGCTAGAAATGTCATCCAGTCTTGTCTTTCATTTTGTTGGCTATATAAATATGATTATCCTACATTAAGACCCTGCAGTAAGGACTGATACGGAGGAGACACATAGCTTTCTGCAAATGCCGTCCAGAAGGAAACAAGGGCATTTTAAGAAGTTAACCTGGAACAGAGGTGTGTATGCATCAGCTGTGCAGAGGTCTTGCTGTAACTCTAGGCCTGGTACAGCTTAAATTACAGATGCAGTTCAGTTACAAAAACACAGCAGCAGAGCCCCAAGAGGGTCAGGCTGAGAGTCAGAGGCACAATATGGTACCCAAATAACTGCGGTGGCAAAACATTTTTTTTTTTTTTAAACACTGTCTCTGTACCCAGTTGAAAAGAAAAAGAAAAATTTGGCACAGGTGTGCTACTGACGACTCAGGTATTACCAATGGAGAGAAAATGCCCCAGCAAGTCCCAGGTTTATTGCCCTCCAGATCTACATAAACAGACACAGTAATGCTGAGGTGAGAGAGAACACGAGGCACACTGAATGTCAGCACAGTGGCTTAATTACTGTCTACAGCTCTCTAGTGAGCATTATTCCCTGACATTCATCCCTTCTTTTCCTGTTACAAATCCTCTTCTACACAAGAGCTAGACTCACTTTTTATACACTCTGTAATCCCTGTGATAAATTATGTTTATGTTGTAATCCACGCTGAAAGGCATTTTATGGTGTCATTTTTGAATCTGACTTATTGCACACTTACTAACAGTATAAATGTAGTATAAAGTACAGTACAGCTGCCTAACACCCCGTCTGTTTTCCTTCTGACTGCTCAGGTTAAAAACAACAAGCAGAAACCCTGGCGACATCATAACAAAGCGTTGTGATAAAGCACATACACCTATTTTTAAATGCTTCTAGAGTTTGGTAGGTGATAAAGAAGGAGCATGGAGAGAGCAGCAGTGTGGCTTAATAAACAACTCTGGACACTCCCATTAGTTAGGCAGTATATATCTCCTGTAATAATCAACCAGGTGTGGCAATAAACCCCACAAAGCTCCTGCTTTTGTTTGCCTTCTCAAAACAACATCCACAAAGAGACGTTTTCTGTGAATGGTTTGTTATCTTCGGCTGCGCCAATCCAAATAAGAGTCTTCAGTGACAATGTTGTGAGTGACAACAAGTGCCTGGTTGTTGCTTGTTGTGTAAGCTCTAGTCATGCCTTACTGACCACGTGACACTGTTGAGGGCATTGTGGGAGATAGAACACCTGAATTTAATCCCACCACCATTAAACTGGAGCAAATTAAAAAAAGAAATGCATTAGATGCCTGAAATACTGTTAAACTATGCATAGTACTGTATATTTTAAATGTGGTTATTAATAGAAAGGTTATGTCTTTTTACACCTCATTTTTTTCATCTCCCATGAAAACGATCACTTTTTAAAATGTCAACTGTTCCTGACATGTCCAGAGTAACAGAACAAAGTAGAACACGTTGTTCTTTTAAAATACACCCCAACAAGAACATGGTTATTTTTAGAGTGGGGGAACACCTGAAGACCAGTCTCATACACTTTCCACCTGTGTGACCTTCGCGTGGTCTTTGGTGACATTGTCATCTGTCACCACAATGTGTCTGAATATTTCAACACTTTCCAATAGTCAGGCATTGGGATTCATCTGATTTATAAAGGTGGATCTGCCTGGCCCAGACCTCAACATTGTCAAAATATGCAGCATAATTTAGAAATATCTACAATGACATCATGGAGGACTGACACACTCAACACCAGGCTTTGTTTTATTAACTAGTGTTACAGGTTTTCATTTTCTTCCAGGTCTTCAAACTCCAGACAAAATTAAATCTCTACTGACAATATTGTCAGTGCAGATTTAATTTTGTCTTGACAATAATAGTTATTGTCAGTATTACTTTTCTCCAAGAAATCAATGACTACTAGTTGATTTTTTTTTGATATTCAACAACAGCTTTCTAAGTCAAACCCTTTATCGCCAGTATTCAGGCTTAAAAAGCTACTCTTTCGAGGATTTTAGTTGTAAAATGCTGTTGAACCACTTACAAATTTCATCAAGCTATTAGCTATTCGGCTAACACTTCTTTAGTTGGATTAGCGAGGTGATTTATGAAGTAAAGAATAGCAATAGCACCAATTTTATCATAAAAACACACAGTCAAAGTTCTTATTTAGCAGGAAGCCTACTTAGTTGGAACAGAAAACAGCCTACTAACGAAAACCTGCTGCACTACCAAAATGAACGCACAGTGTGTGAAGTAGCCTTTATGTCGCATCACTGTTGAGACGAGCAGCGATGAAGTCAATTCAATGGAGCTGCAGCTTTTCTACTGAGCCGCTCAATGAAGTAGGAGTGTTTACTCCCCAGGTGTTTTAACATTTTTTAATTGACACAATGTGGTCATTTGTCGTTTCTTACGGTGATATCAGACAAGAACGATGACATACAGACGGTACAGTCGGCACCGTGAACAGGTTGGGAAATCCGACGAGCTATGATAATCCTCCTGTGGCATGGGGAACATCTGCAAATGGTAAATGGTGAATGATAACACGAAAACACGGATGGAACACTTACCTTTTCGGTAAAATAAGTGTCCGGTGGGTCCAGGCAACTCTTATCCGGGTATTGTGTTTAATATCAACGGTGAAATGAACGTAGAAGTACACAGTACACACGTCTCCTGTCTGCCGCTTCCTCTGCCTCAACTAGTATTTCGATGTGACTATGGGCGGAACTACACGCTGCGTCGCAGACACCGTGAGGAGCCAATGAGAGGAGGCGGTACTCAACAGAGAAGAGAGGAAGGCAAGAGGTCTCACTCTGCTCCACAAAATGAGAACGAGACTGTGTTAATCAAAAACGGGGAAACGAGATTCTTACCGTCTTTGCCGTGGAATTGTAAAGTGTATTTAAATAAAAAGCATAGCATAGCGTTTTTCTCTGACAGCCATTATGGCCGAGCTGTCTAGGTGTCGCGGAAAAAAATAAAACGAGGTACGGTACAGAGCATTACGTATAATAAACGCCCACTCTAAAGAGGGGGAGGTTAGAAAATTTCGTTCTTTAGAAGGTATCAGTTTTTATATTCACATTTTTGTTTTCAAATAATGGGCCTAGTCAATGTTTGGTCATAACCCAGTTTTGCGCTATTAAAATCAATAGATGTACAAGGGAATAAACTAATTTTGCTCTGTTCTGTGGTACAGGCTCAAAATTCGGAGATTAACTGATTTGAATTTCCATCAAGTTTCTATTTCAGTCTGATTATGTAACCCCACAAATCTGCTATCCAATGATGAAATTATATCACATCAAAGTATACGCGAATCTCAGTTTTCTTTTCCTTTTTCACCCAGAAAAGTCCCGCTTGGCCACAGGTTTTCAAATTGCAGGTGATACTGCTGGCATAGTTTTGTCCATCCTGTTTTACAATAGAGCAGTCCATGAACAGATCCTTTTGAAAACATCAGGTTGGGTGCCTTGTTCAGGGACACCTCAGCAAGACATCAATTAGCTTTCTAAATGTCTGTAAAAACTCAGTCACAAGGTCATTCCTTAAACATTCAGTCTAATGCTGTCCCCAATTTCCATCTAACTGTGTAATGCCTCAAATCACCTCAAAAGGATGCTATCGATCGTCTGGATAAAAAGACCGTTAAAACCATTTTTCTAAATACAAGCATGTCAGAGACAGAATGAGAAAATAGCCAAGATTATGTCCACAGTGAGTATTAACAATGACTTTATTTATGTACCAGCAAATGTTTGCATTGTTTTTACATTTCCCTGCATCTAAGCCAGACACTTACAGTACTGAAGCATACAATATCTGAATTTGGAGAATATTTGATTAACATATTGACAACCAAAATAGTGTAAAAGAAAAACTGAAACAGAGACAGAGAAAAACTAATTGACACGTCTTTTAGGTATTATTTGTAACAAAGTAAAAGAAACTAGGTTAAAGAAAGACAAGTCCACATTACAGTTTTCAGCAAAAAATAAGTCAAGTGCTAGAACAACAATGCAAAGAGTAAATTGTAGAAGGGGAAACAGTCCTGACATATATAGATTAACTGATAAAACCAGTACAATGATGAGGATTCATAGAAAAGAAGCAATACGCTTAAGACAAAACAGAAGTCACACTTGACACCGTCTGAAACTGAAAATAAGATGCCTTTGATTCCAGACAAAAATAACTTCACAGTGTAGTATAAAACAAACTCTTGAGTAGATCAAAAAAAGACGCATTTATTTAAACAGACTGTTGGACAGTCACGTTACATACAAGAAATCTTCAAGTTACTGTCTGACCACACCTAAAAGTGAGAGTTTTTATGCAGTATGGCATGACAAGTTACAATAAACTTAAGTTTGGGACATTTTAACACAGAAACAGCAACTCTATGAAAATGTTGCAAAGAGGCTGTGTATGTTTTGGAACTCAATAGCTATATCGGATATAAAGCTTCTGCATGTAAAGCAACCTTTAGCGCTAGCTTCATACAGAAGGTATTCATTAGAATAAAGTTGCATGGGAACCATAGAAGTGTTATCTGGTCCTAAGGATTTTCTCCTGCGATTACGAGGTTACTTCTTGTGTTTTATCCTGATTTAAGATGCTGCCGTCCCATAAATGTTCATATAATTATTATATATGAATCTTTCTGACTGCAGCATTGTATTTCATCAAACACAATGTTTTAAAAGAAGAAACAGCAGCAGATGTCAGGTCAGAAGGAACTTGCTGAACAATCAGAGTCTTGCACTTGCATTAGGTTTGTTTCATTGCAGCCAGTGTCCGGTGTGCTTCTTAAGCTGCACTCTTTCTGCAGCTGCATTGGACTAAAGCTGCGGCTGTTCTCTGGCGCCCTCATGTGGAGCTGTACAGGGCAATCTGCTGCACCTTGCCCAGCTGTGTCAGTAGCTGCTTCATGCGGTGTTTGAGCTGAGGCAGACGAGCCAGGGGCTCAGGAGGCTCCAGCTCCCCAGTGTAATCCAGCCAGCTCTCCAGCACTGAGGGGGACAAGAAGAAGAAGAACCAGAGGTGAGCTTCTAGATTTCTCAAATACACATCATCTGGGGAGTTAGGTCAAATGTGTTTACATTTAGAGCTCAACAGTGAGTGGCACTATAATTTCACACAGAAGACCTGTGTTTAACCAAGCTCTTAGTTAGTGCTGCTCGATTTGGTGAAATTGTGCGATTATAGTGGATATTATTGCGTTATAATAAATACTATTATGAGAGGGAAGATTTAAAAACTCATCGGCCAAGAATATTTTTTACTGTCCAAAATAATAAATTGCGTTTTTGTTTTACATGCACATGTCTCAGTACATTTAATTAAGGTAATCAGGCATTAGCTTGTTTTGGAGGCCCGGGTTACAGTCTGGCCTGTGGCTCTTTTCCCACGTGTCATTCCCCACTCACTCTCCTCAGTTTCTCCTCTTTAGAATTAGAATCATTTCTGAGGTGAAGCAGTGCTTATGCAGTATTTATGCTGATGAACCACAGATATAAGCAGACATCGTGACCATTTTTAAATGAATGGTGCAAGAAACCTTCAACTTTAATTAAGTCAAGGCCAGAACCGGTCTTACCATCCAGCTCCCTCTCAATGAAGTCCATCCTGTGTGAGACCTCGTCCTGGACTGCATCTATGTGATCCAGCAGGTTGATCTGCCTCTGCTGATGCTGCTTGCTGATATCTGCCGACTCTCCAGGATCTCTTCCATCCTCTTCTCTTGTGTCAGCCTGGGACCAAGAGCCAGCCAAGGAAGCCTAGAGACATTCAGGTGACATTTTCAGACAAGAGTTTCTTTTCAACCAGGTTTTGACCTCAGTCTAAAAAGAAAATGCACATTATTCAAGTTCTCTAGAGTCTAACAACTAAAATAGATGCATATAGTTGCATCATAAAAGGTGTGATCAGCATCTGTAAAAAAAGGCAAGCCTCAAACAACATTTAAAAAAAAACTAAAACAAACTTAATTGTGTTTCCTGTGTCACTTAAATTAGGAGCAGAGGAGATGGGCTTTGCTCAACACAGACTTATAACAGCAGTGTGACGAGTTCAGGCCCAGCCGATTGCATGTTCTACTGGCCTGCTAGGACCAGTTAAAACTGCCTTAAAAAAACACATTAAAGTTGAAGGGCAGTAACGGCCAACAGCTTCACTGTCATCACTCCATTGAGTAGCTCAATACACTCGGATTGTACACTGGGACATGGGTCGTACACCGGGTCATGGGTCGTACCACAGCTTTTCTCTCATAAACTTGTTGTGATCTTCAGAAATGATAGTTATTTCTTGTTTGGCTGTTATGTTAGCTCTTTACAGAGTCTTTATTTCATTCTAATGTTAAAGCAGTGCCAGTCTAAGTAATGCTTTACATTAATGTTTATGTTAATAATGATCTAATAATGTGGTGTTTTTCTTTGAAATTTGAATTTCCATCACAAAGAATTAAGTGTTTGTTGCTCAAAACGTCCTGGGGTAAAATTCTTATTACATGTGTCTCACTATGTTTAAATGAACACTGTATTGTTTTGGCAGGGCTAACAACACAGCACACCTACATTTTTAAGAGGTCTGATTCTCCTTTACAATTATTCCCTAACTGTTGAGAATTGGGTAAGCAAACTCACAAAAAATAGTGTATATGATATAATACACATTTTTTACTCTGGGGTGAGGCATGCCGATGCATCTTCCTGACTGGCTACTTTTTGCGACTGACTGATTACTCCATGTACCTTTGGAAAGCCCTGCAATCACAATCGACACACCATGCTCTGCCCCCCTCACTTACGAGTGTGAGTCAGGGTTGACGCCTGCTCCACAGCTCCTAGGGAGTGTAATTTCCTCTTGTATGTTCCCTGATTGAGCTGCGAAGATGTACCTCCTTGTGATGTGTTCTTTTAATAGTTATGTCCATGTTTCTCTGCACTTTGATCATTGTGTAACGATGCACCTCAAACGAACCTCACGGACTAGCCGTTATGAGAATATTTTTTTTTAACATTTATTTTGGGGCTTTATGCCTTTAATTGATAGGAAAGTGGAAGGAAGCAGGGAAAAGAGAATTGGGGTATAACATGCCGAAAAGGAGCCACAAGCTGACTTGAACCTGGGCCGTCCGCTTGGAGGACTATAGCCTACATGGGGCACAACCTAACTTTTAGGCCATCTGCATCCCTGAATGAAACATTTGAAAACATGAGAGGGGTTAAAAGACGTTATAAAACATACTGCGTCTGTTAAAAGAGATGAAGCTGATCAAACTGCTGTATTTAGAGAAAAGTGCAGCTGTGTGTGAATGGATGGAAAGGAAAAGGTGATCAGATTAAAGTAGTTATACAAACAATAAAATAAAGAACAAAGCATAATGCATATATAAACTTACCTACATGAATCATAATAATACCTTTATTTATTATATTATATTTAAGCAAGTTAAAAAGCCCTTTAAATACAATTAAAAGGCCAATAATCAACAGTTGTTCAAATATTCTAAAACAAAAAAGGTGACTTAAGAGATGAAAGTGTGTTAGATTCCCTGATCGGGTAATTCTACAACTTAACTAGTATTCTACTGAACAGAAAAGGCTCGGTCACTTTAACTTTTGAGGTCTGACCGATGAATAGTAAGTAATGACCTAACCGAGGATCTCTGTTTACTGTTTAATCTAGGTAGTTATGCATATGTGGCTCTGAATATTTCCAGTGGTTGTTCTATAGCCAGAAAGCAGCAGAAAGAACTCAATGAATTAGAAAAGCTTTTTAAATAAATTACTTTTGCATCAGATCGGTTTATTTTCTTCAGATAGAGAGTCAACTCTTGACTGCTATTTTCCAAATCAAATGTAATCTTCCTAGGCCAGTGATTTTGAATAACCAGTTGCCCCGAAGGCCAGTGGAGTGAAGGCCTTTTCTCAGATGGGTTTCCTATTGCAACTTCAGTTATTGTCATGCCCTGTGTATTCCATATAAAAAAGCCTGTCTTTGTTGAGAGGAGAAATCCAGACCCTATTGTTCAAATGTGCTATGATGTCAACTTTAAACCTCTTATTCTGTTGTGGGATGAGGCCTCACCTTGTAACCGGTGCCTGTTGATTTGGGTTTGTCTGTCTCCAGCAGGCTTCCGTAGCGCTGCTCCCGCTCCAACAGTTCCTCTGTGCTTCTCATGCTGTCCTCCAGCTCTGAGCCCTGTCTGGTCTCCACCACCAGCCTCTGCTCCACCGCAGGGTAATATGCCCGTGGTTTCTGATAGCAGTGTTCACTGGTAATGTAAGAGTCCTGGAAGGATGGGAACGGGGACAGAGAACAGGACGAAGAGGAAGCGGCTGCCGTAGCAGCCCGGCTCAGCTTCTCCAGAGCATTGGACATTAATATTTCGCCGCGGCTCATGTCCTCATCAGGAGTCATCGGAGAAGGAACTGCGTCACTGCTACGATATGAGTCAGAGCTGATCTGTGACCTCTCTAAATGTTTCCATGGCTGCCTCCACAGCTGCAAGTCAGGGTGAGTATTGCTCCTACAGAACAAGAGAAAAAAATTAAATGCAGCTGAAATGGTTTAGTTGAAACCCTTCTCTACAACAAGTCATTTCTATCATCATCCCCTTTTTATTTCACTTCAGAAGTTGACAGTAAAACAGTCTCATGGTCTCTTGATACAATTCTTTTGTACTCACTGTAGAACGCTCATCTTGAGCTGCAGTCCATTGAGGATCTCCACCACGTGGTGCACGTCTCCCAGCAGCTGGTGGGTGGTGGTGATCTTCTTGGCGTTTTGGTGAGAGTAGTTCTCTTCCAAGAAGGACAGGCCGTACATGTGTCCATTGCTCAACCACTCACGATCGTACCAGTACCGCAGACTCTGTCTCTGACCTGAAATGAACAATTTGCAATAAGATGCTACCAAATGTTTAACCTTTTGAAATATTCTTTAAAGTAGGATTTGCAGGGTAAAAGGTATACTATGCAACATTTACCTTAATAAATCAGTCATCAAATACGTACTATATATCCTAACTAAATATATTGCAGAGTAATGAGTTTCCCAAAAAAGATTTGAATCAAACTCCCTCTGGGTTTGTTGTTCTGGACTCAGTGTTCACACCGACAGGACGGTGCTTCCTTAAGCTTCTGTTTATGTTACATTCAGAGGCTCACACAAATACCTCCCTCTCAAATTGTTAGCCCTGCCACCACTATGGGGAAGAGAGACAGCCAGGCTCTGGGACGCTGTATCTAGAGGCATAATGGGAAGTGTTGTCGAAATAGTTGGTACAACTGAAGGAGGAACAGTGGACTTCCTGATCCGAGGACATTCCTTTGTCTGGTCTAAAATACTTTAAAGAAATGAGAACCTAATCAACTTTTGGGCAGCATATCAGAAACATTCAGAGAGTGGTAGGGGAGGAGGGGAGGTGGTGCACTGAAGGAGTTTCTTTTAGTCAAAGAGACTGGTGCGACATCTACCGGGCCAAAAACTGACATATCATACCTTTAAGCTGTCAGGTTACAGGTTTAGGTGATCATGAGTCTAGCTTTAAGAGCTGGGCTATGTCTAATAGCTTGATGGTTTTCTGGTTCTCTCAGGTGCAACACTTTTGGATTAATGGAATTATAGACTGCATTTCTTCAGGTAACTCCTACATCTTTTTCTTTCAGCTTACTTACCTGGTGGGTCTCTGCAGATATAGCAGGTGTATCTGTCTGGCACGTTGTCTTCCAGAAGGCCCATGCAGGTGCCATGTTGCCAGCATAAACAATCTTCACACTGGAGGTGAAGGTGAGTATATTATATCAACACTATTGCAATCTGGCAGATTAACAAAAAGGCTTGCACTATCATAAAAACCTGCTCACCTGAATCATGAAGTCATTTTCTTCCTCCACCTCGCAGATACAGCGAACAATCTCTTGGTCATTGGTGTCCACAGCACCTGAGTCGATACTAAGGGGAGGCGTGGTGACGTCCAAATCAACCCCAAAGTCATCATCGCTCCACCCACAGCTGTCAGTGGACCAGTCACTGATGCTATCCTCATCTACCATAACAGGGATAAACAGAACTATGGTTTTTTCATGTGAAGGCCAAAATTTTGTCAGGATTGAGCTTTTCCTAGGAATATTCAGACGAAGAGGAGACTGAATATAGCTCTAGCTCTATTAACATTCTTTAAAGCTACATGTGTCGCACTATGTGAGTTTTAATGAATATTATGGAGTAAATAATGAAGCAAGCCATAGAAGCAAAGAAAGGCCAAGGATCCAATCAACCAATGCTTAAAACCAGCTCTTACCCAAAACAGAACTCTTTTTAATTCTGTCAGTTATTGTGATGTACTGCAAAGCAAGGTTAACACAGATCTCCCTAGGCCAGTGGTGTCCAAACTTTTTTTCTTGCGGGCCAAAATTGTCGCGTTAGAATCGCTCGCGGGCCACAGGTTTTGTTTTTTAAAATATAGTTGAAAAAATAGTAAGTCTTTGTAGATCAGAATAAAAAGGCTTGTTCAATAAACCCTTTAATAAAAGGAAATCAAATATTTTGATGTCTTCGTTCTACTTTGTTTGTTTTTTTCTCAGAATCAAGCCTGTAACGTGGTTCATTTTTTTGGAAAAGCTTTCTGCATTTAGCTCAGGTCATTAAATGGTTAAACAACAGTCTGCTTGTTTGCAAAAACTCTGCATAAGTTTTTTTTCATGTGGAAAATAGTAAAAGCTGTAGATTTCAAAAAACAACAACATACATGTTACTGAACATTTTCTATTTTAGGAATATTGTTCAGCCCTTGTTAACATGAAAAAGAAAAAGAAGATAATGTGCCAATCTTAATCAAGGCCTTGGACCAAAATCTTCTGATTCTTCATTTGAAGTCACGGGCTGCAAAAAATCCCCTCAAGGGCCGCACTTTGGACACCCCTGCCCTAGGCTGTCCCATGACTGAGATCAACGTAGTTAAGTGAACAAGAGTTTGTCCTTCTAGACATGAGCTTGTACACATAAAATAATATGACTAACTATGAACACTGACAAGGCTACTGGCAGCAGAGCTGTATTTTTTACAAACAAAGAGCAAACTAGAAAAAATGAAAAATGCTCAACAGAAAGCTGGCAAAAGACAAATCCCCAACTGTTTAAGTCTGATGTTTTATGGGCTTAAAACATTACAGCTCCCCCACAATTAGATTTATTTAACTACATCATTTTAGATCTATTTATATGGTGAGACAGCTTAGGGCTTATTCTTTCAGTCGTAACCCAAGCTAATCTAAAAAGAAAAACCTCAATGGCAAAAAAGGAATAAATATACAAACCAGATTTAAAGTAAAACCAGCTAACCCCCATACCTTGCTTTGTAGTACAGGGCCAAGGTATGATGCAGCTCAAACTAAACAAACAGCATGATGGATTGAATCCCGAAAGAGAAGAAAGATGGAGGGGAGAGGAAGCCATGTACAGTCACACACCTAAGCTACTACGCACACACCCACACAGAGGCACATATATACCCACCATCCACATGAATCTGCTCTGAGTAGCTGTATCCAGGCCTGCTGGTGTAGGCCTCGGGCTTGTGATTGTGTGAGAGGGGGGATTTGAAAGGCAAATTCAATTTGGACTGAAGACCCAATACTGAGATGTCAATATTCTCCTCACTACCTGTGTAGTCTGTTAATACATGGAAGGGGGGGAAGCAGATGTAAAACAAAATGTCAACTTTGAAAATGCTAAACAAAAGCCCATCAGGAGGTTAAAAACTGTGGCACATCATACTTTGACATATAATAGACTCTTGAACAGGCTGGAAAAATGAATTTGATCAATTCATACTGGCCCGTGTTCTAGGCTTCTTTATGTAAACCAACGTGGAAGGGTAACT
Organism: Labrus mixtus; assembly: GCF_963584025.1. Classification (NCBI taxonomy): domain Eukaryota; kingdom Metazoa; phylum Chordata; class Actinopteri; order Labriformes; family Labridae; genus Labrus; species Labrus mixtus. Next base: position 7,420,274 of record NC_083618.1, on the reverse strand, counting down.
GAAATATCTGTGTGCATACTAAACATAAATCTAAATGCCAACTATGAATTAGGATTAAGAAATAGGATTTGTGTTTGGATTTATCAACATCAGAGCCGGAAATAAATCCTAGCTTTGGGTCACCAGCTCTGCCTGACTTGTCCTGTATGAGAGCAAAAGCAAGCCATGAAGTACGAAGATGAGCCGGAGCTTTTTTGATTGGCATAATAGAGTGACAAAGACCAGCGACAGATGTGACACTTCTCCCACACACAAAGGCTCAGCCACCACACCAAGAGGAGTGAATGGAGTACTTTATGCTTTGCAGGATAGTCGTTTTCACAATGTCAGAGTAAGTGCACATGCAGAGCGGCAGACACGTGAGGGGGCCTGATGCCAGGGACCCCTTCTTACCAGACTTGGCCTTCTTTTTCTTCTTCTTGTTCTTTAGCTTGATGCGGAGGAAGTCCTTCTGTTTCGGTTTCTCTTTCAGTTTCTCTTTTAATGAGCCTGGAAACAAAAAAAGTGCCAAGAGTTAAATCTTGTCTATGAAGGGCTAAGATGGCAGATAAGTAACTATTCAACATGCTAATGGAGCAGCTAGAAGAAGACCGTGAACCCTAACGGCTCTATAGCTGCTTTCACACATTCACTGCACTTCTGGAGGGCGGAGGGCGGCAGTAGCTCAGTCTGTAGGGACTTGGGTTGGGAACCGGAGGGTCGCCGGAGAAGTCCCGGTGCGGCCCAAGCATTGAAGTTGGTCTGGTAGCTGGAGAGGTGCCAGATCACCTCCCGAGCACTGCCAAGGTGCCCTTGAGCAAGGCACCAAACCCCCTCCCCACCACCAGCCCAGGAGCGCCCACCGTGGGCCGCCCCGTCACCCTGACATCCCTCCCTTAGTGCATGTCCATAGGATCCTGTTTGTGTGCATGTGTGTGTTGCATGACTACAGAGTGTAAAAACTGAAATTTCCCCTTGCGGGGATCAATAAAGTTAATCTTAATCTTCTGAAAATGTCCCATCATTGTGCGGCTGGGGTGGATATGTGAACGCACCAGAACAGAACATGCTGGTCAATCCGACTTAATGTGGACTTTCTCCTGTTGGTCAAATATCCTCATTAATTCACAGTGAGCTGATGTGTGAACTGAGCAGGTTATAGCCTGGAACATTCACTTAGAGTGACTGGCCAGGGTATTTTAATTATGTACTGAATTGTTTCCCTGTAATTTAATTCAAAAATTGAAACTTTGATATATTCAAGGTTCATTAGACAAAGTGAAATATGTCAAACCTTTTTTTGTTTATATCATATTGATTATGACTTACAGCTCGTGAAAATCCCCAAAACCGGGATCTCAAAATATTACACAAGACCAATAAAAAATAAATATGTTCTGAAAGTATGTTCATTTATTTACTGAACACCTGGTTGGGGTGCCTTTTGCACACATTACTGTATCAATGTGGCGTGGCATGGAGGCAATCAGCACTGTGGAACAGAGGTGTTGGAAGCCCAGGTCGCTGTGATAGCGGCCTTCAGCTCGTCTGTTTTTTCAGACGCGCTGAAGGCTGAAGGCGAAAGGCAAGTTCCTGAAAAAAATCAGGGTCTAAGTGTCCTGAAATTATCGAGCATTCATGTGTGAAATAACATCATAACCTACATACAGGCTTAATACTGACCAATGTCAAAGCCGCCCCTCTCTGAGTCCTTATACAGCTGATGGCATCCATTCCTGTCCAGTTGGTTCTCCTTGCTCTTCTCCCTCAGCAGTGCCCTCTGCTGATGGCCCAGAGTGTTGACGAGAGGCGGGGCTGATGTGCGTCTGCCAGCGGTCTTCACTTCACCGCGGGGAGCACCAGGAGCTCCAACAGAGTCTTACAAAGATCACAGAACAGGGCGAATATAAACTGAAAGTTCTGATACTGAGGTGATGGAAAGTTTGACATCCACATCACTGCCTTGATTTATAACATGTATGTGATCTCAAATTAATGAACATAATGATGAGGATTCCTTCATTTTGTTGTAGCATACCATGCACTTGGTTTTAGCATTGTAGAAGTAGCACATGATCTAATTTCAAATCAAACTCTTTTCCTTGAATGAGTCAAGAGGGGTACTCACGCATAGAAGCAGAGATGGTCCGCCTTCTCTTAGGGCCATCCATACCAGTAACCTGTTTGTCAGAGGCCCTGGTCTGGACATTCCTGGTTGGGCTACGCTCCCCCTCTAGAGGCTGCTCCTCACCATGATAGTATTTCATATGATAGTGCAGCAGCTTGGCCTTACGGAATGACTTTGGGCAGCCAGGAGCGCTGCACTTAAACGGGTTGTGGTCCAGGTTGATGGACAGGACGGGGGGAGGTTGATTTTTGATCACACGGTACACTGAAACAAAGAAGAATATATTTGATTTCTGAACAGGAAGTACATCAAAGAACACAAGTGATGACGACATCTCTTCAAGATTGAAATTGTACTCACATGGTTCTCTGCTGAATCTGTTGGGGTTGTGGAAACCCTGTTTCCTTACCGCTATCAGAGAGAGAAGAAAGACATTAATGTATTCCAGTCATGGACATATTCAAAGATTATATGTGAAATCAACCACACTATGTCACATGTTTTCACGACACTGCAGATCACAAAGAAGCCTGCTAATTAATTCCTTAACACTTACGTTTCACAGGTTGGGGAGGTGGTACATCTGCTGAAGCCTGTGAGCTCTCCGATTGGACAGTTGGCTTCTGCTCCACACTTCCACTGGATTCGTTGGTTGTCATAGAGACAGACACCTGCTCTGACTGTGCCGACAACTGAGAATGCGAATCTTTGTATGGCTTGGGCAAGTCTATATATGGCTTTGTTTCACTCCCATCTGTTTCCATCTCCTCCTTCTTCACCTCTCCATTTACATGGCACCTTTCCTTGTCGTTCTCAGGGTCTTCTTCAACCTTCACCCCGTTAGTAAGTTCTGTCTCCTTTTGAGGATCCCTGGGTTTGTTCTGGTCTGCCTGCTCTGGCATTTCTTCTTCTTGTTTTATATTAGTTGAAGCCTCCAGCTCACCATTTATTTTCTCTTTCTTCTCGTTAACTACTCTTTCTTCTCGCTCCTCGTCCTCACTGTTGCTCTCCTCCTCCTGGTCGGAGGTGCTACGTCTTGCTCGCTTGTTCTTTGGACCTCCAGTCTCCTGGAGCCTCCTGTCTCTGCGGTTTGGGGCCCTCCTGACCATGTTCCTTTCAGAAGATCGGGATTTCCCTCCACAAACACCACCTCTCTGTCAGCAGGACAAAGAAAGGACAATTGGGAAGCAAAATAAGAAAATGGTCCTCCAGACATGATCGATGGAGGGTTTAGAATAAATAGAGACAATGCCAGACAGTATGTATACAAGATACAAGATAGTTGATGTCATATACCTCTTTAATAAAAGGCTTCACGTGTATCCCCTTTACTGTTTGGATAACGCCATCGTAGAACTTCACAGTGTAGGATGCTGAGGAGAATAAAGGAGAACTCAATGAAAACATGTCGAAATACCATATTGACAAAATTGTAATAGAGACAAAATCCCGAAACACCAAGTGATAATAACATTAATTTGGTCTTAAATAAGCCAAAATGTTGAAACAAGTGCAAGCTTCTGATCTGCTTTAGGACAATAGTCCATTTTGGGATCTATTTGCTTCATTGTTCTCACATTCTTTTCACGAGATATTCCCAAGTTACAGTTAGACACGCTATACCAATGCAAAACATCTGAGTTCATTGATACCCACCATCTTTATTAACAGAAATGACTTTAGCGGGGTAGAAACGGCAGTCGGACCAACTGGCAAGGACCTTGTCATTTACATGAAAGCCCTGGAGAAAGGACACAGATATTCAATCAAATCAAGTAAAGTAGATCATTATTCAAATCTCAGGGGAGGTTAAGCTGTTAAATGCTAACAGAACTATCATTGTTATTACATTTGACAATGAATGACAAGAATCAGGTTTTTCTATCAGGTAAAAGCAGTCTACACTCGTTTACATAAAACTCAAGTGTCATGGTTTAACTGTTTTCTCTTTCAGATGGACTGATATGTAACCCTTTTGCTTTTAAGAAATACACTGTGGAATAAAGGATAATGGGGCACAGAATAATCCAGAAGTGGGATGGCATTCCCATCTTCTTTATGCAAAATGCTTACAGGTATGGGAGCGTCGTCTTGCAAGCCTTGCCGCCTCAGCTGAACTCTCTCAACGGGTCTCAGGTATGGACTTGTCCAGTCAAACCACTCGTCGTAACGGTGGCTCCACTGTCGGTAATGGATAAGTACTTTTTCACCTTCGTAGTCAATCTTTTCTATGTTGGCAGCATACCTACAAGATATATGAAATACAATATGTGTGTTTGGGGAGTGAGAAGTTAAAGGTCTTTATATTTTTATCTTAAACATAATTATGGTGGAAAACTGTAGAAATGTATCTTGAGAATGCCAAACATAAATACAATCAATCAACAACACTTTGAACTTCAGATGGTAAGCTGGGGGCACTCCTTGGTATTAACATGGTTCTGTATTGTTTTTACTTTTATCGATTACATTACCAGTAATGCCTTTACTTCCTACATTTTAGGAGCTGAGCTTATTTGTTGCAAGGTGACAAATAAGAGGAATTCCATAGTCCTTTCTCAAAGGCTGCTCACACTGTTGTGCTTGTGGTGCAAATGTCACATGGTGTTTTTAGTCATCTTTCATTGAGTAACAATGACACTTCTGTTTTCTTTCTTTGGTTTATCATAACCATTACAAAAATGCATAATATAATCAAACTGCACAGATTAGCTTTAATACTTTCTATCATATCTGGTGAAAGGCTGCTTAGGACCACACACCCATTACAATCTATTTCTTTGCAAATGAACAGTGATACATTTAAAGGTTTAAGTGGCTTTCCTCACCCTTGCCTCAGTCTCTAGACTATAGAGAAACTGACCCAGGTTCAAAGAGGAGAGAACTGTGGGGCTGACGGCAGTGAATGGTCACTGGGATGGAGAGGAATAAGCGAGGCCATGACTCACCAGTTTTTGAGGCTGTCTCTGGCCTCAAGCTGAGCTCCAACCTCAAATGAAATCCCTCTTCTGGTAGGGGGCGTCTTACTCATACTGCCCACATCAAGGCTCTCTCCTGTGAACACACGCACAGCAAACCGAAAAATATCTGTCAATAACACACTGCAACGAAACGTATAGTCATGGCCTTGTGTAGAAGACTGAGAAACATGTATTGTGTCTATCTGAGAACACATGTGACTATCAAGGTCTTGGCACACGATTATGCATATGGTCCTCTCTTTTTTTTTTTCAGGTCATCACCAACCCTTATTTAACCAGGAGATTTGTGGGAGAAAAACAAACACTTTTCACAATTGAGCAGCAATTTTGGTGTTAAGGAGTAAGCCTGCCACTTCCACAGTTTTCTAGCATTGGAACCACATTTTTTGCTCATACAGAGGAGATGTGTTGCCAGTGAAAACAGTTGCAAGCTCCAGATTACACTGTGAAATATAGCGCAACACAGTATGAAGCAGCAAAAATGGACCGACAACTCAGCTTTGACTCCAAAAAGGAGATTTAACTAACACAACAAGTTCAATGATCGGGCGTTCAAACCATGCTTATAATGACCTAGCATTGATTAATATGAGGATAATTATTACATGTTGCTTTATTAAATAGCAGTACCATTCGTTCCCAATCAAACAGAGTACAAAAGCATACGGTAGAAAACTAACAGGGCTTGTCCATAGCTTCCTGCTTTAAGCCCCACCAGTACCGTGGAAGATTATGCAATCATGCACCAACCCTAATAGTTGACGGATTTACTGTGTACATGTTCGCTTAAATTGGCGGTTTCTTCATGCAGTCCCATCAATCACAGACGCGTGGTCCACTGCTTCAGTCCCCTGGCTTTAGGGCTTGGTGGAGGAGGATAATCTTTTGTGCTACACAGAAAATTCCCACCCGCTAACAGCGCCTCGTTAGTCGAGCGTACAGAATCAAGAAAACCGATGAAATCCGCGCATGCTATTACAAAATACACGATTGCATTAAAGGCCAAAGCGTCTTACTTTTGTCCAGATTTCAGCTGAATCGGTTTACCATCGCGAAGACGGTCTAGAGTTGTAGGGTTGCAGAGTGCAACCTACAAAACCGGATATCTCTACACAACTCGGCCCACGTGTTTTCTTGTCAGCCGATCCCACGTACAGACACAATAGGAGACAATGGCACAGACATTTCACCCTATCTTTTTCTGCTTTTAGATACTCATTTCGGTACCGACTCACGAACGTTATCCCGTTCAACAAATAACTACATTTTAAAGAAAATTAGACCTTTTAGTTCCACTAATAGAGTGACGGACCACGATAGTGAGACAGGCAGGGCGCAGACAGACCCAGAGTTGGTGATGCAAAAAAAAGGAGCGAAATAATGCGCAGTTATTATCAGAATAAATTCCATGTTAAAGGAAACATGATTTGATATCACTTATTGTTGTTATACAGAATAATTTACTTCAATATTTATTGAACAGCTTCCGCCATCCTTATGATTTTTTTTTTTAATCAACCACACATTCAGTACTGAAATTACAACGACAGCAAGTTGTGTAGTAAGTTTATGATGCATTTTAAATAACTTCTGCGAAAAATAACGCTCTATTGTCCGGTGTTTTATAACCAGTGTGCGTAGCGCGAGTGAAACCATCATCTACGTCATTACAATGGGCCCATATGACTGGTTGGAGTATCCTGGTTCAGTGGGATTCTCGCATCTGATTGGCCGTCCAGCTGTCAGTCACATAGCTGTCCGGGGCCTCGCGCTAGGCCTACTTTATAGTTTTTCTGCTGCGGACGAGCGGCGTGGAAATGCAAAGCATTAAACTTCTTCAGCTGACAAAGACAACACGCGTTTGTTACGTAACTAGTTGAAAAGCCTACGTCACAGCAAAAACAAACCGGTAATCACAGAAACAGAGGTGTGAAGACATGATATATTATTTCTCTATTCGTCACATTTGTTTTGAACTCAAAAGCCGACATGCGGCACCATGCCATATACGCTGTTGATGCATACACCACCTAATTCGCAATGTTACAAAAAAATATTAACTCTTAAGGGAGGCTGGAGATACACTTAGGCTTCCTACCTGTTCTCCAATCACTCTTGGTCCGGTTTGTAAACAATTATGCGACGTAATCCCTTTAAATTGTAGGTACCGCCGCGTCCGCCTATTCTGTGTACTCCAGATCACGCAGTTGAATTTCTCCTAGTTGCATTCACCACCGGCGCGGGCAGTGTGGCGCTGCACTACGCATGCGCGGACAACGGCTTCAAGTAATTATTATTTACCAGCTGCATTTTTAAATTGTGTTGCTATTTGTCACGTTTATGCATTTGTAGCAAATACATTTGTGTGCCAAAGCAATTTATATGTGTTTTATAAAAACCTGTATAAGCACCTTGAACACACAAACTAGTGTCTCCCTTGTCATATTTAATAACGACCAAAATTAGCCTATTATTACTTGATTTTGAATAGCCTATCTTTACATTTGGATCCATTGGCCTTAATAAGAGCCCTGACCAAGTTACAAGTCATTGAGAACACCCATCCAGAGATCACTGGGATTATAGCTCCACCCTCTGTTCATCCAAAACAACTAGGTCTACTGTTGTTTATGAAGATGACATAGCTAAATTCAGTTAGCATGTAGGCCTACTTGTTATTTAAGTTTTTCTGCAATTTAAGACTGGTATGACTACCTTACTTATTGTGATACATTTAAAGACCAATACATACCCTTAGGTCCCCATACTTTATGGCCTGTGTATCTCTTTATCTCTATTCACTCCAATTTTAACAAGTTAGGCCTAATTGACTTCCTTTTATTTCATGAACAAAGCACCATTAAACTTCCCAACATGTAAAACCACTCATTTACAAGTGTAAGTTCTCTTCTGCTGTTCTCTTGTGTTTCACACGAGCATGATTATAATGGGATAATCACATGCTACAGCTGATATTGGAGGATAAAAACTCGAAATTAAGAAATGGAACACAATATAAATATACAAATTGACTATATGTAGCTACACTAAAAATCCCTTTACCTTACTGTAAGACGCTATACCCTACTACAGTGGTTTTGTACAGGAAAAACAGACAGGCCTATTTCAGCACTCTCTGAATAAATGCCTGGTGGTTTTGTGGTTATACTGATTGAAAATGAAAACGACTATTTCCATGCCTTCGGTCATTGAATGGGATTTTTAAGGGAGGGGAGGCTGTCATTTGTTTGTTTCTCCTCTTCTTCTGTAATTTGTTTTCCCTGCAGGCAGAGGTCTGCTGTCATGGTTACAGTTTCTGGCTAGCCTTTCACCAGAAGCAGACCATAGACATAGGTACATGATTGTTACAAAGTGGAATTTAACAAGTGGCCGTTGTCCAGTCCAGTGTATATGCTGATATCTTTGATGCTGTAACAGCAGGGGGAGCTCTGTTGGCCAATCCTTCCACCTGCTTAGTTCCAAAGGAATAAGATTTTTGTCTCTCTGGACACTTTGCAATTGCATGTTTTGAGTTATACATGGGGGATTGAGACATTCTAACTGATTTTTGCCATTAAGCAAACATTTGATTTACATTGCTCATTCAAAACCAAAAATATATATTATGTTTATAAATACAGGCCACAAGGCAGCAATGATCTTATTATTTTAAGATTACTGCACCATAACACATTTATTAATCTATTTGGACCTAATAAAGATTCATCTTCATTCAAGATACTGGGACAATAAATGTTTTTTATTTTTATTTCTATTTATTAATTTAAATTTATATTAGAGATAATAAATCATGCAATTTACTAATACATTTTAAAATATATATGGTAAAAAAAATATATTTTTGTAAGGAGTTTGAACCCACATTTACACTTTATACTATATATTTATTCCTAAAAAAAATTAAAAGGTTATGCATTGTTGCCAACATGTAAAAATGTGAGTTAAAAATACAAATATATATATATTTTTTTACATACATCTGAGAAATTCTAGTTTGACACTGTTGTTGAGAGATAATGCTTCCAAAGGTCCAAAATACACAAACAGGGCCTGTTGACATGCATTAGTGGAGAGATGTCATAGTGGGGCTGCTACACAGGGGGCGCAACAGAGCTGTTGGGGGTTTGGTACCTTACTCAGTAGTAGTAGGGCAGTACTCTGGAAGTGGACTGTCACCTCTCCAGCAACCAGACCAACTTCCAGACCGGGACCGCACCAGGACTCAAACCAGTGACCCTTTTAGCTTTCTGATAATGGTGCCCTGCATGCCATGTCTATTGAGCACATTATGCTTAAATAATATTAAGTGTTCAATTGATTTATGAAGTGCATTTTTTCACTTTCCGTGCATGCAGTCTTGGTTGCATACTGTCCTTAACTTCCTGTCTCCTTTCTTCAATACTCTGTCAAAAGAAGGCAATGCTGCTCCAAACACAACACAGACATCCAGTCTACAATCAAACAAATCTTTATTTATGGACAGCCATTCAATATTACAACAAGAAGGTATGCAAACACACATACACACACATGTAAAGTGGTTTGTATCAGTCCTGTATTCAAAAGGGAGGCGATTACAGCAGAGAAATAACAGTTAATTACAAAAACACCTTTTATTGTTATTTACAGCAACATTTAACTTCACTCTCAACACAGGCCATTAGAATATATTCAAGGAGACTTAATACTATTTACACTTATAATTTATTTACAAGGGAGAAGCCTGAGACAGGACTAAATAGATGCACAAAAATTCTCATATAGTGCTTGGCATTTAAAAACTCAGTTCAGGTGTTTGTGTCAGATTTATAATGTTTTTCTGTGAGGGAGGTCATGGACATTATAACAACCAAAACACGTGTTTTTAATCAGACCTGAGCTAGAGAAAATACAGACCAAAAAAAGAAGAGAACACAATTCCATTGATGACTTGTTGATAATAATGGGACACAGTCTTATCAGTTGAATAACTGACACCCACATAACACTCTTGTCTTGTTCCACTTGAGTGTTTATTTTTTTTTAACTCTATGTCTTTGAATGCTTCCATCCATTACTAAGAGCTTTTCTGAACTTCCTATCAGCTTGTGCTTTGAAATGACGGCTCTGTATCAACACGACTGTGGTTGTGCGGCTTCTTGTGTCGTAAACTGACCAGTATCAGTTCAACTAATCAAAACAGCACAGGCAAGTTTATTAACGAGACAAATACAAAAGTTTGCATTTAGTCTCAAACATAGTCTCAAACTTCTTTACTTTGAATATTTTCAAATGTTCTGTACATGATAGATAAATGCTGTCTTTTCGTTCACACTTAACAATCATATACCCACACAACACACACTCCTGAATGAAACCAAAGATTTGAAAAAGCTGAGCTTCAAACAATATTGTTTTTTTTTTCTTTAATGTGCAAGTAAATATTTATTAAGTAAATCTGCACTCTCAGTTTACTCAGCTTGTTGTCCAATTAAACCATAGTAATACCCATTTGGTAAGACATGAAAAAGTAACTCTGTTTTCACATGCAGCAGTTACCACTGTATTTTCATCTAAAAAACACAGTGAAACCTAATCTATTGTGTCTTTCATTCTGAAAGTAAGTAAGAAGAAGGGACCAAAGTCCAAGCTGTGTTCTCACTCTTTGTGTTGTAAGAGGTGTTATATATCGCCTCATGAGTTTCCAGTGTGGTCTGAACAGAAACAGTGTTTATGCATGATTGTAAATGTGTAACTGGAGAAGCTTGTGTCCTGATTCAGCACCGAGAGGGGGGCTCTATGGTCTACAGTGTCTACACAACCCCTTCGATGAAACTGGTGTCCAGGTGAACAATGAGCATTCTCAGGAAGGACATCTCCTTGCGTGTGTTCTCAAAGATGACACGTGGATCATCGGACTGGCATCGAAGGCAGTTGGGCGCCATCACCATGGCCAGGTTGTTCACATCCATCTTGGTTATAGCCACGTTAGATGGCTGAGCGAATACCTAGAGATAATCAGGGATGGAAAAGAACAGAAAGCAATGAGCAAAGCCGAGTGTACAGACTAACTTTTTACCTTCAGTGAGTAATGTACGAGTCATATTCAGTTATGTAAGAGCTCAAATAAATTGGTATTTTAAATTGTGGATTTGTTTTGAGTAATTATTTTTGCTATGTTTGTGTTAGTTATATGTATATCAATGGAGCTATTTGGATCAATAGAAAACAATACTGACATAATCAGTATTCTTAATAAAAATGTCAAATTTTCAGAGCTGCTAAAAAAAAAAAAAGGTTTTACATTTGGACAGATAGCCATGGTGGTGTTGAAATTGGCAGCCTGGTTTGGGTGACTTTATAACACTGTGTTTGTGATGATTTGGAAATGTTGTTTACCTGCAGGAAGTGGATGAAGTAGCAAAGCACCAGCCTGTTAAGATCAGGCAGAGACTGAACCACGGCGATTGCTGCCACTGGGTCATCACAGTTATTAACGCACTGCTTGTAGAAGTTCATTGGTATAAGAGGTTCCTCAAGCTCTCGATACCAGAGCTTCATCAGAGATGCTGAACAAGAAAAAGACACGGCCTTAATTTAAATATTCACACCCATCATATACATGCAGACACAGAAACAAAGAGCTGATTATTTGGATTAAACAGTTCTTTACTCACCAGGAACGTTGGGGTCAGAGAGATTCTCTGGGATCCTCCACTGGTCTACCTGGAGCTTCAACGCGTTCACTTCATCGATGTCTCCTGGCACTCTGAAATAAAAGAAATCACTTCAGTTACACTCAGTAGCCACAAGATGGAACCCTAACTCTACTATTACATATTATCCATGTCCTGTGGCATTTTAATTACTCCTGCACACCCTATTGACTTTGAATGTGGCCTGTTGGCTGAAAGTACCATGCTCTTTGGATGAAAACAAAAAGATTATTATAAGATTGTCTTCAGGAAGGTCCACAAGTACAGCTGAAATTTTCAGTGAGCTTCGTACAAAGTAATCTTGACCAAGAGGACACTTCTCTAAATAAACCTAGATGCTACAGAATTAAAGTTTCAAGACAAAAACCCAACCCAAACACACAGTTGATGAGCTCCCTCATGCTTGTAAGCTTAAGCAGTAATGTAAACACATATTATGAAGCACCAAATTAAACAGTGCTGGTCTCAGGAGTAAAGCAGGGCTGTGTTTGTTCTGCTGTCTGTTGTGTGTATTGAACACAGGGAAAGCCTGCGTTGGATACAGGGATACAGGAGACCACACACATCTGTTTATACACACTCTTCATACAATAAAGCATACACACACATACAGTACATAAGATCCCCTTATATTTTCCTACCCTCCACCTCTCTCACACTGCTCAAGTCGTGGCATGTAAGTGGTATAGTGAAGACTATCTTACCTGAAGATGCCCTCTGTCTGAGCCCCGCCCAGAGCAAGAACATACTGGGAAAGTTGAACCTGCACCCAAGGCAGTTTTCTGTCTGGGAACAGCTCACTCTGCCTCTCCATCACCTCTTCCAGTGAACTGCCAAACAGGGAGGGGGTGATGATGGCCCGCCTACTGTGGTCGATCTCCTCCAAGGTGGGCTTACGTAGACCCTGCAGGGGTGGGGGGTAAGGAAAGGAGGAAGATTTACAACCTGGGTACGTCATGATTCTAATCATAGTTGTGTCTGCAGCTGTGATACTATGACTGTGTATGTGCCTGTAATTATGTCTCTCTAGGATGACTCAAATGCGAATCGGGACTTTCAAACTGCCCCATTTTTATCCTGTGAGAACAACATATTTTTGATTTCAAGTGAATGCAACAGAGCTCAACTCGTGTTGTGTTCTTTCACTCTTCCAGCTTACCTTTTTGCCCCCTGTGATCGCCACCTTCAGCAGTTTCCGATGGCAGAACTTTGCATATGTGCTTATAGGCAGACCTGAGGGTGAACAGAAGAGGTAAGCTTAGTTCAATTAAAACAAACTCCAAAAGAGACAAAATCACATCCTTGTTATCAAACTTAGAAAAAACCCTCAAGCATCAGCCAGCATTGAACACTCAAATGATAAATTATTTAAATTCTTCTTCCCGTGAAGTAAGAAAAAAAAGAGCTGTTTTTCCCACAGATGTCAAATAGCGTAAAGCAAAGCAGGCTGTGGTAACTGGAGAGACATGTTGATGGTGTGAATTTGGCATATGGGGATTAGAGCAGGCCCAGCTCAACTGTCAGGCTGAGGGAAGATTTACTGCTGTTGAACAAAAGCTTAAGAGACAGGATTCAGCCTACACATCCAAACTTCAGGTGATTCATCCGTGTACACAGACATGAAGGGCTGGAATGAAAAACAAAGAGGCTTCCTGTCTTCTACCTGCTCTAACTAGTTATTGTAGGGCTCAGATGTATTTTACAAGTTAACTCAATCCCTCTGTCCCTTAAAGATGAAGAATTATGTCCACCTCTTGGTCTTCAAAAAAATAAAGGGGCCATCAACGACCTTTAAGTGTTTGGTCCTCATGCTTGATCCTAACTGAAAATCACCCCTTTCTTTAAATGCTGTGGTAACACGGCTTGACTCCAAACACACCCCTCTCGTCTATTCCCGTTCCCAGAATCCTCCACTTTATCAGCTACCCAAACCACTGCCAGATGGTAAAACCCACCATGGGATATTGAAAAACAACAAACACTTTGCAGTGTATTTCCTACAGTCAAAGATCCCAGATTTATGGCAAACAGGTGACTCTCATAGATGCTCACACAACTGCTAATCCGACCAAGTTTGACTATAATTATATCTAATTAGAGAGATCATACCAATAATTTGCCTTTGATCGTTGCAATGACAGTTTATTTTTCCCAAGTCTCCCAACACTGCGACTATGCACTAAAGCAAGAGTGCCGAGCCCCTGTGCTGCACGGAGAGGGGCTTTAACACGACTGGTGGTCTATATTTACATCAAGATAGTTGGCAGGAAAACAAAAACAACCAGGCAACTAAACCCCTGGAGAAATCTGAGCTCATCCGCAGCTTGACTATACTGTACCAGGCTGAGAACATAATGACACCTGTCTGCATACAGGCTGAGGCTAAATTTGACATCAAAAACACAGACGCGTCAAAGCAGGTTAAGGAGACTACCTCAGTCTCGTCTTCGTCATTGTTTATGTGACAGTCCAAGTGCTGTTTAAAGCAGGTGATCACTTATGCTTAAAGAAGTCTATTTCCAAGCACAGATCAGGCAGGTATAGGCTGACGAGAGGCCTCCAGTTGCCCCATGTGACTCCTATTGCTGCTCATTGCTCTGGTCACGCAAGTGCCATGCATGTTCATGCTCTTCCAACCATCAAAGCAAACAGCAGCTCTCTTTATGCCATCTATGTACATGTGAGACTTCTTTCTTAATTGCTTTGACCAAGATTCCAATCACATAAGACCTTTAGAGTTAGTCAGATATTTACAATAGACTCTCTCAATGGCCTCTTAGTCAGAGGTTTTACAGCATACAGAACTGAGTCACTCAACTACAATGTGAGGCCACTGCTGTGTTGTCTGCTGTCAGATGTTTGGGTTACTCTTCAGTGACATCATCATCTGAGCTGGCAGTGTGGGCTGCTCTAATGAGGTCACGTGCCAGTGAGTGTCCCCCAAAATGTCTGTGTGACATGGGAAGTGGTGGGAGACCATATAATGATTCACAGTGTGGTCCATTGTACCTGAACAGAACATTCTGATATTCTCAACCTACATGTTTTTTTCGGCTCAACTTTCTGTGAATCCCATTCATCATGTCTGTAAGGACATCAGCGTTCACTCATCTGGAAAACACAACTCTGAACTTTCCTTCCCACTCAGAACAGTCACTCTTCAAGGAGCAATATGATAGATTTTTACTGGCTTGTGTTGGTTAGAAACTCTAGACATGGAGTTTTGAAGTAAGTAGAAAAACATCTTGAGAACTTGCTCCCTGACCTACTGTGCTCTGTTAAACAGATTAGCTAGTACAAATGGGAAATACTGAGGATCCAGAGTTCTGAGAGCAATATATTGGACTAATGAGCAATAAATGAAAAAGAGATTTACCTTCTTCCTCGTCTGTGTTTTGTTTCCGTTTCTTTCTGGACTTTGAATTCTTCTTCAGCTTTAGTTCCTGCTGATCCAATATGAATTCACTCACTATGAAACAAAAGATAGCTGAGGTCAAATTTCTGATGGTTGATTGAAAAACATTAGGCCAATAACCAGGCCCTCAAACTCAGTCTGGGGCTTTCTGTCATAGTCAAACTGACTGGACTGAATCACAGATTCAACAGGCAAATGGAAAGGGAAAAAATAAAATGTAAATATTTCGAAACAACTAAAAATCTCTCTGGCCAACATAAACGAAGCACAATTCAGACAACAAGGGAGGTGCAGAAGAAAGAAAGATGACCCACCCTGTTGCTCAGTCTGAGACTCACATTTCTTGTCGCTGGTAGGCTCCGTGTGTCTCTGGATGTAGCCCTCTAGGTAGCAGCGGAACTTAGGCGAGGGGGCAAAAAAGGCCAAGCTGACAGCCATCAGCTCCCATCCTGCTGCCAAGCTTCTTGGGCTGGCGTTGCCTGTGGTTTGTCTTACCAACTGTATGTACAGCTCGTCCCGCAGCCCCGGCATGTCCCAGCACTTGGTGACAATGAGCAGGGCGGAGTGACGGCGGTCCAGACGTGAAGGCCTGTCTCCCATGTAGGCCTGCACCAGCTTGAACATCTCGCAGGCCTCTTTCCTAACAGCACGGTTGCTGGTGACCAGCATGGGCTTTTTGATGGATCCACGGTTCCAAGACAGCATGTTTGCAATGGAGACGCGGCGACGGAACAGGCCTTGAGTGTGCATGTTAAGGTGCTTGCTGGCCCAGTCCTCCATACCCATTGCTGGAGGCGGGGGCTGCCGCAGAGTGGCGTAGGAGAGCTGGTAGGAGGATCCTTGTGCTCTGTCTCCTGCCCCATCACCTCCCTCACTGTTGTCATGACTGGCGGAACGATGGGGGCCCAGGGAAGCAGTCCGACCATCCACCATGCCTTTCTTCCTGCTTTCTAGCTGAACCTGCAGCTCTAGGGTGCCCGTCTGCAGGTGGACAAAAGAGGAACATTAGATAGTTAAAAACGAGTTATATCGAAGAGGAGGAGGGAGGTGAAAAGGGGTCAGAGGGGTGAGGCAAAAGAGTTACAAACTGTGTGTATGCAGCTGCAGAGACCTCACTGTGTCATACTAGCAGCTGGGCTGCCCTCCGCCTACTGTGCTCTGCAGAGCTAGTGCTTGAGGGGGAGTGCTTGCAGTCCAAATGCTAGAAAATAATTGTACCGGGAAATAAATCTCCTAATCTGAAGAGCAGGTTACCAGATAGTTCCATAACAGCCCAAATACCCTGCCACCTTTATTGCACCAGACCCATCTGTACTCTACATGACTAGACCAATGTTATACACAAGACCCCCCAATGATCCCAACGGTTATGTTTATGATTGAAATGAGGGCCTACCCTCAATCAGCAAACCACATAAATACTGAGAAAGAGCCAGGGACAACACAAAACCTCGACCAGAATCAGAACTTAAATTTACAAATGGAAAATAAAACTCTGACATGTGGAAGAATGGACAATACGGAGGTGATGGGTGCCAGAAAAGCTGGACTTTAGATTTTGGTTTCTAAATTGAAAAGAGAAGATTTGAGGTTCAGTTCTGCTTTAGATGTACATGTTTAACAAGGGATCGAGACATATGCTGTAAAACGTATGCTTTAACATAATTATACTGTTGTACAGAACATGTAGAGATGCATGGACACAGAACTGTAATTTAGTCATGCTATGGGTGTAGACACAACATTACAATAGTGGAAAGAACATACCACTTCAAAGAATATAATCAATTTAGTTTAAAGAAATGGTCAGCTTCAGTACATGCTTTGAATAAGTTAGTTCAAAGATCTTTTGACCAGAGCAGAAAGCTCAAATGTGGAAATGTGGAGCTGCTCATAGTAAGCCATAATCTGTGTGTATCTGTGCGCGTGTGTGTGATATAACAGCAGGCCTGAAAAACATTCCAGGACAGACTTAGGGGGCCCACTCAGTGCTTCTTGGCTGTTGTCTAACATGCTAAAGCTACAGTGGTACCAATAAGCCTTGGTACCAGCTTGCCTTTGCTTCCTCCTCCTTTCCCTCCTCCTCTCTCTGCCAAATACCATATGGCCTGCAGTGGTCTTCCTTCCTGACCAGGGGAAGCCATGTCCTGAATCTCTCTGGTCTGGCATGGGCCCCAGATGCCCAAACACAGAGCTGGCATATGAGTATACAGAACCTGCAGTGCCTGGCAGATGGATGTGGGTAATAAGATGACAGGTAATGCTGGATCATTTCCATAACAGTCAGTGGAGACCAGCTTGCCCACTGCTTACCGTCCTAGGGACATTTAAGCACTCAAAAAGTGAATGTGAGAGGCAATACTCACAAATTCTACTTTCAAAGTAATAGATTAGCCTCACTGTTTTCATCTCAGAGCTCCCTCTTAAATCAGTCATTTGTTATGAATTTGCAGATATACATTCTTCTTCTGAAAACAACACTTCAATTTATAGAGGTCTAGGCAGAACTTCTGCTGTGTGAGGGAGAGTGGAAAAAGTAGTTATTGAAAAAGGCTCCGCATGTTGCTTATTATGTAACTTTTTTCAGGAGTGTCAAATAGTTTTTTCATCTTGGATCATGTGCATCTTTTTGTGACAACATTTGTTGCATTTTGTGATGTCTAGGGTTAAAAATCTGCTCTTTGCTTAATAGCCAAGAGGAATATTTTTACTGAAACAATCCATCCATTCTTCCACATTTAGATTTTAAACTAGACACCATAAAGCATACCCAAAGCCCCAGTAGTTAGTGTGATATTGAATCTGGAGAGAAATAAGTATTATGATGAGTCCATACCAAACAAATATGATACTACTTGCAATGCGGGGTTCATGATAGGATTTTTTTTCACAATTTTTGTTAGAGTGTTAGAAAACCGGTATCAAGCTTTAGATATGAGAGCTTATTGACGTTTCTTCACTGTTTACAAAGTTGAATCATGATTCATTGCATGGATTTGAAACTTTCTTCCCTACATGTAACGAATTTCATCCGTTTTTGAGGTACCGTTACATCCCTGGACAGTAAAGTATCATGTTATAACTGTTTTAGTAACATAAACATTCACCAACACAATAATCAAGGTTGGGGTTACCTGTGAGGGTGGTCCTGGGGTCTCTGGTGAGGACAGGCTGGCCTGGCTATTCACACTCATTTCCAAGGTGTCCACCTTTTCATAGGTCCTTTTCTGTCTGCCAGGTATCTCAAGAGGAGTCAGCACCGGGTTGCCATGGGTACCGGCCCTACTCAGTGATCGGGAAGCCCCGCTGATGTCCTCTCGTGATGCACACCTGCCTGCTGACCCACCTCCCCCTCCTCCATACCACCTAAGTGAGTCCACAGGGGAACGTGTCCCTGGTACGGCAACCCTCTCCCCCATCTCTGGGTCCAGCCCTGCTCTTACCTCCCTCATGGTGTTGGAGCGACTAACCACCTCCCTCATCTCTGCCATCAGTCTCTCATTTAGGGCACACAGCTCCCCGCTGCTGCCTACTGACCCTGGCCTGCCCCCTGCACCGCTACCAGCTCCAACCCTTCTCCTGCTCTTCCTTCTCAGACTTGGGGAGGGGCCAGTTGAGTAACCAGAGTCTTGGTAGTTTGCTGTAGCCTGGGGGGTCGAGGAGGGGAAGTCTTGTGAGGCCTGGCTGCTCTGCCTGCTGTGTCGGGCCTCCATGGCACGCTGGACAGTGGCCTCAAGAACCCTCCAGGTTTGCTTCTTGTCCAGTGTACTTGGGCCGGGTGGCCCTTGCTCTCTGTCCCTAATCTGACCTCGAGTCTGGGGCAAAGAGTGTGCCTGATGCTGTGGATGTGGATGTGGCTGAGGCTGGGTCAAGATAGGATCCTGCCTGGAGGTAGGGGAAGGGGCACGTGTGGGCACTGGAGATCCTGTTGGGGGCCCCTGTTTGGGATCCACGTTGACCATGTGCCTAATGCACTCCAGACCAGCTGGACTATAGTCAGAGGCTGAGGGGTTTCTTCTATGTCTGGACCCTGGATGAGCAGGACCAGGGTGCTGGAGGTGTCTGGGCTTTTGGAGGCTATGAGTAGGTGTCAGGCGAGACAGAGGCTGTCCGTTGTACAGGTGTGCCCCCTCCACCTCCATGTCTATTGGGGGTTCATCATATATGGGACACTCTGAAACTGGCTCGTCATAGATTGGGGCAGTGCAACCATACTGCGGAGAGATTGGGCGAGGTGTGCTGGTCTGTGACCTGTGAAGGAGTGGACTGGGATGGCTACTGTCTGATGTCACCAAACAGAAGCTGCCATTGCTGGCTTTTCTCAGGTGATGGGCCTGACGGGTATCGGCTGCCATTTTGCCAGAAGGTGCTGTTTTATATCCCTGAGTAGAGCTTATATGTCCTCCTTGAGACTTGTTTCCAGAGGGGTGCAGGGTGATGGTGTTAGCTTTGCTTTGTGCACTGTGCTGGAGGTGCTGCTGCTGTGGCAAGGTTGGGCCTGGCTGGTTACGGCTCATGCTGTTCACCTTCACCAACATGGCTGCTTTAGATCCTGGTGCAGGCTGCCATCTTTGAGAAGTGTCCCTGAAGAAGAGAAAGCATAAGAAGAATGAGACTTGCTCTTGCTCAAGGCAACTTTGTATTTGTAGTTCATATAACCCCCCAAAAGTCTATAGATGGTCAAATAAAAGCATCATTATATACAATAGTACACAGGCATGAAGCAATTTGCTATATTTTAAACATTCCAAGAAAGCCACAGATGACAGGGCTGGGAAAATCATCAAATTCTTCTAAACATTTTGCTGACCTCCAAAGACTTCACTCCATTTTTAGACTGGCAGTCATAATAGCCTCGTCAAACCCATGAGACAATAACTCCAGTGTGTAGTGCAAACCAAGTTCCTAAAGATAAAGAGTGACTGAACACAACACATCTCACAGAAATCAATCCTCAACTTGGGACGCAGATGTCTGGAGAATGGTTCAAAGTAACGCTTTAATGTATGAAATACACATTGGTGGTTGTATTTCTATTAAGTAGCTATTGTAAGTGTCATTATTAAAAGTTATCTGAAACATTTAATCAACATTTGGATGGCAAACAAGCAGAACCCATTTAAATATGTTGAAGAACTGCAGTATTTCACAGCTGAGAACATCTGCACTTGGGTACAAAGGTTAATTCTTCTCCTTTTGGTTAAGTGGCCGGGCTTTCTTCAAACGCAGCGGCTCACTTCTAATCCCAGTAATGTTAAACAATCTGCTATCAATCTGGTCATGCTGCTCTGGTCTACTGCCCTTGACTCTGCTGTCACCTCATAATCTACCCCAGCCATCAGGACTTTAAGTTCCTTAACTGATCAAAAACTTGCCCTCTTAAACAAAAGTGTGTGTCTAATGCAGGCATTACGGCACATCCACGAACAAAGATGCTGCTGGCCTGAGTAAGTTTTATGTGACGCAGTACAGAATACACAAGCTCTATAGACTTGCTGTCTAGATTAAGGTCATACAGGTAAGTAACTCTGACAGCAAAAAAAGGACACTTACCTTCCCTCACTCCAATCTCTACTGAACATACAGTGAGATAATTAATTAGATTAAAGCCAATCACCTTCTGTTCTTGTTAATCCAAACATAAACACAGATCAGCGTAGAGTTTGAGCAAGTCTTTAAATGCTTCCTTTTCCCAAATGCTCTCAGTTGAGAATTAGGCTGTAACAGTGGTAAAGAGGACGCAGAGGGAGGAGGGAAAGAGGCGGAGTGACCCCCCCTCTCCTCCCCACATCTCTCTGGAACAATGCTGAAACAATTCCCCTGAGGTCTCAGGCCAACGGCAAACTTCCTTTAGTCCTCCTAGCTACAGCTCAGCCTTCTCTCTCTTTCAGGACCTGGTGCCTCCACCCCCCATCGTCTATACAGTGAGTCACACCAACTCAGAAGTTTGAACGTAAACAGTCTCTCATCTTCAAACGGTTTTACAGATTCACCATCCAGGGAGCGCCTATAAACAGCTGGATCACAGCCACCTGGCACAGCAGCAGGACAGCCTGCCACAACCACCATTGCTGGGATTGCTCCAAGGCTCCCACCTCACTGAGACCAATCAGGGAAGTTTACAGCCTAGACAACACTTAATACACACAGAGAGACAGGCACGTGTGAAGACAAGAAACTCTGAGGGATTGGATTCACCCCAAACCGCCACTGTTTAGTTGTTACAAGCAAGTGTGAGTGTGTATGGTTATACAGGTTGGAAAGGGGGGTTGATAGGTGACAGCTGTAAACATGAGAAGCCACTGTTTGTACTCTTTGAAACAGTGTATGTTTTCTCACTCTGGTCTTGTCAAGCAGGAGGAGGTGATACAAGTGCTATAAAATCATTCCCACATCAGCAGCTGATCGTTTAGCACCGGTTTGCTAAGGCAGGAAAAGCTCACACATGAATCAACAAGGCTTTTTTAAATAATTAGAGATGGTAACAGAACACAGCGGACCTCACACATAAAACCACAATAATCAAATCCCACTTTCATTACGCACAAACAAATGAAACCTACATAAAATAATCTCTGAGGGTTCATGTGATGGCTCACTGTAAAAACTAGGAATCTGTCCAATATGCTGTTGGTGGGTGGATGACGTACTTTATAGCAGTGACCCTGAGATAGTAGTGGCCACTACTTCCTGTCTGGGGAGGTCCTCTGGAAGGTTGGAGAGAGGACTTCCCTACATGTAACACAAACAGGAAATGCCTAATGTACTGTTCACACACTGTGGCCATGGCAGAAGTATGGGCTAAATCTCAATTATAGGGAGCTTAGACATAGCTTTAAAATGTTTAACTTAATTCATGGGAAATTTATATCAGGGAATCAACATAGGCCCCTTTGAGCCTTACCTAAACGTCAACATCAATAAAGGTTTACTGAGAAATATGCAGTTGTGTTGTAATATTTTTCAAGGACTGAAATTAAACACAATTACTAGTCTGTGAGGGGAATCCTGCTAAGGCCATCTCACAGAATTTAGACAGAGAGGGATTTAGTCAGGTTTTGTCTCTGTTGTCTGCCCACCATTGTCCTAGTCAGGCTTAGCAAAAGGTCTAGCATGTTCACCCCTTCCATCTCTGGCACATTATGCTGGATGTCAGTGGGGCGTTTGGTGTGATGATCATCACCGTCACATGGGGGCCAGTAGCCAACTCCAACAGTAAGACTCTGCAGTGTCTTCGATCTCTATCCAAAGCCTGTAATCCCATTACACAGCTAGAACAACACTCGCATATCAGTTAACCCCAGGTCAACCAAATAAAGTATAATTACAAACCCTGAACCATAAGAGGGACAATGAAGATACAATGGTGAGAAAATAAAAAACAGTGCTAGAATGGGGAGATGATTGGTGATGGGAGAGGCAGGGAAGATGAAAAAGAACAGAGCTGGAGAGACAAGAGAGAGGCTGTGAGCATGTGTAAATGAGAAGGAGTGGGGATTAGTCGTGGGAGAGTGCAGCAAGGGAATGAGCGGGAAGGATGGCATTCCTCAGGGCTCTTTCAGGGGCCTCTGTGGCAGTGTGTGGAGCTTCACACAATGCATGGCTGTGCCATCGTCACGGAGACGCCTCCCTAAACGACTGCAATGGAGCAGGGGGGTGGGAGTGGGGGGGACTGCTGAACCTGAATGAGCCATCTTTCCCCTCCAGGGACAGTCAGGGAAATAGACAGGCTCTTACATAACACTGAACAGGCCAAACCTTTATTCTTATCGTTTTGAAGGTTGTTTAGAAAGGGTGTGTTGCGTGCTGGTTCTCCGCCTGTCAGGTGTTTATTGAATGGTAGTTTAAGGTAGGGATTATGTACAGCTATTTATCACAGAGTTTTAGAGACACATGAAAAGTATCACTTTTTTTAAAGTCCAACTGTTTCCAAAGAGATAATCTCTAATAATTATTTTTTAAGCACATGACTAGAAACCCACAAACAGGCTACGGCAACTTATGCGCTCACAAACCCTTTATTCAGAGCCAGGAGCTAGCTTGAGGGACCCTTAGTAATATGGAGAAATGTAAGACAAAATGAAGTTAGAGGCCTCTTGGAAACCATCGGGGTAATCTGATTGGCCCTCAGGGCATCAAATCAACTTAAAGGTCAGCAAA
The DNA here is from genome assembly GCF_963584025.1 of Labrus mixtus. Taxonomy (NCBI): domain Eukaryota; kingdom Metazoa; phylum Chordata; class Actinopteri; order Labriformes; family Labridae; genus Labrus; species Labrus mixtus. The sequence continues at coordinate 7,396,895 of NC_083618.1, read as the reverse complement.
TTTCAATTAGTCTCAGTGGCTCTGGTGTCCTTGCTGTTCTGGATATTGCTGTTGTCAGGTTGTCTCAATAACCAGCTAAATATAAGATGGAGACTCTGCTGTCAACAGATGTTGAGTCTCTCCTTTCTTTCCTGCCTGGAATAACTGTTGTTGGAAAAGTCATCAGCTGAGTCATTTTGGCGGATGGGGATATGGATTTGGAAGTTCTTAAATATACCCCCTGGGAGTAGTGGGGTCTGAAAAACACGAGTTATTATTAACATTGCATGGACAGGAAAAGGAAATGAGGTCGCATAGGCCAAGCTTCTGCTAAGCAAACACCTCAGAGCACAAACCAATCTGATCACTGTGATCCACATAGAGGAAGGAAGCTAAAAAGACAAAGAGTTGTATCCACCTCACCAACACTGGATGCTTTTTTTCCATTTGAACAATCTGTTATAAAAATGTTAAAGGTCCAATATTCTGCTTTTTCTGATTTTATATGCCCTTTAGTGTGTTTTCCATGTGTCCTGTGCATGTTTAGGCTCGGTTCTAGCCCCCCTCGATAAAAATTTGTCAGTGCGTCATTGTCAGTGTGAGATCACTGATCTAAGCCCATTGGCTCGTTGTGGCAAGCCCTGCAGCTCATGTTGAAATTTCCGAGACGCGTGCTGAGCAACTGACCAATAACGACAGAGCGGATCGGCAGACCAATCAGAGCAGACTTGGCCCACGTGGGGTCTAACAGTGTGGGCTCAGCAGAGTGTAGCTGACGGACTCAGAGCGTAGAGGGAGCAAGGAGGAGCAGTACATGAAAACAGACACTTTTTTTCGGGCTTTAGCTATTGTGAACGTACAAAAGTAGGTTCATAGATTAAATATATGAACCCCAAAAAGGGCACAATATGGGCTCTTTAAGAAAAAGCATAAAAGGACAATTTGGGCACACAAGGTTGGTAGACCCCTAGTTCCTGTCAGACACCTCCAGAGAGACAGCTGTCCTATGACAGCTGAACGGACACACCTCCCTCATCTGAGACAAGATGTCTACCAGTTGTGCATGTCTGTGGCTCCCATAGCCTGACCCTGTGAGTAGTGCTGGGCTGGGCAAGAAAACAGCCACTAGGATCATTTTGAAGATACAGGATGAGGCCAAACCCAACTGGATTCCAGAGAGACCCGCCTCTTTAAGTGTATCTGTAACTCTTCTTGTGAGGGCAGATCCCATGATCAACTAAAAATCCTCTTCAGACACAAAAAACTGTTCCCATCAGTCCCAAGCCTCAGAGAGATGATTGAATATACAGACAGGGTAGAAAAATAAAAAACAGTGTAACAAATAACTACGTCCCATTCGAAATATATTTGGAACCCTAAATATCATGTATGCATGCTGCAAGTCAGCTGAGGCAGTGACAGTATCATGCCTGAGGCCAGTTCACATGTGGTGCCATGGCCAATTCAACTACAACCAGTGTTTAGTGATATCTAAAAAAAAAAAAAACAACCCAATAATATCTTTTGACACACGGCCTCAGTGAGACACGTTAATTGTCTCTGTAATCAAGTTCGAGAAAGCCATAAACTTTGAGTTTATGAGAAAGCCAGTGAAATGTGGGGCGTGGAAAAAAGGGCAGGAATAAGAAATAAAATAGGATAGTGTCTCAGCAAACAATTTTGCATATACCCAGACTAAAAGTTCAGAGTACAATGTTTTCACATAAGAAACACACACTGCCACAGAGGCCTCTGGGTGTTTTATGTTGTTTAAGCCTCTTACCAAAGGTGATTTTCAGTCACTATGTGATAGACAAAGTTGTTTTTGAATCTTGAACAAAAAATTACTACTTTGCTATTACAGGCATTATATAAAAACATCTGAATGGGAAACTTACCACACTAGCAGTGTAGAGATAAAACAACTCTTTCCAGTGCTGTGGCTAACCCTCTGAGTGGCAGGAGATGAAACGAGAGGTTTGTGCTCTCCCAGTTAACAGCCAGACAATGTGTGACTCATTAGAACGTTATCTACTCTATGTTAAGCCCCTTCATCTCCTAAAATAAAAACATACTAGTGATTTATCCAGCATGAATCACAACCAGACAGTACAAGCACGTGAGGGTAACTTGTTGTGTTTTGCTTTTACATACTTTCGTTTTTTAATGACATAATTTACCCCAAAAAAATCCCCCCAAAAAGAAACTGAAATAGAAAGTAAATGTTTCCTTTTTAAAAAAAAAAATGTTATGGGCAGTGTCGTCAAACACGTTTGGAGAATTTTCTACATGAATGCTTTAATAATTCTACTATATATCATACTGGAAAGGAAAATTAATTGGGAAACTTGTTGGGCAGTTAATTAAATTCAGCTACCTTCTCTCCACTTTTTTGAGGAAGGGCTTCTTTGTTTAACATAGAAACAACTCTGACAGATATTTATTTTGGTATGTATATACACCAACCTCTGTTAAAGCTTTCTGAGAAGTAATCTAAAGTGAATCCTTAATCAGGAAATGTAAGTTAGCAACAATATCATTACAGGGCTAAATGAGAGGCACAGCCTATTGCATATAACAGCATAACAAACAGAGAATATATAGGGTATGGGTGGGTGGTTGGATGAATGTTGAGGCTGGATCTTTGTATCGTTGTTACTGAGCTAGTTCATAAAGTGCCACCAATGCAGAAGGGACACAACTTTTCTTAAAACAAGCCTTCTTACAGTTCATGACCCTGTTTCTACAGCCGAATGGAAGGAGTGTGAAAAGGACATATAGTTGTTCTTCTTCATTCAGCATGAGCATACTAAGACTTCTTGCTTAGAAGAAAGCTATCAGTTGACCCTGAGGGACAACTGGGTCTAAGTGAGATCCTTTGTTCCTTTTAGTGGTCCATTATATGCCTCAGGCTAACCCAGAAGACAAAAGCAGTGCTGTGACCCTGATGTGAACCACCTTTGGACGCTTCTGGGTTATGTTACACCATGATGCCATGTGTCCTCAGCAGACTTTTTACATCTACTCAACCTCAGCAGGTCTCCTGTAACCTGAAAGCTCAAAGGAAAGAAGCCCACACACAGTGATGACGGGCATACACACAGATCACACATAATATAAAGTGAAATCCACTACAACAGCACAGACACACGTATTGAAGGGGGGGGGGGGGGGGGGGGGGGGGGGGGGGGTAAAACTCAATACAGGTGATCTAAGATAGTTGATCTGTTACACCTTTAGGTCCTCCATCAGGGAAAGAGATCAGTTCCCTTTGCTTTTCTGTTCTCATCTCAACCACATGTGACTGACATGTTTACCCTTGGAGACTACAGTACTTCCCTGATGAGCTCCACAGGCTCAAAGTACCATGAAATTCCCAGGACATGTGATAAGACTTGGCCAATGAGTAACAGATTTGGCATGAAGACAGACGCACTCAAAAGCCTTCATTTCCTATAAGAATAGAAAAATACAAAGATATGAGCTTTAAAAAACAGAGGGCCAGACAGACAGCGAAAGGAAGCCGTATCCAACAACCAGGGCTTAGAATAACACAAAGGGTGTGTTGTGTGGTATTTGGAAACTCTTCTATCTACTGAAGAGATTTATTAATAGCCCAAAACAAAAGGAAACTGGTGTTGGAAGAACTGTGATTGTCCCATCTCCGCAAAGAACAGCATTGTTTTCAAAAGGTCATAAGCTAATAACATTTGATCTCTGCTGAGAGAAAGGGGAAGGGAAAATATGTGAAGACATTTCTAAAATAGATATATAATGATATTAATGCAGATGTTTGAGGAACTATGAAATACCCCATTACTGTATGGAACTAAAATAGTTAAGACCAAAAGATGCATGTAAAAAAAGAAAGAAGACTATGCTCTCATGAAAGTCCCTAAAACTCCACTGCTTTGCATTGGACAGAACAATTTGCTAACCCTCAAACATCTATGACCTTTCTAACTCTCCATTTAAACTTTCTCCCTTCCTCCTTACCATTGATCCTTGTCATAATCAATAAGGTGGGCCTCTAACTGAAGACAAGCATGACTCCGTTTGTTTTCATCCATTTTGAGCTGTCACATTCCACCCCCTCTGTGCATTTTGTGGTTTCTAATTACATGCTTAGAGATGGAGGCTGGTGAGCATGTGAGGGACCATATGGCTAAGTAGGGTATCAAGACTGTGTAGCAGAGAGTCCACCGCTTCCTCTGAAGAACACAGCTGGCCATTGTTTCGAAGAGAGACAGTTATGGTTGAATCACTGGTCAGTTATTTTTTTTTAAAGGTTTATTGTTGGACTTTTTTTAGAGATAGGACAGTGGATAGAGTCAGAAATCTAAGAGAGAGAGAGTGGGGGATGACAAGGGGATAGGAGCCACAGGTCGGATTGGAACCAGAGCTGCTTGGAGACCTCGGCCTCCATGCATGTGGCGTTTGCACTAACCACTACGTTACCCCTCAAGGTACTCTTAACACTCTCTGCACCCACCAGAGGTAATACAACATGGCCCCCAGCTATGTCTGACCAATTGGTTCCCCTCAACATTTTAGTAATCTCAAAGGAACTGAAGGTCAAAGGAGACACCTTCTAATGGCCAAGGTTAGGTACAAGAAGGGTCAGGAGGAACCAGAGAGCGAGAGTCGCCACAGCAGAGCCTCTGAAAACCAGCAGGGCCCGCCTTGTTTATAGGCAGCTGGAATGTAGCGGTTCTGCTTGTTATTAACCACAGACAACACTCTCTCACATGCCTCTCATGCATGCACATTTAAGCTCTCAACCATAAGAGGCATTACAGTCTTTGAAGGCCTGGGGCCTAGATTTGTTTTAGGAAAATGTAATGAACATTGGAGCAGGGTGGTGCTGGTGTGCACACAGAAGGACACTGAGATGGCCTCAGTGGCCCTGTGCCAGGGGAAACAGAAGTGGCATGTTTGGAATCTAGCTTTGAGGGAAGAGACGGTGGTTTGGACAAGGCCACAACGCAGAGCATGTGATGGGGATCTGAATGACTTACTGTTAAAGGCCGTTCTGCACCACTAACCCTAGCGTGAGGGGGGTGCCCTGCTCTCTAGTATAACTGACCGTTCTCCCCATTTGGTAGCAATTTGCTGAAATGGCTGAGCATGCTTCACAGGCAAAAGTATGGAAACATGGACCATATGGAATGTTCAGATAAGTGAGAATGAAAATAAAAAAGGAGTTTGAGCTCAGTCTCAGTGGTCAAAAGTCAAAATAATTCTGCAAGTTCTCATAGCTGGAGCATTTGAAAGTCATTATGACTCACTATGCCACATGCTGCGATGACTATCACATTTCCCCACTTCTCTCCAGGTAAAATGATCCACTAATGATTAAGCACAAATCCCTTTCCAGACTTATTGTACACAAGCTACGGAAGGTTTGGTCATGCTTACCTCTGAGGGTTTTTACTGCCTTCTGAGCTGTATTCGCTACTGCTTCCATCTCCCTGCACTCTGCTGTCCACTGAGGGGTCCAGCTTGACATTAGCAGCCTCTTCATTGGTCTCCAGAGGTCTGGGGACAGGGCTGTCTCCGTCCTGCTCAGGCTGAGGAGTGCAGGGCCCTTGGCTCCCTACACTGCTGATACTTCCAGTCGTTCCATGGTGTTGCCTGTCCACACCTCCTCCAGCCCGCTTGGCCTCACTGCATCGCCTCATGGCCTGGAGCTGGGACAGGGGTACAATATCTGCTCCTTGGGGTCGATGCCAGACTGTGCGTCGCCCAGTAGAGTTGTAGTAGTAAAAGCGGCCACTGTGGTGATCAAACAGCTCCCACCACTGGTTACCGTCTGATTGCCGCACAGGAACGCCTGGAGGGGGATCCCAGCCGCACTCGCCAGTGGTCAGGTTAACATACATGCGCTCACGGGAGCGTGGCTCCAGGATCTCTACCCAATCAGAGCTGAAAAAGAAGAGACAAGTCATAGTGTTAGCTGAAAATAGCAACAGATTATTCTCAAACAGGACAAGATGAAGCATTAGAGGCCATGGTCACGCCTGAGTACTAATCAACTCAACAAGCCAGTAAACAACTCACACTGTTTGACAGACTATGAGGCAAAAAAATGCCCATTTGGCCATATGGGAAGACTGTCCTTGTTTGTGTGTCCTACATGTTTCCATCTGTTTGTGTGTGTGTACGCAATGATATCATCTCATTGGTAAGAAATGGAGCAGCAGGGGTGATGGTGTGCATGTGTGTTTCCTGAATAAGGGGACAGGTGGACACACTCAGCGAGACACCAGGCATTGAGTCAGCAGGGCCCAAACAGAACCATACGCTCTCAGTGCTACTATGGCAAAAACCAATGAGCTTAACTACAATCACAGAGTTGCAACAGCAAGCTCAGCACAATACACACAGGCAACAAAAAGGGACAGTGGAGAGGGGAGGTGCAAAAAAAAGAGATAACAGCAGAAAGAGAAACAGAGTACAAGACAACCCAGTTTGCAGAAAAGTATACGCTCACAAGGCATGGATAAGAGAGGCTACTAATTACATGCAATTAGAGCATGAACTGAATTTCAGAGAACTTATAGGACACTCCATCTGTGTTGAAAAGAGTGTGCTGCATGTTACAACTGCATTATATCACCCTATAACACTGTAGCCACCTACATGAAATCAGGGACAATTAATGTCTGAGAAATAAGCAATGGCGGCCGATTGCTGGTGTATATCCAGGTCATGCTACCCTTTAGTGGGCTCTGTTATGTCTCCTTTGATCTAGTTCCCTAATGCAGGCCTTAACTGTTCCAGGAAATCCATGTGGGAACAGGAGCAATGCAAACAGGCAGTAAGACTCCTTTCCCAAGTCTCAGACACATTAGATCTGTACATCAGAGCCAGAGGAAAAACAACTCTCCTTTTTAGAGTCTCTTAATGACCACTTCAGGGTCCTGGCAAGCCTGGGTCATTTCTCTTCTTCAGCATCCCATCCAACTCTGGCCTAGTGTCTCTAAGTGAAAGGTGCCAATGGGTAGGATTCTGAGTCGCAAAATTGGATCTTTTCCCAGCTGTCACGGTTGTTTGTGTTACTTTTCTGCTGTTCAAGCTACCTGTGATGATCAGAAGGGGCACAAAGCTCAGACCGGATAAGATACCCACAAGCATTGCTCATGTACCTGCCAAGTCCACCCTGTGTGCACCCCTGATCACAGAAATAGACACAGAGCAGTTTGGTACACGCTAGATCTGCCTGGGTTACAATGTCACGCTGTTGACTACAACAGCTGTTGTTCTTTTTTACCGCAAAGCCTTGGGGTACCGTATTTGACGTACCTCTTCCTGAAAACTAAAGTATCAACATCTCTTATGTGCTCTTATGGCTCGATATCATTGAAAGGCTATATGGAGAGAATATAGGAACCGTCTACATAATGTCCACATATGTGTCCAATGCTCTTTGCTGGGAAGCCATCTGGTCCCTCACACCAGTCAAAGAGTCCCAACTATATTGGACTCAACAAAGGTGTTTTTTGTGAATATTTTTAACCCATCGGAATTTACAAGAAAAAGACGGAGCAAGGACTAAAAAAAAAAATCAAAACTGGTTTGGGTTCATTTCTTCAGTGTAGTGTGACATACCGACTTGTTACAAAGAGAGAAGTCCCAGCTATCAGATGATGACTTTCAGACTAATTAGATCTGCAACACTTCATGGACGGGCAGCCTTGCAAATAATGGGGCATTCAAAGCTGAGGCCAAACAGTCAACACCACCCCACACATACCAGAGCCTTCATCCTTTTACTGCACCCAGCCTCCAAAAGAGGCCTTCCCACACTGAGAAACTGATCTCTCCATGCCGCATTCCTTGTTATTAAGCCCTGTGTTTGTCATCAAACTCTGTGTGCAGTGTTTGTGTCTGAATCAAAATAAATCAGTCCCTTATGAAGTCGGGCAAAAACAAGTCAAGGCTGCGTGTTTCTCTCTGTGCATATCTGCACCCCAGATTTGCATGGCAGTCAAAACTGAAACACAACTGAGAGGAACACAACTTCTGACACCTTTAATGATACTCTGGTTAAATAATTTTAAGGTATTAAGAGTGTTAGTAATTTCCCTTTAAGCATGGATATTTGCAGATGTGTATGTGAACTAAATATAAATTAAGATTTATATGCATGCAAGCACAAATCTGTCTACTGTATGCAGGTACATGATCTTACAAGACCTGGTTGCAATTCATACACTAAATAACTCTACCATAAATGTATTGGACATTGATCAGCTAACTACTATCTGATCAGCTATTGTTTAAAAAAAAAAAAAAAAAAAATTCCCCCCTTGTTTTCTTTTTCCCTTTAAATGTTTGAAAGAGAATTTGATTGTGAACAACCCGTAACAGAAACCCAGATTTGAGGGTCAACTGTGGCAGCATGGGGTGTAGTGGTTGTGTAAGGACTGTTCCCTCTGGGTAAATAAACAGCAGTAGAGTTGAGAGCAAGTCTGCGGGGCTCTGCTGACACAACCAGATAAGCAGGAAGACAGACCAGTGTTCAGGTTCGGAAATTCCTGGAACATCACTTTTGGGAGTAGTCAAGCAACATGAGTTTAGTGCATTACATGGGATGCTCTGCCACAAAGGGACATGTTCTCAGCTGGAGTTACCAGGATTGGGGTGAACACACTTTGATTTATCCACATTTAAATTGAAAATTGATTGTCGTTCTATATTAAAAACATATCCCTAGTTCTAATTAAATAAAAAAGTGATTCCACTGCTCAAACTTGACGTACTTAATTTGATAGCGCAACAACCTAGATGCTGTGCATATCTGGTAAACTTAACTACATATAACACCATGACAATTAACCTCAGACCAGATTTCCTTACTACAGAAGCCAACATAAAAGTGCAGAGCATGGCTCTTAACAACCAGGCAGTCTGCCTCATGCTGCAAATGTTCATAAATGGTTTGGAATGCAGTCTGCAGCGGCCCAGCGAAGTTTAACTCCAACCAAAATGTTTTATATTGAACTAAAATTAACTTACACACATGGTCCTGTGACTGAAGGACACAGCACCTGACTTACATCAGAGGAAACTCAATCTAATTAAAGCAGACTTGTATGACTAGGGAGCCGTGTTAGAGGTTTGTGTGGTCCTTAACCAGCCCTGACACCTCTCAGTAAACACATGAAAACATAGAAGGCTGAGGAGTGGTTGGATTTGACAGATTCTTTCAGAAATATAAAAATAGTAACTGTTAGTAGTCACAAGACTCTTAATGTAATCTTATTTTTTAAGGAACCTTTCTTCTTTCCCAACAGTAATCTTCATTTGAGATAATTCTATGTATCAGTGGGTTAATCATTTGCCTACTGATATTACACAACTCTACGTCTAAAAAAATACCGACACCTTTGAAAGGACTGATAGCGTTTAAATGCGTGTATAAAATCTAACCCTCTGCTCTACGATTGTACTCAAGATCCCTTTTCTCTCACTTGAGACACTTTAGCAGCCTACGGTTATTCCACATCAACTAAAAATATGTTTGTGAATTTGTAAAAAAATAAAATAATTTACAAACAGAGCCTGCCTCTTGGACCAAGAGGCCAGATCTGACATATGACCCCTCTCAAAGACATGCACATGAGCACACCTCCTGATTCTTCCAGTCCCAATGTGCCAGAGGTTTCCTTCTGTAAAAGAAATGCTCCATCCATCAGCCACAATTTAAAGTCATCTCCAAAAATAACTAGAACTGAGAGCTGTTTCCCAGAGTCAGGGAAACACGGAATATAGCTCATGGAATCTGCCCCATTGTTTCAAGCCAACACCAAAGTGTAAATGGCACTTTTCCCAGCAGCAGTAAACACAGAGGACCGGACAATACATTCACTATAAATAGGGCAACAAGCAGCCCTGTGTAATTGTCCTGCTTTGCATTTCAAACAAACTTGAATACCAATGTGGCTGTGGATGTTGTCAAAAAGATAAAGGACACAGAGAGAAAAAGATTGTTTTCTCTGTGTAGCATAAAGTTTTGCCTAAACAGAGGCAGCACAGTTTCATCAGATAACAATGGCTGAAATGCAGCTTTATGATTCACTTCCATTGTGTCATTTCTGATGGACAGACAAAATACCGCCAGAAACTGAAACAATCGGCTGTATAACTACATTCTACTGACCGATTAATCGGCCAGCCGATAATACCGGCCGATATTAGCATATCAAGTGACACATCCTTATTAGCTAATTTTATCGCATATATGTGCCGATTTTACAAGATTTATTTACCATTGAAATAGCAATTTATTTGAAGTTTCATTGTATTAAACTAGCAGTTCTTTTTCACCAGCAGTGTGCTATATGGATAACAACATGTATTATCACTCCCCAGAGTGCCAAGCAGTGATGCATGTACGTGCCCAGTACGTACAGTTACTTTCCAGTTGAGTGACCATCTTGTCATCATTATCTTTTCCACAAGTGTTCCATAACTGGATTGATCAATCAATGCAATAAATGTGTACTATCTAACTCTACAGATGGAAGATAGATCTAAGAAAGATATGGACCGATATATCGGTCTCAGATTTTTTTTCCTCCCCAAATCGGTATTGGTATCTGCCCCCCCAAAAACCATGTCTGTTCGGCCCTACTTAACTACATTCATTTATCAATTAACTTGTTTAGCTGAGAAAATCAAGACAAACCCAGTGAGCCGGCTAACATTTCAGGACTTTTGTAAGGTAACCTGTAACATATCCAAAAAACAGACTATTCTGAGCTGCTTTTTTTGTGACTGTCCTTGTGCAGGCTGAATTCTACCACATCTCCTCCATTCATCTGGAAACCTTAGCACTCAGTTCAGCAAGCACAACACGCACCAAGGTCCACCCTGGCCTGTTTATTTACAGGAAATTATTAAGAGACAAAAACATTCTTACATCTTAGATACCTGATTTTAAATAAGTCATTGCTAAGTAGAGAGAAGGGAGAACATACTTAGCCCTCTAGGTAAAAATGTAGCAACAATAAGAAATTGCACACACAGAGCAAGTAGAGGCTTGTAACTCAATATAATAGAGGGAGTGATCAACCAGAAGCAGACGTCTGTTTGATTTGGTATTAATGTCCAAAGTCTATTCAGCATGGCTGCTAGGTAACCTGATTATCTAAATACTGTAAAACAGGAGCAGGGACACACACTGACTACAGAAAGCCGCTGTGTCTAACGAAGATCGGATAAGAGGTGAATGGTAATTTGGCAAAACCTGTTTAAGTGTGTGTATGTGTGCTTGTATCTTCATGTGGATATACTGTAGATTACATGCAACTGCAAGCTTGTCACAGGCCTCTGTTTCTTTTCTGGAAGTCTTTATTAAACCCAATGTTTCCACTTAAAACAGATATGGGAAGAGATGTATGTGTATTGTTCGTTGCACTCCCCCCATCTGTCCCTAAACATCAGAGGGAGAGTGCACATGTTTCAGATGACAGAAAAAGCCCTGCACCTGTCATACACACATTCTTTGGCCCTTTTGTTTAACACCTCCCGTTCCTGCCCTGTCACCAGGGTTAGAGGTCGGTAGATCTCATGACACAATCGAGCCTCTGTTTGTGTGTGTGTTCCAATGTACTAATAATCAAATACTTGTAAAGACTGCTGAGTCTGTGGAAGGGCAAGGGACATCTGAGGCAGCTTTGCATTCAACCCCCACAGAAACGCTCATAAAAGATTTTATATTTTTGGTTAGGATGCTGAATATTTAGTCTTGTACACTGACTTTAACAGTGATCTTTGTACACCAGATCCACATGGATAGCATTCTGTTAGTCCCATGTCAGAAATTGTACTGGCTCATTCTCTTGAATCAGTTACGCCAATGTTCAATGTTTTCTTCTGCAGGTAACTTCTTTCATCAAATCAATCAATCTTTAATCAATCTCTATTTGTATAGTGCCAATTTATAACAAATGTTATCCCAAGACACTTTACAAAAGAGCATCTAAAATACCTTGCTCATTGTTATATATTTTTCTGTGTATTTGTACAACAGGGTTTCTCTGTCTTGTAGCCAAGGGTTAGGCATATTCAATTTACGTACAGCCACCAAGAATTCAAATGATGCAAAATATTTAGATTATTGCATGCACTGGAAATTGGGATTACAATGAGACCTTGTATGGATGACCAAAGGCTCACATAACCAACTAATTGCATTCTCAAATCCCACACCAATGTCACCTATTCCACAACAAAAGTTTTTAAATAACTTTGAAATAGTTTACTTTATTTGAGAAATAGCCTTTTGTTTGTAGATAGTTGTGGTCTTGCCACTGTTTACAGAAATGATTGAAAAGATCCAGCTTTGCAGGAATCTAAATGACTGTGTCTCGCCACTATCTTTACTGACAATTTCAGTATGTTTTTCAGTCGGCAAAACACAACAGTGCTCTCTTTCTGTGTAGTCAAACAATCTGAAATAAAATAGGAAATGGTTAAATAGACACAACTGCACAACAACACAAACCTTGTTTGATGGATTGGTTGAAACAAAGCAAGTTATCATGAAAGAGTGGAAACAGATTACAGGAGCCCTTCTCTTCCAGTGCTTCAGTTGAGTTTGAAAACAGAACCACAATAACAACATGGATATGACCTCAAAAAGAGTTTAATGTTTTCTAAATGGGCTTGAGCTAACAATCACTTTTCTAGTCTTCTGACTACTCAAAGCGCTTTTTACACTGCAGGTCCCACTAACCCATTCAAACTACATTGACAAAATGATGAAAGAGGCCGCTTTGTAAAGTGTCCATCAGTATTAACTAATCCATTCATTCACATTCAGACGCCACTGACATATCAGCAGGAGAAATTTGGGGTTTAGTGTCCTCCCCAAGGACATGTTGCAGGAGCATGGGAGCAAACCCCCGACGTTCCAGTTGAGAGACGACCGACTACCTACTTCACCCCTCCTCCCTTCTTCCCCTTCAGCTTACACCCCTCAGAAACAGTTGTCAGTGTCCATTCCTCACTCATCGTGTGCTGACATTGGCAAACAAGTTTGGGGGTCGTCTTTCACTGAAAGACACGTCAGGCATGATTGAGCTGGCCTCATGTGGGAACCAGGGAGGCAGGTTTCCAAGGAGAGGTAGCGAACTTTGATACCAAACAGCTCGGCATCCACATATCTGGCAGAGACAACAAGGCTAAGATGTGAGGATAGAGATGAACAGAGGTGGAGATTACCCGACTCACCTGAGTCACCTGAAACACCTCCAGAAGACCTGCACGGATAAGGCACTAACAAGCTGTCAATACAGAGGCAACACTTGTCTTTGACAAGTTCTGATCTAAAAAAAATACTAAGGTTACTGTGCAGTCTCTTAATGCACAAGATATTAAAGTTTGTTTCTGGCTGCAGTAGAAGATATGCTATGCTGGTCCATCACAGGGGAAAAACGCACTTGTTTCAGCCGCCAAAGTCAGTGATAAAAATAATAACTACTATACGCCTTTTACTTGTGGATATTTGTGTTGTTTGAGAACAGTGTGATTGGCAGTTCTGGATCAAAAGGGTGATTGCACATGTTAAAACAGCAAGAACCAGATGGTTCAGTTTCAAAATGCTCTAAGCTCGGCTTAAATGTTTTGTGCCACTGTTAGACATGAGGTCTTTAAAAATATTCATCATCTCTACTATGTCATCAACCCAAATAAATTCAAGACTTTGTTGAATTTTTGTCAGTGAAAGACACATGAAAACACTGTTCTGGTTAAGAAAAAGGCATAAATACAGCCTTTTCCTTAATGGTGCAGTAAACATGAAGATTCTTGCTAATTTTCTGTCTCTGGGCCCTCCGTGAATAGAAAAAATGGTTACCTAGTTGTCAAGAATGTCCTGTGATGACTCACTGCCATATGCATTACAAAGCCTGCGAAATGCGCCCGGTTCTGCTGCCTGTGATGGTACAGACAATGCAGACTATTGTCAAATCAACAGGCAGACTTCATTCAACGAGAGCCCACTCTGTTCCCTCTACACAGGGGGCCCAGCCAATCAGAGCCATGGCAGGGAGGAGCCTGGGACATGTATACGAGGTCTGGGGTGACCTCCTTCAACAGCTGCCCTAATCCAGAACCAGAGACAGTTTCCCCTTTCCATTGGCACCAGATTAGACTGGATCTCATAAGATCGTTCAGCAACTTTAAGCAAGGCCTGTCTTTCCCATGCTGCTTTCCAATCTGCGATTTTACATGGTCTTAGTGAATTAATTCCCTGTTCACTGCAACAAACTGATTCTTCATGAGATTTCAGATAATAGTGCCTACCTCGCAGCCAGATCCAGCAGAACATTTTTGTGTTGGCCTTCTTCAATGTAACTTCAGATATACTCGCTGTAATCCGCCTACAAAGGAACTCCAGAGAAGCGCTGCTCTGTTGTTTCTGTATGGAGAGTATTGTCTTGTCTGCCATCCTCTCTTCTCCCACAAATACTGCAGCTTTCAGCAGAAAAGCTGGGAACTTCCGGCCCCCTTACCGCCTTGCTGAACAGTCACTATTTGTCTGAGACACTACTCGTCCACAGGGTCAATAAACTGCCTTTTATAGGGGCAAGCCTGACCAAACAGAGGTCCTTGTCCTCCCCAAAATCCACCCCTTTCCTTAGTTGAAGACCACATGGGGGGTTTTCAGGTCAGATAAGACTCTGGACGAGAGTGAACATGTGCAGGAGAGGCTGAGGCAGGATCAGGGTGTTTACCACTTACAAGCCGGCCTTTCTGTCCAGTACACCAGCTGTCGGAGATTGAACAATGGGGTCACTTATCCAAACAAGAGAAATGAATTAACTTATTAGATATGTAATGTGCTTAATAACCCAACAAATAAATTGCTCAAACTTTATCTTTTCAGGTCATTGGGGTTCATACAAGTGAAAATATTCAAACTGTGCAATCTTTGTGTTGCCAAAAACATTCGGCATTCTGACATGTTTGCCCACTTTGTAAATTCATTTGAGCTGGACCATAGCAGTCCCTCTGAATCCTCCCCTGCTGACAGGACAAACGAGGCCAGAGTCTAATCCCAGGGCAGAGCTAGGGTGAGTGGGGGGTCAGTGGCTAGCCAAGGAACCACACAGGAAAGAGACCTCCTGATTGTCCTCTAGAGGAAGTGAAGGTGCAGACTACAGGCCCTCCAGGCTTCCAAAAGCAGGGCAGTCTGGTGAAGATGTTAAAGCTGGTTCAGTCTGGGCCAGAGGGACATTTGTGTGGATTATGATTTAAGAGGCCGTCACGTCTAGAGATGCACAGAATGCACAGATACTTAATAATAAGAACTGCTTTTGAGGTTGTTGTTGTTGAGGGATATAACTGTGATCCTGCATTTAAGCAGCCAACACATTTTGTTTTTGCTAAACTTTCGGCATGTGTGCTATGATTGTTTTTTATGTTCTTGTATACTTCCTGTATGGAGCTCTTCACTCCCAAAGCTTACTATGATTATACTGACTTGTTCAACTCTTCAAAGCAGAAGACTTGTTCTTACTTACTGCCCATCTGAGCATATGATCGTTCAACAAGTTATTATCCCATGTAATGCTAGAGAGTGATGATCAGCACTCTTAGCATCAAGTTCAATCTAGTGTGAGCCAGGAGTTTAACCCAGTTTGTAATCCTTACAGAGGAAAGGCTAGAGATGGCGGAGGGTGAACAGGTACAGATAAATGTGTTTGGGCAAATCACCTTAACCTCATTATGGAGTTACTGTGGCAGGCTACTGAGAATTAAAGTCTGATAAAACACCTGTTTGGCATAGGATTACAGTACAGAAAGCATGAAAGTGAGGAGTGAAAGCTGGAAAATATGAGTTGATGCTTTATGTTGAAAAAGAAAAATCATCCACAGTGATCATATTATTAGCATGTCATAACAAGCAGTGATCACAGGAGCACAAGCTTAAAAATCACCTTTTCTCAACAGGCAAACATATTTGTCCAATCCAATGGCAAATCCTCTGTATATCCTGCCTTGTCCTTAGCAAAAGACCAATATTTTGATTAATCTTGTCACAGGGACACACTCTATGCTTCCTTGTGTGTGGTTATTGTTGAGAGGACCAACAGTAAGACAAACATCCCATTGTCATTTGTGCCCCTTCACATTGATAAGCCTATGACCAGTTGACTATAGTTTCTGCAGGAAACACCAATTGTTGCACCACGACGCCCGCTCCATTTGTCATGTATTGCTTGACAGGTAAAGATATAGCCCAGGACATATAGAGAGGTTAACACGTCCACCAAAAAAACAAACCCAACAGTCATGGATGAGCACCAGCTGGCAGGTGGTGAAACTGCTACACCAAGGAAGTCAGGTTGGCATTGCGTGACAAAACAAACAGCTTCAGGCTGTATAAATCACATCTGACTGGTTAGCATGGTTGTCAAACTGAATCCATGGCATAGTATTCAAAAGGAGGTACAAATAGGAGAGGGAGGTGAAATATCAAGGCATCAAAAGTCCTCATAACTTTCTTCTTTAGGCATTAAAAGCTATCAAGTGTGTACTTCATAAAGTCAAAGTAGGACACTAAAAAGCATGCGAGGGAATAAAAGGCTATCATGCCAAGACAGTTGAAGAATAATTTCACGGGAACCAAAATAACTTATCCTATAACTGGATCTCAGTAGCTTTAGACTGAATACTAAAGCAAACCATCTGTCTCAAGGAAACGACGAAACAACATTTTAACACACATCTGCACTAGAAGCAGATGCTAAATAAATTCAACATGTGGAGATCTATGGGGGAGATCAAACCAGTATAGCTGAACCTCAGAGCCCCAGTTACAACAACCCAGTAAAAAGTGCAGCAACAAATGGGCTTTGGAACATTTGCCTTCCGTTTAGGTTATTGCTTTCCTCACCACACCAAAAGACTTCAGACAAATTAGCTCAGACAATTTACGGACTAAGGAAAATCAAATGTAGGGCTGGTCATCATAGATAAACGAAGACAGTTTGCTCTGTCACCCCCACTATTTCAGATCAGAATCAGGGTTTATTGCCAAGTACATTTACACATACAAGGATTTGACTTGGTGTGTTGGTGCTAAACAATTAACAAGGAAATAAAGCAGAACTAGCAACAACTTAAATAATACAATATAAGAAGATATTACAATATATAAAATAGAATTTAAAAATGTAAAGATATAAAGATAAAAAACACAAAAGGTACAAAAGGTGCAATGTAGGAGCTGTGCAGTGGACTATGAGAAAGCATCTTAATGTGTGTAACTACTCCCAGTTAACTCTAATTTTAAACTTCTCATAGCGTCCAGAAGTTTTAAATATCTTTTAAATATCGTGCTGTAAATAAGATAGCAACAGTGACCTTACTAGCAAACTGCATTACCCTTTTAGTACACCTTTTAACATACTCTCTTTACACTGCCGTACAGTCTCAGTCCCGTCGTGTATTTTCACAAAGGTTTAACTTTGAGTTAAGTTGTAAAACCACAAATAAAAACTGAAACATTCAGACGAGCTGGGCTAACTTTCCACTATGAAGCGTGGTGTTGTAAACTGTGGGCAGCACACAGAAAGCTGATAGGGAGTTGGCACTTGAGTTCAGCCTCGAAACTTTTCCCATTTCAGTTTCCATGGCTTTAAAAAGTCAACGTAAAGTTCACTTACCTTGTCCCGGCCATTTTCTTCACATTGTAAAGGAGGCTTGGAGTAAAGCAAAACGATATTTAACTGGTATCGGTATAAAGGTAAATGTTCGTAGCAGACACGGCGGTCTTTGGAGAGTGAGTATGGGACGGTCCTCCTCCGGCGGTGAATCCGATATGGAGTCCCCGCCTCTGCACGTGAGTCATAGGTTGGGAAGAGGGTCGCCCAGTCTGACCCCCCCCCCCCCCCCCCCCCCCCCCCACAACACACACACACACACACACGCACACACACACACACACACACACACACACACACACACACACACACACACACACACACACACACATGATCCGCTCAAATAGATGGCAGGAAAGAGTAAACCATAACCAAAACATTTCTGGGCTCAGTAAATATATAGTAGCCTAATATGTAGTATAGACTACCACATAGCCTAGAAATTAAATGTTTTGCCAAACTTTTCCTCTAGGCTAGTTTGAGAAATATAGTTACATTCAAAGACACCAAAATAAACAACATTATAAACTTACTTTGAACTTTTGTTTTCAATAACACAAATGCATATATCTGGTTTTTGCGTCTAAATACGTCAGACATATTGGCTATTATTTTGGCTTGAAAATGTAGCCCTTGACATCTTGAAAAGTAAAGTAAACCCCTGCGGTTGCTTAGTAAAATACATTTAGAATAGACTACTTTTTGATGAGAGGTTTCTGAATACCATGTTAGGAACGTTTTAAGTTCAACTCATTTCCAATTAACTCAGCCAATCAGCGAGCATTTAAGACCTCATCCATGTCTGTGATAAAGACAAAGGGCTACATGTCCACTTTGTATTGCTGTTGGCTCTAAAGAAGAACATGTAGCTCTGTTAGCCTGTGGACAAGCAGACAGAGACCCCTGCTGGACATGAACACAAACAACCACGGACATTCAGAATAAACATCAGGCAACATTCATGTTCAAACGACACTTTATTCACAATTACAATCAGCACTCAAGTCTACGGAAATACTTGCTAAAATAAATCAAAGAAGCTTACAAAGGCAGGTAGCTGTAATTCACACTGATAGGCCTAAGCATTACACAGCTGTGATGTTCATCTGGCACAGAGTAAACGATATATCCATTCAATTTGGCGCATATGTTCACAGTGAAACCTTTAAGTGCTTTTCTGATGTAAAGAACAAACGTATAATTGCGGGCAATACAAGTTCTCAAGCTACATGTCTCCTTATAAATCCATTCTTTCAACTCATTTCATACAATGAGGTCTTCCTGTCCTCTATTATAAAAAATATTGTAAACATTTATATTAATTGCACAACATACATTCAGATACATACTGTACTGTACAGCAAAAGTTTACTTCTGTATTGTTATCCTGTAGCACCATGTATAGGAAGCTGAACAAACTATTTGATCATTCTACAGAGTGGTACCGACAATACAAAGGAGTAAAATGGCATTCACTGATGACGCATTCTGACGGTGGTCAAATATTCCGGAGGTTTTCGACTGTATCGTTTTTGAGATAATGGTTAGTGTAGTCCTTTGCAAGTGTGACTGACAGTGGAGGGGACTGGATCAAGGCAGGCAGTCTCTGGTCAACTTACACCTCACAGCTTTCAGGGAGATGATGCGTCATGAAGGACATTCATCAGCGTTAAAACCAACTATAATAAAAAATAGTATGGTGAAGAGCTTGTTACCATTGGCTTTTTAAAGTCCATACCACTTCCATGTGCAGACACGATGGTGCAGAGAAATAAAAAATGCCTTGTGTTATTCTAATCAGCTTGTGCCAAAGAGACATCTTTAGGCCATGACGTCTTTATGTAGCAGCAGAGGTGACTTGTAACAGATCGTGTCTCCACCAAGTCCAATGTGATATGACAGAAATCTTATTAAAACAGGTATGTATACTATGTACAAGCAAATTGTTAAACAGTGGCATGTGGACACCAGACGGCCCCTTTGACTCACAGCATCCTGTTTGTGTTAATGGTCCTGGCAGATTCTGGTTACAAAGGTTTTTAATGAGGAGGAAATATGTCTGAAGGTTGAAGTGACAACTACAGAGTCTTGATGGAAGACGAGATGCTTCCTCTCAGTCCTAGCATCACCTCCATATGGACCAGAGTTACAGAGCAGCGATCTCAGGAATAAAAAACCTAGTTTACAGTAAGGTAATGTCCAGGTAATGTTATGGTCCATCCAAGTGGGGTCAAGGTCCTCACATACGTGTTCACTTCCCCTTCTCCTTTCTTTGCTGGAGGAGGCAAATGTTGTGGGTTGTGGGATGCAGGTAGTTAACCTACCCACCCTTCCCATATCTGCCCTCTGTGTAAAGAAAACAAACAGTTTATTAGAGTTCAATGTGTCACTTGAGGCATTCACTGGAAACCATGGCTCCAGTTAGGGCCTGTTCCTACTAGGAAGAGTAAGAAATGACAGTAACAAGAATGAAACACAACATGTGGAGACAATGTTCCACCTGCATTGCTTTATTGACTTTATTGACTCAAGAGTGAATAAGAAGGAACATGGTGCAGCTTTGCAATGCAGGTAAGTGATAGTTACTGTAAGAATAGGGTAGAGTGTTACAGTAAATGGAAGAGAGGCAGCATGCTGCTTGGTCATCTGACCAAGCTTAAAAAAGTCTGGATGGAGAAAGGAGAAGAGCTTGGCTGACTACAAGGGAACAGATGGGTTATGACAAACTCACAGCGATTTGGAGGAAGGCTTCTTCACTTTTGGCCTCTTTCGACGGTGAACTGGCCTGAAGCATGCACAGCACGTATACACGTGCAGGGCAAATGCACGTGCATGGAGACAAACAGGTATATAGACACACACACACAGAACATACATACATCCACACAGAACACACACATACATGGGCGCACACACACACACACACACAGACACAGCAGAGACAAGCTATTAGGCTTTATTACAAAGGGGAACAGAAGCTTTAAAGCAGGCTTGTGGTTTGGCCCTCTTTGGCTTCTGCTTCTCCATAATGAGAAGACTTTGAGCACAACAGTAAGGATTTGGGAACCAAGACTGTTTGATGTAGTTCAATTTCATCACAACATCTCAGTATTTTATTTTCTAGACTCCCAAGATGTCTTGCAGTCAGAAGAAACATAGCCAAAGACACCCTTGGGAGGCTGTAACCTCCCAGAGTTCAAACTCTAACACAAATTCCATCTGTAGAGTTTGTAAAAGTAATCAGCTGTGCTGTAAAGGGAAGAAGAAAATACCTGTATTCACTGAAGTAGTTTCGTTCTTTTCCTCCTGAAAGGAAGTAGAGGTAACATTAGTCGCATTGATGGATATACTCTCATTAATCATGTTTGCCTTAGAGACCCTTTACTGACCCTTCTCTGGGTTACATTGCTTGTGTCCTTTGCAGCCCCTTAAGTCCATGAGTTGTTGATGCATTGAATTCAGAGCATTGCGGTCCAGTGTGCTGACAGCATTTATCAGCTATGGAACAATTAGAACAACATGTTAGCAAAGTCTAGGAATACTTTAAAAAGTCTGGAAAATATTTGAAAATCTGTATACCCTGTGCTCACAGGAAGGTACTCTGAATCATTGTATGGTTATATTTTCTGTATTATCTGAGTTATTTATGCTGTGTGGTACAATGTGTGTGTGCATTTGAAGTACCTGGTATGGGTCAGTGTTGAGGTCAAAATACTCCAGGAAACCGGTAGCAAATTCACAGAACAGGAAGTTGTGTGTGTCATTGATGGTCCTCAGGCACCAATAAGTGTTATTGTTGGCACTGGTGCATGCACAGAATGGTCCCACTGTGGATGGGAGTGGGTGAGGCAGGGAGGGGTGAGAGTGGAAAACAAAGGATATCACAACTCTGATCCAAAAATGTGTTTTTACCCTTCCTGCTTTGGAAAATGTTTTAAAGTTAATAATATTTTTCCAATCCCTAAATAAAGCAACATGTTATTCCTCACTTGTCCAGAAGGGGGGTGTCTGCCAGTGGTGGTTGTCATGGGTGAAGCATGTGAGGCCAGGCATGCTGCAGGTGTCATTGTTCTGGAGCCTCTTGAGGAATTTACGTAACTTTTTCCGGCGCTTCTGCTCCTTCTGCAACCACTGACTCTTCTGCTTTGATGGCATTCTAATAAGAATATATTACAAACAATGCAATGAGACTGTAAGAGTGAAAAAAATGTTATAATTCTTTCAGTAACAATTTCAATGTTTACCTGTGTGAATGTACACGCCCTGTGTTGAGCCTGAGATCGTCCTTATTCTCCAACAGATAACTATTAAGACAAAAACAATTGTCACATGACATCTACACTACCAGTCAAATGTTTGGACACACCTGATTGAAATGCATGTTATTATCTTAAAGACATTTTGATCTAAAGGCGATGCCTACGTATGTCTGCATTTCTTCCAAAACAAAAATATAATGTTTTATTTTTATTGTTTTAATATCTAGTATTATACTAAAATGTAGAAAATAGTAAAAAGGTAGAAAAACCCTTCTATTAGTAGGTTAGTCCTTGATACAGCTTACCGTAGCTATATTATAATAATATAGTATACTGTATTATTGATAATACTGGTACTGTTGTGTGTCCAAACTTTTGACTGGTAATGTTTCTGCCAGTGACAGTGTGGTCAGAACACATTCTCACCTGGGGGTGTCACACTGACATTCCTCGGGCCGCACCTTTTTCAGATGACCTTTGACTTCCCGCAGGTTCTTGATTTTGGTCTGCAAGGTTTCGATCTAAGCATAGAGGAAACAGCCATAAAGTCCCCTATAACTCATTATACTTTAAAAGTGACTACAAACCTGTGAAATGGGTTTAATGGTTTGTTTTTAAAAGGAAGAGAATGTCGTACCTCATGCTCAATGTGCAGTTTGTGGTCTTTCCACGCTTGAAGTGACTTGTAGAGGCCTCCGTCACATTTAACTGTGTCATTCATGAGAATAGAACACCTGTAGGATATTAACATAATAATATATTAAATTAAATCTGAAATATGTAATATGTCTTAAATTAATAACAGACCTTTTATTAATGTATTTTTATCACAAAATCACTGCACATTAAAGTAGACAGATGAACAGAGCAGCACCTGTAGGTGACTTTCAGCGCAGCAGGTGTTGTGAGTTTATTGCTGGTTGTGGGTTTGGCTGTGACTCCCATGCCACTGAACTCTTCATTGTCCTCCTCATTTCCCTCTGTTCCAGTCATGTCCCTAGCCCAACTGCTGTTCGTGGAGCCCAGAGGCCGGTAGCCCTCCTCTAAGTCTACTGCATACAGATCTCCGTCCAGCTCAAAGGACACAGAGCGGGCCCAGCGCTTCCTAGAGACAGTCTTACTGGATTTAATCTCTGGATAAAACGAGAGAGAGAGAAGAACCTGAGATGAAAAATGTAATATATTTTTGATACTGAAGGTCTATTATAATGATGAGAAATGAAGACCAACACGTGGCAATTAAAACATCTTAATAAGAACCAGTGTTCAGATGGAGTGCTGTTTAGTTAAGTTTATCATGGACTTGTAAAAAAAAAGAAAAATCAAAAAGAGGGAAGAAAACTTTTTTAAAAAAGGAGACAGAAAAAAAGTGAAAAACAAGTAACATATACAAGCAATGAACGACATCATACAAAAGAAGCTCAAATACTTTCTATATCAATATACACGTTGGAAAAGGAGTGGGAAGAAGCATACACTTATTTAAATCCCACTCCATTCATTCAAACATTTTATATTCATCTAAGTATAAAAAATGTATATTTTTATGTATAAAACATATAGTGTATAATATATGGTTGTACCTAATTCCTATACAGTATAATTATACAAATACATACACATACACATACAAGAAACTACACACATACACACACGTGCATGTGTGAAAACACTCACATACCCTTAAACAACTAGAAATATATATGTGAACACATTCTCATTAGAGAAGCAAAAGGAAAAAAAGGCAAGCAGACAGAAGGAAAAAGACAAAAGAAACCTAAATATTAAATTAGACATTTTCAAAGCCCTTCTTCATCCCTGTACCTCGTGAAAATAATATTTTTATAACCCATTTTTTTTAACTGTTTCATGTCTGGACATTGCTTGAGTTCCACATTTAGACTGTTCCACAGCTTCACTCCACAAAAACTTTTAAAGTTGTACGTACACTGAGTGTTTTTAACCCTCCTGTAGTCCTAGTGCATTTTTTGACGTTTAAAGATAAATGTGGATAATTTTGGCTGTGTTGATGCATAAATTATGCCACAGGTGTGTATTTTGGGTTGAATTTTAAAATTTCATGAAAATGTATTTCTCAACTCTTTAATACACTATGTTAAAAAAAAATTAAAATTAAAAAATACACTGCCATTGTGGTATGATTTTTTTTTTTTTTTTTTTCATGGATCCATGATAGTGAGGGACTGGAATTTTAGTTTTTACTGTTTTACCGACATGGTAACCAAAACAAAAGCCTGTTAGTATGTCTTTGTTTACACAGGTGATATTGCAGGGAAACAGGGCCAAAGGTTATTATAAACACTACACAAAATGTAAGGAAATTTGTGTTTGGTAGATTATTTCTTTGTTGTAACAATGCTTCTTGGCAATCAATCTTATACCCTTGGAAAGCCTGTTTATTTCCCTTTTAAATGGTGCCACATTTGTAAGGAACATGTATTTGTGGGATGAGCAGCAGAGCTGAGTATGTGGTTTGCGGCCATGAAAAACGTGACAAATCTTCTCTGCCAATGCCAAAAAGCATATTCTGCTGTTGACTCTTGTTTGGTGTATTTAAGTGGATTGGATGATTGAAACACAATGAATATTTGCTATGTATGGTGAGGACTGAAGTTAATAATAGTAACCATTAAAAAAAATGGAATTATACATTAACAGAACATTTTTCTATGGCAGTCTTTATTGGAGCATTTTTTTTGCGTCGTAGGGCAAAAGGTGTAACACAAATCCTAGGGTTGTAGGAGGGTTAAGATAAGTTTATCCCTTAAATTGTTTCCCCCTTCTCGATCATAGAACAATGTCTGAATGTTTTGTGATAGCACATTTTCTTTTGTACATTATTTGTGCTGTTTTGAATTCTATAAGCTCTTCAAACTTTAATAGTTTTGACTGTATGAATAATGAGTGTGTGTGATCCCAAAATCTGACATTGAAAATTATCCTTATAGCTCTTTTTTGAAGTGTGAAAAGTGGATGTAGTGAACATAGGTATGTGCGGCCCCCAAATCTGAAATGCTCTGAGACAGTTTGGCTTGTATGTTGTATGTGTGATTTCCAATTATTTTTTTCATCTATTAAAATGATATTTATTTTCCTGAACTCTTTCAATGTTTACCCCATCTATCTGTATTTGAACCTGAGTATTAGTTTTTCAGTTACCAAATAACATAATTTTAGTTTTGTTTCAATGTAATAATAATGCGTTTCTATCAAACCAGATCTTTAATTTACTAATTTCTGAAGTGATTTCCATCAATTATTTATATAAGTTCTCTCCAGAACAAAAAACGTTGGTATCATCAGCAAACATTACCAATTTCAAAACATTTGACACTTTACAGATCATTAATATATAATATAAACAGTTTAGGCCCCAACACTGACCCCTGGGGGATTCCACAAGCAATGCCCAGAAATTAAGAACAGGAATTTCCCAGCTTCACAAACTGTTGCCTTTTAGTTATATAGCATTGTACCGATTTTAAAACCACCCCCCTGATGCCATACCATTCCAGTTTATATATAAGTATGTTAAGATAAATTGTGTCTAAAGCTTTTTTTAAGATCAATGAAAACCTCCCCTGTATGTTTTTTGTGCTCTATAGATGTTGTGATTTCCTCAACTGGTAGATGCTCAGATCGTTGATTAAAAGTCTGCTTACTGTATTATTTTCAAGTATGTAAGTTGTAAGTGAAGATATTGTATATCAAAGTGGTACAATGTGATGTTATTCTGCCAGGTCTGATGATTTGGTCATATTCTGTGAATAATTTAATCATTATTTGTATTTTTTTCTTTCAATGCTCTATAATGAAATGTTCACTTGGCTAACCCTAATACACCACTTGATGGCAGCACAAACACATACTCCACATCTCATGAATTCTTCAAAAGCTGGTTATTTTAGTTTGAGATTAATGACCCTGTTTTTCACGGCTTTGTAGGCTACTGCAAGGACATTTCCAAGTGTCTTTCAGAACAAAATCAGCTCTATTAATAACTAGCAGACAATGATAAGTGTGAGTGACAAAATGATAAGTGTGAGTGACAAAAGAAACTCACTCTTCTTTGTGAGAAGCTTCTTCCTTTTCATCACTGATGTTTTGAAGCCCACATCCGCGCAGTTACAGGTTTCCGAGTTCAAAGTGGGAGCCAGATTAGAGGCACCTCTGGCCATCAGAGCCTGCATACGCGGGGCATAGAGACTAGCCATGCCCTTGCACTTATACAGCCTCAGCTTGCCAGTCGGGTCCTCCACACACTGCCACTTCTGAAACAAGGCACAGGGACATTTCATGATGCTGGATCTTTTTCATTTACTACTGTATAACATCATTTTGATAAACATAAAATATAGTAATGCTTCACAGAAGATATCTCTGTAGAGAACCCTTACACTGCAAAACATAATTCAAAACAAATGTGTAATCCATATTGTCTTATCAATCAGATAACCTTTTTTTACACAATTAGTGCTTCATTAAGATGGTTTTAAAAAGAGATTCTGGCGTCAAAAGGATCCCTAAGAGTACAATTACATTGTACAATACTAAGTAAATCGTCAACCGTAAACTAAATTATCAACTCGCTTGGCTTCACTCCATGTGGGTATCTTGAATTCTTATACGACTATCTTTCTTGGCTCCTGCAGGTCAGGTACCTGTCCTGGCTGCTGGCATGAGGTCTGGTACTCTGCTTTCTGGCACAGGTCCTTCACTCGCTGGTATTTTGGCAGGAAGTTCTCCTCTTGGGCCATTTCCTTCCCATCAGCTCTCTTGTGCAGAGGCTTCCTGAAAGAACACCAAAACATATTGCATTTTTTTTTCAACCAATCAAAGACAAGGAGATGGATGTCACCAGAAGAAAATGTGCGGAATGAGAACATTTCCTGGAAAAGGTCAATCAATAAAACGTACCCTCTCTCTAACAAAAAAGAATCTCTCCAAGTCTTAGTCTTCCTAGTCAGCTGAAACCTGGAAGATGAGAAAAACAAAATGCCGATCAGACTACACTGTGATATAAACACTGAACAAACATGTACCTGCTTTTAAATGTCATCTTTGTATGAAGAAGAAAAGGATGTTAGGGATGTATTTGGCTTGAGGTTTCATTATGTCCAGGACACCAAGAAAATAAATTTATGATAGCATGATAAAGTCCTATAAAAAATATTTTATGGGTTATACTGTAGCCACTAATATAACAACATTCAAAGTCGGATTCTTGAAGCGTCCGTTGAATGACAGGACACTGAGCAAAATAATTTAAATGTGTGTTCACCTATTGACTGGCCTGTCTGTGTCCAGCAGCTTAAGGATAGACTTGCCATCCATTTCAGCAGGGATATCAACACCGGCCATGTCCAGCAGAGTTGGTGCCAAGTCTACGTTTAACACTATGTGAGGATTACTGCAGGGAAGAAAGAAAGAATTAGATATAGTGACCTCACATAAAGCATATAATACTAAAACACAGCGTCTTTTAAAAGACAGAAACATATTATTGTCACTCACGTAACACCTTGTTCCACATTAGGTCCTCTAACATAGAAAGGAACCCGAATATCAAACTCATAAGGCATTGATTTGCCCTTGACCAGACCAAACTGGCCGATGTGGTATCCATGGTCTGAGGTGTAAATGAGGTAGGTGTTGTCTAGCTCCCCTGTCTCCATCAACATATTGTACACCTACAGAGGAGGATATAATCATTAAGCACTCACGCAGCATAAAAGTTATACTTTATGTGTGATAACTCAAGTCTCCTGTGCCAGTTTCAGGGAAAAGCAATTGAACAATTCACCAAGTGTGTCAGTGAATACATTATGGAGTCCCAGTCAGAACAAGCACAGATCTCTCAGGACTTGAGACTGTCAGATGAAAAGTGTGTGTGTGTGTGTGTGTGTGTGTGTGTGTGTGTATTTTGTGAGTTTTTTTTGTTTAAGCACATGTCCACCAGCCTACCTTTTCCACACTGTCATCCACAGACAGCAGGGTCTGCATCCTCCGGCGCTGCAGCACGTTAGTGAACTGCATGTGGACGGGCTTCATAGCTCCTGTGTAGCGTAGGATCCAGTGTTTGTCTTGGTTAGGGGCATAGTTGTAGCTGGGAGTTCTGAAAACAGAAGAGGACGAGAAATGTAAATTATTGTTTTGCTGCTTATTTTATTCAAGTATATGTCACGTTTTTATCCAGCTGCTTTATCCATCTGTAGTTATTACATTTTCATATTCTATAGCTATAAGAGGGGTTATGGCAAATTGCCAATGTGTGAACAGTTACATCGTACATTCTCTGCCTGTGTGTGCTAATATCTATTCATCTTTACTGGCAAAAAAAGCCAGAGAAGTGTTTAAACTTTGCTAAACTAGAGGTTAAATAAACCTTGGAAAATGCAAAGCAATGCAATCGATAGGCCTGTACGCAGTGAGCACATTGTGATCAATAATTAACTGCCAGGCATGTGGAACTTTAATTATTAGAGAATAAACACTGCTACACAGCTAATAGGAACAAAGAAGAAAATATATACAACATTTAGAGCTAATCGATTTGACTTTAAAAAAATGTTTATGTCTCACAGCCTGTGGTAACTCTAATGCAGTGTGAAGATGTGTCTGCAAGGTGCCAAGGTGAAAAGATGTTTTAACACCATAGAAGTGCAAGACTTTTACAGCCCCTCTCTCTTTATGTGGTTGATAAGGGCAGAGGGAGATGAAGTGAGAAAAATAGCCAGAAAAGCGCTCTCAGAAAACGTCACCTCAGGGAGAGCAAATATATGGAGAAAGAGCAATTAAAAGTTTGTACAAAGACACTGGGGCTGAATTTTCAGAATATTTGATGTATAAAGTCTGCGTGGCACAGGTTAATGATGCTGGGGGGATTCGATGGAGCAGGAGGAGGGTGTGACGGGGTTGGAGGGAGGGTCAGTAACTGCAGTCTCATTACTTTCCTTGGATCATTCTCTTGAGGCCAATAGCAGGTCTACTATAAGCCAGCAGCTCTAGCCAGTGAGGAGCATGGCGGATAGGAAGACAAAGGCTGAGAAGTTGTCTATACTTTATCTTTACCTATGCATTAAACAAAGGTGATTTATGCCTCTCTTTGATCGTGACTGACAAATCGGTACAAATGAGCATGACTCATTACAGTGGTAACACTAATGTGAACAACACATGAGCCAAACAAACTGGAGCGAAACACTGGCTGTGCGCAAGAGTGCTCAGCTGCCAAGAGCACACTGCAGGCTGTGGAAGATAAGATCGAGCTAAGATTATAGAATTTTTGTCATTCTGGGTCGAATGAAAAGGAGTGTGAATGTGTTGATGACTCATAAGTGAGCAAAAAAAGGTGGATATAAGAGTGCATAAATTCAACCCATGTGTCTCTCTGCTGTGAAACATTTGAACTAAATCTGTTTATTTTAATTGGGGAAGGAAACCCCAGTTCAAGCTCTCTGCTGTCATAGAATATTCTAAAATCAGTAACAATCTGACTGCTCCTTGTACGAGTCACCACAAAGCCTCTGAAATCACTCATAGTCTTACATGTGCTGTGATGCGTTGGGGAAGGCAGAGCTGTACTGCGGGGCGGAGTCCTCGGGACCGTGCGGAGCAACATGGCTCAGGACCATCATGACAGGACGGTGAGGGTACATCTTCTTTGACATACGGAAGTAGTTGATGCTGTCGTTGGTTATGATGTCTGTCAGGTAGTCCTGTGGAGCCAGCAGACATTGTCCATCAGGTGCTCAGTGAGCGACATAGCAAAAGAGCAGATGTCAAAGCTGTCAGTACTTTACTGGTTGAGGGGCCATGACTGACTTGGATGGAGATGCGAAATATTCCTGAGTATGACAGTTTAACTACCTTGAACCTTGAGAAGTTCTAAAATACACTTAAGTTGCATTTAAGACAGGATAAAAAAAACAATTATCACTGGAAGGTAACAAGATGCTTACATTAGCTGAGCATTCAAACTATTGACCTCTCATCACATAAAATTACTCTTTGAATTTTTTATACATCCCGTTTCACTTCCATGCAGGCCGTCATTCAGGGGAAGCAGATGTGACACCTCTCTAATGGAGTGAAAAATACCTTTGCGTAGTCACTGCTGTGCTTCTCTCGTACTCCATTCCTGCAGAGGGTGTAGTTGTAGAAGCGAGAGTTCTTAACCAGTGCTACCCATTCCTTCCAGCCAGGGGGCACATAGGAGCCGTTGTACTCGTTCAGATACTTTCCAAAGAAGGCTGAAGAGAGGACAGGGGCGCAGTATGTTAATTCTGGTCCAAGAGATCAATGCGCCGGTTAACCCATTTGAACATCGCACTTGCAATGCTCACCTGTCCTGTAGCCAGAATTGTTGAGATGTACAGCAAAGGTGTGCGGCTCATGGTGGGCCTGCCATGAGGGTGAGGAGCAGTTCTCGTTGTTGGTGTAGGTGTGGTGGTTGTGCACATATTTTCCTGTCAGGATGGAGGAGCGGGAGGGGCAGCACATGGGAGTAGTTGAGAAGGCATTGGAGAAATGTGTGCCGCCTTTCTCCAGGATTTGCCGGGTTTTGTTCATGGCCTGCATTGAGCCTGGGATAAAACAGAGCAGAGAGGGGTGAGAGAGGGTTAGGGGGGTTAGAGGAGATTCAAAGGCCAAGGACAGAGTGCAAATGAAAAGGCCACAGATGGACATGAAACAGTTGGAAAAGAAAAAAAAAGAATTGTGATATTGAGGTAACTAGTAGGGCGAAAATGTAAATAAGGGTTTGATGGGGACGAGTAGAAACCCTTGTAGACATGGAGGATAAAAAGAAAAAGGAAAAATAAACGAGGGAACAAATCTTGTTGGTAAAGTGTGACTCATTCGGTTTCCTGTGTACTCCAAGCTTTTCAGGCTGATGGTGATTGTTTGGGGAAACAGATGCTTGACCATAAATTCCTGCTTTTCAATGGGAGTCCTCTCACTAGCGATCACAGGAGGACAAAGGGTGTCACAGAGGCCATTATGCAGCCACTCCAGTCCAATACGCCGCTAAAGGACTTAAGCTGGAAGGGAGATGGCCAGGGTTTGGCACTCAGACAATGGAAGCCATAGGCCGCCCTCATTTCATGCCAGCAATGGAGAGGTTGGCAAGGGGGGCACATGACTTCGAGTGGGCCAGTTGTAATGGTGCCAGGAGGAAGCATTAGGCTGACTTTCCCTTGCTGATGCTGTTGGATGAACACAGAGTGAATACCCATACCCATGGGATATGGATACAAAGCAAACAGAGAGAGACAGATGCACAAACAAACAGTAAACACACACACACAGGAAAGGATGAATGGAGGAAAGTCTCACCCAGTTCTATGTCCTGATCATCTGTGAGGATGAGAATGATGTTGGGTCGGATGTTGCGGGCGTGGCGGTCCCTCTGCAGACGAGACCTCTGGCGATATCCAGAAAGGTAGCCAGAGCCCTGGGCCACAGGAAGGATTCCCACCAAGATGAGTAGGAGAGGAAGAAGATGGAGAGGGGCGGAAAGCCCCTTCCCCGCCATCACACTACCCTGTGGTCACCCCTTCAGTCCTTCGTTACACACACTGGCGTCTGCAGCTCTCTCACTCAACCTTAGAGAAGGGACACAGAGGGAGACTGATGCGAAAAAAGTACACACACAAGCACACACAACACGGTAAAAAATAGCATATGTAAGCCTTGCTCAGCCATTACAGGGGGCTCTTCCATACAAATGCACCCGTTTGGGCTGAGCTCAGCTCGTTAATCAATCATTAATGATGCATTAGAGTGGTGTCATTGCTGGGTGTAATGATCTCTGGTGATGAGCACATGGCTGCCAGGCTGGGGCTAATGGGCCTGGGCTCAGGGCCAGCTCAGGTCTCACCACCCCCTGAGAGGGTTAGGGTGAATATGAGGGATGTGGGGTGGGGGTGGTTTTAGGGCCAGAGGTGAAGGAGACAGAGAAGAAAAGAGGAAGAGAGAGATAAGGGGGGGATTAAAACAGGGGTCACTAAGCAAGTAGCAACATTAAGAGGAAGCTAGACTCCATTTTTTAAGATTATCAAACACTGACTTCAAATTACACTCAGTAAACACACACTTTGCAACAGATTAAAAACACAGTAAAAAATAAATGCAGGAGATATGAATAGTAAGATAACTGCCTCTAAATGTGCAGAAAATAACACATTCTGCTGTCATCATGTAAGGTAAACTTCACAATTAGGGTCAAGTGTGTGTGACCAAAGCTTTTTCTTAATTAATCTGAACATGCTGTTTGCCGACATTGCACTAAAATCTTATTAGACATTTAACTGCAGTGCCTGACTATCTGTAGTGATTGTTCAATACCCAGTCATCCATCTATTAGAGTTAAGAGCATTGTTAGTCATTAGGATACACTATTCATCCATGTTTGCTAAATATGAAATCTCAGCAGATAAAATTTGAACCCAACAATAAAATATTAGTCTGAGAGAGTGTTATTCTAGAAATATGTATTTCAAATATTAGATATGTATTGTTAAACTCACTCTTCAATTTTGAGATGGACTCAACAATGACATTATATTTGATTTCTTCCTCATCCTTTTTGTTATTGAGATTCTGATAACAGAGGCTCAAAGGAAAGAGCTGGACTTTATTGCCTATTTCATAAAGACACATAATCAGAGTAGCAGCACAGACCAGTGATCAAAGTCATTAACATAGTTTCCAAGCAGCAGCATCAGTGCAGCATAAGGAGTATAGGTGGCCAGAGCAATCCCCATTTGAAGATGAAGACAATAACAACAACACATCAGCACCCTCTCTCTCACTCCTGGGACGGCAACTGCTCCTTAACAACAATGCTGACTGGAATACTGCTTGACATGGGAATAAGCAGGAACAAATGAACAGATGGCACACACACATAACTTTGCCCGGATGCAAACTTACACAACGACAAACACAAATCACAGACAATATGTTGTTACAGAAGCAAAAATGTCAAATGTTTGAGGAAAGAGATGATTACATCTTTATCCCTGTATAGAAGTGCCTGGAATGAAGTAAGCAGCAGCTGTGTTTGCTCTGGTGTTGTACTCTCTGGGTTGTGTGGTTCTCCCATGAGGAGCACATAAGCTCTGACCCTGGGCACTGTGTTATTTCAAATTGTCTTTGTGCCTCCTGGTCCTCTTTCACAGCCTGCATCCCGCCGTCATTTATGGCACGGGATGTAAAAAAGACATCAGCAATGTGGAAATCCACAAGAAATAAAAAAAAAAAAAACCTGATGAAAGAAGGACACATTTACACTGCTCTGTCTGCAACCGGCAGTGAATAGCCTGTCACTAAAATGGATTCTGGGACATCTACTTTGAATTAAGTAGATGTCTAAAGAATAGACTCAATGTGCTCAAATTAAGATGGTCCTCCACCATTGGCTGCGTTTTAGAGTAGTGTTTTGTGTGGAAGGAGGAACAGTTCTTCCTTTTCGAAAGTTGTTTATCTGTTCGAGTAGCTTAAGCAGGCAAACCCGTCAGGGAGGAGTACCAAATATAGTCCTGATTAACGGGAAAAAAGCCAGCTC
Organism: Labrus mixtus; assembly: GCF_963584025.1. Lineage (NCBI taxonomy): Eukaryota > Metazoa > Chordata > Actinopteri > Labriformes > Labridae > Labrus > Labrus mixtus. Next base: position 7,363,386 of record NC_083618.1, on the reverse strand, counting down.
AGTTTTACACACTGATATATCAATAGCCAAGTATGTAAATGTTGTGTTATTGACATGCTGCTGTGGATATTTTCTGACATAACCCCCATGAGGCCTCCCCCTTTCTCCTGATGCTGAGGACTAATTGGATTTTCAGGCTTTTATCAGCTCTAACTGACACATACAGTCCTTTCTTTTCAGTTTGTTGCCTCCCGCTCTCTTTTATCTACACGTATTGTTTATCTTTCCGGGCGGCAGATGCTACATGAAACCGCAAAGAAAAAAGGCACAGGAAACCATAACGTCCAAACAGACAGAAGCCATTATTCTTTCAAAATGTGTGAATAAACAGGGATAGACAACCGTGGAAAAAAACAACAGTTCTTAGCCAAATTATTCTCAGCCTGAACAACATGACCAATGTGATGGTTTGTATGCATCAATAAAATAAGGCATGCCATGTTGTTTCAGTAACCTGGGATGATTTAAAGCTTGTTTTCCTGACAGAGCTCTGCCAACATCAGCATTTTTCCACTAAGTGTGATGTGAAACGACATTGCTGAGTCAGCCTGACAACACAGAATGAAAGAGAATTTTTTGCCATTTAGACAGAAGCGCTAGACAACATGAGTAAATATAACTCTCAGCAAAACTCATTAAAGGCTCGGGGCTTAGAGAGGAAGAGCTAGCGAGCAGGCTAGCAGAATATGAGATCATAGGGAATAAGATTCTAAAAGCATGTTGGAGAAACAAGGATCATCTCGGGTTATTCTAATGCCAAGTGATGCCTGGAAGTCAGAACAGAGAAGGAAAGTTTTGCTCATCATTCATTCGCTTGTAAAGAGGCTCCAAGAGACAGCAGCACTGCATCATCGGATAAAAACTTAATGTCGTCCATCTTTTATTGATATGACTGAATTATAAATGCAGTGACAACAGAGCTAGCCATGTCACAGCATGGGCAGGATGGTTAAGACGGTGGCAAGAGTGCAGGGATGAAAACACACACCAGAACAAACAGACAGATGTGTTACACTGCTCTACAGCACATCTGTACCTCAAGTATTACAGCTGGAGTGAGGCAGAGAAGGGAAAGTGCTTGCTAAATCTTACAAAGACTTTGTAGAGGCATTAATGTGTTTTTTTCTCTATTAATAAAACACCTTGGACTTTAAAACAGGCATAAACTCTGATTCATCCAATCTGGAGCCCAGAGAAGGCACGACACACAGACAGAATATGAGAAAAGCAGGGGAAAAATAAGACATTTATTACATATTGAAGGAGGACGAGTCATGGCATACACTCGCAATTTAATCAAACTGTGTCTCGTAATGCCTGTGAAATATGGAGGCGAGAGCACACAATCTTGAAGCTAGACCTCTGGATTCTGCATCACCGATGTTCTGAGACGGAGCGAGATAGAGGAAAGAACGATAGAGAAAGTGTGAGAGAGGAAAAGAACCTCTAGGCACAAGAGTGTGGAGAGAACAAAGCCCGAGCACTTCCATTGCAGATGGATTTTTTTTTTTCCCAATCATGGAAACTAGATTCACAGACCATGCCTGGCATATAGAACAGATGAGAATAAAACAGAATGTGGTAGTAGAGAACCTCCTTTCTGCATCAATCCCCATGCAGGAATTTGCCGTCATCTGTATTCCTGTGCTGAAAAACACAAAGTAAGTGGCCAGGAAAGTTTAAATAGACACATCCAGCTCTGAATGTGGCTCGCTGCAACACTATCAAGCCAATCCCTTTGGTCATAATTGAGGCTGGCAGGGCTTCGCTAATGTGTGACTTTGTTCCCATTGGCCTGCCTCCCTCTGAACAGAATGTGCAAAATCTCCAAGGACCCTTGAATTTACCAACAAAAGTTTACATTCAGATGCAAATTGTGCAAAGGCATGCATCTATGTGAGAGCAACTTTCTCTAAGGGAAGTTTGTCCTTGTCCATGTGTATGTGCGCGAGTATGTGTTGAAGGAAGGTGGGGTGTAAAATCCACAATATAGTATGGAATGCTTTTTTCATGATAATATGAGGCCATAGGTGCTAACCTTAATCTATTCATTTTAAGGGTTGCAAATCTTCACTCCATCATCAGAATCTAGAAAACCACATGAGGCTCATCAATATCAAAGCTTAAATACGAGAATGGATCTTCTACAGTGATTCCCTATATGAGCCATCATTTGATCCTATAAGGTATGTAAGTATTCAGACAGTATCAGAGGAACGACTATAATATGTTGCTTGTACATCTTGTGTGTTGAATAAAGGCAGTAACACACTTTGAGGTCAAGTTGTTGTTGAAGATAGCAGCATGGTGTGATTATCTCTGGCACTCTGTCTGCTGCCTCTGAATCACAGTTTGCTGTTTTTCAGTACAACATCCCTCAGGCTCTTGTGATATTGCGTAATTGTTAAGTTTACATTTTCACATTTAAGTTTATACAGAGAAGCTGTTAAAATAAACAGTTGCTCAAAGAGCGACATCATTTTTCATTTGGAGTTGTATTTCTGTGACTGGGAGTCCAGTATCCCTCTCTTTCAGCTTTATTGTATGGTCTTTATCAACTCTAATGGGTAATACCTGGCTCTTTAGCTATTCAATTCTCCCCTGTGTTCACTCGCTTGTTGCTACAGTATGTGTCTGTCTTCTTTTTGATGCTGAGCAGGTAATGAACCAAGTTTTTTTTTTTAAAGAGCTTTTTCTGAAAACAGCTGCAGCTGAAAACAACACACTGATGGGAGTGAGAATGAACAAAGAAACAGACCATTTATGGGTAGATATCCAAAACAATGAGCTTACACTATAAAATCACAAAGTACATTATTGTTGGCATTGTTGATCATTCTAAGTTCAAATTGTAAAAATATTGATTAGAGCCACATCAAGTTTAGGCAAATATGGCTACATAGTTAGTAACAAGATTTTTTGTTCATGACAAATAAACTATTGGATTGAGATTTTAAGATTAAGATTTATTCAGCCATTAGCTGCAAAACTGGCTTAAATTAATTCCTGCAAATAACTCTGCCTGATTAAAGTGTGTCCTCCTGAGTATGTGTGTTTGCTATTGACAACCTTTGAGTGTTATAAGAATGTATGACAACATCTTGGGAGGGGAAAACAACATTTTTGTTCAAGAGAAAGATCCCTGTTGTCAAATGCATTTCTTGTGAACAGGCCACAACAGCCAACTGTTTGGGGCCCCTGGCCAGTATGGATACAACCTCTAAACCACAGCAGTGGCTCGAAATGTGCAAAGTTTGCAATGACAGTAGGAAAAGTCCTTAAGTGGGCCCACTCTGACAGCACTCAATCTGGTTGAGCCGCTATAGGCCGTAACCTTTGGATTTTTGCTTATAGGGCCCCAACCATCTCTAGAATCATCACCTGTTGTCTAACCTGAGAAACAAATCCCACCCATGGAAAAATTGCACCTTAAATCTAATAGGATTCTGATGTCCTAGAAAATTAAAATTCCACTATGGATAACCTTGGTGGCAACAATCATCCTTTAAGTGGATGTACTTCGATCTGTGCATATTGTCACTAAGGAGAAGACTGCAGCCGTTGCAGCTTATTTTGTGGCATACAAGTTATCAATAATAAGTTCTTTAGTAATGCTTAGGTTTGAAAATATTAAAATGACCTCATGGCACTTAATAAGCTAAGGTAAAGACTGCCATCATGGAATCATCTGTTCTAAATGATCTCTGCACCTGTACCTCTTGACTTCTAGCCCCATACTCATCTGTGCTTTGCAAACATTCCTGCCTTTGGTATGAATAATAACTATAGCTATAATATTAGCGATAATATTAGTACATTTTATGCAGTTTAAACTAGCAACATATTCTGTCCTTCCTCTTGAGACTGAAATCTTCTCACAACTCAAAGCAGGCAGGCTGTAATCACTGTGACCTCTGAACTAATAGTCATCATTCTTGATGATTTCATCACATCTAAAACGATGGCTCCTTTGACAGGTAGTCATGGTCAACTCAAACTGTCAAGTGTCTACATGATAACCCTGAACCATATTCAATGTCTGCACAGCGCCCTTTTGGTTGAGAACCGAGCTTTCACATTCTTTTGACAAATGTGCCTTTACTTCCTAATAACCAACTTTAATAGTTGAGGATGACAAGAGATAATGCGTGGGCTGATCCCATTCACCGGGAAGATTTAATTTAGATTTCCCTGAGGTTTAGATAAGCTCAGCACTCTGCAGACATTTTAAGATGACAGTCAGAACCTGCACAGCAATTTTCTGTTTGAATACACAGACACAAAGAGCAGCGGTTAGACTTCAGAAGTGAGGAAATGAGATTCCTTCTCCGATGAGGAGACCCGAGTGTAAAATATTTATGTCTGCAGTTACCCTTTAACTGTTGTCCTCTACTTTGATGTATTTCTTTTCTTGTTTAGATTCTACCCTAACCTTTAATCACACGTGGAATGTGCTGCCCAGAGAGTGAAATATGAATGAGTGTAATTTTAGCACTTAACACTTCATTAATCCTGCAGCGAGTCTGCTGCCCTGGAAAGAAGGGTGAAACTGTGATGTGTGCTGGCTGGGAAACCTCTCACAAACTGACAGCCATATGCATGCATACGCACACACACAATGCAACTTATCTTTTACTGTAGATTCCATTTATACAGATTTCATTTTAAAACAGAAAGAGTGGATTTTATTTAAATGTATTTTAACCAAGTTCATTCAGGCTGGCTTATCAACCAACATCAATGTCTGATCTCACTGCTTTTGTTCATCTCTGATCAGAAGCACATTCCTGCTAAATCTTATGTAAATCCTTCACAGACAAGCATTTTCATTTATAATATCGAAGTGTTCACAAACTTTTTGGTTGTTGCTATGACACAAACTCTTTTAAGTTTGGGATTTAGTGCACATAGATAATGCATGGTGTATTTAAGGATTTAAATGGGTTATAAAATGTTTTTACTACATTATGAATGCAAACACACACTCTCCTCTGAAGTCATCCTCTGGTAGTCATGCCATACTCTGGAAGTCACAAAGTAAGAACTTGGGTCACACCCAACCAGAGGGGGGAAGAATATCTCCATCTTTCAAACTCCATAATTCACAGGGCACATTATCTCTAAAAAGGTTTCATCAGGAGAGAGAGTGATGGGATGCCGGATGAATAGTTTGGTGGAAAAATGACGGGGCGAGGAACAGAGAAAGACAGGAAGAAAAAGAGAGAGAGAGACTGCAGGGTGGTGTCAGTTCAGACAAAAGGCCCAGCCATGAAGTGTGTTTGCTGAATAACAAAGACTTCTGACAGACTCTTTGCGTCTGTTCTTTTGACTTTTAATGTACACCACATAGAAACCGGCAAACATACGTGCAGGCATAGCGACAGACAGACTCACAAACACCCCCACACTCTGCGTTTCAGACTTCAAACCTCTCACCAACAAGAAGACATAAAAGAAGAAAACAACGGTAAAGCTAATTATCCCTGAATCTGGAAGAAATCAATGGCAACGTCTTTTTCTATTGTTCTCAAACTGTTTCGTCCCAGCTGCACCAGGACATCACACAGTCTGCCTTTTTGTCTCCTCCAGGTCTAACAAACTAACTCCGTGAAGATATTCCACATAACGAGCTTGCATTTCAGCGACACAACAAATAACAACATCAAACAAGCTGCAGAAGAATGATTTTGTAACTAAAGTCAGTCTTCATGTCTTAAGAAGCAGGTTTCCCTTTTATCCACTTCCATCTACTCTGCTCTTGCTCTCTGTTTCCAGCAGCAACCGTATGGCATGTTGGGCTAGCGTGGTGGTCTGCAGGTTTTTTGGGGAGCTTCAGTCAGGGTCCACAGTAGGGTCAAGGCATTTCCCCCGCCTCCTCTGCAGCCTTTGGTGCGCTCCAAGAGAGCCCAAAGAGAACAGAGGTGTTAGAGAAAACACAAACAGAGCCCCGATTGTCCCTGACTTGGGTTCAACCCCCACAGCTCCACCTCCAGGGGTTTAAAACTGAGAGAATGAGCAACTGTCAATGGTGTTTTGTAAATACGTAGCTGTTTTCACTACAGATGGGTTTCTTCAGATGGCAGAGGGAAATGAGCCTGCTTTGCAGTCTACCGGTGTCCTTGCCTTTCCTGTCTTATTGAGGTTTGAATAAGAAAGCCATTTGTGGTGCGTCAGAAAGAGCCACACAATTGCCAGCTCCTTTGAGACAGGGGTTGACAGCTGAAACAAGTGAGCAAGCTGGTGGACAGGGCAGCCCGCTGAGTGATGGCTGTTTCTTATTGGCACTTATTGACCAGGGGCAAAGCCCCCCTACAGTGTGGCACATCTCAGCTAAATGGATTACAGACAAATCAGTCGGGGCCAATTGTTCCACCAACCTAACCACCTCACTGAGACCTCAGTGCAGCCAACTGACTTCTGCATGACATTACTGCAGCACAAAGGAGAAATCAAAAGTCACTGAAAATATGATCTGCTAAAAACTGCCTTTCATAAAAGAATCTTGATGAGAGGAACATTATATGGATGGACATGGATATTTATGTGCTCGGGATAAGGCAATTACACACACTTAGCAAGCTGTCTGTCTCTGGTGTATAAGCTGCACTCATGTTGGTGAAATTCGATCTTCTTCCAGAGGACTCAGAGGTTTTAAACATTAATTTGCTGTGTTTTAATTACATGCCATTTCTCTCATCATCAAATTAGCACCTGCAATAGGGACTGCCTCTAATGGCCTGACTTAATGATGATTTTAGACAATATTGGTTTCAACTTTCAGTCAACAACTGTTGTTTGGCCGCTGAATAAATCAATATGCTTTCTGGAAGTTACAGTTCAGCTGCTGTAGAAAGATCACTTCTGTGGAGTGGAGTTCTTTCACTCAGCTGATAAACAATGGTTCTTGAATACTGAAAGAGGCTCTTGATAGCCTTCATGCTACACCCAGAGACTGACGACTGTGGGTGCAGAGTGAGGACCATCATCCCTGATGTTAAGCACACCCTTGGGGGCTGGAGAGGCAACAGCTAGGTCTTTACTTCTTCACTCCCTCCATTCTTTGTCCTTCCATCCCGCCCCCTCCTCCCCCCAACCACCACCACCACCACCTCTCCACCTTTCTGGCTTCATCCTGGCCTTATTGTTGACGGATTACTAGGGGTTTAGAGACGCACACCCTGATCCCTCCCTCCCCTATCAAAACCACACAGGGGGTTAAGACTGGAGCACAGAGGGGAGACCTCCACACAATGACATGAATTACAGCGCCTTCTATGTATGTCCACTTAAATTCCCCCCATTTGCTCTGCTCAGAAATGACCACAGAGCACTAATCAGAGCCTGTGGTTCCCAGCAGGAATCTTTGTTTTTTTTTTGTTCAAAAACCAGGAGTGTATAATTTTTTGAATTTCTAAAAATATTTACAAAGTTTGGAGACTTTAAACACAAACATGTGGGATGGACCTTATATCATCTGCTGAAAAAGACCAACGCTGAAAAAAATGAACAAACAAGCCTCAGGTGAAACCACAAGTGTAAGTGCAATGTGTTTGTGTAACTGATGCAGTCAACACACACAACCCACATCATCAGTTCTTATTGTGAGAGAGCTCAGGCTGTCTCCTCTTCTACATTTCAGTATCCATCTCTCTCGCTCTGCTCGTCCTCGGGACAGCTGCCCAGACGGCCCATCTGTCTGCGTTGACCTGTGTTTGGGACCATGGGGGGAGCCTAAGTGGCACACGAAGGGGGTCTCTGGCATGCTGCCCGCCCGGTAATGACAGTTAAGCATGCCAGCAGCTTGCCTAACAGCCCCCGATCTCTCCCTGTGGTGATACAGTATTGATATTGTATCAGGTTGCAAAGGGCTTGGCAGCCTTTTAATGAGAGCTCAGATTGATCAGGCGTAGTGGCTCTCCCTTTACTGTGGCCGATGCTCATTGGCTGTCCCTGCAGACATGACCTCCCTTTGATCTGTATCACTGACTGAGGAGGGACACAAACACAGTTGTGCCCACAGTACATGGTCAGACATGCGAACACACAAATATGATCGCATATACAAAGTACACTTCAGATAGTTGTGACTCACATTAAAGCTTCATGAAAGTCTACTCTATGGTGTTGGACTCTGTGTGCAACAACTGGACAGTTAAGAAATTACCGCTGTATGAATTATTGAAACAATAGAATTGCTGTAATCTTACTAATTATTTCCCAAAAGAGAATTTTAATTTTAATATTTAAAGCATTTTTTCCGTAGACAACTGCTGAAATATAAAACACTATTAAAAAAAACTAAAGTTGGGAAAATAAACATTTGTAGAAAAATCAAAACAATATTTAAAAAAATGTTGACGCTTGCACACACCTATGCATACTTAGCTGACACACTAAGCCAGACAAACAAAAAGATGACATTTTTTTTCCTTTATGTTGGTTATCAGAGGCAGTACTTTGTGATAAGTGTAAGCCGGGCTTTATAAAGCCCACAAAGTGAGATTTACACAAGTAAATAGAAATAAAAAGTATTTCTTGCCCCAACTACCTGTCAAAGTGAGACACCTGTGCAGGTGTGTGTGATAAAGACTTTACATTATTCATGTCAGAATATTTGTAGGCCTATTTTCTTCATGGGAAAGTAATAAATATAAGAACATGTTATTTTAAATGACACACAGGCTATATTTTATTCTATACTTTTTTTACTGCGGATACAATTATCAATTTGAATGGGTTCATATCAAAGCATACTAAATCAAATTGCACTGAATCATTCTGTATTTTAATGAATGGTTCCTGTATTGGATCAAAGCTCTAGAGAATCAAATCAGATCTTTGTCTAGTAAGAGAGTTCACACCCCTACTCTTCCCTATCAGCCCTCGATAAGGCTCCTGTCAGACAGGCAGCCAGCTGTCAGCCCTCCTGTGGCTGCGATCATGACCCTCACCAGTCTTTGGACCCCCCTGGGATCTACAGCATGGATATAACAGGATAAAGGTAGACATTAAACCCCACTAGATTCTTGTGAGGACATTATGATTACTTTTTTGTGACCTTTACAACTGTAGCAGCTGGGAGGTCATTCCCTTACTTTGCTGCTGATCAGTTATACTGAAATGTGATGTGAATTACTCAAGTGCTGAATGTAGAGGATGTGTACGGTTGGAAAAAGGGACATGTTGTGAATAGATATTTTAACAATATGTTTCCACTTGCTAACTTTCTCACCCTCTTCATCTTATTCCTTCTCAGTTTTCTCCCTCTCTCTTCGGTTCAACATGAATTAGCAGCATCCTCGATCAAGTTCATCACCCTTGTGTTGTAATTAGTTCTGTGTCAGAGCCCAGATCATCGCCCCATTTCACTTAAAGAGTAATTACTGCACTATCAGCCATTTCTCTGACCTCATCTCACCCCCACACACCTTCAAACCTTCGTATCAGCTCAGATGGGACATAAAGTGGACAGGACATATACCAAGCTTTTCAACCAGGGGAGGATAAATAGGCCCCAATAACCTTTTTACCGTAGATCACAAGGACCAGAAAGGTCAATCAGATTCATGAGAAAAGCGTTGTGGAAGAATGTCTGCGCTTAATGAGCATTGTGTAGCACCAAGAACCCTATTGCACTCTCCAAACAGTAAAGTAGGAACCCATTAAAAATAAATAGAGAGTGCAGCCCATTTAGGACACTCATAAATTTACTAGTAAATTCATGGTGTAAGCAGACAAGAAGGGGACAGGGTACACTGCATCTGTCTCTGGATAGAGAGACTGCTTTTACTACAGAAGAGATTCAATTAATCATCCCCACATCGCAGTTAAGGGAGGGTAAAACAATCTCATCGAAAGATGTGCACCAGATGTCCTGCTTTTTTACAGGGTGAACACTGATGACATACTTGGTGTCTTTCTGTGCTTGGTAAGCTCCTTGTTAAACACAGCTGAGATTAAAAGCTATTAAAGCAATTATCTTAACGGCAGGAGAGCCGAGGATCGGAGGAGGAGAAGAGAGTCTTTTGTGGAATTCAGATGAAACCTCCTTTCAGCACCGTCGCCCCATATAGCTTAAGTTAGCTGAGTGGTTACGCAAGTGGGCAGAAGAGATTTTTTTTCCAAGTGTGGATGCACTCACACATTCACACATAACACACACTGTCTTCACAGCCAGCCACTTTCTTACACAGAGAAAAAACGACTTCCCAGCCCGCCGATGTGAGCTGACACACAGCAAAAGAATGAGCTGCTTCTGTGTTGTTACTATAAAGTTTGGCTCGAGTGCAGAGTGGCCTCTCTGTGTGTGGCGCCGCAGGTTGGCACACTCACACGGGGCTTTATTGGGGTGCAGTCCTGAGCATCAGGCAGCATGCCCGATGTTGACAAAGCCTGGTATCGCCTGCTGTCAGCCCATTCTGTGTGCACCCGGCGGAAAGAATCAATTAGGCCGAGCTCACAACAGAGCACTTTAATATTTGACTTTTAATCATTGGGCTGAAGGAAGGCTGGGGCATGGAAGCAAGCTGGCAGTCCCTTGTTGCTGATGTGGAAAATGAGGGTCAGGAAAACACTCAGAGAGTCCCACAATGTGCACTGCATATCCTAGGGAGGATTTGAGGAAGCAGACTGAGGAGAAATTGTCACAAACAACAGGCTAATCCTACAGTGTTAAGAGAAAAATATCCGTTTGTCTCTCATAAGATATCAAAGGCACCTTACGCAACCAGCTGCAAAGACAGCAGGGGAAATATCACATAACTCTGTTCATAAACAAGCCGAGCTGGATGGAAGGGACAGTGGTTTAAGAGAAATACACTGATGAGGTCTTCACCCTGCATATGAACTGCAACTTTGAAGAGTTTTTCTTGAGAGCTTTATGTTTTTATCCAGCTCTGCTGAAGAAAGAGGAGGAACAAAGAGAGAGACGAATGCTGCCCTCACGCTGGGGTTTTGAAGTGGAGATCAGTCCTCAAACAGAATAGCTTACCAAAGGCACACCATTCACCTGCCTGCTGTTGGTGGTTTCACAGACACAAGAAGAATATCAAAGTTGAAAAGTCATGTAGCCAGGCATGTTTTTTACCTGACTTCCATGTCTACATTACGAGCCATTTGTAGGGAGTTGTTTGTTAATCTGAAAGGAGAGCTGATTTCAGTCACGTACTGATGTTTTTGCAAGTGATAATGAGTCAGCTGTGCACAGCTGTGTACATAATGTGGCCACATGTGCTGAGAGCTGCTTCCTCTGCTGCTCGCCAACTGTTCGCACAGGATGACTGTGATCACAGCAGCAGCACAAGGATGTTACCGGTGACAGCAGTTACACTAGCGATGATGTGTCTAACTCATGCAGATGTATTGCCTTTGTAAACAGGATTTGCACAAAAACATTTTGATTATTATTATTTTTAAGTCAGTGCCTCAAACAGGCTAGTTTACAGCTGAAGGCCACAGGGGGTAAAGGCGATTTCTCAGTAACTGATTTGATCATTCAGATCAGTGTAGCTAGCTAATGAGGTCTCAGGACTATTTCCCCTCAGCTTCACCTCAGCTATCCTCATCTCTCAATTCACTCTCATTTTTCTTCTCTTGATTATAACCTAGTTGGACCGACAGTCACAAAGGGTGCCTGCTGTGGCCACAACACAACTGCAACAACCCCAGATTTCTTTGATCATCAAACCATCTCAGTGGGGCCAACAATAACCCTCCTCCTTCCTTATTCCTATTGGTGCCGGATGAAATGCTGATGACTGGCAGGCAGATCAAATGAGATGATGTGATTTTGATACTGACTGAATCTGTGTGATGCATGAGTTGCCTCTGGAGGTTATGAATCTACCCACTCCAGTAAACTGAGTGTTGACAATTTGTTTCCTCCAAGGTCTGCAGAATCCATGGAAACAGTAACACAAATAATCAGCATCTGACTGTGTCTGTGGTGGAGGAGTGATAGGTGAAAGATATATAGGCAACTCCGAGATGACAAACATACACAGCCTTGCTCTTAAGCAAAACACCTGTGTAAAAAAAAAGCAAAATAAAATTCAGACACCTACAGAAAACATAGCGACAAAACATACGCTGCAACCACACACACAGTTTAACTTTCTTTATTTGTGTGTGAAGGAGAGAAGAGAGAGCAGAAGGAGATTTTATTTGCACTGTGTAAGAGGTGAGCAGCCTTACCTTCCTCTCTAAACAAGCTGTCTCTGATGTTCTCCTCTCCCACAGGAATCAGCCTCTCACTGTCAAGTTCTGTGGGTAAACACAAAGTCCACAGTGGATGAATCCTTGGAACATACATGCAACTTTTACTTTTGATCTCAAAAGACTACCTTGCATCATCTAGCATGTTTTTTTTTTTTAAAAAGTCCTTTTTGAGACGTGTTCACATTATGGGTCATCCTTGCTTGTTGCTCCCCTCACAGGCTCTATCCTCTCTAACATGCATCATAAGCCAAGAACAGAAGCCAGGTGATATCACGACTACTCCCTCACATACACACATTCCCTAAGGATGGTGACACATCCTCTTCTAAAGAAAACACTGCAAAAAGCTGTAGGATTAGGAGATAAACAACCTTATTGGCTAAGTTGCTCCTCATGAAATCACACAAGATAAAATCCTGCAGTGATGCCTGGGGAGCAGGCAATGGTTCAGGAGGTCCATTAGTTACCTGTACTGGATGTAATACTGTGAAAATGGTCTAATTTCCAACATAATTACTTCCAACCCTTAAGGCCTTTTTGAGTGATTGCGATGATAATTAGTTTCTGTTTGTAATGCTTTATACGCATTGTTCAAGAACAATTAGGGAAGGGGAGTATATCGTTTCCCTACTAAAACTAGCAGCTGAGGTACAGAAACAATACTGTTTTTTTGTAAATGAGCTCTTTTCTTAATTTTCCCCCACCATCTTCAGCAGCCTGTAGTTATGATTTCACAAGCAAGGCCTTGTTCGACATGTTGAAAGGAGTCAAGCTGTCTGATCTATTGTTCTGACTGGTCAAGTGTCAGTGTCAAGCATGCTGAGATGAGCATTACTGACATCTCCATAACCACATAACCGTTAAATCTTTGTCCTAATCTCTCCCAGCTGATGGAGCCACTAACATTTCATTTGAGACTTTGGTGAAATGCTTTGCACCAAACAATGTGGTGATGAATAAACACAAACACATGCACGGAATTATGGGCAGCAAGGCTAAGAATAAACTGGAGATCCTTATAAGCCCATGTGTCTCCCCGCCAAGGCACGTCTCTGACCCCAGCTGCTCTCCACTCATGGGCATCAAAGAGAGTGGGAGCTGTACACCTGTGTCTGTCTGTCTGTCCGTCTGTCTGTTCGTCTCTTAGTCCATCTGGAGCGGTACAAATCTGTTTGATAACTCAGTCAAAGCTGCTCTGCATTGTGAAGCATATTCCTGGATAGCCTAACACAAAACTGACAAAGATATTTGAAGCCAAGGACACGAGGAGGAGGAATTTCAGCTGTGAGACAACAATACTAAACAGAATATATATCATTTCATTTGACAGGTTTTTCTTTAGCCAAAGATGACATACACACATACTTGCAGCATTCAACAAACACCACAGGCTGCGAATGGCAAAAGTGATATACTTTCCTTTTGTCTTGCTAAAATAAAGGGGTGACGGATTTAATATGAATAAGCAGAGAGGGGGAGGAAGAGGGAGGAGATCGGAACAGGCTGTGGGTGACAAGGCAGTGAGACAAGCCACGGCAACTTAGAGAAAATGCGACACCTGGCCTTGTCCTTGATGTGAATACGAGGATGATGCATCAAAAAGTGACAGGGCAGAAAGATGGCTATTACCCAAGAGAAGAGGAAGAGGAAGAAGAGGAGAAAGTGACTATTTTTAGAAGTGGTGTAAAAATATGCAAGAGGTTCATTTAATATTCTTTTCCATAAAGCTCTCCTGTGTTAATGAATCATGTTTTATTAGCTACAATGGTCTCTTGTTCTCAGTCACATTAAAACTGTGACATTTCAAAGCATGCAAGCTGCAAGATCAAATGATCCTTTAACAAATAAAAACAGTCAGGACACTCCCTCCTGCTCTGACTGAGATGAGCAGGAATGAGCTGTCTGTCTGTTGATCTTGATGAAGTGTGATCGAGAGGGTAAATGAGCAGGAGTCTGAGGAGGTGTGATTTATTTATTTATTTATTTTGACTTGCAACACCCTCCTTGAGAGGCTTGAGGCTGATTGATTTCAGTGGGTTGGAACCTGGCTCTGGTCCTATTGATCCCCTATCCCCAGGCCTGTCTCTTCCCCCAATTAAGAGTTCAACAAAGTCGCCACTATGGACCACTACTAATGAATACTCCCTTCCCTCCAACATCTCAATGTTGCATTCACTGCTCTGCCTGTCTCCAGTGCTTTCTCACCTCATTTCTCACTTTCGTCTGCTACTCCTCCAATCGAGCCGTAGTTAATGCTCAGTCACACCTGAACAATAAGGGTTGAATCAGTCTGGATTTGTGATATGGTAGCTTTTTGGGGGGGCTGGGGGATCAAGGTTAGTGAAGGAATCTCACAGTTCATTAAACATCAGCATGGGGTAGACAGTCTAAATCTCTATACACCACTGAGAATCACTTGCCTCACCAGCAGCCAGATTTTAAGGATTAGAACTAATTGAGCTTCTCTGGCTGTAGAAACGTAGAATGTGTCTGGGTGTCAGGCAAGGAAGATCAAAAGATTCATTAGATTAGAATTAGATCAAACACAGTGAAAAGTTGTGAGGACAGATGGAGGAGGAGTGTGTGAGAGTGGTCGGCATGAGAGGGATCCAGACTTAACAGCCAAAACAGCTCTCTGACTCAATATTCAGTTAATTGCCAGGTACATACACAGATACAAGTAATCTGCCTGTCTCTCAGTCTATCTACAGAGCTGTTGGCACATCCGTCTCCTGATCTGCCCTCCTTGAGTGTGCAGTGGGAAAAAAGCAGTTCAGTAACAGGTCAGTGTTGCACCATTTCTTAAACCTGTAATCCCACTGCTTTGGTGGAGTATAAAAAAAAAAAAATCAATTTCAGATGTCTGTAATTCCATAAACCTTATTAGGCTCCACAAAGGCTGCTACACCCTGAGGGAGAAGCAAGAGGGAGGTGGGTAACTGAAGTTGTAACATGGCTGAAGGAACAGAGAAGGGCTAAAAATCACAGAAACAAAGATCAACGTAGCATTAAGGGTTCTGGCTGCATTTTTCATAGTTTACCATCATACGATCATGTACTATCATGTGGGAAGCTACATTATTTCATGATGTGTTGAATTGTGTTATAGTTCTGTTTATCCTGGGGAGAAGGTTTTGTTTTATTTTTCATTTTAAAAACAGATTTCCAAAATATAAAATGATGTGTTTTATATGGTTGGGGTTGAGTGTCAAGTCATCACCACTGCATCCTGTATTCATTTAATCACAACATCAATGGGCCACTTAGACTGCTGTTATGTGAGTGCTCTCATTGATTGTTTTCCTAAATCCACGAGAGTAGTGTGTGTCTGTTTGTTTTCATGTACTAATGGACACCATCCGAGCACACACCTCAGTGAGAGCACAACCAAAGGCGTTAGTGTAGAAGGTGTGGTCAGAAAAGAAAGAAACATAGATGAGATGCAGGACGTAAGAAGCGGACTGATCAGTAAAAACTCTTTAGAATCAGGTGGTTGTTAATAGGCAAAATTAATTACGGTGTTAATTACATCCAGGGTGATGAGAGTTTGCTTATCAGACAGAAAAGTGTTTGAGAAAGCTGGCTTTGAACTGAGTCAGATTTTGGCTATGATCCAAAATCTCCCAATCACTGCTCTTAGCAACCGCAGTTAATTTGGTCATAAATAATTCATGGCCGTAACAAAACTGTAGCATAAGGCCGCTGATAACCCCAGGATCTGAATGCTGATTTGAGGAGGAGATTGGAGGAAGGATTTAGTACAAATTTTGGAGATATAGTATCTCAGCCGCTGGATATTGCAAGTGAGAAGGGGCCTCTATTGCCGCTGTCTCTCCTGAGACAGATAGGGCAGTGAAGCCTGTACTCTGTGGCCAGTAGGATATAATTACATTTCTCCGTAGGGCACCTCCACTGCACAAGCTCAGCAGCATAGAGGGATCAGATTGAAATCGTATTGCACTTGCACATAACAGTTGTTCAAACGTGAACACTAGGAATCAGACGTTTTACACCATGTGCATACTGAGCTGATAAGGCACAAGAAACAAACACAGCGACATGACATATAAAAACATATACACCATCACGTGCACTCATAAACTCAATGCAATGTGCTTCTCCTGATGTGCTCCTCTCAGCCGCAGACTGCTGCTGTTGAGAAAGGAGCGTTTGAGCATCATCGTCAAAGCGCCTCCGTGCCTCTCCATCATTAGAGCCGAGACGAGCAGCAGCGCAGAGTTTTTACACACTGATCTCCCGATGCTGGTTCGTCTCAGGACCTGTTAACAGCAGCTCATACATAGAGATGAACCGGGACTCAGAGAGGAAACACGAGAGTGCTTCTTACTGCCAGGATACTTTTTTAATGTATTCCAAAGCAGCCTTGTGTGTGGGTGAAAAGTAATGTAACATATGCTATGTTTCAGAGTTTTCAGGTAAACTTAAGCAAAATAAAAAGCTAGTTACTGTGTCCATAAACTTAGAGGAAATATATTTCTATATACCTGGTGTCGGAATATATCCAGTCAAGCAGCAAGATTCAGTAATTAATTGAGCACTGGTTAGTCGGATATAGTTGGGATATATAGCTGGGAGCGGCTGCGGCCCCCCGCGAACCCTGACGAGGAAAAGCAGTAAAGATAATGGATGGGTTGATGTATTGATAGTCTTATATGTCATCACATTTTTTATTGCAGCTTCTCATCTTAAAGGGCACTTAATAAACCAGTAGTGTTTAAGTCATGTACACCCTGAATCACTCATCCTTTTTTGTGTTTTGAGACTTTTAGTAGCGGTGTGTGAGGTACAAAGGATTCCTTATCTACAGTAGACAAAGATTCATTGACGTGTATGTGTTGATAAAGCCTGATTCAATTTGATTTTATCTGTTTTTCTGTGTGCCATTTCCCCCACTACTCAGCTTTTAAGGCTGTTTCTCTTTTGACATTTGAGTTATAATTTATTCCATCAATTAGGCTATTGGGCAAATTAAACTAAATGAGCAAAGCAGATAGATAGAAACATGGTGTGATAATTAATGGTAGACAGCAGCAGGAGGATGCTGTACCCCTGGGATGAGCCAATAAAGCTAATTGGGGACATTAGCTTAAGGCCATTGTTTTGTAACCTTGCTGTGTCTAACCACAAAAGGTTAAGGTGCGGGTAAAATGAGCAGACACTGGTGCTGCCCAGGCCGCCCGCAGGCCCACAGAGACAGTCAAGCAGTGTCACCTTGGCTGCTGTCACTGATTTCTGCCACCTGTCACCATGCCGCCCCTGTGGCCAGAGACGTGGCTGTGTGGACAATGGGTTTGTCGATGGCGCTGCCTCTTTAGTGAGGATGGGGGGAATATGTCCTCTGCTTTCATCAACAGCTTGAGTCAAGAGTCTCAGTGCAGCATTAGCATACAATACATATTCATGCCGTAGTCTCCCTTCAACTGCTTCGCCAGCCCTCCTGCACATTTTCCACTCATTTTTACAAACGGCATGTCAAGCGCCCCATTTTTAGCCAGGAGTCCCACATGGCCTCTTATGTATTCACTGCACAGTCGCAGCAAACAACATCAACAGGTCTCAAGGTCGTCACTCCCACTGATTGTGTGCATGTCTTTGTCTGTTTCTGTTTTTCATGAGACTTAGAAAGAGTTGTGTGAGCTCATCAGAAATAGGAGAAAGACTTGAGAAGAATGAAATGGTTAAGGGGGCATATATGTGTGGACGTGTGTCTGTGTGTGTTGTATAAGCATGAGGACAAATGTGTGAAGTGTGAGTGGACTTATTGTATGTTTGGTACATGTCATGCATATGAGTGTTACTTATACACAACCTATTTACATTTGGGAGTGTGTAAAGTGTGTAAATATAAAACAAAAGTCAATGTTGTGTTTACATGGGTATGCATGTGTGTGTGTGTGTGAGCAGAGTCTGTGGCATGTGGCTGCAGTCCTAACATGCCAGGGGACTGGCTGACAGGTAGACTTAGTAGAAGCATCCTCCTTCAGTCCACTGGCGTCTCAGCGAGAAAAGAGGCCAGTTGATGTGGGGGTTAGAGCTTCCATGGCAGAGTGCGATGCGATAAATAATAAATGCTTAAAAGAACAGATCTTTGAAGCTTCTTTACTTTCCCTCAACCCCTCCATCCTTCCATTCATCCGTCCACCCATATCGCTACAAACAGCACAGGGCGTTCAGCTGTCTCTGTCATAAATATTTCAGCCTCTAGGTCAGTGCCCCCCCCATCCCCTCCACTCCGCTGCGCTTAACTGCCACCACTTGGTGATGACACAGCCTTTTGACCCATAAAGCTATTGACAAAACAGTGATAGTGAGTACATTCACTGGGACCAGCCTCAAAGACGTAAGCTGTGCAGGCGTCTTCTATAGGAGCGGAAAGCATCTGCTGAAATGGCGACTCTTAAATGAATGCTGCATGCTTCATATCTCCCGAAAAGGTAATTAAAAAAATAAAACTAAGGCTGGTTCTACCTTTCAAAAAAATCTATGATTTCCCTGTTGTGGTTAGGATATTTTTTTTCGAATTGTAAACCCCAACAGAAAGAGTCAAGATTACATCTGGCTGAGAAACACAAAGAGATGCTGAGACACCGTGGTTTTTTTGTTTGTTTTCAAACCACCATCAACCGTGATTCAGAAAAATAAAGAAACAAAAATCGGTCTAAACACCAAGACAGACCAAAGAATTATGAAAGCTTAAGTGGCTTGTTTCACACAATAAAGTCACTTCACAAAGAAGACAATTGTATTGGAATCCTCCTACTTAATGATAGTATTCTAGAGCAGCTTTGTATTACTTTACAGACTGACACTTAGAAAACAGCTAATTGAGAAGCACATGTTGAGAGTGTCCAGCTCCAATAACTCCCAACTTGTTCCTCCAGACAAAAACAGCAGCTCGTTTTCACATTGTTCTGATTCAAAGCTATACTCTGAAGAGTCCAGTGCGCCCGAAGAACCAGAGGTTTTATCTTTCTTGCCCTGATGAGCAGCGCTGTTAGCGACTCCATGCATAAATCTCAGAGGCAAACAGAACAGATCAGAGCATTCAAGTGTAAACTAGGGCAAATCTCCAGCACTGTACCTTCTAGATTTGCTACTCAAGCAAGTCCTGTGGAGGAACAAGCGATCACACACTGAGGGATACGCATCCTTCTCTCTGTCATCTATAACATACACACACACACACACATGCATAAACATATATTCACACACCTGTTTTGGGCAGTCCAGTACCATCCAGTCCCGTCCGGTCTGTTCAGATACGGTCCCCCTGTGTTGGCTGAGTGAGGAGCTTGTCTCACCCCCCACGCAGCCAAGTGCAGACAGCTCACTGTTATAGATGCACTGACAAGTGAAAGGAGGGAGGCGTGGTTTCACATGAGATAAATAAAAGAGGGAGGGTAAAAGGGAGGAGAGAGGCTCCTTCAATCTACAATTCAATTTTGTCCTCACTCTCTTTTTCAGCAGCGTCGCTCTCACTCACTACTCTTTTCTCTGAGCATATTCTTTACATCTGTTACCTTCCTCTCTCCTTTTCCATCTTCCTCCATAAATGTACAGTACCATCTCCTCACTGTTTCTTGAAGTTCTTGTGTTTCTTCTCCTGTGATGCTTCCTGTTTCTTCTCTTTCTCCTTGTCAAATGCAACTGTGCCTCCTCCTCTCTGTCTCTACAGGCTCACATTCATGTGGCAGTTGAATTTGTGTTTGTGTGTGAGGGAATGGGAGAGGGAGTGGGAGAGAGAGAGTGAGAGTGAGAGTGAGAGTGAGAGTGAGAGAGAGAGAGAGAGAGAGAGAGAGAGAGAGAGAGAGAGAGAGAGACAGGGCAGCTCTGGCCATCTGTTGGAGCTTGTGAGCTTCACCTATTCACAGTCTCATAAAGGCAGAGGCACACAGAGGAGTTAGAGAGAAAGAAATGGGAGGGAACGAGGGATCAATCTTAATGCCGCTCTGGTGGGGAAGGAAGGCATAGCCTGGCGCACACACACCATATCTATCAGGCTGGCACCTCTGGGGAGAGCTGGCATGGGCACGACTGCTCAGTAGGTCCAGGCAGCACATGGGATTTGGCTTACAGTGCATGCAGATGGAGAATGTACATAATTCAATTTATATACAAACACATGCGGCATATAGATGAGTTAGTTCTTACACACACACACAAGGACACACACACACCACACACACAAATGCAGTCTCACACAAATCCACAAAACCAATTTCCTCTTTGACAAAACAAACAGGATCTATCAAGATGGATAATCCTTCTAACTTAAAGAGACAAGAGGACCGGGGACCGGGGACGATTCTACAAACTCACACCAACGCACACACAAAGCCTGCCCTGAATCTTTCCATCACGGCAATGCTAAAGACAGCTTTTTCCTGCCCAGTTAAACCCAGGTATTTTTCATGAGTGCGAGTGTCGCTTCCTATCCCTGACCAGGAGGAAGAGGCGCAGCTGAGGGTGGCGGAGGGCAGAGGCATCCATCACTGTCTGCACCAGCCGTCCCATGATGGATGCGCCTGTTTATCCCTCTCTGCAGGTTATTTAGATGCAGTCACAGCCTGAGAGATTAGTGATGGAGAACCTCTGCACCTCCCAGCGTCTCCTCCCACCCCATTTAATCAATAACACTCTTATCTATTATCTGCATTTTGAGCTATTTCTCCATGGAAATATGAAGCAGGGGAAGAAAGAGAGATTAATTGTACACCCCGTCTCAGTGTTTTCAATTACAACGTCTGCAATGGATCATCTGTCTGTCTGTCAGCTTGGCACACTGTGGTATTTGTGTCACAATGAGACGAAACCATGCTGTTTTGAGAAAATAAAACTGTATTTTCTGGACATGACTATCCTTTCAAGATGGCAAACAAAACTGTTCAAAATGCGGGATTAGCAGGGCATTTGAGGATAAAGACAATTATATTTGCTGCTTAAACGTCAGGTGCATTCAACACTCATCCTTGAAAAAAAGTATCATCATTTAAGCTTATTGGAACCATGAGCCCTTTGTAAGAATAAATAAGCATGCTCGAACAATATTCATAATCATCTTAAAACAAAAAAATACAGCTGTATAATAATTTATTCCTCCACTGTATGAATATCAGATGGCGTCTGAGACTCTGGGACTGCGCACATAAAGGAGACAAGTAGCAGCTCTTACATGCTGGATTACAGACAAAGCCCCAGAGACAGCCATGTTTTTCCTGAGCAATGCCGACATGCCAACACAGCAGCCCAGTGACACCACTTTTGGCCATGGTTTATTCATGCTCCTTCTTTCTCTCTTTCTCACTCACTCACTCTCACACACACTCTGCTGTGTCATCCAACTGACCTCTAATTTGGCTTATAGATCAACAGATGTATCTCCCATCAGTCCAGTGCTTGTTTACATTTATATATCTCAACCTTATGTAAACAACAGTTAGATAAACTACTGGGAAATCCCTACAAAGACACAGACAGACATGGTCAGACAAAGAACAACAAAACGAGATGCAAAGAATACATTATTTGCAGGTCTACAAAAGGAAGCTCCTGAACTTTAGAAACCACAGGAAGGGTTCAGACATGAGGGAACACTTATTTTTGTTTCTTTTTGCTTCATTGTACAAAGAGCTGGCAAGGCCTTGTACGCCACCTTTGCATGATGGTGCTGAGACAGGAGCATGAATAAGAATGAATGATTTCTGTTCTGATAGCGCAGAAAGACAGCTATATTGTATCCCACTGAGATCTTGTCCTTGACTGGGACTGCGATTTTACAAATGAATTTGTTCCTTTTGTGCACTGTGCGCCAGGCTGATAAAAATATCCCCTGTCAGCTGGCTGCATGATGAGGGGAGGACTCCAGTGCAAATGAGACAAACCCTCCTCACTATCTTTTCCCTTTGTCATCTCTCTCTATCTCCCAGATCACTCCTTCTATCTTTGTTTTGGCTTCACCTCAACACCACCATCACCATGCACACACATACACACCCTATCCTCCATTCATCCCGTGATCCTCGGCTGAATCTGTTTATGTAAATGTGCAAGTGGCTTCTGTGCATTGGCACAGCTCTATACCGCCATAGCTACGTTATGGAGAGAAACCGTAGAGAAAATAAAAATAAAAGAGAGAGAGTTAGCTGACGATGCTTCAGATGTGGGGAGTGGGGACTGGACTAGACTAGACTGGACTAGACTAGACTGGACTGGACTGGACAAGACTGAACTGGACTAGACTGGACTGGACTAGACTAGACTGAACTGGACTAGACTAGACTGGACTGGACTGGACTGGACTGAACTGGACTAGACTAGACTACACTAGACTAGACCGGACTGGACTGCACTGGACTGGACCGGACCGGACTAGACTAGACTAGACTAGACTACACTACACTAGACTGGACCGGACCGGACTGGACTAGACTGGACTGGACTAGACTAGACTGGACTAGACTAGACTAGACTAGACTGGACTGGACTGGACTTGACCGGACTGGACTGGACTGGACTGGACTAGACTAGACCGGACTGGACCGGACTGGACTGCGCTCTCTTAAGTTTCTGAGATTCAAAAGGTTGTCAAAATTTCCAAGCAAGGAATTGCTGCACATCCCAACATTACATATAATGCACACATCATCCTGCCTCGTGTATTCTCTTTTTATTTATTTCATCCCTCTTGTCACGATCGCATCAAGCGCTCCCATTGAAAGTATGAATAGTTAATAAGTCATTTATGAGCGACCATTGCTTTCCAGCAGTGTGTCCCATATCCTGAGGTGCTGTTATAATTCATTTATGATTGTACCACTACTCTGAATGGTACAATTAAAAAGAATAGAAGCTTTAGCCAAGTTTCCTTCATCGCAGATTTCAAATTTAATTGCTAAGCTTTTGGTCATAGACATTTTTCACACTGATAAAGTCTGAATACATCTCTCTGACTGAAAGCTTTGCAATATAACAATGACAAAGCCTAGCCTCCTTAATTGCAACACAGACGGTAGATTTCCCTCCAGCGCCTTCATGAGACAGTTTGCAGTAATTGGAAGTTTTCCTAGTTCTTATACAGTCATTTTTGGAACTGACAAGGAAAATAAAAACAAAGACAGATTGACAGAGACAGGGACAAAGCCGAGTATTTTGTGTTTTGAAAATGGGAAAATGTCAAACTGAAGTAAACTTATGCCATCATGCACACAAACATTGTCAGAATGATGATGTCGAGCATTGTTGTCCCACAATGCACAACAGAAATAGAAGATCAGCTAGCAGCTGAAGAAATGTGAAAATATCCTTCTCCCAGCCAAGGTTCTGATAGAATAAGTGATGTTATAACATTGTTGATCCACTCTATTGAGGTGTCCTATCACAAGCCAAGGATCTAAAAAATGAAGCATTGATACTGAGAAACACAGCAGTAAAATAATATACAATGTTATTGATCATTTTGGTTGAATTAATGTTTTTATCTTCAAATCTAATTTCTGAAGTGCAGTTTCATTGACAAACGTCTGCATCATTTTGCATTGATACAGTAACAAAAGTAATAACAGAAAACCACATTTGATTTCGTGTGAACTCTGTCTGCCAACCAGTGTGCTGTCAACATTTGCACATGGTGTATTAGCAGTTAGTAATTAGAAATGGGACACCCCGCCAGTCTCACTAAATAAGTCTGTGTTGGTTGATTTTCAGCCAGCAGGGGGTGGTGTACCCAGGATTGGAAGCATGATATGTTCCACTATGCAAAAGCCTGTCTACAAACCTTGATGTATCATTTTCAGTTGGGAAAGAAAACAGCAGTGACTAATTGTATTTTAAGTATTTCACTGTTGTCATTGTTCTGGTATCTCAGTTTTTAATCTGCATTTACTGAGCTAATGACTTTTGAATCCAGAGTTTAGCTTCATTACATTGGCTTCCTGTACGTTTTAGAATCAATTTTAAGATTTTACTCATTACTTTTAAAGCACGGACGGGGCTGGCTCCAAGCTATACAACAGAGCTACTGACACCATATGAGCCAGCCCGCAGTCTTAGATCCTCAGGTGGGGGCCTCCTGGTCGTTCCAAAGTCGAGACTTAAAACTAAAGGTGACCGGGCCTTTTCCATCAGGGCCCCTCGACTTTGGAACGACCTCCCTGAGGAGATAAGACTCGCAGATTCCCTCAATTCTTTTGAATCCCTTCTTTAAACATACTTTTACAGACTTGCTTTTATGTGATGTCGTCTTCTTAATGTCTTTTCTTACTGGTTTTACTATTTTTATCTTCTTTTACTTCTTATTGTCCTTTTATTTATGCTCTTATCTCGTATTTATGCTCTTATCTTAACTCCTCTTATGTTTTAACTTGGTAATTTTTTTTATCTTACTTGCTTTGTCTATTTATGTTTTATATGTATATATACTATTTATATATATAATATTTTTTTTTTGATAATTTATTCACTTCTTTTACTGCTCTTACCTTCTTATTGCTGTTATCTTTTGATTTGCTTTTAGCTCTTTTAGTTTCTTACATCTTTTTAAATCTTTGGTTCCTCTTGGTCTTAGCTCGTGTTGTTGGGTTCTTGTTTTGCCTGGGTTCTTATAATGGTTCTTGTGATGGTTGGGTTATATATGTCTGTTTGGTATCGTGCACTATGGGTTCTTTTCTGTTGAATTGTATTTCATTATTTTTAGTATTTTACATTTGTTATGTTCTTGCTGTTGTTTATGTTCTTCTGTGTTTGGTTTAGTTTGCTTTGTTCCATCAGAGCTCTCGTAGGACAGTCACACGAGCCTCCATCAGCTGTGATTGTCTTGTCCCAATGTACAAGACATCTTTTGGCCAGTCTGCTTTCTCTGCAAAGGGGGCAAAACTTTGGAACTCTCTGACCACTGGCATAACAGTAATGATTTTAACAGAGGACTCAAACAATGGCTAAAATTAAAAAAACAGTGCTCACATGAATAGCTTCTGACTGGTTTATTGTTTGATCATGTTGCCTTTGCTCTACAGTTGATGTGTATTTATGTATTCTCTCCTTATTGTTTTCTCTGTTTTCTCCCTATTGTTTTCCTTTCAAAAGCCTCACGTGGACAGGTGTTTAGAACTACCATGCTTGTTAAAACACTTAAACAATGCATCTGGTTTGTCCAATGTATCTGTGATGTCCATGCCAAATAAAGTCTATTATTATATTAAATGAAACATCACAGTAAGTACAAATCAACTCATTTAAAAACATACTATAGACATTGCCAACAATCAAATGACAAACATAAGACATATATTATAAGCATAACACATCTGAGTAAACCCTGATGTGCTCTACAGTATGAGTATGTATACAAGTTTTAACATGATTCAAAATTAGATAATGCTCCTGTAAAATACAAAACATGTAAGCATTATCCTACCAAATGTTTTACTCCATAGTGTTTACTTATTTGCTTTTAGTTAATTTAGTAAATAACAGTGGTGGCCCTATATGTTACTGTACATTTAAATGCTTTGGTGTTATCCTTAGAAACTTAAACCCTGCTCTTGTCTGTTGCAATATTACCTCTGATGTATTAGTGTTGATATTGATATTATGGAGTTTGTGATTGTAAAATCTTTCTCTGTGTTGAAAGGAGAAGCACATCTATCATCAGCTATTCACCTGTTATGGTTCAAACAAGGTTGAAGAAGATGAAATTGGTCGCATGCAGGTGCACACACACACACACATGTGCAGCATGCATCGCAGTGTTTGAGCAACAGTTACCAGACCGTGGGATCCGCAGATCAAAGAGCGCCCCCCGTTGAGGTCTACAGCCCCATGTAACACATGCCGCTATGGGCCAAAGTCAGTATCACATCTCAAGCTAATTAACTAAAACCCCTTTGACGCTGTGTTATTTGCATTACTAATATACTACACTCAGTGCAAAATCTGGCGCACATAATAAACAGGAAGTGCTTGTGGGTTTCTCTAACAAGGCACCCTGGTGTTTTTAGCACAAATGCATTTGTAATCAATTTCAGGGAGTCAGAGGAGTTGAAATCATTTGAAGCAATTTGAAATATAATTACACGAAGACGCATACCTTCAACTTTAATGTATTTTAACAATGATGACTGTAGGCATGCCTGTGTTGATGCATGCTGCACAAAGGACGAAAGACGTGTTCTCCCCGGGTGAAGTTTCAAGTGCCCTCAAGTGCAGCCTTGGAACCTCTGAGCCCAACGAAGTGAGAGAAGAGCCTGAAATACGAATGAAGGGGCTTTAAACCGCTATGTAGATTAGTAAGCGTTTCAGTTGGGTGTCATTAATAATTAATGACTTGTTTGTACCAGAACGGACCTTGCTTCACTTTTGTAAGGCTGTCGGCGTCTGCAAACAAGCACTCGTTGGCATGCAATCAAGAAGCTGTCAGGATGTGAGGTGAGCTCCTGAAGAGTCCGGTGAAGAGGCTGACATCACAACCAAAGGTCAAAGCTGCAGGGAAGCATTTTCATAATGTGTTATGTGGTGCATGTCTATTTCTGTATTTATGATGATTAATGTCAAGAAAGAATATAAAAAACGAAATAATGGAGCTTATTTGCTTTTCCTCACTGCATGATCTCAGGTCTGTGGTTACATTCAATTTGTGTTGTGGTTATTATATTGTGTGAGAAATTGTTTAACAAGTGTTTGCACTTTCGCAGCATATGGACCACTCCGACAAAAGTAACACCTATCTGCTGAGGCAGAACGACACCTATACAACACAGCAGGCTACATCACCTCTTCATTGGTCCTAAAAAAATGGGATCATCTCATCTCAGCCTTCTGGCCATTTCTCAATGACTGCCCTGAAACAGCGCTGTAAGCAGACTACAGACAAGTGGGAGGATGAAAAAGCATCTCCCTCTCCCCTGTGAGGAGCAAAATGATGAATTGTGTAAAATGTTATTTGGCACCTTATATTAAAAATGTCAGAGATTAAGCCGGCAACGCAAAAGGCAGAAAAGAGCTGACGCTGGCAGAAAGAGTGTCCATTACAGAAATGCTCCTGTCTGTCTTTCTGTCCTGCTGTGTGACATCTCGCTTCTTAATGAACTGTCTGAAGTCAAACAGGAGAAATACTACCACAATAAATTACCAGGCTCATCATTTCCTTTTTGCCTCCACTCAGATGCGGCTGAGTAATCTTTCTATCTGGCATCGCACCATCCAGAATGAGATTCTGTCAAATCACATCCTACAATCCTTGGGTCCATTTGCATAACTACGTTGGATGTTTCCAGCCAAACTGGTGACATGTTTTTCTGCAGTTAATTAGATTTTTGAATTAGTTTTTTCCAAAAAGAGAGAGAGAGAGAGAGAGAAAAAAACAAGACGATTTCTCCTCTTCTATTCCAATTTGGAAGTGACAAGATAAAATTGTGTATTAGGGTAATTGCTTGGAAGCATTGAAATTAAAGCTGCAGAAAGAAGGTATTTTTACAGTTCAGGAGCTAATACTGTTTTCCAATTTAGTCTGTTTAGCATGCAGGCTGTGAACTGTTCCCTCTGACAGGGCAAACCTCATTAAGATAGAGCAAACTAATTCACTTGAGAACGGAAGCTATTTCTACATTTTTTTTATTCTTTGCGATATAGAGACAAACCAAAATTGGGTCTTATGGGTATACGCAGTTGAAGGTAGCGCTTTTTCACATCTCTTATCAAAACACATTAACTGTAGATTAAAGACAAGACGGGAGAGGACGTAACCCGAAGCTACCTTTGAACTGGCTCTTACAGAAATAAAGCCTTTGTACAAGAAGTGCTCTTTGAACAACACAACAGTGAAGAGTATGGACTTCTGAGCCGTATGGGATCATTTAACTCGTGTGTCTTTTCCTGCTGATGAAGCACCGCTAACCTTTTATGGAGCAAAGGGAGAAGAGGGGGCAAAGGGAAGAGAGGAGGAAGGAAGGATGGAGGAAAAGGAAAGACGAAAAGGCTGATGCTTGGCTGGCCATTAAGCAAGCGCTCAGCATGGGATATGGCATTTACAGAGAGCAGCCAAATGCCATGGCAATTAATTAGGGGGTTGAATGCCAGCTGTATCAATACCCCTTGTACATGGTCATGGGTGCCCTTGTGCACATGAATTAACACACATACCTCAAAATAGATCCAAACTGTTCTCTGTTTTCATATTAAGAACCCGGTGTGAACACAGTTCTGTGGCTTTTTCTAACCTTAACATTACTTGTATGTCTGAAACTAGGACACACACAGTGAAATGGAATGAATACATCACTTACACAATCACAGTCTAAAGCCTGGGAGATGGCACACATTTGACTCTGCGGGGAGTTGCAAATTGCTTTTGAATAACCAAGGTCTAATTGACAGGAAAAGAATGTGCTGTCATTTCGCTAGCGCAAGTGTCATTAACACATTTTTCATTTTGTACACGCTCCAAGCCATTATTGTTTTGTTGGCCCCCGAATCCCTCCCCGGTGCAGTGAATATGTTTTAAAATGATTGTGAGCAGAATGTTGTTATAGCTACACAACGCTCCCCGAGGGAAACAAAGCACAAGAACAATTGGCTCATTAGAAGCAGGAACACTTCGAACCACAACACGGCTGGAACGCCCTCCGAGGAGAGACAATGTCAGTGAGTGAGGAACACAGATGGATGGATGGGTCGGACATAGGCACACAAACAGAAGAGAAGCAGCCTTGTGTTTAACACAAGAAATCTTCTGCAGAGATGAGGGGAATTTATCATTCTGATGACTGAAGAGCGATGTGTTACACATAATTAGATTATAGTAATCTGATTATAATTGTTGCTACCTGCAGCAACACACTGTGTTTATAAGGTTTACTCACATTTCTATACTTTTGCAAGTCGACTATAGGAGTAAGCTACATATCTTATAATCAAGATATCTGTATTGGTAGCAGCACTTCTTTACTCTTTTCATCGTATGAATGGACAGTGTGACAGTGAGCCAGCATGGACAAACCCAGGACCCTAACTCTTAACAGATCCCATTAGTTCCTTGCAAATTAACTGTGACTGATGGTATGCAAGAATTTCAGATTAACAAAAAGCTTCCAAATGGATTACATGTACATGTCCCGATTCTAGACAGGTAAAGAATAGAAACTCTGTGCAGTCATGATAGGACTATAATCAAGTTCGCTGTTGAGATCCTGATACATGTTTTTAGTTTGTGCAGATTACTATTACTATTTCTTTGAAGACCTGTTAATCTAACAAGACCAATAAAAATGAACTTTGACTTAGAGTGGACTCACGATAACATGAAAACGATCTATTTCACTTACACACCACACTGTGAAAGAGTAATAAGCAAATGAATTGTTCTTGCTACACCTGTACTTTGTTTTTTTTTTACATAGATGCCTTGCTTTTGTAGTTCACAACTTTGACTCAATAATTAGATCTCTTATACCTTGCATGGTGACGACCTCTGCTGCACAGCTTCAGTTGCTCTCTGGTAGAAGCTGAGATCTGAATCCCACAGAGCTGCTTCACTACTGCGTTTGTTACAGGACATCTATAAAAAGACAAACTGAGTATAAGTGAGAGAGTCAATGACCTTACTGTGACAGCCATACTGAGACACAGCTGTCCTAAATACACGCTACACAGTGTGTTTGTATATAGGCTATTTATTTATGTAGTCTACATTCATCTGTGTGTGCTTTTCATGGTGGATCTTTTAAGTGCGACTTTAAAATGGTAAATGCAATAACAGAGAACCACAGGCTACATGAACTGCTTGTGTGTTGACAGGTGCCATGGATTATCTTCTCTATGCAAGTTTGGCCCGATTTTATTTGGCATAATGAGCAGTATGATACACTGACGTCTACAAGCGTCTTTATATCTCTATCCAGGGCAAGTCGAAAAAACAAATTCACACACCCGCTGCATCCTACCTTCAGTGTAGTGACAACTCTCTGTCTCCCTGGTCACGACTTGCATTGTTTCGCAGCGCCCTCTACCGACTATCAACGATGTACACGCTCAATGTTTACATAAACTGTTTCTAATTTACTGATTTAATGTTTTTTTTAAATTATTATTTCTCATTAGCTGAGTTAATGTTCAGAAACAGTTGATTAGCTAATAAGACGAGACAAACTAGGTCGTCTATTCGTGAGAAAAGCAGGCTAATAATCAGCGCATTGATATTTGATTTGTTATACGGTCACAGGTGTGTAGACTGGCTACTTGATAGTTGATTAGTAGCCTAACGCAGAGGCAGATTTTAGGCCTTTGTGTTTGCTGTGGTGGTTCAAGACGACATGACTTGAAAAGCTGAGGGTGTCATGAATTAGCCTGGTCAGTGACTTTAGTGACATTTAGATGTTGTTAAAATGCGTTGTAGGCTTATTATAAGACTTCAAATGGATTGCAGATAGGCCTACTGCACATTTGTCTCACAAGCACGTTTTTTATCATTGACTTAAAAAAAGACAGAGTTGCCTAAATAGCTTTTACTTCTTCATGAGTTCTATATTGTTTATTTCAGTGTTTAGATTCCCTTTCCGGTTTTATTTTGTCTCATTCTTCCCTGGTGTTTCTTGTTTCCCTTGGATATATTTTTGTACGCTATTATTTCAAAGTTTAGTTCTTTATGCATTTTCTTTTTTTTGTTTTTTCCTTCCTTGTGTTTTCTGAATTTCCCTGTGTGCAGTTTTCTATTCCCAAAGTCTTGTCTTTAGTGTTTCCTGTTTTATTTAGTAGCCTAATTATTGCCTTTTGTGTCCTCTCTTGTTTACCTGTTACTCATCCGAGTCTCGTCTTTAGTATTTCCTGTTGTTTTTTCTCGGTTTTTTCCCCAGTGTTTCATTTCCTGCCTTTATGTTTCCCTCCACTGTGATTGTGTGCATGATGTAACACCCTGATTATCTTCACCTGTGTAATTTTTAATATTTACAGTCTATGGTAATTGTCTTAATTACCCCAGTAGGCTATTTAGTCTTTCCCCTGACCGTGTCAGTACATACATCTATCCCCCTGTAATCCTGCACTACATCCTATCTCACTTTTTATGACTCTCCTTGTGGCTCCTGTTTTTCTCGTTATGAATTTTAATTACCAATTTTGGACTTTGTGAAGAAGTAAGCCTCATTTTCCCTCATGATATTTTTGTTTAAATAAAGACATTTTCTGTTGGGTCTGCAATTTGGTCCTTGTCTTTGTTTTTACTCGAACTGTGACATTTTCACTTTATTGCATATAAGATTTACAAATCCATCCACAGTTACACAATTCAACGCTGCCTTTCTTCACTGTCACAACTATTCTTTCCCTCAAAAAAGAATTAAGCTATTTCCCCCAGTAGAAACAAAGAAAAACTACAACATATCAAAATAACTTCTTAGTATATACTGGTACCAGTTCATCTTTATTCAAGATGAACTTCTATTTTACATGTGGCTCTCTCAAATTGTTTCCTTTATTCATTTTGTCCTTCATTTTGTAAGCCATCTATACAAAGTTATCCACCCATGTCTTTCTTTGCTGTAAAATACTGTGCAACGCTGACATTTATTTTTATTTACCCAAATCAAACACAAGAGGGCGCCATCCGTTTTACTTTCACAAGTAGACAAGCAGGAATGGCACCCGCTTCTTAGATCCAGGTCACTTAACATTGTAAAATATGTCCTGAATGAGTCATGATACACTTAACTGTATAGTATGGGAGCTCATTTGTTCTCAATTAAGAAAGCTCCTGAATATATTGATTTGATATAACCTATCATGACTTGTTTTATCCTTGGCATTTTACTCCTATACTTCTTTTTTAATCCAACCATTTATTTTAAATTCTACATTTGTATCATTATGAGGATATAAATAAATATTGTTCTTTTATGGGACAATTTGATCCAATGCTTATCTTTCTCTATGACTAGGTAATGGGATTTATTATAGATTAGGAAGTTCAATGCCTGAACAATAATAACAATCTATGATGATGAAAAAAAACAAACATGCTGTCCTAACTTAAGTGTTTTTAAGGAATACTTTTGAGACAGTCTGGTCAACTTAAGGAGCAGGATTTCTTCACTTTCTAAGAATCAACAAACTGAAACATTCTTTCTGCTCTCTTATTCAATCCATCAGGAGGCTGTTTTTTCTGTCAGGCTGACACATGTTAGTCTATAACCACAATCAATGGAGAGTGAATTACTTCAGGTAATGGTACGTTTGATCACATTAACTTGATTGACCTGGAATCTGGGTGTAAAATCCCAGCTCAAAATGATAAGTGTCAAAAACAATTCCAGTTTATTCATAACAGCTGCAGAGCAATAGGTGTAAATGAGCCATGACAGCAGAGTTTGACATCCATCGCCCTGGAGGCGTGGGTGTGTGTGTGTGTGTGTGTGTGTGTGTGTGTGTGTGTGTGTGAGTGTGTGTGTGTGTGTGTTTGTGTGTGTATGTGTGTGTGTGTGTGTGTGTGTGTGTGTGTGTGTGTGTGTGTGTGCGTGTGTGTGTGAGTGTGTGTGTGTGTGGAGGGGGCTGCGGTGCTTGGATTACATAAACTTGTCCAAGAGCCATGGGAGAGCAGCAAAGAGAGGAGCCCAGTAATAACCTGTGGATCACTTCTCTCTGAGTCAACATCAAGGCTCTGTGTTTATTTTTCATTATTTCCTAAAGGCCGTGAGCTCCTGGAAGATAGACCTCATACACATGAACAGAGTCAAATCTAACCTACAAGATCTATCTCTGCATTCCTATTTTTAGTCATGAAAACTACCATAACCCTGAAGAACAAGTGATGGCTTCACCTTCTGTGACTCTGTGTTTTCTTGAGGTGCTGGTAGAGCCTTTGCAGGTGAAACAACAGATTACACCCAGGGATAGGTGCCCATAATCTGTTTAAATATGTCTCTGAGAATTATTGTTGTCATTACCGATAGAGCTGTTATTACAGGCATCGGTGTGAGCCTGACAAGTATCTCCTGGGAACTGTTTGGTTTACATTCACAGGCAAGGTAGGATCACTGACAATAATAGCTGAATAACAGATGATTGATACATATAGCACCACATCACTTGAATTGAGTAAAGTGAGAAGAGAATACCTTAAATGAAGGAGAAGGGTGGTGGGAGGGGTGGAGAGAGAAGTTGAGTGAAAGGTTAAGTGCCACCTGCAGACAGCAGAGTGTTCAGGGCGTTATAAGACAGCCGTAAAAAAAAAAAAACCTCTAAATGCAGTTTGTTTCAAACCAGTTTAACACACTGGAAGAGTTTACAGCTGGAGCTAAAACACAATAAAGTACTTTACACAGTCACTGTGACTGAGTGGTTTGACGGACACATATAATCACATGATTGCAGAGACACTCAGAGTTTTGGAACAACAGTCTTTATTTTGATACGATACAGTTGGTTGGGTGCTATAATTACACGTTATCTGTTATAATCCTGCCACTGAGACTTTTGTGGTGGACAGGGAGCTCTTTAATTTTTGTCTGAACACATGCTCGTACTTTTGATACAGATTAAAGATAAATAAAACAACACCCAAAGAAATACAGACTTTCTGCTGGATTCGTTTTCTAACTCACATTCTTTTCTATTGGCTGCACAAGTATGGATAGTCAAATATTAAAACAAGTTTATTAGTTTATTAGTTATTTGGATTAATTAAAAAAAAATGTGTTAAATGTGTGCTGCAAAGACACAGCAACTCTTTCTAACTTTTGCTGAATAGCAGCCACTGTTGCCATCTTAGATTCTCTAAAGTTAGTGGAGATGACAATATAAGGTGACCTTAATGACTACATGAAGAACAGGACCAGAGGAAAAAGAATGATTCTGATAAAGACTTTTAAAAGGCTGAATGAGGTGTTACCAGGTGACCTTGCTACTAATTGGCACTAGTGGGTAGTCAAAGTTCTGCCTGCTGTTAATCGTCATTAGAATAGACTGTTAAAATGATATACATCTAATGCAAACTTCAAATGAGGTTATTCCTCTTTATAAAACCAGATTCAAAGAATAAGGACGAAAAGTCCACTTTCATATTCTGTCTGATATCTAGTTTTCTTAAAGCTGCACTATGTAGATTTTGTAGTGAAATTTGAAAGTTGGAGAAGTGAAACAATTCTACGCTAGACTTTCTGAACTAAATACACAAACTTTACTCAAAGAAAAAAAGGGTCCCTGAACACTTTTAGGAACTAAAAAGCTACCAGGACAGTTACGGTTTGTTGCAGGCACATCACCATAACGTAGCATTTTATATTCAAACAGTATTGCAGGGAACAAAGGTAAACACTGTAAGGTTTAAACATTGTTTGGCCATCTTTTTTCAAGCCAAGCAGATGATACTGAAACATATAACAATAGTTATCCTCTGTGGCTGTGGTGCATCAGTCTGCTTGCTTTTCATCATACCTTACTTCATCACTAGGCAGAGTTTATTCTAAGCCTCTGAATAGCACATTGCCTCTGTGTTTGCCTAACTCTCTGAGCACACACACAACTAATGCCAACCTCTGTGTACCGCCACTACTGCTGAGCCTCTCCCAATGGGACGTTGTGCAGGCCTGTGTTGAAAGTAGTGTTGTCCTAGTCTGCCCAATGATTCACACACAAGGTTGTGCCAATGTGCCTGTCTCAACACACACCACTGTTGCAAACACCAAGCTTATTAAGCAATGACATGGAACCAAGAACTTTCTTCAGCTCTGCAGATTGATGAGTAGAAAACGCTCTCTCCCTGTATTGGAATGCACATGCACAATAAGTGTTTGGCAATAAGTTGTGTTATGGCACACATAAATAAGTCTCAGTAGGACAGTACGTTTCAGAACATTCAGTCTTGAAATAACTAAATCAAATCAGCTGCATCTCAAGACTGGTTCACCATAAATCAGCAATAAGATCTACATGTGGCTGTCAATTTGGGGAAAAAAAATGGAAAGACGTGAGAGTTTTGACAATTTCTGCATTATCTGAATAATTATTTTATTTGAAAAAATTTGGATTCTCCAGTAAATAATGTATTTGTTGGTGACCAATAGCAATAATTGAGGATATCAGTGAACATATATGCAGCACTTAAGCAGGAGAACTTGAGCTGTGAAGTTGTCACAGAATAGCACTGTGGGGAAAACATTTCCCCTTAACCTTTGTCTAGTATGATACTTCAGACCCGCCCATCCTCATTACAGGTGAGCCAACACCTTACCAACAGTTTGCACCTGTAATCTAAAGAGCTGAGGTCATCTCAATCACTTGGGACTACTTGCTCCCTCTAACAATTACAAAGAAAACTCCCTCTATTGTATCTGGTGTCTTTCTCACCTTCTCTCACCTCCAGTATCTGTCCTGAGACTGAAAACAAGGGTGGGAACCAGAGCTGATTCAGGTGGTGAGAGGATGTTCGAGGTTCAACGTGAGAGTGAGAGAGGAACACTGTTTGTTTTAATTGCTTCCAGATAAGGCAAACAGCAACCAGCTCTACCCAGATGTTTTCTTAACTTTAGTCATTTCTTTCTTGACTACTTTCTAAAAATGAATATTACCTTGTTGTACCCTAGAGCTGGATAATTTGTTCCATTCGAGGTGTGTTTTTAAAGTGAGTTGTTTGTGTGTGTGTGTGTGTGTGTGTGTGTGTGTGTGTGTGTTTAGGGGGTGGGGTGGGGGGGCTTAGGCGACAGTCAGGCGAGCAGCCTCACAGGTTCAGGCCTTGTTGGAAGGGTATCGTGTAGCTGCCTTTTACGACCTGTTTAACACCAGAGAGTTGAACACGGCCATTTATCCCACAGTGTATGACACATTGTGAA
Organism: Labrus mixtus; assembly: GCF_963584025.1. Taxonomy (NCBI): domain Eukaryota; kingdom Metazoa; phylum Chordata; class Actinopteri; order Labriformes; family Labridae; genus Labrus; species Labrus mixtus. The sequence goes on along the minus strand of NC_083618.1, from coordinate 7,327,339 downwards.
CGCGATATCGTGAACACCGCAGTAAAAGAAAGCTTGTGTTCATTTCTGGGGGAGGAAATCAGGCAACATGGAAAAAAAGAGAGGTCCCTGTTAATTAAACTGGCGCCTGCCTCTCAGGATCCACAGACATAAGCTTCTTTACAACAACTTTCCACTATTTAAAAAGGGGAGACACTTTTGTGTTGTGCTCATGTGCCAAGGGGAAACCCTGATGCATACAGTTTACATGAGGAGCGTTTATAACATTTAAAAACAGCCACTGTCTGGCACAGAAGATCATTTGCATAACAATGCATGTCTCAGCTAGATAGTGGAGGTTTGTAACGGCCCCCGAAGACTACACGACCTACCAAAACATATTTATCTTCTGAAGCTGAGAGCTTCATCCATCATGCTGATGCACTTGGCGATAACACATGTGTCTCTGTTTACACAATACAGGCTTCTGAGCTAATGAGCGCTCCCTTATGTGATGTGCATGTGAGAAAGTTAAAGAAAAAACAACATCAGCTTTAGAGGATAGAGAGATAGAGGAGGTAAATAGTTTAAATGACTGCAAGGAAAAGTGTCACTTCTGATAGAAAGCTTCTTGTCTACAAGGTCTTACACTGAACAAGGAACATTTGCCCTGTCATCAATTAACAAAGCTATAAGGGAGTAAGGCATGTGAGGTATCATGTTTATCCCACTGCTGTTTATTATGTATGTCAGAGCCAATGTGTTTCTATGACTGCTCTTTGACTTAAGAGCATGATCTTCAGTTATTTGAAAGATCACTTGAGGGTCCCCCCTGTGAACACTTAGGCTCCGTCTTTCAGAGGGAGAGGAATAACAATCCCCTCTATGATATCTTCCACATGCTATCGGTGACGTGTAACAACTTTTTTTCTGGCTGTTTTGTCCTCCGTCAGATGTGTTCGAGGCTGGGCAAGAAGGGGAGAAAAGAGAAAGAAAGAGAGACAAGGGTTAAGGAAAGTGAGTGGGAGAGAGGAAAAAGTGAGAGCTGATATTAAATTTCAGCTGAGCCCCGGCAGCTACACAAATAGTGGATGAAGGTGGGCGGGGGGAGACACAGCAGCTGAGGCAGAGGAAGGGATGGACGGATGGATACAGAGAGAGGAGAAGAAGGGAGGGAGGCGCTCAGCAGAGCCACTCAGTCTAGACTCCAGATGTGCAGGCAGCAGCAGTGTGGCTGCTTTGGCCCCCACCAGGCTGCTCTGGGAGTATCCCCAGCACATGTCCCCACGCCGCCTGTAAATCAGCCCAGCCAGGCCTCAGGCAGCACCGCAGCCACAAAACCCCTCCGCCCGGACCCCCAAAACAGGCCCGGCCAGCGACAGACGGACGCCGATGAGCCCACTGTGCCGTGTTAAGCCTGTAATAGTCTCCATCACTGCCTATATGAGATAGAATGGGCCCCAAGTTTTAAAAGTGACCTCACTTTTCCATGTTCACTTTTGTGCCTCTTTTTTTTAGTGGGAGTTTGTGTATTCAGTTGTTCCTTTGGAGCAGATGATGTCCATCAGTATACAGCTGCCTATAGATCAGAGAGGAATTCAGCTCAGTGTCATAAACTCAGTCGTCTCTCCTCATTTAGATTGACCGCAGCTCTTCTCCTTCTCTGCCTCCCAGTCTCACTGGCACCAGGGATCTCCTTCAATAGCTTCACTGCTTCCCATACTTAACATCCACTCCAACATCCACAGCGTACATTCACACAATTACAGATTCCTGCTAGATGTGAGTGTGTGTGTGTATGTTATCCCTTCCCATCAGAGCTCAACACATAATTAGATGTTGGATTGGGAGGCTGGGTCCAAATATAGTAAGCAATGCAGACCACAAACATGTGCTTGAAACCAGATTTCTTATTGTACTCCATCACACCAGAGTGAGCTATTTTAAAGAGATGGTGAAAGTCTTTCAGTGGGTCACTGGGCAGTCTTTAACACATTCAAGTCCACACGCGCGGAAGGAGCACAACACAGGAGGAGGCCTGTGTGAGTGTATGTGTGTGGATCCAAACCAGTCCTGTGCTATTGTGCAAAGTGCTAAAGTCAACGCTTCTCTCAGCTGTTCAAACAGGTAGCGTGGAAACATCCAAGCTGTGTTGATCAGGCTGCAGACATCCTCTGAACAAACAGGTGAGTACAGGGAGAAAAATGTGGAGGTTGATGTCTGTTTGTGTGTGTATTTGTGCGTACACTCAGCCGTGACTCTGTGGCCCTGGGAAAAAACAAGGGGACTGCTTCCCTGTCTGTCTACTGTGTGTGAACAGGTGAACAAGCCACCATTTTTTTGTCCAACCAGTATACACAAACACATTACCGAAGCACACAAATATACCCATTCTCTCTCTCTCTCTCTCTCTCTCTTGCGCACACACACACACACACACACACACACACACACACACACACACACACACACACACACACACACTTAATCCCAGCTGATCCTCCTAAACATACCTACACCTGCTGATGGTGAGATTCCAGTAGCAGCAGCCCTCACAGTCTGCTCCAGCATTATAAGAGAACTGTGTGTGTGTGTGTGTGTGCGTGTGTGTGTGTGTGTGTGTGTGTGTGTGTGTGTGTGTGTGTGTGTGTGTGTGTGTGTGTGTGTGCGCGTGTCTGTGTGTGTCTGTGTGCACTTTGCTGTAGTCCAAACACCCTGAATGTGTTGTTTCTTGTTGAAGGGATTCAGAGGGAGGTGTCCTATCATCAAGGCCTGGACCCTGCACGGGACGCTGCAGGATAAAACAGCTGACAGTCCGTGGAATGCTCCTGGACATGTGAGGTTAACTGGGTTTTAACCTTTACACTGTGGGAAGGGAGTGCTGCTAAAACACAGCAGTGACCTCCGACTGGACTGTCATCCGAAGCTTATTAGACAATGACGTTTGTAAGCCTCAACAATAATCACAGTGAGATTTTTTTAGTCTGTGCAGTTCAGTTACAAAATGTTACAGAATGCCTTGTCTTTTATAAAACAGACATCATACATTGCACAGATTGTGTTTAAAGAAACTGCTTTTCCCTGCATAATGTAACATCACACTGAATATCTTTGTAAGCATTTACATACTACATCTTTTATTTAAACTAGATTATATTAAACACGTTTCTTTTTTTGGTCTGATGGGACTGTTAGATATAGCTTATGTACCCCTTTTTACAAATAGATATAATTGAATTGATTACTTTAAAATGGATCTAGTCAAAATATTAACATAACAATAGCTGTCAATCTTAAACATGGTTTGGTTAGGTGTAGGATTGAACTGTGTAGGCCCTCTGAGAGGCAAAAGCTGAACATTTCAAACATTATTTACTTTAATCCATCTGCTGACTGTTTAGCAATTAATGTTTTAGTGTTTGAAATACTAGCTCAGCATAAAATGGATGAAAACCTTCAATTCCAGTGTTTGCTATAAGTTTAAACTGTTTATTTTTTTACTTGAATTAAACTATTTCAACTGTATTCATTTTATTCAGGTAATTCGTTTTTTGTAATCTTATATCCATTTCTTACTATGCTCACGTTTGAGACTCGCTAACTGTTTGTACTAATCTTCATCGTAACACACAGTTGAACCCTCGGCAGCAGGTACTTATCCTGATAGCCTTACAACTGACGTAGTAGTCGTTAAGAAGGATAGAGCCCGCTGCAGCCTTAAGAAGGCCTTCTACCAAAAATGTAGCCTGAATGTTTTTTTATGATTTACTTTATGGCTTCTAGACGAGTTAAAGATAGGGATAGAAAGATCCAGCAAGTCAGACAATAACACTAACACTCTTGCTATCCTTAACAGCCTCCATTTGTACCACAAGAGGGCCACCTAAACCATCTAAGATCCTCCAGGGGTCCACAACAGATAGATGGTGGTGTGTCCATGTGTGTATTTGTGTGAGTGTCTGTTTGCATGCATGCATGAGCAATCCAGAGTGTCGGGGGTTGCAGTAGACAAGGCAGTCAGTCAGAGGGCCCTGGGCTCTCCCAGTTAATTAGTAGCAGGACTGTGGCACAAACCGGCCAGCAGCAGAGCAGCCGCCCCGGCCAGCAGTCATCATGTGAAACGGCTGAAGGGGAGAACATCTCCCTGACGCTGCAGATAGAGCCGTTCAAAGAGCTTATCTGTGGCTGTCTGGCCTTGTCTTATCTGATCTGACCCCAGCTTATACGCCTCCTGTTACACTATGTTTCATCTGGTGCAGAGGGTGGAATTGGTTCCTGTGTGTGTGCATTCATTTGAAGGTCTGTGTGAGTGTGTGTTGGAATCTGGTTATGATGTTAAATGCTTGGATGGATGTCAAAACCTTGTGAGGTCACCATAAGTTGTAACACAGTAAAATCAGGGGGTGCGTTTGGTGGGGGTTGTATATCAGCTCTGCCACAGGTAATGTTACTGTTATGAAGCAATCTGAAATCATTTAAGCGTACATTTGTGTGGTGATTTATGAAGTGATTTATGGGAAAGTTACTCAGGCAAATTCTGTGACCTGAGCTGGGTCTGTTCAGGAGTGTGTTTTTGTTGAAGTGAGTTAAAAACCAGAGGAGTCTGTCACTGTCATGTGTGAAAGTGAATGTGTGCAGAATAACATTCTTAAAACAGCCCTCTGAGCTTTGTGTGAGTGTGTGCTCATCCTCCAGGTGATCATTTATTTTCCATTATATGCTAATAAGCAGTGTTGCATCTTTCAAACAAGCCACTGCACAGTAATTACATGCCCACTCTAAGCTTTTCTCTGCTGGCACCGGCTGGTTGTGGGCAGGGACCAACAATTCAGACACAATTTAGCTACAATGCTGCAGTAATTGTTGTTGCCCACTGTCTCCCCCAGGGGTGACCCCTCACTTCCCAAAACACAAACACATGCAGATACAGATGCACATACTCACACACATTAGCACACAGTGTTGACACAGCTTCAGCAGGGACCCCCCCCCCCCCCCACCCCACCCCCAGCCTACACACACACACACACACACACACACACACACACACCATGACAACCCTCCTCTTTCCCACCTCCCTCCTTATGCCTTCTTGATCCCTCATCTCAACATCCCTCCCTACACACACACACACACACACACACACACACACACACACACACACACACAGTACTGTTTGGTAGAGATCAGAAGCCCAGCTCAGAGGCCCCACACCTGGGCATGTTTGCAGAGGAAGCGGGCCCTGGGCGGGCTGCGCTCCATGCGCCTGTCGACTGGCTCCACCAAGTCTGGCCAGCTGTGCTCCTGGCCTGGCCTCGCGCTGTGGGGGCTGTGCAGCTGGGAAAGGCATGTTTCCCAAAAGAGGAGAAAAAAAGACAGAGAGGGGAGGAGGGAGGGAGGACACTGAAGAGAGGAAAAAAGAGAAAAAAGGGCTTTAGGTTATTTCGAGCTCATTACACATTCATCGCTGAGCTCTCTTAAAGCATCTCCTTTTATATGAAGAGAACATTATTGGTTAAGCTGGTTAATACCTCTGACATGTTTGAATATATATTTTTAAACAGAATTAGCAAGCCATTTTTAACATTTTATTGTAAAGAACTTACAAGTCTTGCATAGTAGAGAGCCAAGCTGTAGTTCTTAAGTTAAGCTATATGTACCAGAATATGCTCATTTGTTGACACATGTGTTTTCTGACTTTTAAATCATGCATTTAATCTGTTTCTGTTAAATAATTTACTAAACTAATAATCTAAATATAGCTGACATTTTCTAGTCTTTAAAAATACCACATTTTCTCAAGGACAGGATTTTTAACTGCAGTGTCAAACAAATGATGGATTACTTGAACTGGCAAGTGTTTTGCAGCAGTTGTGTTAAACAGAGTAATGTGTTTAATTCATGAAAAATAAGTATTACGGAGTTAGGTACCAACAAACAGCACAGGTATACCTTGCAATAGCACAAACATTTCACAAGCTTAGAGACACGACAAAGTGTTGCAGCATTTGCTGTTACAGATGTCACCTCTTGTGTGTGTACTTAGCCTGCAGCCATGTGGAGCATTCTGATGGCTGCTGAGCCCAGCAGTAGCTCAGGAAGTGGATTAAATGTGGAGAGGTCGCCATGTTCTTCTGTCACTCAGATCTTCAGGGTACAGCCAGCAAGAACAAGCCAGGGGGACCAGGGCCAGAAAACTCTAGAGCTAGGCGATCCTGCTGAAACATGCCCAAAGCACAAGCCTCATTCTGTGCAGAAGCCACTGCTCAGCCTCCTCTGAGCCTCCATCCCTCAAGATAAGTCCTAAAAACATCAATGCCATAATTACGATAGAGTGAGAACAAATTGGACATGGATATTTTTATGTTTAAGGTAGGTAAATCTGCCAGAGGTTGTGAGTGCTGTCTCTTTAGGTCATTGCTTAAAGCTCTCTTTGCAGACCAGATACCTAGATAGCATCTTTGTAGATGTTGATTGAGGCAATAGTCAGCCACCACTTGAAGAGATTTCCCTTTGGGCCTGTTTGACTACAGGTTGAGTGTTCAGGTGAAACAACACTAGTTATCCAGTCCAACTATTTATTGCCCCTGCCAGGTTGTTCCCCCTCAGAGAACCTCAAACATATGAGAGCTGCAGAGCAAACAGAGGAGCAACACACTGCAACCATTTGTCCATTGCAGAAGGCACATAGCCTGCTGACACACACTGTTCTGTCTGTGAAGAGCCCATGTGCACAAACCCCTTAAAGAAGGCTCTCACAGCTTGGCCTCTCTGCAGGGTGAAGCTAAGATGGTATACTGGCTGACAGTTGACCAGAACCTCTCTTCATGTTAGGTTGGAATGGCACCCCAGGATCTTAGCCTCTGTGCTCGAACTAGTGCTGGTCTCTCCTGCCTTCTCACCTCTGGCCTGACCCTGGACCTGCCACCCTGCTGTCACCGATGGTCCAGGTGGCCTGATGGACATGCAGGGATAGCATAAGGTGAACATATGCCGAATAATAAGAGTTTGATGCTTTTGCCTGGGATTTAATTTGTTCCTCTTTTGTGAACCACATATTACAGAGATACAAATGCTGCAGAAATAAATGAACATTTTATGGGTGACAGGTGATGTGTCGCAGTATGAGATACACCAAAAACTCCAACAGCAAGGAGTCCAGAATCAAACTAAATTCACTCCTATACCTCCTACACACTTGGTCAGCTTCTTTCCTCTGACTTGCTCCCTCTTTCTATCCTCGGGCCTGTGCTTTCTCACCCACTCAGGGCTCACCCTTACCGGTTATCTGTGATTTGTCCTGCCTGAACATCACAGTTCTCCTGTTCTCAGGCTTGGCGTACCGACCAGAGCCAGTCTCTGCTCGCTACCAGGTCCACACACCCACTGCATTCCTCCGCTCCCAGCCAGAGGGGAGGGTGAGGTGCAGGAGGAGGTGAAGTTCAGCTATTTTCTCCAGATCAGCAGGTATGAACTGGGATGTCTGTCTCTTCAATCTCATTAGGTTTGTATGATATCTGTTTGGTTAATTTTCCTGCGATGCTGCCCTTTATAGGTCAGCCTTTTTTAGGAGATGATCCTCTTCTTGGGGATCAAATTTGCTTTGCTTTGTATCAAAATAAACCTGCAGCTTAGCAGAGTTAATGGAAAAACAGTACAGAGGGAAAAGAAGACCTCTGGAGACACCGAAAGAGAGACAGAAAAAAACCCCTGACAAAAGCAGAAAGTGAGGATTATCTCCGCAGCTGTCTGTGCATCAGGAAGTTCTCTCCCAGAGATTCAGCTCTGGCGGGCCTGATCACAGAGGCAGAACAGGAAGTCCCACAAAAAGAAAAGGAAGTGAGCACCAGCTCCAGGAAGTGAGTTTTTGCAGCTTCGGCTCCACGAAGTCTGGACCCTGAAGGGAGGGGTGGGGGTGGAGGAAGGGAGGGAGCCCAGCTGAACACCAGAGTGTGAGAGAGGAGGAAAAAAGAGGGAAAGAAACAGAAAGAGAGACAGATGAGGGCGTAGTGACGGCAGTGACAGCTGTCTCCATGCAGCCAGCTGTGTGTCATTTAGTGAGTGCTTATAAAAATGAGCCTGGCACCAGGGAGTGATGTTTCTTGATGCTGTGGCGCCAGGCGCTCTGCTTCAAATGACATGGGATGCCACCACCAACTTCCTCTCAGCCTACACACACACACACACACACTAATATATATGCTCACAAATGAAAGAGCACAAAAAGCTACATTCAGCTCAAGTATGCAGGCTTGTTTTTGTGTGACATATTTTCAGCCTCTTCTGTCCTTTCTCAGCAATCTCCTACAATAGAATGTGTTTCCACAAAGCATGTAATTACACAATAGTGTGATTCAATAGCATCAGAGCAAACACAGTGAACGTCAGGACAAACAGATTTGCGGCTCCGCTGACAACATCCCCACCGCGTCCCACTCACACACACCTGTGTTCACACATTGTGTGACTAAGCCCAGTGTTTTGCATGTAAATAGAGTGTGTCGCTGCACTGAGGAGGTGCTAACCTCCTCTGTGCTGCACCTGGGCCGACTACTCATCTGCATAAGGAGGGAGGGGGAGTGAGGGAGAGAGCTGCAAGGACACAGAGGGAGAATATCTGAGGTGTTAATGGGTTAAAACCTGGTAATTGGGGGGTACTTAGTCGACTATTGTCATTGTGAGGCCTCAGGGACAACAGATGAAAGATCATTTGGATATCTTAGAGTTCACACGTAACTTGAAGTTCCTCTCAAGTCATATCACTTTAGTGCCCTATACACATTTATTCCAGTGTTTTTGTCTCCATCTCAGCTCAACTTCTGAGGTGTTTCTTCTCTCACTAACTAGGAGTTGTTTTGTATTTGATGTGCATTTAGTACTTTAATTGTATTTTTGCCACACTTTGTGCACTGTATTGTATTTTTATGTCACCTTTACTTTCCATGCTTCTTTTTAAGACTTTTATTTGCAGCTGTGACCCTTTCACGTCGTTGCAGTTTTTTGTAATCTGCAAAAAACTGTAATAAAAGTTTATGTAATCTGCTTCAAACTAATACATTCTAGTACATCTAAAACAGTGCACACTCCTTTTATAAAAGCCTGAATTCCATATGCATGCTCTGTGCGTTTATTTTCAGCATACAATATTTTATGTGCGTCTATATCATAAACATGTGGTTGTTAAATGTCAGCGAGCCGTGAAACCACATCTCAAAATGTGCCCTGTGAGATGTCTCCAGATTTTTCAGAACCACTTTTGCCGGGAGGCAGAAAAATGAATGACATGTATTAAGAAGGAACAGTTTGACTTCACACAAACACCGATAAGTTAAAGGCATCATATCTTGACACAGCCAGTGTGACCTGTACATTTCTTTGTGTCCTCCTGCACGTCCTTTATCCTCGATCCCGCTCCTTTTTGTCTTGATGGGTGATAAAGCAGAAAAGCATATGTTCTCTTTTTGCTATCGGAGGATATCAGGGCCTCACCACAGTATCTACTAGAGCCCCATCAAGGTCATCTTGAAACCCTGCAGGCTCATTACTGCTTTTAGAAGGGACTCTGGTGTCTTTGAGTCACTACAGGACACACAGTCATAACATTTGGATTGGAGTCTCCAAACAGACATAATTCAGCACAGTTTTGAAAGCTGATAATATTCAAAATGACTGTCATCATAATTTAGAGATTTAGAGTTCTCTGGCTCAGCTAACATGCGGCTCTATATTGGGTCATTTTCCCAGTTTCAATGAATTCACTAGTGCAATTTCAGCCCGAGCCTGTGTGTTGTTTCAGTCTCATTTTCAGTAAACTCTGTGATCACCTTGCCTTTGCGTTCCACAGGCCTTTCACTGGGAGCACAAAGAGAGAGAGGGGCATTAGTCCACAAGAAAAGCCCAGCTTTGGCTTCTTAAAGAAAGCAGAGGTTTAGCTCTTTCACTTCCACTGCATTGTTATGCTAAGGCCCAGCTTGGGAATAAGAGTGAACCATTAGCATCTGAAGAAGAGCCAACATCTGAGGGAAACATGTCTTTAAGGCCCCAATGAAAAGAATCCATGCTGTCTCTCCCTCTCATTTTCTCATTCTCTTACTCATTCACTTGTTCTTCAACTCGACTCTCATTCCTCGCCATTCTAAAACCCATTCTCTTTTCTTCCAGATTCTCCTGCAGGCTCTTTTGGCGCGAAGGGGGATAAGAGGTGTACATTGGTGCGTGTGCGTGGGGGGATAGAGGATTAGGAATGGAAAAACTCCATCTAATAATAAGTTTAGCTCTAAAATGATCTCATGTATATATCAAAAATACTTTATTTCTGAGGCAATATAACAAAAACATTCTATTTCAAGAAAAGATCTCAAAGGTAATGTCTCTGGTAGTGCTTTACATATTTGAAACAACATCACTGTCCATATGTTTTTATTGAGTCATACTATTCAGACACCTTACATAAGATATACAAACCTGTTGGCTACATCCTTATTTCCAAAAATAGGAATATTCAAATATGCTTTAAACAAACAGAACAATACGTAAATAAAAAAGTCTGCAATTGGCAAACTCTCTAAGTTGACATTTGATGCCATCATATACTCTGTGACATTGGTGTACACAATATCGACACCTTGTTATGACTTGATGTCATGCGCCAAAGCAAACAGCATGAGCAAGTTTAATTATGTATATTCTTGTTTCCTCACATTCAGTCAGTGGATTTAACTTTGTTCCCAGCAAAAAGTCCTGTTGGTTAATTTGTGTCTGTAAAGTCAACCATTGATGGTCAAGGTCCAAATTTGTTTTCACTATATGGTCAAGAGCAGGGAAGTTCAGTCCAATCTGTTCAACCAATGATGTTTGGTTTTTAGTTTGAAGTGCTAACAACAAGCTTAGGCTTGTTGAAAAGCGTCTGGTGTAGTACTGGAGCTGGTCACAGCCCCAACACACACACACACACACACACACACGTCATTCTGGGTGTAAACCCACAAGGGTCAATACTGGACATGGAGTAGGGGGCTGAGTCTTAGGGAGGGAGAGTGATACTGTACAGATAAATAAACACTCACTGTTCGGAAAAAAAGCAAGAACCGAAACCCAGAAATGTTGAGTCATGGAGGTTAGTGGACTGTTATGCTCCCAGCTGGCTGCTGACAACCAACGGAGAAGGGATGAGCTGAGTGATAACAACAACACCATCACCAGCAGCACTGTGGAGCTACTGTCTGATAAACACATGACTCTGACAGGGCTTTTTGGTCAAGCCCTTCAAGCTGACTAAAGCCTCGTTGAAGCACAAACCCTTTCGGGGAAAGAGAAGAATGACTAAGTGATGCACCTGCCTCTCTGTCAGGATTGCACCGCCGGCACACTGACAGGAGGGAAGGGGGTGAGAGGGCTGCATGAAAAAAAAAAGAAAAGGAATTTCCAAGGACAGGAAAGATGTTGTGAAATCATATTGCGCATGTGGCCTGCACAGCTGCAGAGGGAGTAAATCGCCTCATGTGTAACAGTATGAATCATCAGCTGAGTTCCTTAGAAGTCAGATCACACTTAAGCTTAGTTTTTCTCTCTCTCTTTAATTTTTTTCTACCTATCTCTCACTCTAAAACACACTCCTTCCACCCGCGCTTTCTTTTTGACTCTCTTCTGTTTCCATACCTCGCCTTCTTTGTCACAGGTCCATTAAATAAAACTACATTATCCACATGCTATAAACCCTCAAAACATATCTACCGACAAACACAAACACACACATACACACACACACACACAACCAGAAATAAGCACACCTCAGTGATCACAATGAACAATGATGGAGCCATCTAATCTCTCTCTCTCTCTCTTCATCAGCATGAGATCATGTGGCAAATATAACACACATTGCTCACACACTTCCTCCCCCCACTGCACATGCAGGTGGCTGGCTGCAGCAGCCGTAGCAACATTCCTGCTCTGTTGTTAAGTGACATCTCCTCTGAAGAAGTGTCCTCATCCTCATCCAGGAAAACCAGATGACTCACAAAGTTGTTTACCTCATGTGGATCTCATTGGGATTTTTATTTCACTGCTAATGCATCTGGAATGCTTGTGGGTGTTTACCTTTAGTATACAGCATCAGATGTAATGTAGATAGTACAGGAAATCAGATTTACTACTATGGCTCACAAAAGGCCTGGTCATATCAGCAGTTACGATGGTAACATTTTCAAGTAAACATCAAATTACTCTGTTGTGGTTTCCAATTGTGAGCCTGCAAGCCATCTTTACAGCCCTAACCTTAACAGAAATGGGTTAAGAAAATGAAGGCGAGCATATTTCTTTTGCTGTTATGCACAATCAATTTTAACTTACCCATGTGTTGTGGGAGAGTCAAAGACTGCGGCCCAAAAATGTGTGTTCTTTGCCAACAGCTGCGAAACAGGAGCTGTCGACAACCTGTACCTTCCCTGTTATCAACAAACTAGAAAGTTTGAAAAGCTACCATCATCCTTCAGTAATCTTTATAAAGACCAGAAATTAAATAATGTCCCAATTCGGGAGAAGGAAAACCTGATGCTTTAAGAGCTATTGTTACTGGTTTGGGATAGCATATACTGCTGTATAGTTGAGCTATCAGCTTTTCAGCTATGGTACAACTGGCTAGTCTTGCTACTTGTCATTAGATCCCCAAACTTCAAGGAGTGTGATGGGTTTTGGTGTGTTGTGTAATGGTTTGACTGAAGAAGGGCAGCTGATAAGGGAAACCCCACGAAGTGGAAAGGCAGCCAACATCTTTATATGTCAAAGCTAGGCTCTGATGCTAAATTGAAAGCTTAGGAATGTGTCTTAAATGCTAATTCATTGGCTAAATCCACCCTGAACCAGGCTAGCTGTTGTGCCCTCTGGGGCAACAATGTTTTCTAGGGTCCCTAAGGACTGTCCAACAGTGCCCTGTGTGGTCCAAGCCCCCCCCCCCCCCCCCAGGAGAGAGTTGTGGCCTGGGGGACTCTGGGCTTTTGCCTCCTCCTTTGATATCAGGAGTGTTGGAATGGAGGAGTAGCACTGGAGAGGGAAAAGGGGGGGGACTGGCTCTCCCTAGTTGCCAAGCGAACGCCATATGGGCAGCTCACTGGTGTTACTGGGGGCCCAGGGCAGTTCCCAGAATTCACATGATAATGAAGCCTGAGGCCATTCAGAGTGCTGGCCTAAAGCTGGGCCTAAGAGCTTTTGATAGCCCCCAGCAGCCTGTAGGCCTGCCCACCCTGGGCCCAGCCAGCTTTCCTGCCAGGCCCAAACCACCTGTTTGATTTTCCCAGGGCCCTGCCATAGCAGAGGGAGAGGAGAGAAAGAGGGAGCAGAGAGGAGGAGGGGAGGGGCAGCAAAGGAATGTCTCCCTCTTATTTTGTCACCGAGTGTGTACTTCCCATTCACTTCCTCTTTATAATCCTTTAGCCCTCCCCTCACGTGCACACACACAGACACACTGTTGCATTAACACAGGCGTGCACACGAACACATGCAACCCGGTCTAACCTAGATGCACATACGCACACACCCCTGCTGACCCACACATAGGCTCTGTACCCTTTTGTTACACCCCCCTGAAACAATCCCAGGGAGAAGAATGAAGTTTAAAAGTAGGGCACCTTCTGCTGCTTCGAAGTTTCACACAAGCAGATTCCTGGAAGTGGGTCCTGGGTGAAAAGCAGGGTGCTTGTCTTAGCTGTGTGTCTCTTAGTTCAACGTGGGAACCAGGGAGGATCTAGGCAGCTGAGGGGACTGGGAAACTGGCAGTGAAGGACATACAGTAGTGGGCCTGTTGAGTAGGTGATGGAGACTGGGTTGGGTGAGGGTACACATGAGAGATGGGGGGGGGGGGGGGGGGGGGGGGAGGTAATGGGAAAGGATATGGCGCTTGTAGAACTCAAGGGGGTCAGTGTATGTTTACAAGAAGGGCACATTTTTTTTTATTGTGACAATTTCCCCAGGACAGATCTGGCAGATGGCACCATGTGAACCTTTTTGGGGAGAATTAATTCAACTCTCTAAATTCCAGTTCAGTTTTACTCATCTATGTGTACAAAAAAAGTATTTCGCAAAAAAATGTTATCTGAAAGAGTGCTCCCTCTTCCAAAGAAGATTCACTGGTAGAACATTTCCTGTTGAGAAATCATGTAATGTGATCACAGCAACGAAACGAGCACTGAGTGCACAGGTGTGCGGGTGTGACGCTGTGTATTCTGCGGCCACTTCTAGTTTCCCGGCGTAAAGGCGGGGCAGCGTTCCTACCGTTTAACCTGAAATGCTGCCTTGCTGGGGGCTAAACACCTGCGCTGCACTCACAGGGCTACAGAGAAAAGGTAAGGGAGAGAGTGGGGGTGGTGTACACCTAAGCTGCTTGTGTTTACCCCCATCCCTACCTAACAGGGTCTCTGGTTACTGTAGTCCCCCAGCTGAGCTATTCTTTGAACATTCTCAGGCACAGTGTACAGGGGACATCTGCATAGAAAACATAACAATAACACCTCTGTAGCTCTATTGAGTGTGACAAGAATACCCACACCTACACCTGTTGCACCTGCACCACCTTCTATAGTGCACATGAATAGATAGGCAGATTCCCACACCCAAGGAAATTAACTTCCTCTTGCTGTTGTGCTCACTACACAGCTTTTATAAATAGAAACAACAAACAGGAGTGGAAACTTGAGCGCACTCAGATCACAGCTGAGCCAGCAGTGACTGTTAAGGTGGGACTTAAGTGTCAAGAGCATCATAAGAGAGAAACAAAAACTCCCCGAGGCCCAAATAACTTGATTATACCCGCTCCACAATCAAAACAAAAGTGGCAGGCCCAATCTGTTCACTGTCAATGGCGGCTCTCATTTGTCAAGCTCATCCAAGAGGTTGGTTCTCAGGCGACTTGCACAATGCCCAGTGACAAACAGGAGGGCTCTCCTTTTAGCCCTGCCTGCCACCGGGAAGCCCATCTGAAGTATTAATCTTTGGGTGGAAGAGTGGAGGAGAGGGCTCAGCCTGGCCCAGCCATTGTCCCCAGGCCTGAGCCTTCTGAATGGGGCTTTGTCAGCTCCCCAGCTGCCACTGTCCATGCTCCATCTTTGGGCTTTGGCTCCCATGTCCCCTGGCCGTGCTGACTGGACGCCTCTGTGCAGCTGTGGGGATGTGCTGGTTTGTGTGTGTGTGTGTGTGTGTGTGTGTGTGTGTGTGTGTGTGTGTGTGTGTGTGTGTGTGTGTGTGTGTGTGTGTGTTTGTGTATGTGTGTGTCTGTTGTGGTGCGAGAGAGAGGTTAGGTGACAGACTATTTATCTCATACTCACACACACACCTACACACACACACACACACATAAAAATATGTGGTATGACAAAGGTCTTGTCAAAATGAAACACGGCATTCAGTTGTCATGGAAATTGAAAAAAAAGAAGATAAGAGTTCCTGTTTTTCATGCCTTGGTGCAGTATCCAATTAGAAATTGAATATATATTTTGGGGTTTATAAAAATGCAATTACATTTTAATTGTAATTATTTTGAAACACCCTTCCAATTGATTAAAAAAAATCAGGAATACTCCTATTTACTGGCAATGACCTGGACTTACCTTTCCATTTTGTTTCAGGTGTCTTAAGTGGATTTAATTCATTAAATATTTGCTATAACATATACAAATTTGACCTATCTAATCCGTAAATGTTTCCTAAGGTGTAAGTAGGTGGACTATGGTCATGAAGTGATACTGGAGGGGATCTGACCGTTTCCCAGGAGCAGTTATTTATTTGTTCTCTTTTTCCCTCCTAAAGCAGGGAGCAGCTGGCCAGCAGCATTCAGGCCGGTCCCCCAGCAGCATCCTCTGGCTACCAGCTGGGAACAGCTGGTCCCTCCTTCTGCTACCAGCGGACCAGCGCTCTGCTGGAAGTCCTGGAAGAGACAGGGCCACATAGGATCTGACAAACAGGCCGCATTCACACATCGACAGATTCTGCTAATGAACAGGCCTCATTAGGCTACATTTACAGTTTCTATAGAGGTGCGTCTATTGTTCAATACAAGAGAGGAGCAATAGCCATGGGGCTCCTTGGGACAATGGATGACTCTTCAGGTTATGTTGTCAGTTTCACCAATGTCTCTCAGCATATGTAGTCAGATTTGACTTACAAAACCACCTAATGGAAGATTTGTAGCATCAAATTGTTGTTACATTGACAGGAGATAGAAGATGCAGAGAGGTGGCTGAGGTGGGACGTGAAATAGTTGCTAGCGGTGGGAGGGTGGTGGGTGGGGGATGATGACCAGTGGACGGAAAAGGGACCTTAGCGTTATTAGATTTGCAACAAGCCGTAACACTGTCTCCCATTGTGTATCCCTGCACCCTTGCCCTCCCCCTAGCCCTGACTGTAGAGAACCTTACCCAGCATCCTTTCCTCCCCCTTCTTCTCCTTCTCACCCCCTCCTCACCCAGCCCCACCCCAGCAACCCCCACACCCCTAACTAAAGCTCTCTCTCCAGGCAATTGCCATTGGAGTGGAAAGTATTCCAGAGCACAATGCCTATGCTCTCAATGGGTGCTTTAGCATGCCACCAGTGCGCTGTCACCAGCAGATGGGGAGCTAATTAGAAGCCATTAAAGGGCTTTGATAGTGTGTGTGGGAACCAGGCAGAGGGAGATGGCCACAGGGGTGTAAAGGAGGGGTGGGCTTCGGGTCCGGTGAATGCACACCAACAAACACACACGTACACAAGAGGGAGAAAGAGATAGAGAGAGACCAAGCTGTCCCTGCGAGTCCTCCTGGGCCAAGGACATGGAGCAGAGGACACCTGTGGAGCTTCAAGGATCTCTGTGAGGCTTCCCGCACATCAGCTATCAGATGGAGATAGTGTTCCTGTAATCCACCCCTGGCTGTCTCCACGGGAAGGGCATCCATACCAACCCAGTCTGCTGTCTGCACACAGGAAACACACCAACAGGCAGCTAGGCTCCAGCCCGTCTGCCCTACTCATGACACATCTCTGAACCAAGACTCCCACAGGAAGTGACTCCCAACCACGGGCCCTCAGTCATTACAGAGACCGGGCTGCCCAGGGAGTTGCCATGCCCTGCCAGGGCACCAGGAATCCAGGCGGAAACATACACAGCACACACCCACAGAAGCAGTGACACACAGAATTACAAATCTCAAATTCAGCACAAAGTTGCACCACGTCTATGAGACACACCAGTCCTGAGTGCCACCAGTCAGTTAGCGCTCTGATGGTGTAAGATGACATGACATTATGGTGCGGTAAAAGTTTTTGTATCCAACACTAAACTCACCCCTCCCAGTCCCATATGAGCCTCTCCGCACACCTGCACACAGGTGTGATCATTATCACGCAAACAGGAAGAGTGAGACTGGGAACTGGAAACTAATCCCACAGCTGCGCGGAGATGGCTTACGTGTATGCATGCGTGTGTATGCTTGTGAGGGTGTGTGTAAGTAAAAATTGTTGAAAACTGGATTCTTGTGCTTGTGCTATCCTTTCATAAAAAAAAAAATTCCTGACCATTTTTTTTCAAAATAGTATCTCAATAATCATACTGAAGCACAACCCCCCTGTCCAAGAAAATGTTTTCCCCTCACTCGTATTGTGCTCTGGTCACTTTCATGTTTCAGGAAGTAGTACACACACTACTTATTGTCCCCACAGTAATAATAACATCAGCAGAAGTGTGAAAGCATTGCTGGAATGTCCTATTTCCTCTGAGCGAATACATGCATTAACTTTTCCCCTTTTGGCTTCCTGTAGTGTGCTTTTGTAGATTTATTTCCTGTAGTATTAAACTAATAGCTAATATGTTTCCCCTCAATACTTAATGGAACAATTTTCCTGAAAATAACACTTCTGGGAAAAGGCTTTTGTGCTTGTACAAATTTAGCCAAGACACACAATGACCTGAAGCAAAATAAGACAAGTGTTGCCTTTTGGCTGTTTGATTGATGCACAATGTTGCAACAACGCTGACACAATCAGTAGCCTGTCTCAGAAATAAAATGTGAAGTGATAATCGGCCCTCATGTAAAGAGTCCCCTGGGAAACAAGGTCTGTGTCAGTAATGAAGGAGGGAAGAAGAAGTGAAGGGGAGTTGGGAGAGGGCACTGCCGTTCTGTCAGTTAAAATCAGGAGCTAATATGTTTCACTTTTCTTTCCCCTCCTCTGCCTCTTCCCTCTGTCTTCTCTCTCCCCTCGCCTTGATGTGCTGTAAACAGGCTAAAAAGGGCCCAGCTGTGTGGAGTTATTGTTGGTGTCAGTAGGAAGTGCTGATAGCTTTTGCAGCTGAACAAAAGCTGGATGAGGGGAGTGGAGGGGCGCTCCAGACACTGTGGCTCCAGCCTAGATTCTCTCCCACAATCCCTGCACCGCACTCCCATTGTTCTGCCCACCCGGCACTCCCTCCGCCCTGTCAGCTGCGACCTAGGACAGAGGGCAAAAAAAGAAAAAGGGGAAAAAAAGAAAGTTTTTTTAAAGCTTTTTACAGGCTACTGCAAAAGCTAGAAGAAACAGTCCCATGGTTGTTAAATTTGTTACAAGACAACCCAGCATTACTGACGTTATCTCTGATCCAGTAAAACATCTGTGCAGATAAAAGCAGCAAATCTTTAAATAACATTCATATTAAAGTCTGAAGAGCAAAAGCTGTTAATTACTTAAAGAATATGCAATTTCTTTCAGACTCGATAGAACAAACATGCATGCATTGGTCTGTTCAATTACAAATATTTGCATGGCATTTAAGGAAATCTTTGATTTAAAACAACATGCATCTTAAAACATAGATATTCTGCAGTTAATAACATAATAGATGATTTTTATTTATTTAGCAAACAAGAATGTATAATGCTGATGTGGAATGTCACTTAGATTCTTTTCTCATAAAACGTAATAATGTGTAATTTTGAGGAACCAAATAGGTTAGTATACACATTTTGAATCTTCCTACAAGATTATCTGACTACAAATTGAAAAATGCCTAGTTCTAGACTTAGCTACTTATCAGTATACAACTAATAGGGTCACATTTGGCATGGAAAAACAGATGCAAATATTAGTTGTTATACTCCCAAGAAATATTTTATACATCAAAGACACTTGAACAATATTGAGACCTGAAACAAGCCCTACATTTTGCAGGTAGGAGTTTTTGAAAAGTAAGATTTAAATGCATGGATCTAATAAATTTGTTAAGGAGTTTTTTTGTAGCATGGCTACTTTTATTCAAGTGTCAAAATGTTTGTTTTTTTCCAGTACACTGCAATAATTGCATTTGCTGCAACTTGTCCAAAATGCATTTTTGATGCAATACTCCTGAGTTATTTCCCCTATAAGATAAAATTAGATGATTCATAATGAAATCTCAACTTTTCTCATTATGCATTTGACAAAACAAAGTGTCATCATGAAACAGATGACTGCAAGAAACAGCAATAAGTAATATGTTTTTTAAAAGACTTGTTAGCAACAGGGACGTACAAAGTTGAAAGTGGGCTCTGTGGTGGAATGCAACAGTTGTTCTGTGTTAAAATGCAGTAACAACATAATGCCACCCATCCCCTTTCAATCTGTCTCTCTGTTAACTGGCTGACAGCGGGGCTCTGCAGGTGCGCGGGGCGGTAATCTCATCCCGCTGCTTAAAGGTGATAAATGAACGACAAAAGCTCCTGAGCCGGTTTGTTCTCAGGCTCTGCGCGCCACGCAGGTGAATGGAGTAGTGCGGATTGCAAGCTCTCTTGTTTGACGTCTCCATGGAGACCGCCCGAGCGGCGCCAGGCTGACAGGCGTCAAGGCTCGGATGAATGGGTGACGTCAGCGCGCTGGCGCCTGCCAGTCTGCTCGGTCTTGTTTGGACAATCTGGGGGGAAGATTTCAGAACAGAGCGATGCGATCTGAGTGTGCACACAAGGCTGAGCACACACTGCAGAAACATGTGAAGGAATCCGTGAAGCTGCTGCTCATTCTGGACTTCCTTTAGAGCAGAAAAGTAATAAAAAAAGAAGACTTTGTGCTGAGAGAAAAGTTTTGTTTGTAAGCTTGAAGTTTAAAGTAGCAAATGTGTCCACTTGTGATGGATGTGCAGCGTATTTTCTTAATCAACAATAATCAAATAAATAGTAATATTACTAAACCAATCTTCTCATACAATTAATTAAACAATTAAACATACAAAAAAAAAAGAATAAAAACAATCATCTTGAACTAAATGAGGTTAACAAAAAGAAAATGTCTTTCCCACAATTGTTTGGCCATTCTTTCACATTGTCTTACTTCACTGTATAATAGTGGTCCACATCTGCAGTGCTGTATTCAATTGTGAGAGGCAAATCTAGGGCACTACGGCAGCCTAATTATCATTTGCCATTCATTCTATTCATCCTGTCCCATCCCACACACATTCTCACAGCACATACCCAGGCATTCACCACCCCTTCACTGTCCCCAGGCTATCTACACCTGCAGAGTCCCCAAGCCATGGACAGCTGGATTCCCACATATTACCCATAAAAGACACACATTTGTTTCCATTTGTAACGCCATCCCTCAAACAGATTGTAAATCCCGATAACCAGGCGAACGCAGGCATTGGCTCAGAGTGCTTTTGTGTACCGACCCATCAACACAAGCGCAGCCATCTCATTGGCTGTATTCCTTTAAACAGGACGGTGCTGACCCGCCCCCGGCTCCTGTTCCGCGATAAATACGAGGAGGTTCGTCCATGTGGATGTTGCAAACTGTCAACATTGCCTTGCTATCATCATCAAGAGGAGAAGTCACCTCTTTGCAGATCTCAACATTTCCCTCGTCATTTTTGGAAAGTACTACTACTACAACAACACGAATCAACATGAAGGTTGTCGGATCTACCTGCGCCCTGAAGAGCAAAGTTAGCGGTGACGACATGGTACGCTGCCTGTCCGACCAGAGCCTGACCATCTCCAAATGCAAGATCCCACTGCTGGACGAGCAAATGGCCGTCTTTCTCCAGGACATGAACAACTGCTACAGCAAGCTAAAGGAGCTCGTGCCCACCCTGCCTACAAACAAAAAGGCCAGCAAAGTTGAAATCCTGCAGCATGTCATTGACTACATCTGGGACCTGCAGGTCGAGTTGGACGAGCCGGAGAAGAGCCGCCAGCTCTCCAACGGCACCGTCCATCGCACGCCGCTGACCACCCTGAATGCAGAACTCGCCAGCATCGCAGTAGAGGTAAATATCTCTTTACATATAGTACAGTGGAAATCTGAGAATAACTCAGTGTCCTAAACAGCTGATTTCACTACCGCAAGATTTTTCTTTGAACGTAACTCGGCGTGCGTAAAAGTTACTTTTGCGCACCAGTTTTGCTTGTTGCTGTTATACAACCCATGTAATGCAAATGCACTCATCAACTCTTCTTTTTTCTCTCCCGCAGAATGGGTGCTCGGATGACAGGATCATGTGCCGTTAAGAGGTCGTGGAGTATCGCACCATCAACCCACAGCGGGCACAGCAACTATCGAACAAGGCTCATTGATGTGATCACATCGATAAAAAAAAAAAACCTTGAACTCAGTAGGGACGTTTCAAACAGTGTGAACATCCTGCGGCTTTGAGGATCTCTGACACTCAGGGCTCTCGATTCATGAGAGGGCCCCGAGAGAAGAAGTAGACCGGTGGTGTCCAGATATAGACTGGGTTAGCCGGGGGACCAAGACAAGTTCAGTGCAACACAGCATCGCTTGTTGCTTGTAGAGTTTTTAAAGAAAGCTAATTTCTGTTACGCTCTTTGTATCTTGTGTAAACCTATAGAGAAATTAACGTTTTGTTAAAAAGTAAATTTCTCAGATTCCTGAGCAAAAAAACTGTATTGTATATTACAATGCCATATTATGTGAAGATATTGTTTTCTTACAATGTACCTTATTGATGTTTTTATTAAAACAAGACAATTATTTTTGAAGATGAACTACTCTCTGTCATTTTGTGTGTGTGTGTGTGTGTGTGTGTGTGTGTGTGTGTGTGTGTGTGTGTAGGGGGGGGGTGTTACGAGAAGATAAGATAAATAAATCTAAAAGTTTACTGTTGAAGACCTCACAAAATCTGGCCATAATTGTGAAAACCTGACACTTGGTTGATAGTATGGGCAATAACATCCCAATGTATCACCTCTAAACAACGCACCTTGTTAAATTCATCTGGAAAGCTCATCTTGTTAACTGGGGTGTTGGAGGAGAGTAAAATAGTTGTATTTTAGAAGTGTGACATCTAGAAGCTGTTAAGTCATTTAGGTAACATAAAACCAAAGCTGGTGGTCAAAATAATGGCTCTAAACCAGTTAAACTGGTCATTTACCCCCCTATGGATCATTACCGTATCATATTACAAGAGGTTGAATTAATAAGTCCAAACATCTTGACACAGACGGTCTTTAAATAAATTAAAGCGATTTATAAAACGGTCACAGTCAGGATTCATGTATTTAAGTTGAGGGTATTGAGGATTTTATCAATGGTGGGTCTTTATATGATTACAAAATACTGTATGTGGTCTAAAACGGCTTCTTACATAGTGTCATGGGATAACTTAGATTGACGTAAAATACATAGAAACTCTATTGATAAGGGGGAAAAGTAGTAAATACAATCACAAATAACTAACTGATTAAAGTGAACGTAATCGAAGATCGTCTGTGGGGAGAAAAAAAGAATAAAAAAGGGCATGTTTTAACCCATAAAACAGCCATTTAAATATGGTGTTTTAATATGTAATCGTGTAAATCAGCACTATTCCTCTCTCCCCGCGCTGCAGGGGTTAAACTGGCTTTGGCGAAGCGATTCGTTATAAGATTTATTCTGTCTCCCTGGTGCAATGTTTTTCCCATTTCCCTGCGGTGCGATGCGCACAGCTGCAGCCCCGGCGTGGCCAGTGTGTGATTGTGTTTGTGTGATAGCTTTGTGCCAAGGGCAGGGGAGGGCGGCGGGGCCCAGACTGAGCGGCGCCTCGGCACACCTGGGGAAGTTCAGGTTAAATAGCTCCACATTCCTCAACACACAGCTGATTGAAACATTAACAAACAGTAATCCACGGGCCAGGCCGCAGATGGGCCGGGAACCACGCCAACACTCAGAGAGGGAGAGAGAGAGAGAGAGAGAGAGAGAGAGAGAGAGAGAGCTGCTCCGGGGGAGAGATTCCCACAGTATACTCCTATGTTATACATTAACTATTTATACATACACTTTATTTTTTTTATTTTTTCCAGAAACCTTCAGCGCTTTAGCTGTTAGAGACAAGCGGTTTAACAGAACTGTTTTACATTTTAAGTTCATGAATGTTTTCCTTGACATTAAACATCTCTGATACCATTTCTACTCTATACCTATAATCAATAATTATCTATATGGAAGTTATAATTCCCTTTTACCTAATCCAGAAAATGAAGACTAAAATGTTGTGGTCTCAATAACAAGTCTAAAGGAATTTGATTATGAAATCTAATTGTCTGTCTTAGATTGGATATTTTATTAGCTGCATAATGTTGTTTTTTCTCTTAATTTCTTAAATTGTTAATTTGTGTCAAACCACATGACCCCTCCTCAACTCTCTTACTCATGGCGCTCCCTCGTGGGCAGAAGAAGAATAGCAGTATTGTGCAGGATGAGGTTTCCAGACATTGCAGAACGCATTACTAGACAATAGCGCCCCCTGGTGGTTACATAACAGGGGGGAAATATGTCAATATAGTCTTAGTACTTCAGTCTGGTCATTTTCTAAAGACATCAAATATTTTTTTTTTAATGAAAATTCAAAATCATTTTTAAAAGTACAGAACATGGGTACATTATTGGGCAACTTGTACTTACAAGTGTTTAGGTACGTACATGTTAGAGAGCATTATGTTGCATTACGTCTTTTATTTATTAACGTTTTAGATTACGTTTTTACTTAAAAATAAAGCTAACAATGATCTACACCGAAGGGAATTTCTCCTTTAAAACCAGACACCATTATGAATACATAATAATGCTAATGCTGCTAATATATTTTCTAGTAATACCTTTTCTATTGCACTTCATTATTTCATTTGTGACTTTTATAGGAGACATTACCTAAAGGTGTGGACACTCTTACATCATCAAATGTCATAGGGAGCTATTTAAATGAGCCTCAGCTGAAGTAGCCACAACAGAGAAACACTCTATCGTAAACAGTCCTGTTACAGTATCCACTTCCATCATAAATTCTTTTTCTACATCAGTTAAGAATAATCATTTTTTGCTTCATAATCATCTTAGTCTTAACCACACTAAGGGCTTTATAATTGTCAACTAATCAACAAGTGTATTGTGTCTAAAAAATGAACATGTTGATTATTGTAGATTGAAGTTAATCACCCTTCTTTCAACAGAATAATTTTCATATAAAAAATGCACATATGGTATTTTTCATTAGTTTCAGTTCTGGACAGTCCTCATCAATTATCATGTTTTCTAATGCTAACACTTTAACCATCTCACCTCCCTTTGATCTCCACCTCTCATGGTACACAAATTGAGTCTGTATGGAGTGACGGATATCTTGGTATTTTAATTGATGACTCTCTTTCTTTTACTCCTCACATTCAGCAGCTGGTAAAAAGGTAAAAGCTGAAACTGGGATTCTACTTTAGAATCAAATTCTCTTTTCAATCTAAGAAGAAGCTGTTTGCTGCCACTGTTCTGTCTGCGCTGGACTACGCTGATGTTTTATACATGCTCTGGACACTGTATCATTGAGCTCTGAGGTCTGGCTGAAGATGTTCCCACTCTGACATTTCTCCACCATTGCATGTCCACAGGTCCTGTTTGTGCATGTGTGTGAGAAGCATGTCCCTATAAATAACAGTGTAAACCCAAATTTCCCTCAGGGATTAATAAAGGATATCAAAACCAATAAAATGTGTTTGTGGATGATATTGACATTTGTTATTTGTGTATTTTAATGTGTCATAATGTCTTTTTTCTATTTGTATGTTTGGCTCCTCTTTGGTTGGTGTTAAACTCTGTTAATTGTGCTGCTTCCTGTCATGTCCAGGACACTCTAGAAATAGAGATTTTCTCATCCCAACAAGTTTCTTTCCTGTTTAAAAAAAAAGAAGAAAGAAATCAAAATATATTATTACTTTTTCAGTGCAATAAACCGTCTGACATTCATTGTTCAAGTGAGGCTCAGGGAAATGCATGCATAAACCCCTGCTCATAATAAAGACAGCCAGACTCCAGAGTGTTTAAATAGAAATTTGTATTTACATCAATATCAACATCGACAGAATAAATCTGTAATATACAACCTGTAAAATGACAGCTTATCTTCCAAACAAAGAAAAACAAAAACTAACCGCATGATCACTTGCCTCATTTTGTACTTCATTCGAACTTTAGAAAAAATTCCTCTGCATGAAGTAATAAAATCTGGACATACAATGAAGTTGTTTTCTGAAAAAATAGATATTGATATGTCTTTAGGTGGATTTCCTTCCATCAGTGTTTTTTCTTTTACAGCACAACAGGTGTTATCCAGATGTTCGGATGTTATGCTCTAAAGTTTTTGAGTCCAGTCCTCTCCACGCTGCATTGATAGCTCCTCACTGTGGAACAACTTATCCCCTTATGCTTCCAGTACATAACCATCATACACTTTTACAGATCCATGATATGTACCCATTTACCATCACACTAATATAACACATAGCATCAAAAATGTACACCTGAAACCTCAGAAACTATACAAAGACATGGAAAAGTATCTTTGGATTGCGCATGTTGAAAGGTAGATTCAGTGAGTTGACAAAAACAGTCAAAAGAAGATTGTGTTTATATAAAACACACTCGAAAAAGGAGCTAGTAGGAAGGGGAGAACACTGAGAGAACCAGGCATGTCGGTAAACTGAGGAGTGTGTGATTCCGTCATCACTGTACTGCATATTTAAAAAAAAAAAAAAAAAGCAAGACGAACTAACAGCTCAGCTTACACGGAACCCAACAACATCTTATCATTCGTCCACAACCCTCCAATCAAACCTCCGACTGTGTGAAAAGCTCAAATCTTCAACTCATCAGATACTTATCACAAAAAAAAGTGCCTCGCTAAAACATGAATTACATGACTTGGACTTTGGAAAATTTGAAAATACAGCATTCAAAAAAAGATGGAAAAACAAGGAAAAGAAAACCCCAAACATGCCTGCTATATTTGCAAAGGCATACAAAAAAGCAAATGAACCAAATCAGTATTGTTGACCTATGGGGACACAAAAATACAACCAGGTCTCATACATTGTGCAATTATGGGCCTTTAAAAAGCATTTTTGATATATTTTGTAGAATATTTACAATTAATATTCACAGAGGACATTTGAGACATCTAATACTGCAGTACCATTCGTTTGCTAATAAAAATGGGTTATGATGCTCAGTTACAGTCTAAAGCATAGAGGCAAGACTTATTGCTCCAATCTGCATGACAGAAAACTGTGTGCTTATATTCCAATGACTTCAACAATGGGGTGCATCCAAAGCATAAGAAAGATAAGAGAAACCCAAAGGTATGAAGGCATTGAATCTCTAGTAAGGCTGTAATGATGAAGAAATATTGCATCAATCTTAATTTCACACAGAAGCCTCCAGGTAAAGTGCCACCACAGTTGTACCATAGTCCTGCTCTGCAGCCTAGCCGTGACACCGAATACTTCCTGATGGCTCTGGGTCATTCACATGTACACACACAAACATGCATAAGCGCACACACTGTTATTTGTGTGTGGTATTGTGCATCACCTTAACAAGGTTACAGTGTTTGTGGTGTCAGTTGGAGATGATGCCCAGCGCATGTTTCTCTTTTTCTCCAGGATGAACAGTGGGTTGTTCTGTGTCTCCTGCATCAAGTGTTATTCTGGAGAATTCTCCCGTTTATACTTTTTGTTCAGGTCCACCTCTTCTAGGGGCTAGCACCCCTCTGCCAGATTCTGCTGTCAGCTACAGTTTATCAGCAATACTTCTGCAAAGACAGAAAGATAATGAGATGTGCAATACTTTCTGGTGGTTAGAAATAAAAATCTCCATGACGCCTGTGAAACTGTTACATACCTGATCAGGTCCCATTGGTATCCTACCCATCCCCATGGGGTTCATGGCCATTTGGCCTTGCATCTGGCCCTGCCTCTGTCCTGGCATCTGGCCCGGTATTTGGCCCGGGATTTGGCCCATCTGCCCAGCACCCGCCACTGGCCCAGGTCCACCCATGGCGTTGTTCATCATCATGGGTCCAAACTGACCCTGGTTGCCCTGTTGGGGGAACTGTTGCTGGGGATATGAGCTGGAAAAACATAGAAACAAAAGAAGATTTACCTCCGAATCGTATAGAAATATTTGACAAGTATAAGCCTCTCTGGGTATGGTGCTAAAATCTTGCAGATGTAACCATTTCCTACACTTGAAAATCAATGCTCAAAGAAGACGGATGTTACATACTTGCTGCGCTGCATGGCGCCCTGTGGCCAGCCTTTCATGTCTCCTGAGGGGTACATGGGCCCTCCCTGTGGATTGGCTTGCATCCCCTGCATCATATTGTTCTGAGGAGGACCTCCCATTCGTCCTTGCATCATGTTTGCTGGTGGGCTGCTACCTGGGGCCATGAATGATGGGTCCCCCTGCTGGTTCATCCCTGAACATACAACAATGAAAGAGATGAGTCATGTGTGTGATCCAGGAGACAGATATTGAAAGCTCTGTCAAAATTAACTCACCATAGTTTCCTCCATAGTTGAAGCCTTGCTGTCCAGGCTGGTTCATGGGGGGACCTCCCATAGGGCTCTCCATGCCTCCTGGTGCCGTCACATTTGGAGGCGGGCTGAAGCCTCTCGGTGCCCCCTGCTCCTGCCTCTGTTGCTGCTGCATCAGCATCATCATTCGCTGCCTCCTCATCTGCATAGTCATCATCTCTCGGCTACGCTGAGCCATCATCTGGGCGTTCAGGAAACCAGGTTGCTGACAAACATCAAAACTTAAGCATTAACTCAACAAATGGTGTCAAACGGTGTCATTAAAGAGGCAAGTATAATTGGACAAGACAGAATGTGAGAAAAGTGCTGCCTACATACCTGACCGCCCATGCCTGCAGGCTGCATGCCAGGTTGAATACCAGGTTGAATACCAGGTTGAATGGCAGGTTGAATACCAGGTTGCATGGCAGGTTGCATGGCAGGTTGCATGCCTTGATGCATGGCAGGGTTTCCTCCAGGGGCATGTTCCATCTTCATGGCCTGTCGGGTCTGATTCATAAACTGATGAGATAAGACAAGACTCTGGTCAGTATTCCAGTTTTGTTTTTGTTTTTTTCAATAAACTTTGCAGCCACCAACTTCTCCTATGACACAAGTTGACCTTCTGTACTTATAACAACAAATACAACAATGTATCACAATCATTTTGTGTGTGATCACCTGCTGTCCTTGCAGCCTCTGCTGCAGCTGCAGTCTCATAGGCTTGGTGGCAGTCATCATGCGAGGTCGCATCATGTTAGCACGGGGGTTACCCATGTTTGTCATGCCAGGGAAGCCCCCTGCCTGGCCCATCTGATTCATCATGGGGTTAAAGCTTCCAGGAGACTGGCTTTGTATTGCGTTTCCTCCATAACCACGCTGCATACCCATGGCTGAGGGTCCTGGTGGCCCAGGGTAGCCTTGGCTGTAATTGGGTTTTTGGTCCACACCTAAGGACGAGTCCGGCCTGGGGAAAGACTCTGATGGTGGACACTGACCCTGGCCTTGATCGGGGCCCTGCTGACGGCCTTCAGGTCCATGGTTCTAGGGAATAGAAAAGTTATATTATTTCAGATAAAAAAAATAAACGTAGAAGTATCAACACCAATATGAGTTTAGAGGATTTATGTAATTAAACCAACAAAACACAGCACATTTTTATATGGAAAGTAGTGAAGAAAATATCAAATCCTGCAGTGGTTCTGGGTTATTCTGGGCCTGTGAACAGTCTTTGGTTTACCTATAGCACTTTGACTCAGTATTTACATTCACTAAGTTATGCAAAAGATGTAATAATTATAATGCAATTAGAATCTGCACGCAACCATTTTATGTATCTACTTCATAACTTCAAATAATTTTAAATGGAATGGGCCAATTGTATTCTATTCAATGCAACATTGGGTTAACACTCGCATTGCATTTCCATTTCCTGTAACCAGAATGAGTGTGTGCAATACAAAATGTGTACTTTAGTGCGTTCTGTACCTGGCCTACTATTTCAGGGATGCCTAGGGCTCGGTCTATCTCCTGCAGAGCGATGACATCAGCAGTATTGAGCAGAGAGTCCAACTGGTCAAGAAGTGCCCGTTCATCACTCGGGCCCTCACTGACAGTGAGGGGCCCAAACAGCTCCTCTAGGGGATGCCCAAATTGATCCCTAAAAAGACAGGATGTAATCACTTTAAGAAACGTAGGCCAAGCTCACAGACGCAAATTCAGGATGAAGTTTATCAATGGGAGTATTCCTGGTAAAAAAAAATAAGGTCAAACAAAACACAAAACAAACATCAACACCTGCTTCTGAATTCAGCTTATGTTGGAGCAAAATGCCAAGGATACAGTTTGGACCAGTGAACAAGGTTTACCTGTTTGTATTAGCATGTGGTCTGTCCGTACCCATGGCAGAGTCTGGCCAGGAGGGGGACTGAGGTAAGGGCCCATGTCCACCAAAACGATTCACACCCATATTGGCTTCATTTGTACCTGCAGAGTTGATTGGCAGTGTATGTTTGATCATTACAAAGTTAAAATCGCCCAAAATTTGTCACAATTAAATCCACAGAAAATGATTCAGATTCAAATATTTACAAATTAATGCAAAAAAAAAGAAAAGGAATAGCTTTTCACTCTATAACATATTTATATGTGACATACCCATGTCCATGAGTTGCTGCTGTAGCATAGACCTTGTGTTTCCAGGTACACTGTTGGAGCGGTTGATCATGGATCCACTCACTGGACCAGTGCGACCCATACCAGGGTGTCCTGGTCCAGTGACAGGACCGCTGCTGGACCTCGGCATACCCCAGTCTCCTGGCCCGGACATTGGAGGGCGCTGGGGCATTCCCATTCCCCTGCCCATACCTCCTGAATAACAATGAAGAAAAACACAAACATTGAGTGCGTCACCAGTGTGTTAGGGCACTGTACCCTCGGCTTCTGTCTTTCCAAACAGAGTTAGAAGCCCCATTGTCTTGTCTTGTCTTGTCTTACTCAAGGATAAAAGATCAACTCACTTATTGGATTGCCTCGTGGTGGACCTGCATTCATGCCTCCAGGGAAGCCTTGTCTGATCGGAGCATCCATGTTCTCCTGTTTGATCAACGTGGGACAGGGTACATTCCTTCTCCCAGCCAGCCCCCCTCCACCCATAGGCTTAGCATCCACGGACAAGGCTCTCTGATAGGCACCTCGCTGAACTGGAGGCAAGGGGCCTCTTTCCCCATCTGAAATGTATGGAATATAAACAATTGATAACATTACACAATACATTGTAGGTTGTAAGAAAAAAAAAAACTGCCTCTGACACAGAAACATCTACAG
This sequence comes from Labrus mixtus, assembly GCF_963584025.1. Lineage (NCBI taxonomy): Eukaryota > Metazoa > Chordata > Actinopteri > Labriformes > Labridae > Labrus > Labrus mixtus. The sequence continues at coordinate 7,296,751 of NC_083618.1, read as the reverse complement.
TGTGCTACATCATGCAAGACGTACAAGTATCTAACACACGGTATGCTACTATGACTATCATCTTTGACACACATCCTCTTACACAATAGGTAGCAGATTGACTTACCATGCAAACTGTCCGGCATATTTCCCTGTTTGTTTCCAACCTCCTTCCCTGCTCTCGAGTCAGGTTCAGGGTAGAAGCCAGTGTTAGTCCTTGGGACCCCCAGAATGGTCTCCAGGGTCTCTGCCTGAACCATCGAAACAGAAAAATGTTAGAAAACTATTTTCCGCTAGGTATTTCAAACCCCAGTAATAAATTGTTCTGCGCACAAGCCTTACCTCATCAGATGGCTCCATCTTGACCTTCCCATCCAGGCAGTGGGTGTCCGAGCTGGTGACCCCAGCACCTTGGGCCCCTCTCCCCTCCAGGTCCTCCAGTTTTGGTTTGACATCACCAACTTCCTTAGAGTCATCCTTATTGAGGAGGTAGTGAAGGAGGGCGTGTGGCTTCTCCTTCTTAGGGCTGAGCTGTTCCTGCTTTGACTCTGATCCCCTTGCCCCTCCGGTGGCTGCCGGTCCTGGCTCGGGCGCCCCCGATTCCAGGCTGCTCTTCCCAGTGGCCTCAGCAGTGATCCGAGCCACCTCATCTGGAGTGTTTCCGTTCTGCAGCAGCTTGTGGAGGATCTTGTGCTTGTCCTGCAGTGACTGGCTTGTTAAATGTCCTGTGCCACCGGAGGAAGGGGCAGAACTCGGATTTCCTCCCGTGGATGAGGACACTCCGGTTGAAGACGAGGGGCTGGTGACGCTAGCTGTTCCGTCTTTAGCTTCAGGGGTTGAGCCCGGCCCAGAGCTTGTTGAATGATTTGGTGGCACCAGCTCGTCGGTGGGGGAGGTGAGGAGCTGCAGAAGCTTCTTGTGGTTCTTGCTGTCAGGGACTCGTCGGTTGGCTTCTGCTGCGAATTGACCTGCCTCTCTGTTCACTTGGCTGTCTGGCTTGTCGGGAGGGCCTTCACTGGTTGGGGTATGCGGGTGCTGCTGAGATGGCTGCTCTCCTCCAGCCCCGAGTGAGCTGCCCGGGCTCTTGGAGTCAGAGTAGGTTGGGAGGCCTGGTTTACAGGGACCACTTGCTGCTTGATTGGTGGAGTTGATGCTTGGAGAGCTGTCAGGCTTGTGGGGAGGGGGAGAGGTGAGGGGGGAGGTCATGGGATTTCCTACTCCCTCACTTATGGCTTGGAGGGCGTTTAAGGAGCTGCTGGAAAAGGTGGTGCCTCCTCCTCCCCCTCCAGAGTTACTAGGGTGACTAGAGCTCATGGGAGAGTTTATACCTGCAAAGGACACAGCAACAGATATATTATAGTTCCATGAAGTTAACAACACAAGTGTTAGAGAAAGGGTGATCTTAGAAGTTGTAATTCGACATGTTAGCTCTCTGTCAATGTAAAGTTGCTGCTATTGGTCACTGGATAGCCTAGCGGTTATGTTGCGAGCACCCTGTATGAAGGCTATAGTCCTCATTGCAGAGGTCATAGGTTCAAAAATGACCTCTGCCCTTTGCTTGACATCATCCCATAACAAAAAAAAATAGCTGATCGTACATACCTCCAGGAGAGAAAGGGCTGGCACCCATCTTGGGGCTTCCTCGGATCCTGGGTGAGCCCATTACATTGTGTGGTGGGCCGTTAATCCCTGGACTGACTTGGGGAGGACTTGTCATTCCCATCCCATACCCCCCTGGTCCGCCTCCAGCACCATGGAACGGACCCATCTGCTGATGTTGGTGCTGCTGCTGCTGCTGCTGCTGCTGATGCATGCCATGGTGGCTCATCTGATTCATGGGCCCCATCTGGTTCATGGAGTTCATGGGGGAGTTCACTGGATGCCCGGAATTAATCTGACTCATTTGACCCATGTTGTTCATCTGATGCATGGAACTCATTTGATTCATCTGATGCATGGAATTCATCTGATTCATGGGATTCATCTGGTTCATGGAATTCATGCGGTTTCCCCCCGTGTAGGGGGGTGCTCCTCTTTGAGCTATGTTGCCCTGTTCAGCCATGCCATAGCCTCTGTTCATGCCCATTCCACCTCCTGGGACCATGTTCATCTGTTGATTAGGATTGTTCACTCCAATGTTAGGAGGTCTCATACCTCCACCCTGGTTCCCACGATAACCATTCTGTTCCCTACAAAGAAAAAATGTAAATATTAAACACTTAAATATATAACAAAAAGAACTCAATCATCAAATGAAGGACAAATTATTCCAGCTTATTGTAAATGTAAAAGTATTTGCACCTCTGTAGCAAATGTGTGGAAAGAAAAGAGTGCGGTTCATTGGTGTTGGGGTTCCTGCACAGGTCACTTCTGGTCTGGGCTGTGACTGGGGTGCCATCAGAGAGGGAGAAGCGGTAGAGTGGGGTCTCTGCATGACCAGTATGGAAAGCTAGAGTAGAGAAAAGGACAAGTAAAGACCCACAAATTGGCTTACAACGGGACGTAACATCACACACAAAAATCTTTTAAAAGATCAGCTATAAGGAGATGCTAGTTTTAGCTTAGGTTTCACGCTGTGTATGTACACATGCTGTTCTGTAATTATAGCAAATAAAACTGCCATGTAGGTGGTCTGCATAACAAGCCTTCCAGAGACTGGATGGGCTTCAAAACATTCCTGTGT